>NC_054059.1:13072166-13709500 GCF_017639655.2 Falco naumanni | reverse complement strand
AGAAGACTTCCAAAGATATTTGCCTTCAAGAAGCAACAAATGGTTGAACGGTTCAACATACTGAATAGTTCATTATCTGTATCCACTAAATATCAGAAGATTTATAGAAACAGGTGATCCTAAATTTGTAGCTTTGGGCATAAAACATTAAAGGTTTTAATTTTTACTCTATCCTAAAAGGAATGGTTCATTCACATAAATGTCCTCAGCAGATTGTTTAAATTCCTTTTTTGTTGTTGGAATATCCAAGTAAAAAATAATTAAAATGTGCTTATATTGTTTTCATAGATTTTTATTACAAACAGTACAGAAATTCAGTAAAAAAAGAGAGAGCAACCCCCATGAAGAACTATGGTAAAGATGAGCTGCTTTGTTTCCATTGTTTGTGCCATTTACAAGTAGACTTGTGTACTGTGGCACATACACTGCGTAGCACTGCCTAGCTACCTGAGAAGCACATGAAGCAAAATACACTTAGAACATGTCTGAAGTCTAAAACAGAGGACTAGTTTACAAAAATGTAAAATTCAGATGCTTAGGGATGCAGGTAAGCACTTTTCTCAGACTTGTTGGATACAGCATCAAAGTAGAAACCCAGACTGCTTAAGGGTAGCTGTAAAGCCCACCGTGGTCTAGCTGCGTTTTCAAATGCCACAATAAATTTGAAAACAAATTCCAGAATAAGTAAAGCTGTTGTGTTAAAACAATAGAAATTTAGGAGGATTTCTGCTCTAGACCTTACCAAGTACCCACAAGACACACTCTCCTTCAGTCACTGAAATGAAGGATTTTTAGAGAGAGAATAATATTAGAAGAATATTCCAAATAAAATTTAGTCTCTCCTTTGGCTCACAGAAAGCAGACAAATCAATACTTTTCTCAAATTTAAGTCACATATAGACTTCAAATTAGGTAGAACAACTCACTGGGTCTTGGAAATCCTTGTGAGGAGCTGCAGATAGAATAAATATGCTTTCAGGAAAAAAAAAAAAAAAGCACTACATAAATACTTCCATTTTATCATAGAAGCCTTGCCCAAAGTCACATTCTCGGAAAAAAATAAGGTGCCACAAGTGTTACTGGCTGGATACAAAGTTTGAAATTAATTTTCTGTCATGACTTATGTACAAAGTATTGTGTGGGGGTGAGTGGTTCTTACTGCGAAGGGTGTTGGCAGAGCCTTGACTGTCTTATTTAATTGCTTCTGCAACAAGGGCTTTTGGTAACCCTGTCACCAAGTTCATTTCTATCTTATATGAAATATATCACCATTCAGTGTAACAAATTCCAACTCTAACATGATTTCTTTGACATCTCTATGACTATAACTCCTTTGCTCAAAATTTGAACAACGCTGCAGAATTCCTTGAGTGAATATCTCTAGAAATTTTTACTGGGGTGGGGTTTTTTTGGTATTCATTGTAAGCCCCAGTAGAGATATATTGTTGGTAAGCAAGCAGTGATGTGCTTGGAAGTTAGGCATCTGCCTTTTCAATAGAAATCAGAGTACTAATTAAGGAGCATTTAGAGTGGAAATTGCATTAACTCACCTTGAGGAGTTGACCTGTTAGCTGGAGTATTCAGAATAAAGGTACCTGACACGAGGTAAGGCAGCCCAGATAGCTTACTTCTGGCAAAAGGGAAATTGTCCTTTTCTCCCAGTCTTTTCTCCACTCCTGACATGCACTTTCTGTCTGTAGCTCGTCAGGCTCCTCTGAGAGGATTTCATTCACTGTCCTGGAACAAAACTAACCCAGCAAGAAAATAAGGCCAGTTTTCCTTGAATTCAGTGAGTTGAAGTAGCTAACGAGGGACTTGATTGAAAACCAGGGCTGGTGTGAGGGAGGAGATCTGGCAGCATGGCCAGGAGAAGAGAAGGAGGAACAGGAAGATAAGCTGGTGTGTGCTGGGAACAACCAAAGTCACCCGAAGAGACAAAAAATGCCTTTCACGGCTGGGGTTTCCCAGTCAGGGCTGTAGCTACTTGCTTTTGTCAAAACCTGTCCAGGGCTTAGTCACTACATCACTTTTATTTTTCTCTCAAAATACAGCCAAGAAAGAGTATAGAGCAGCTGTGATCTTGATGTAGTTGGGTAAGCCAGCTCTTTCACCAGAAACAGAAATACCTATTTGCACAAACCTGAACAGTTTTAGGGAATAACTAGACTCTCTAAATAGCAGTGCTTCCAGACAGCAATATAGTTTTAACTTCTTACAAAAGATTATGTCAGCTAATGTCAGATACCAAAGGATTTCAGGTTCCTAAGGTTAAGCTTTTTTTTTTTTTTTCCTCCTCCCCTCTTTTTAAAAAATAATTTTCCTAAACTTTCTGCTTGAATTTCACTTTAGCTGTGTTGCTATTTGGGTCTTGTCCTTTGCTCTATTTATAATTCTCCCGAATAGTAGTGTAACAGGATGTAAATCATACTGCAGAGCCTTTCAGAAGGTGAAAAAGCAGTTCCCTATTTAGAAAGCACCTAACTAGCCTAGAACACAGGACGTCACGATGGCAACTCACTTCACTGAGCAGCTCCTGCTAGTTACCTATTACATAGCTGCCGGGGGATCTAGTCACTGATAGCATGGAAGTTTCCTATGTGAGCAAGGTTGCCTTCTATTCTGAAATAGTCAGATCTGTGGGTACAGGAACCTACAGTTTTTGGTGTTTAAAGCACAACCCAGCATCTCCCACACTTTTAACCCCTCACTCCTTAGAGTCTCAGTAAAGATCAGAGCCTTTTGAGCTTTGTCATTAAGGTGAGCATTTAGGTAGGGTGCAGGGCTTCTAAACTCAGAATTGCTTTTGCTTGAGAAAAAAGCAGGAGAGACCACAGAGGAGCAGCAAACTGGAGGGTGCCTCAATGTGGTGCTCAGAGCAGCCCAGGAGGCACCAGGACAGCCCCTGGAGGCTCTGCACAGAGCCCCAGCATACTCTAGCTCAGCCATTTCCCTGCAAGATGCTGTAAAAAGATAATTTTCTCCCTCTACACTGAGAAAAAAATATAGTTACCTCTTATCTCAGTAGACACTTGCTGCCTTATATCCCTCAACTTGAGCCATAAGGGCAAATTGCTGTTCTTTAATAATGATCCAATCTTCTTCAGCACAACTCCCTAATCAGCTTTCATCAAATGATAACAGGCACCTGCCAAACGCCTGTTACCAGGCAACCTCCGTGCTAATAAACCAGCTCTCCTCGGCTGAGGCTTCTTTATTATACAGGGTCATTATATTTCAATGGCCTAACACATAAGTCAATGCCTTTCATTTGTTAGCCTCGTATGAGACTGTATATTAATTTTAGTTCAAAATGGAGAGCAAGTAACACTTGGAAGGACTGATTTTGCAGTCCGGTAGAGTACTGTTTGCAACAGGATGGTGTCCGTAGGCTGCTCTTCATCATGGCCAAGGTAACAGTAAGTGGAACTAATGTGATTAGTACAAGTTAGTCTTGATGCCAGTTCTGCCTTAACAGCAAGAAATGATTAAAGTTATATGCAGTTATAGAGCAGAGCATATGTTTATGCAGTTGACCTCCACATTTGTCACCTTGGGTACCTGGAACCAATCTTTGACTGTGGTACTTTTCTCATAGATGGAGACAATTATGATATCATTTGGAGGACTCCAGGGATAACCAATGTTATTTATATTAGATTAGGGAGTAATTAGAATTAAGAATAATTGATGCAAAAAAGCAACAGAAAACCTGATTAAAAGTCACTGATAATCCATGTGAATCATGTTTCTACAGGCATTACATTTTTTCTTAGCTCGATATCAAGGAAACTACATGGCAGGCTAGAAGCTCATTTTGGGGCTAACTAGCCATTTGACATTTATAAATGCATGAACTCCACACAGGTCTGCGTTGCCTCAGCCCAATCATTTCCATACCCATTCAGCCTCTCAGCTGAAAGAAGCTAACAAGTACCGCTTGCAAAGGATTTGTGTGTGACTTGTAAAACCTTATTTCCTAGGGTCTGAGATCACAACCAAAGTTCACAATCTGAACTGTCTTCTAATAAGCAATACGTTTTGATTATTCCTCATGAAACTACCTAGGGAAAAAAAAAAAAAAAAAAAAAGTAATGTAACACATCATCAGTCCAGTCAAATCTGAGTGAAGCATGGCTTTTTATTTATTTTTTTAAACAGAAAATCAGACAAACTAATATAACAAGTAAAAATGTTCATGATTCAGAAAAGAACCTAGCAAGAATGAGAAAAAGTCCAATTAGGGAGTTCTGATCTAAGCAAAGCCAGGGGAAGGAGAAAGTAAGTTTCAATTCTTCCTTTCAGCTCTGCTGGAGTAACAAAGAGCACTTTATCTGTGATGGTAGGGCAGGGGCTGAGCTTTAGCTGCTGATTTAAAAGATAGCCCACAAAGTCTGAAATTTGTGCCAGCAAACACTTTTTTTTACAAGAAAAGTGGTTCCCTGTATTATATATGCATGTTTGGAAGACTGCCAAAGCATTAGATGCCTATGAGCAGATAAAGAAAGTGCCTTGTATACTCTACCAACTGTAGGTCTCTCTTTTCTGTATGTTTGCATTGTTCTTAGGGAAGGGCAGAAAAGTAAGCTGAATTGTTCTGGCTGCCAGTTATCCACTTTCTCAGCAAGTGCTTTTATTAAGAAATACTTGTGCCCTCTTGTTTGCAGCTAGCTAAACGGTAAACTTCAGACATGAAGATGATGGAGAGATGGAGCAAAATGGAGAAAAGGGGTATTTGGATCACCATCTAAATGGTGCTTGTTGTATATAAGCAAGGACCGAACAGAAGCTGAAAAATGTAGCTTCAGTTTGATCAGCCTCATGTATTTGTCCTTAACGTGGGAGAGAGCTTCAGACTTTTTCTTCTCCTTTCTCAGTTGCGTTTATGCACATGTAAAGAGTTCTTGTGAAAATACCAAGCAGTTGCTTGCACATGCACAGCTTATATTCCCACAGGTACCTGATCACTGATTCTGTTACATCTTCTGAATTGTGAATAATATGATAAATAAATCGCTCCATAGAAACAAGGCAGTTTCTTCTTAGCACACAAAAATATTAAACTGAAAAGTAAATTAGGAAAGCAACATATGATATAAGCAATACTGATATGTTCAAATTTCAGTTTCTTATTTTGATCAAAATGGAACTTTGGTTTCTAGTATATGTGCATTTTTTTAGGAAAAAGTTTTAAATGCTTGATATTACTATAGTCTTCTGCACTCCATGTTTGAGTGTAAATAGTTCAAATAAAATATCCCACCAAAGGTATTACTTATTTATTATACCCTGTATTTGTATTTAGTTTTTCATCATATTGATATAGCTAGAAACACAATGAAGCATAATAAAAATATATAAAATGTAATTGGTTCTTTAATGTGATGCCTCAGTGTCATTAATTTTGACAACAGCACTGCACTTTTTTGACTTGTTTCCACAACTGCTTACATGTTTCTAAAGCTGTAATTCAGACTTTTCTAAAGAATAGGTTTAACATGTGGAAAAATAACCACATGTAGCTGTAAACCCTCCTGAAGGATTTCTTATCACTTTTTGTTGAGGAAAACAGGGATTGGATGACATGATCAGAATCTTATGTTGCCTAGGCAATTAGATTGTATCTGATATTTATTTTTCTTGCTTCATCTCTCTTTTAATTATCATTGTGATTCTAAGAACCAGCTGGTACATTTATTTACCTATCTGTAGATTTTTCTTATCTATCTTAACAATTAGTTCATCATACTACAGTGAAACTCTATAAGTTGCTTGAAGGAGTACTCAGGCTAAAATAAAATATATTCAAAGCCATATATAGATTATGTATGAAATAGCAAAACCAAAGCAAAAAAGATGCTCCCTCTAGCTTCATTGTGTAATGCTAGAAAATAGAATTGTTGAGCGTATCTGTTGCCTGTCTCTCTCACCAGCCCTCTGCCAGAGCTGAGATAACAAGCTGTAAATTCTGATTAAGTGGAGTATGGAAAGTAGCCATCTCTAGGTAGAATACTTGATTTATTATTTTTTTTAATCTATTTATTGATGTATTGCACAAAACCAAATAGAGCCCAAGCTTTGTGGTAAGGCACATATTTGTGTGATAACCGAGACATCTCCTCACCAAAGGGGAAAAAAAATAATTTAAAGTGACACCTACAGTTATCAAGTGTCCATTTCAAAATGAGGAAGGTCAGTTCAACAAGAGACAGCTTTTTTCCTGATCCTCAGTTATGTGTTACCACTGGGCAGAAACATGGTGAAACAGTAAACCACATCCCTGCCAAAAAGGGAAAGTTAAAACGTCATGAGTGCAGCACCAGGAGGAGAACAACAGCTGCTTTCTAAAAGTGTTCTGTCTGCCTGTTTGTTGCCTGGGAATTTTCGCACTTCTTCCTTTCCCCACCATATGTAAGATATCATTGAAGGAAAACCAAGAGAGACTATAGATATTTTCATTCAAAGTCATAGCAAATAAAGATAATGTTTTTCTTTTGATGACATAAAGCAAATGCAGTGGAGACAGGTGGACATACAGAAAAAATTACTTCCTTTTATCATGAAAATGTTGCAGGTAGGACGTCTATCTGATGTAGGAAACATCCACATGGCGCATTTTAAGTGCCTTTACAAGCAGCTTCACAGGCCTCTAAAATGCTGGATTATTTCTATTTGAAGATAGTGTTGCTTTCCTCCCCTTGACCCATCATGCCATCAATACTTGATGTCTATCCAGTTTTCCTTTTAAAATATGACAAAATATGAATATATAAATATGTAATATATGACAATATAAAGTACAGCTTGTTCTGATTATAAAAAAACCTTTGCAATACAAAAGAAAAAGGACAATAATTTCTTTCAAAGCAGAAGGTTCTAGTGCAAATATATAGACATGTTTTCTATATTTTAACAGCATATTTGTGAGTTATCCTGAATTCATTCTCCAGAAATCAAAAATCCCTCAGATCCAGACCAAAAGGCCATCAGATGAAAAATCTCAAAGGTGAAAACTACTAACTAACTAAGATTCAGGGAACTTGAATTTCTAAACTGTTTTACTCTTCTCAAATGAATGGGGAATAATTGATTGTATTTTTTTCATTGAGTCCTTTTTTTTCTACCTGAAATGCAGGTGATTTCTATCACTAGAACTTACAGATGTGGGTAATTTTTAGGAGCAGGAAACTAAAATACTTTGAAATTATTTCCGAGAATACCAGCATATAAGAAATGAACAGTGTTTTCTTCTTCAGCAGCAAGACCATAACTCTTGCTTCATACAAGATTTAAAAAATATGGAAATATGTACACACAATTTGCCCAAATCAAGAGAGAAGGTTGGAAACCATGCCCTTCCTGTAAACTTGGAAGATTCTACTCATTAGATTCCTGAATCTTGAACTGATTGAACTACTCAATGTATGAGAAAAAACTTGGTTTGTGATTATAGAAGTTCTGGAGGAACTGGAGGAAGTCCTAAATTAGAGAGAGATATCATACCCATGGAATAACACCTACATTAACATTCCATTATGTGACATAACTGGCCTCTTGCAGAACTTATATAATTATTTATTTTGAAATAATTTCTTGGACACATTAATTAGAATGAAGAGTACCTCCATAAACTGTGAATTTATAATATAACTCTTAGGAGCTTCATCTAAATTAAAAAAAAAAAGCAGCATTTCTGTAACAGAGATTAGGAATCCCATCCACAAGGACTGGAGCTTCATATCATTGCTGGGTTTGGATCTTCTGGAGATATTTTTGATTACAAACCACTAAAGATATCTAAATACAGTCTCATGAATTCCATCCCAAGAGAATCAATGCTATTACATAAAACCCCAGGTTTGTTATGGAGTTAATAGCAGAGGTGGGAAGCTTTGGCTTTCAGACAGAAATTCTCTCTAATTTTGGTATAAACTTACTTCTTTTACTGACTGATGCTAGAGATTTCAGCATTGATTTCTGTTACTTTTAATGAAAGCCCTTGACACCTGCTTGCGATTATATGCCATTTAATGCCAGTTCCATATTGAAACATAGTGAAAAAGGGATAAAAGCTAGAATGTACGAATCTCTCAAAGGTGTACCTGACACCTTTAGGTTTACACATTATCATTTAGTTCCTGAAGGCTCAAAGAAGACAGAACTGGAATTTAATGTTCTGTCTGAAGTGTATTCCTACCATGTCATGTTTTTGGACATTTTGCTCAATACTTTTTAGAAAGGGTGCTATTCACAACTGAATCCCATATCAGGTTTTGAAGACTGAATGGAGGTTATCACAAGGGCTTAGCTTGCACTGTTGGTTGCTTTTACAATTTCAAAATATCTATTCATGAAGTGAAATGGTTACCTTTGTGTAGTAATAGAGCTCTTGAAGTAAACATCTCTAATGTATTTCATTGTCTCACTGTCACCTTCATTGAACACTCTATCTTTCTCTTATTGATGTTTCCTGTTTTTCCAAAGCACAAATAAAAGTTTCTATGCAAAAGATTTTGTGCTTTTCATCTTTCTCTCCTGCTAATCCTCTAGTTTTGAATGTTGTCTTTTTTTTAAAGTAGATATAAAGTATTTGAATTCTGGAGCTTTACATTGCTTCATCTTAATCACTAGTCCTTATTTGGTCTATAATCTTGTCTTTGTTGTTTTGTTTACCAGTACAATTTGTGGACCAGGTCAGTATATACTGACAGCTTTGAGCAGTGACATTTTACTGACAGAACTTCAGTGTAAGGGATGACATTATTTAGTAAAAAAATGTTGTTTATATTTTAAAAGAAACACGTGTTTCTTTTCTTTCTGTTCTTAAAAATATTACAGTTGAAAACACAGTTTTCCTCTTATCTTAATGTACTATTTCTTTGCACTAGTTTAAAGAAATGTTCAGATCCATGGACATACATACTCTCAGACAATACTGTAGCTTACTTTTAGCTCCACTCTTCTCTGTTCCTCAAGCAGTATTACTCTAATTCGGTAAATAGCTGAGTCTGCTACTTTCAGTTGGTGCTGAATTCTTCAAACACAAAAATCCATGTGTGCATGTTGCCTGGAATTAGAAAACTGTCCTCTCAATCCTAAGCCAAGGAAGTGCAGTATGCTTTCGGTTACCTTACAGTTTCAAGAGGAATTTGGTCTGCTCTTACAGTAGTGATGTCTCACTTTTTCATGTATCCGCATGAAAATAATTTTATACCGGTCTTTTAGGTAGGGTAATCGCTACAGTTTTAATTATATGTATGCCAGTGTACTTAACATTTAATTCAGAAATCCTTTAGTGTCATTTAAACCTAACATCCTTTGGGTTAAGATTTTATTTCTCCTGGCAAGAATTGCACTCTTCATGCAGATAGATCCCTGTTCTTATCCTGGAGCATGACAGTATTTGTTGAGATCATCACGGATCTGGGGTTAGGAATATATCCTGCTTTTATTCCTTTGTACACTGTGGAGGAAGGAAAAAGCAAATTGTCCCTGGCAGCTGTAGTTCTAGAAACAGAGGTCTTTGTAAAGTTACATATTTATAATGGTGTGTCAGCTGGCCAAAGGGCATGTTAGTCGTGTTCAGTCCTGTGTTCTGATCCCACTCTCATGAAAACGTACAGAAAGGCTCATATTGATTCCAGAAGGAATTAGCTTGCTGCTGTAATGACACTGCTGACTAAATGGTTGTGGTTAAATTGTCAGGAGTAATTAAAGACTGAAGGAGGAAAAAAATCCTGGGAAAACATGATCCAATGTGGCAATGAGAGCTCTCCTCCACAGTGTGTACCCCATTTATAAGTTATGCTCAATGCCAGAGCTCTCAGAGGTACATTGATTGCCTTGTGAATTCCAATAGTTTCTAATCACAAATAAATTATTCAGCTTTCCTCTGCAACTAACATAAATATGTGGGAATAAGATTAAAGCGCTATATACACAGATAAAATTCAGTCAAAGTTTTAAATTGCCTTCAGGCCAGTAAACTAATAAGATATAGTGACCCACTTAAGCAGTCTGTATGAGAAAAAATCCTGCACAAAGTCAGCAAAACCCCCTTTCTTTGCTGAGATGGTAGTTGTAGTGTGCTAAGCCTGCTTTTTTTCATCAACACTGACTTCTTTAAATTCATGGTTTGGCAATCCGTTGCACAGAAGCTATAGAGTTAGGCTACCTAATTTACCAAGTATGAAAATGCTTCATTGAAAGATTTGACTAAATTCAGACAGTTTATATTCAAGTGCTAAACAAATAATACATATTTTTAAAAAGTATGATTGCACATGAATCTCTTAATATACTTCAAAATACGAGAAAAATAGGTTATGATTTTTCTGTCTTTAGAATGAATGAGATCTATGGTTAGTGTTAATCTCAAAGACACTACGTTTTCATATGAAATACAATGTTTGCCAATACTTACTATTTTGTGGCACCAGAGAACTTATAGCCATGGAATTGTTATACGTATCATTAATGTATACTGCAAAAATCCATGATAAGCTGGACTTATGGCCAGGCTCTGAGTATAGCTGTGAAAATAACAAGTGATACAGTGTCATGGCTGGGGACAAAATGGAAAAAAAAAAAAAAAAAAGCATTGCATGGGTAAAAAACCCAAAGTATCACTCTCAGATGACATAAACACTACTTCTCTCATACCATAACCAAAGGTTAAGGATGATTGGGATCAGTTCCCAAGGAAACTTTTGAATACCAATGCAGCTAAATGTTGCAGTACAGGACTACATGTAGATGGATGTTAAAACCATTTAACAGTAGGCAGCTAACAAGATTGCTGAAGGACCTGAACTTTACATAGATTTAATGGAGATAGGTAGAAACCTTGAAAGCATGTGCCAGCTAGTCAGGAGTTGCAGTGCGCTATGAGTAGGACCTTAATCTTTGCAGTGGACAGACGAGTTATGAAAGGCATAATACAGGTTGTACCCATAGTCAAGATTAGCTGCTACCTCAGTGCATTTAAGAGGGTAACAATTAACTACCATCTTGTCTTTTGAGATACAAGGTACAAGGAGGAGGGGAGATCTCCATAAGGAGTCCAGGTCCTTAAAATAAACACTGTGGTATCTCAGCTTGCCAGTAAGAAAGAATGTCTTCTTTGTACTCATACAGTAAAAACAACCTGGAAAAAATGTCCGCAAAGACCTTCTAAATGCAGCAGTGCTTTCCAGATGGTAAATTACAAGCTGAGATGACCCAAGAATTATACAAGGACTTTAAAAAGAGTGAAATATACACAACTTTATTAAAGTTCATTCAAGTAATAATAGATGAGATAAGCTGCTGACGTTTATAAAACACACATATCCTCTCAAAAATTATATCTTATTCTTCAGTGTATGATTTGGGAGCACCTTCTTTAAACAATGTTTTAAGGGTTGTATCTTTTACTTGGCACATGGAGAATGGAGCATGAAAACTGCATTAACGATAATAGGAGCTGTGTACCTAATTCCTCATTGACAGCTCTGATTAGTCTACACTCTTTAATGCTAAGGTATGGTTTAGTGTAACCTCCCCTTTCTTTAATTACAAAATGCTCTCCAAACTAATAAAACCTTTACAACCATTAAGTCCTGTACTTCTAAGAATAATTCACCTGTAGATAATGTACTTTATAAACTTTTCCTTGACTGGCATTAAATTGTAGCTTTAGGTACTGCAAATGGGTAAGGTAAGGACTGATTTAGAACGTGGCCATGTTGCAAAGCTTTGGTTAGCTTTCTTGGATCTTAAGCAGAAATTAATTTGTTACAATCTGTTTTAATTTAAGATTTTTCTAAACTTCATTTAGTTATTTAAAATTTTGTGTTTCATATGGCACAAAGACTAAAATATTCCAAGTAAAATTGTAAACTTCTGTATGTACATAAAGGTATACATATATCTATATCCCCTTGCCTTCAGCTATGTGCTTGAAAAATATTTATCCCTTCTGGAAGAGGAAGGAGTAGTTACAGACTGATCTAATACAGTCTTCCTTAGTGGCCTATTATTTACAAGAGAGCTTTAGGCAAGTGTTTTCAGACATAGCTACCTAAAGCTAGTCATATTTTCTGTATGCAGGCAACTTGACAGCAACCTTGCTTAGAAAAGTGACTGCAGTCTCCATTGCGTGTGTTGGTTTTGATGCAGGGAAAAGTAATAATTATTTTGTCAGAGAACTTCATGCATGGACCTTGGGCTTCTAGGTCCCATAGGGCTATTTACATCATTAAATATGCCTGAAAACTACTTTGCTTGTTAAATTAATTCCACAGATTGTTACAAGCATTTGAAATAGGAACTCCTATTTCAAACTACTGTCCTGTCTTTTTATAGCTGACAATTTTATTTTAATATGGATGTGTGAAATTGTGATGGCTACAAAAGGGAGAGCATCCAACTGAAAGGTAACCAGTCAATAAAAATATGTGATGGTACAGAATTTTCCTCAGAGAACGGGTACATAACGCTGCATCATAACTATGCCTTAGTTTTATAACATCCACCAATGACTTTTCAGATAAAAGGCTGATAAAATAATTTATGTGTCAAAAGACTATGTTTTGCAGCCCATAAAGCAACAAAGCATTTCTTCCAGGAGTCAACTTTATCCTATATTGCAGATAAAATTGCACTGACCTTTTATCTATATTGACAAAGGTTTCATTCAACAGAACTGATTTCTGACTTTTCTACTTGAAAAAGTTGTATACTTTGACACCATAGCAATGAGACCTTTTCAGCCCGGACAAAATACACTGGCAACTGGGAAAAGATGTTAGATGCTCTCTTTGAAGATCAACAGAGAAATTCACTTTAGAATATTGACAGACTTCTAAGCTTTTCGTACCACTATGGTTTTATTCCAATTGTTCTTCTCAGTACTTTTTTCTAGCTTTTTTTTTCCAATTAGGGTGTAAATACACTAGGTTTATCAAGGTTTACATACAACTTCAAAATCAGAAGCTGGCCTGAGGTTGTTTTTTGGGGGGTTTTTTTGAGATCTGTATGATAATGGCTAAACATGAACATTTCTTACTCCTTAGGTTTCTTTCTCAGGTTTTCAGCTGTTCTAACTGTATCAAAACCATAATTAAATTGTGAACAAGAGAACAGACAGATACTATCATCCATCAACTTGTCACTAGGTACCAAGCAGACTTGAAGCATAATCTACTTTACGTGCTGCTAGCTTGCCTGTTGTCAATCCAGTGCCTACTTACTCTATATTAATAAGTCAGATTAATCCCTTTTTTATTGTGATACCAAATAACCTGTATTTTCACTTTCTGTATACTTTAAAAATGTGTGTTAATAATATGTGGATTGTTCAGTTTCCTGGAAAACTGTATTTAGTACACGATATCCTACGTACTGTATTAATGACCAGGAAACTGTTTCTATTTCTGCCTTCATCACTGATTCATGTTGTTACCTTGACTATAGACGTGAACTACTAAATGTTTCAGTTTCCCGTCTTTAAAAGATAAGAATAATTTTGGAAAAAGTTTGCTACAGTAATTTAATGTATATAGATTTGATCTACCATAGGAATGCTAGATATTAAGCATGGTTCGTTTCACCTCATGAAAACGAGACTAAGGAAAACACTAATTATTAATATTGTTTTAAGTAAAGTGCTGCAATGACAGACTGCTGAATTGTAAAAGTGGTTTAGGTTGCTTGGTTCTCACTCTCTCCTCCCTTATTTAGTCAAACAATAATTGCTACTGAGTTTCTGAAAATCTTGGAGTAAAGTCTAATCTGTTCTCCTGATTCCCTCATTTGAAATGTTGACAAATTAATTTGGTAAACAGAATTTTGAATTATATAAGTATTTATTATCTCAAATGACTGATAAATCTGTAATTTGCCTGGGTTTACAGTAATACTTATGTCCATAGTTATTGATTGATGAAGAATACTCTAGGATGCAACTTAAGTTGACATATGCCATAGGAAGTTTTGTTAAAAACATATTATTAAGCTAGGTCTTTTTTAAAGTGTAAGAATATTATGTAAATCAGGTCAATTCTTTCCAAGCAGTGAAATCTAATGTCAGAAAATACATATTTTAGCATAAATTATTTTGTGAAAAGTTCAGTTCCTTTATAGTAGTGTGCCTGAAGCATTTGAATATAGGCATTTTGTCTGGCCATCGTTAACACATGCCATAGGAGATTTCACTTCCTTCCAGACATTAGTTTCAAGACTTTTGCCATTTGATGTACTTTTTTTGATAACACAACTTCACTTCCATTATATTTTCCTTCTCTATCAACATTCATGTATTGTCATTTTGCAATATGTATCACCAAGTGTATTGGTAGTTGCATTTCAAATTGTTCAGACATTTGAAAGTATGCTGAAAAAGCACTGTCTTTGGGAGAAGAGAAGAATGGAGGAAGGGATCACTGAAGGGTTGCAGGGATATTTTCTGTCCTTTCTAGTGTTTTCAAGAAAAAGAAGTCCTAGCTATATAACACGTTCTTAGTTTCCTAAAAAAAAAAAATTAAAAATTACTTTTTTTTTTTTTTATGTATGAGTAATAATTGTATGAGTATGAATGTAACGAGTATGCATGAGTAACTCTTGCATTTCTAAAGTGTGTAGGTAATTGTATCTAGGAGCTAGTTTTAATACCGCTGAAGAATTCAGTTGACAGTTTCATCCTAACACAAACTTTAAAAGTAAATCTATGGGGAAGAAAAGCTCTTGAATTCTTGGGGATTTAGTCCCTAAGGAAAATAAAAATAAAAATCCTCCAATCCAAAACAATAAACAACTCAATGCCATATAATCAGAATATTAGGGCTGGAAGAGACCCTGCAAAGCCATCTAGTCTACTTCTCTACTCCAGGCTAGAATCTGCTATGACTCTTTTGCTTGACAGGTATTTCCTGAACATGCCCTTAATAACACCACCATCACCACCATGACCCTGTTTTAAGCATTCATGGACTGCATATTCCAGTGCTTTACTACCCCAGTAAAAGTTTTTACTGGTTTTTAGCTTGAATTTTACTGCCATTTGTTTTCTCACTGTAATACCAGTTCCTTCTTCTATAAGCTGTTGACATAGGAACAATATTTCCCTCTTTTGCAAGAACTTTTTACATACTTGAGCACTACTATCCTATCCTCTTCCTGCAGCTGAGCAAATTCAGTTGTTTCAGACTTTGTTACCAGATCAGACTTTTGTTCTGATCGTCCTCATTATTATCCTTTAGGTGGTACATCTCTCTGTTTTGAATTGTGATGCCTAACACTGGACACAGTACTGCATTTGAGGTCTTACCCACCTTGAGACTATCAGTAGGATGGTTTCATATGATGAGCAAGATACATTTCAGTCTAAATAACCCAATATGGTGTACGCATTCTCCAGAACAGGGTGTTATTTCTTATCTAGCAGAATACCTATTTAGCCATTTTTTTCCTCTGTCTTGTGGTGACATAGTTGATTTTTTCCCTACAAAAACGTCTTGAATTTCTCTCTTTTAAATCTTATCCTTTTTTAAAATTAATCCAATTATTCAATACGCTTTTGAATTCTAATCCTGTCTTCCAGTGCATTGTGGTTTAACCCCAGCTGGCAACTAAGTACCACATAGCTGCTCACTCACTCCCCCTGCCACCTTGGTGGGATAGGGAGAAGAACTGATAAAAGGTAAAACTCATGGATTAAGATAAGAACAATTAAATAATTTATATAAAGTATAATAACAATAATATAAATAATAACAACAGCAGCAACAACAACAACAAAATTAACAACAATTCTGGTGAAAAGGAGAGAGAAAGAGAAGAATAAAACCCAAGAAAAACAAGTGATGCACAACACACTGGCTCACCACTTGCTGACCGATGCTCAGCCAGTCCTCAAGCAGCAATCTGTGGCCACCAGCCAAGTCCCCCCAGCTGATGTACTGAGCATGACAACCCATGGTATGGAGTATCACTTTGGCAGTTTGGGTCAGTTGTCCTGGCTGTGTCGCCTCCCAATTTCTTGTGTACCTGCTCACTGGCAGAGCCTGGGAAACAGAAAAGTCCTTGATTTAGACTGAGTACTCCTTAGGAACAACAGAAACCCCAACGTGTTACCAACATTATTCTATACTAAATCCAGAACACAGCACTGTACCAGCTACTAAGAAAAAAATTACCTCTTGCAGCTGAAACCAGGACATGGTGTATATGCAATCTCTACACACCTGCTGTCATCTGCTGTCTTAATAAGCATTTTCACTTTTCTATCATCAATGCTGTTAATCAGAGTTTTTTAAAAATCAGGCCTAAGCTGAAGTGTGTTAGGACCCCATTGATATTTCCTTCCATGTTGATAATAGACCACTGATACTTAGTGGGTATGGTTATCTCATCAGTTTTATAACCACTCATACAGCTACCCTTTTTTCTGTCTGTCTTCCATTAATCTCTTATTCCTTCATATTCTAGATGCACATTTTTTTACGAGCATTTTATTTCAGTTAAGTCATTCTCTCCATCATTCTTATAATTTGTTAAGATTTCCTGCTCATGTTTTTTCTGCATTTGCATGCCAGCATCTAAGGCATTGGAAGAATCACTGCTGTCTTCTTGAGGGTCTCTTAATCTGTCCTCCTCTTTCTCCTTCCTCAGTCCATTTCCAAGTTCATATACCTTACACTTGAGAGAGGAAAGGGAGAACATAGCATATAGTTATACCTGGTGATTTGTACATACACGCTCAGTACATTCAAAGTATACTTGGGCAATATGAAACTGTAGAATCACTTCTGATAGAAAAGCTGGTCGGAAGGAACCTCTAAAGGCCTTCTAACACACCCACCTACTCAAAGCAGGAGCATCCCTGCATTAGGTCGTATTAGTTATGGCTTTGTCTGCCTGAGCCTTAGAAACCACAAAAGGTAGAGGTTCCACCGCCTTTCTGCGTTTAAATGTGTGTTTTGTTTGTTTGTTGGATTTTTTTAAACTCCTACAGTCCAACCTGAGACCCTCAGGTTTCAATTTCTGGTCATTGTCCCTGACATCAAAATGAGTTTGGCTGCAGCATCCTCCTTACTATGTTTTGGATAGTCATAGGCAACTGTCTCTGAAAATACTGGCACTGCTTCCAGCAGGAAGAACAGACTGAAATAAAGTCAGTGATGGTTCTATATGTTAAAATGGAATTGTACTGTGAAATTGCCTAAATCCACAGTCTATAGTTTAGCTGTCCCTTCCATTGTATAAACCAAAAGCATTTAACAAACTGGACAACATTTCTGTTTCTTCCTTGAAAAAGAGAAAATTAAAAGCTTGGCTGAAAAATAGTAATGTAAAAATAACTGAGTGTGAAGAAGCTCCACCCTTCACTGAAAACTGATGCTTGACTTGTGACTTTTTATTTAAAGGCTACAAAGGATGTAAGTCTTTCCTTTGAATTGAATTCCTTTCTGGTGTTCAGAATATCTTTTTAAAAGTAGAGACAGGTTAAATTTAATGTTATAAACATAAGTGAGACTGTCAATATAGTTGTAGCTAAGCCATAAAAGGACTGAAGTAAAAATAATGCAGTATTTAGACCTCTGAAAAAATGTCTGAAATTGTGACAAAACCATCATAAAATATATTTGATAAACAGCACAGGGGATTTTACTAGGCTAAAACAGTACAGTTTAAAACTGCCTATCTGCAAGGTAGTGATAACTGAGGTAAAAATTAAATTCTAAAAATACAGCTAGTAAGATATTAATATTTATATTGAACTTAGTGGCAGAAAAAAATACCCTGAGCAAATTTCCTGTTTAAACATTTATGTCATAAAATACCTTCAAGGTAGGGTCTCAGACTACTTTGAGTCCACACTTAATGATATTACATGTAACAGAATAAATTATGTACAAATCTCTAAAAATATAGAAATACCGAGTGTATTGTAGCTCCGTCTGTTGTAAATCAGAAGAAATTCCACAGACAGTAGCAGACACATCATAGTAAGTGAAGAAAAATTAGAACACCTTTTTAAATTTAGATGGCAAGTATTTTTGCTGGACTGCAGAAGTTTTGCTTTGACTTACTTCCTGAAATATGATATAAAAGAAAAAATAAAATAATATTCTCATTTGCCACTTACTTCTGTGTTTCTCTGAATGCTTCATATACTGCCTGCATACAAAAGGACCACAGCACTTAATTTAGAGCTAAGCTGAAGGTGAAAGAAAAGATTTGCAGGAACACACAGCACTGCTAGGCAATGTGAAGTGTAAAATATTCAAATTGCATTGCGGGAAAGAAATCGATAGTGGGTATTTTAACTTCAGCAAGTTACTACAAGATCTTTATCTGCAGTAAAAAGAATGTATAGGAAATGAAGAAATATTGTGAGAAAAATTACAGAGGATGAGCAGAAATTTTGGTCATGGTTGACGGAGCTGCATGAATGAAGCATGAGGTCTAATGTCTGATGACAGAGGTTAGGTGAAGTGAAATTAGTAATAAATCACACTTTCTTACAGTGAGAGTAATTAATCATTGTAATGGTTTATTGAATAAAGTAGTAAATTAATCACTTGGAGTCTTTACCTGTAGCACAATTTATTTCTAAAACGATGCCCCAAGATGTTGGGCTTGATAGTATTTACTTACATAGTAGAAAAGAGTATTTCCCTCCTGCAAAATTTATGAACTAGAAATGTGCTGTATAAGACAAGTCTAAATGACTCTAGGAGATTTGTTTTTCATTTAAATTATTTTATTCTGAATGGGTTTGTCTAAAGAGCTTAAGATAAAACTAAAAAGCTGAGGGTTTATAATTGCTCATTTGTGGTCATCCTTGGAGTTACACTTAGTTGTGAATACTCAAATATTTTATTGTCTTATATACTGTATGCCTTATGTACATATTTGCAGTGGTTTTCCATGATGGTAATATTGATTGCTTATATTCTTATGAATGTTTCTCCAAAAACCCATCTAACTGCTGTACATACAGTTTCTGTCTCCATATATATTTGAGCATGCACTCACGTACTATTTCTATGATAACAGCTAAGGGAATAAAAATGATGAGGGCTTATGATTCCTAGCCCCATTGCTGGGTTTCAGATCAATGATATCTCTGTCTTCCTGAAATAATTAAAATTTGTGCTTGCCTTAGTATGAGTCAATTCTTTCATGCTTTGTAAATTAGATAGTTTTGTATGATTATATTGGATCATGGATAACACTATTTACAGTCTGTGAAGGAATCTGGCAACTTTCTGTATGTTCTGGAATGAAAATTTAAGATATTGATATTTTACCATGTTTCATCTCAGTTATTTTTTTCAGTTTACAGTGGTGACAAATTCTGTTATTGTTCTATAGTGGAAGTCCACATATACATTCACAGAGAGGATGCTCATTTGCCTTGTCACTCAAATGCAAAATTTTACCTTTAATTTTGTGATATGTGCAATGGAATCCCCTACTTCTTTAAGCTTGCAGCCTGAACAAGTTAAGCCAAGCACACAAAGTGCTGTGACAGATCTTGTCAACCACTTACTCAAAGCAGACTTCTGCATTATGAGTCCTTTTGGGTACTCAAAAATATTTCATGGTGGAGTTGTTTTTCCATCTAAAAATTCTTGTGACAAAGGTTCTTTGCTGTTCTTCTTTCCTCCTTCTGTTTTTCTTTTGGTCCTCTGTCCTTTTCCTTATCTGCTAATACAGCCTTCTTTGTCCAGGTTTCTCATCTGCAGTGTACAGTTCATCCTGTCTTCAAACAATCAAATCATAAGGAAAAGCTGTAGAGCCCTAAAAAGTAGCACTTGAAAAACACCTGAGAGTTTCTCCAACCTCAGTGGCCATTCAAACCCAAAATAGCGCTGAGAGTCTCTGTCAGATGTGTTCCTGGAGTTGTGATGAAGCAGACAAGTCTAATTTTCCTTTGACACCTCTGGGTCTAAAGGCCCTGGGTCACAATCTGTCTGCAAATGGCACTGATGATCCTACATAGCTGAAAGAATTTTTGCATCTGAGCCTTTGACAACCAGTGATGAGTCAAGGGACTCAGCTTAATTTCCCACATCTTCTAATGCAGGCTACTCCACTATCCAAATTAATCTTGTTCTGTAGCATGGTACAGACATAGATATATAGCTGGACCTTACTAATGGAGAGTATTGATCTCTTACAGAGAAGTCTCTATTAGGCTCAGCAAGAGTTGTACATCTACCTGGCTAAAAAAGCCATGTTCTTTGCCTTATCTTTCCACAAACATCTTTCCCACAAACCTTAAGTTAGCACTATCCTACAGTAAAGCAGTGTGGACTTGCTTCACTTTGATTAAGCTCCAAATATATATCCATCTATCATGACCCTGCAGTCATAATTTCTGTCCTCAAGTCTCAAAGGGTACCCCTTACCCCAGCAGCAACTCTGTTCTCTTGCAGAATCTGCCCCCAGAGCTCCCAGCATCTCCCTCTCTGGGTTGCTGGCACTTAGTCCTTGTTACTCTTCTCACTGAAGGTACCCTGTCTGGTTGCAGTTACTGCTGCGAAAAAGATGAGAAATACCAATTCTATGGCTGAACCTTGCTGAGAACAGTTATCTTAAAATAGGATTTTTTTTAAAAATCTTCCACCCAAAAATTTTCCATGAGGGGGATTTTTCAGTTCCAGAGTTCCATATTAAGCAAGATATCAACGTACCTGTTTTTTCATGAAACTTCTTTAGCTAAGACTGCTACTCACACTCTCAATATCAAGTGATTCTTAATGGCTATATAACATTCATACAAGAAGTATGGACTGAAGCCTGTAATGAAACTTACATAACAAGAAAATACAGTTAGGTATCTCTTTGTATTTCAAGCTATGTCTATGACTCTCCTGGGAAATGTTTTGAGCATGGATATTTGTCTAGGAGACACTTGGAGCTCTTGTCTATATCTTAACCTTGAACTATGCCTGTCTGTGGTATACACAGCTGATGCAGCGCTTTCTAAATTAACCCTACAGTTGTGACTTACATGAAGAAACAGAAACTCCATAATTACTGAAAGTATGGGAAATACTTCTGGGAATTTCACAGAGTCTGAACAGAGCCGTGGGATGGTGGTGGCCAAAAGACAGAAAGGACATTGTATCCACCTGCTATGCTGCAAGACATGTTGTTCATAGGTTGATTGACTTCTCGTAATCTTCCTCCCACCCTTCAGAGTTCTGCTCAGAATTTCTCTCTGACATTCTGCACTTGAGAGGAAACTGAAGTGGTGGTGGCCACGCTTTGCCTTGAGTAGCTGTATTCCTCCAGAGAGAGCCATAAGGGCTGGTGCAAATCTCCCTGTCAGTCACACATCCCAAAGGGCTCTAGTTACTGGTCAGTAATCTTCAGATAACATCAGTCTGCAGTTTATATTTCGAAATGTCTTTGTAAATGATGAAATGAAAATTAATACTATACTCTGAATTTTGGAAAATGAAATTGGAATGGTACTATGTGAATAACGTGTACCAGAATTCTTCAGATAGCTTCAAAAAACAATTCATATGTATACTGTTGTATCATTAAAATTTTAAATGTTAAGGGAAGATTCTGAAATGCTGTCTAATATTTCTTCAGCAAGCAATCATCTGATTCTTGCAGGGTTGCAGGATCTGACCTACAGTGATAAAACATCTATATCGAGCAATGATACTGTTAACTTAGGAGTTATTAGGAAATATTGCTGAGGATATTAATATCTAATTATACTAAACTGATTTGTAATTAACTCCACAGGAGCACAAGAATAATGCTTGCAGTATTAATTAGGACAACATTAAATGTAAGACATTTTTCTTTTCTATTTGTTTGGCTTAAGAAATCAATATAGTTATTTTGGAGGGTTTCAATGTTTTTACATCTTGAAGCTTCACAGACATGCAGGTTCCTATGGAAGAATCCATTTTTCCTCTTCTTTTAATCTACCCATTTTACTTATGTTCCAATTTGGAACCAAACAAGTATAAGGATTGCAAGACAGGATTTATTCTTCACCTTAATTAAAGATTCTCCTAGTCCCTCAATAAATGTCCCTTAATTTGTCCTATGTAAGATAATGACCGTTTAGGACCTTGGCAAGCCTAAAGGGTTTTTTGAGCTGTTCTTTTGGGCTGCTTAGCTTGATATAAATGCAGTTAAGCATGACCTCATTTACCTCTTGTGGAAATAGATTATAGTGGCAAGATGTCAGTCCTTTATTTAGCAGTTTTTATGCCAAGTTTTACTTCTTTTTTCACTTCACTCCTGACCTTCAGGATGTGCTGCAAAGCCCTACCCATTTGCCAGGTTTTCTGTATAGGTTGAAAAAAGAACGTTTCAGAAAGGAGTGGGAAGGATCTCCATTTCTGTGTATTAAGGAAGGGCTTAATTGGTGTTGCCTTAGTTCCTTTAGCTGCAGCTGGAGGGATCACAGTATGCAGAAGAGGACAGATAGTTAAGAGGAACTTCAAAACACCCCTGTGGTTTTTTAATCCCTTATTAACTCATACAATTTTTCTCAGGCCCCGCCAAGTTTCAAGGGATGTGCACAGTGCACACAGGTGTCCTGAATATCTTCCAGGGCCACCAATAAATGCCCACTTCAGGGTTGTTTAGTTTCATCTGTACATAGAAAGCAGTTGTAAAATGTCCCAAGGTTTTTGCCACATGATTAATTTACATACACTTAGTTTTGTACAATGTGTTTTAACAACTGTTCTTTAACTTAAGCATTTTAACTGTATTGCTATAGTGCACAGAGGCCTAATCTTCACAGGGCCTTGCTGGAATAAGTTGCTTTACGTGTACTGTTCGGTGTGATCTTCACATGAAAGATTTCCCTCTCAAATAAACAACATTTGTATTTAAATGTGAACAACATTTCTTATATCTAAGCATGACTCCTCTCTTTGTCCCTTTGCCATTTGGCAGCAGACTTTGTGTTCCCACTTCTGCGTCTGAGAGGTGCACAGATCAGATGGTTTTTTGGGCTCTGCTTTCTTTGATAGGAAAGAGAGCAGTTGTTTCCAGGCTTCACAGCTCTGCACTGAGATACAGCTGCCTCAAACTAATTTTAGCCACTTAGAAACACTTTGTCCATTTTTGTCTGAAAGCCCCTGTGATTTGAAACCTACTATCTCCATAGTCCCAGGCTGTTCGGCTCACTTGCTTGTCTAGAAAAGTTAGCCATTAAATCTAGTTCTAATGCAAATTGCTCAGCAAGAAGAAGGAAGCTCAGAAAAGTGGAGTAGACCAGATAAATTGTGATTGTTGTGTTGTGTCTTTTCATGAGCTTTTGAGGGTGTTTCAAACTTGCTCCCTTCAGGCCTCTCATGAGGAACTTGATCCCTGGTGCTTATGAGTAACAGTTTCTAATGTACAACCATATTTCCATTATTTTCAAGGGTATTTTCTTCCCAAGATTATCATGTCCCAGTTAGAAAATTGCACACCTGCCTTGAAATGAATGGTGGTTAACAGGTAGCAAAGTTGTTTACTTTTGGCATCTTTTAGTAAAACTTGTGTCACAGAGTTCAAAGTATATCTCACAAGAAAGGTGGTAATATTTGCCTTTCATAGCTGTCATAAGGATTAGCTGACGTTCTGAAGCATGTTAAGTATGAACTGATCATAGCAGCCTGTGGCAGGGAGTTCTCAGAATACAGGTTCATCATGTTTACAAACTATAGTTTACAAACTACACAAGCTACTACTACAGCTCAAACCGGCTAATGTAGTACATCTGTAATGCCCCAAAGCTTAAGTTCTTAGATGTCAGGTACAGCACTGAAATGGAATAATTGCTTCGCATAATTGAATGCTTATTTATTCCTCCATTAGTAGCATTACTGCTTATGTGGCATTGCATTGTATGTGATATTAATGGGGTTGGGAGTGAGACAGAGATAAGTGCACACATATAAATGTGTGTGTATGCATATATGTATGAAAACACATGCATGTATATGAAGGTTCTTTATGTGTATGAGAGTGAAGGCGGGAGTGGAGAGAGAGTAAATGGTATTCTGAGTGTTCAATACGTACAGAAAAAGCCCCTCTCTTGCCCAAGAACCCCCATCTTGCTGCCCATCTGCAGGACCTCACAGCTGCACTACCTCCAGAGAACACATTTGCTCTAGATTAGAGATGGAACACCCAGTCCAGTGAGGGGCCACAAAGGTAACTGAGGTACTGCAGCATCTCTCCTGTGACGGAAAGCTGAGACATCTGGGACTGTTCAGCTAAGAGATGAGAAGGCTTAGGGGACATCTTATCAATTCATATAAAAACCTGAAAAGAGGCGCAAAGTGGACAGAGCCAGGCTCTTTTCAGTGGTGCACAGTGACAAGACCAGAGGCAACAGGCACAAACTGAAACACAGGAGGTGCCATTTGAACATCAGGGAACACATTTTCATTGTGAGGGTGACTGGGCACTGGCATAGGTTACCCAGGGAGGTTGTGGAATCTCCCTCCTTACAGATATTCTAAAGCTATCTGGACATGGTCCTGGGGAACTGGCTGTAGGTGATCCTGCTGAATCTGGAAGGCTGGACCAGATGACCTCCAGAGGTCCTTTCCAATCTCAACCATTATGTGATTCTGTGATTTCTGTCATCTGGAGTAAAGGGACAATTTAGCAGACTAATTATTAAATGGAAGGCTGATTCTTCAGGTAACAACTTTTCAGTGGAATGCAAAAATTGCTAAGACTGTAACTGATGTAGTTTTCATTTTTTATTTTTGTATACATTTTATTATGTTTTTATATAGTCTACATGTCACCTCTTCAAGATGGAAACTCCAGAACTGTTGGTGGCGCCAGCTCCAGTGTAGCAATATCTGAGGTAATTTTGATTAGCTCAAGTTCTGGAAGTGGTTTCACTTCTGACCAGAGCACAGTAATTGAGGATAGACCCCATGTTGCTTTGGCTAGACTGCTTTTGGTACTTAGATTCATAGGACGAATATTGTTTTAAAGATAACTGCATTTTGCACTGCACTTAGTGGTGCTGGCCTGTGGTATGCTTGGCCACTAATTATTTTTTTTTCTTGCTGGCATGTAGTATGATATATCCTTTCATTTTTGCTGGACTGCATTCATCTTTTGTCCTTGCCAAGGTTTGTTATTTCTTTGCTTACCTTCTCTAAGATGGCTGTTGTGCTCCTTTAAATTATTTCATCCTGCAAATCTAAAAATAGTTTGAAAAATGTTTGGAAGAGATTTGAGACCTGCAATGAGCAGCAAATTGCAGGATAGATGTTTTGTGGTCTATTTCTAGTTTAAAATGCTATTGCACAGTTGCATAGCTGAAGTGGTGAGCTCAATTCTCTTGTCCAGTTGTTTCCTCTGAGGCCTAAGCTCATATACTTGTACAGGAAAAAATTTTACACTTAAATATCCTAGTAGTTTTCATATACAAATAAAATGGATTATGGTAAGAAATTTGAAATAAAATTACAATTAATTTCTATGTATCATTCTTGACGTTTCAGTTAATAAATTGTTTAGAAAAATACAGAAACCATTTTATTATTGCAGCAGCTGTGGAGACTGACAATTTAACTTTTTCTCATCTTTCAGTAGCCAAATTGCAACGTTTGTTAAGCAAAATTAAACAGCTATAATTTATGGGAAATAGGATCAGATCTGAGTGATACGTGATGAAAATACCCTCCTACAGTTAAACAAAAGAAGGAAGTGTAGATAAAAGACTTGGAATATGTATAAACAACTTTTTAAATTAATATAAAAATCAATCTTTGGTCTCTAATAATTTAGTCCATTTGGAAAAAAATCTTTAAACCACCGCCAGAAGTACTAAGATGTTTTGCTCTCTTTTCCAATCCCTTTATTTTGTACTTTTTTAAACACTCTGATATATTTTTTAATTTTTTTTTTTTTATTTTCTGTAAATGTTTTCCCCCTTTCAGCTAGGTCCTCTGTGGCTGCTTTTTGTCTAATCACATCGCCTCTTTCCTTCCACTGCTACTGCTAAAGCCCATCCTATGCAGACAGTAGCCTCCACTGTTAAGGCTCTCTGTAGCACTATTCGTCAATCTTTTTTTAATCAAACCACCATTCTTCCAAAATGCTACTTTTAAAACCAAGATTCAAGTCTTATTGATAAAAGTGAAGTCAAGGGACACAGGGTCAAGAAAAGGGCTAATAGAGTTTTATTTTATTTTCTGTGGTGTTAACAGAAGGGTTGGTGCTTTAGAGAAGACTATAAAATCACAGACCATTGCTGGTGGCTGCTGGAGATGAGAAAGTTAAAACTGAGGTTGACAGAGAAAGGGAAGTATGATGTCGTCTGCTGTATATAAGCGCATGAGTATTTTTCTTCACGGGAAGTTGGAGGCACTCCTCTCAAGGCTTATCTGATAATGGCTACTGTCAGCTACAGGCTATCAATTTACTGGGACCTCTTATCTGGTGCAAGGCAATTCTTAACATTCAAGTTTCTGAACACTTCATTCTCTGTGTTGCAATTTCTTAGGTGCCAAAATATGAATTATCTGATTCTGGAATTTTTTAAAAAATATGTTACTTGGGAGGGAGAGGGGGTTAAGGCTGAAACCGGATGCCAATAAATTGTTATTATGTACTATAAAACAGGTCAGATTTATTGACAGAGCATTCAGAAAAATCAATGAGAATGATAAGGAATTTAGTGTGTTTCTAATCTATAAATGCCATGCTAACCTGTAGTAGAATTCCTGCTCTTCTAGGATGTAAATATCTCTTTCAAACTTCTCAAGTATTCTTTATTTGAAATGCTTGGTTGATTAAATGAGTTTCTAAATTTTAAAGCTGATAGCTATCTATTTATCTCAGCCTGGACTGCCAGCAAATTGTGAGTTTCTTCTGCTCACCTAAGCTTTCCCTCATGGTCCTTGCAGCTGGCATGATAGCAATATCCTTAGGGTCCATAATGAAGTTACAACAATTTACCTCTAACATAGAAAATAATTCGATTTTGGGGGCATTTTGATTGTTTGCTTGATGTATCTCTTAAAATAACAACAATAGTACTTTTGTATCTCTTAGGATTTTATCAGTCATTACAGAACACAACAAAGAAAACAAACAAACAAACAAACAAACAAATGCATTTTTTGGTCCAGCAAGTAATTTCAGCAAAATTTAAGAACTATTTCAAGAAAATAACTAATCAAATATGTAATTTCAGTAGACAACAGGAAATATTTTCTCATTAAATCTTTCTTAAAGTTTCTTAGTTGCTAAGTTTGTTGAGAAAAGCAACTGGTTTATGAATAGCTTTTTTAAGGTATTTTAGTTTCCCTGGCTATGTTTGTGCAAGTAAATGAAATGGGCAAGGAACTGCTCTCTGGCTGGCTGGTAAAACAGCTCAAATCTGTCCAGTTGATCTTAGCCCCCAAAACAGAGCAGTCACTAAACTACTGCTGGAGATGGATTCTGCCCCAGGATGATGCTCAAGCTTTGCTTGGGATTCCCTAAAAAGTTCTAGTTGACCCAAGCCACATCTGTGCCAGAGAGTATGCTAGTGATTTAAAAGCAGGCATGGCTATATTACAGAGCTTGAGTCCTGGTGAAGTTATTAGTATAGGCATTGACTCCGTGGCACATGCAGCTTCAGCAAGGACAACTGCAAACAGCTATTTGCCTCCTTTTTTCAGTAATTTTTATCCTTCCAAAGTGGTGTGGCAATGATATGGAAGCTATTCTTTTCAGTATCATTTGTCTCAGTACTGTTTCCATAACACTGTGATTACAAATTAATGCTATGGATGCCATAAGAAGACTTAATTCATTTCATCCGAAAGGCTGTCCTAGTTCTCTTTAAAATAAATGTACACATCATTGGTTTGACAGTACAAAGCAGTTTTACAACCTAAGTGATAATTTCTCACAATACCTTTTTGTACATGCTTCTCTGATACAGATTGCAAATGTAAAATCAGGGCACTGTTTGTCTGGCTAGTATGCGCTATTTTCATTATCAGAATTACTACTGGGAAGCAGAGAAGTACTCACACAGTGATCTGCTTATTTTCTTCAATACAGTGATTTGCTGAGATAAAACCAAATTTCTTAGGCTTTTGTCCATATGCCTGACGACCAACAACTATGCTTAATAGTATTGTTTTCTGAATATAACGTTCAATCTAGGCAGATGTTAGACTCTTCTCACCTTGCTATTTCTGAGCCTTAATATACGTTTCAAAACCATTAGGTGGGTTGAGTACTCAGGGACATCCATACCGATTTGCTTTAACCCCGTTTTTTCAGAGTGCACATTCACCCAGACATCCCAGATCATAAATTCAAGATGAGTGACAACCAAAACAAAAAGTAGCCAGCACTGCATGGGAGAATGATAACTGTGTAAGCTTACTGCGTGAGCAAAGGGTTGGAAGGAACCTCTGAAGGTCATTGAATTCAATCACTTTCTCCAAGCACGGACAACTTCAAACTTACATCAGGTTGTTCAGGGTCTTATCCAGTCAACTTTTTACATTCTCCAAGAACTGACTTTCCAAAGCATCTCTAAGCCATCTGTTCCCCTGCTTTACTATTACCATTGTACAGGGGTTTTCCTAACATCCAGTCAGAGCTTCCCTTGTTTCTGGTGACCGTTGCTTTTTGTCCTTTCACCATGCACCCCTGAGGTCTGCCTCCGTCTTTTCTATAAGCACCTTTTAAGAAATCTGTTAGAGAGTGTAGTTTATCCCTGCTTTATCCTGGTTAGGTTAACTGAAAAACTGCAAGTGGATGCATTTATTTTTTTTTTAATACATTACCAAAAATGAAAATGTCAAAGCAACCACTATATTATAGAAAAACCTAGGGTATACCCTACTCAGATATGAGATAATAACAATGACATATGAATAATGATCAGGAACAAGAAAAATATTTTAAGAGAAGAATAAGAATGTGGGAGGAATAATGAAGCAAGAAATAACCTTGATCACTACAATCTGGAGGGACTGGCTTATTATGGATTGTACCATAACTAAGATGTAGTCAAGATTAATTTATAATTTTACCAAATGTACAAATATTTGAATAATAGAGAAAAATATGCCACTTAAGTTTCAGAACATTCCTAAATGAAAAATTATTTGAATCTGTATTCCAGCTGATTTAGATCAAACATTAAGTTCTGTTTTGCATATATTTGCCATTCAACAATTTTCTTTCCTTCTTTTTCTTATTTGTGGATGTATTTCTAACATCAAAGTATGGGAGCTGAAGGGTTTTTACTATGGCATTAACACTATTTTCTTCACTTTTCTTTTCACCTACGAACTTTCATTATTTTTTTCTCATCAGTTTCTGGTCTTTAGAACGAGTCTTATTTTGAGCTCAATGCAATTTGGTTTTCCTTTTATGGGTCAGGCTCTCCATCTGCATGTCAGACCCTGGAGTAACTCACAGTTATCCAGCTACCAATATATAGCATTGTTTATGCACCAAGGGAAGCAAAGTTTGTCCCAGAAGATCTCTTCATAGACTAAATAGGAGAATGAGGTTCTCAGCTGTACAAAATTTTCAGTTAATGCCTATACTTTTCTATTTTTCAATGAAAAATAAACATTTTCATAGGGAAAATAAATTTTTATTGTGATAAACTTAAGCCATTATATTACACTGGTATGGCAATTATATTCATATCTATGAACTAAGATGATTTGCTTTATATTTATTTGTATTAGAATTAGGTGCAGTGCAGGTAATTAAGAAAAAAGCATTTCTTTCAAAGAGAATGTACTGTGAAATTTCTCTCTCTTCCAAGAGTTTTCTAAGAGAAAGAATAAGAAAAACTCATCTCTCTTTTTTTCTCCTTAATATAGGGTTAATAGTAATTAGTGATAATGTAGAATGAACATTTATATTTTTAGAAAGCATTCCACACTACTTTCCAGACACAGGCAGTATGACTCATGATAGCAGTTTCTGTATACACAAGCTGAAGAAAAATTTACGAGAAAAGTATCTGCATATTTTTTTTAAAAAGTTAATTTTCAGATACACCCAAAATTACATTGAACAGTTGAGCACTGTAATAAACTTCTAGTATTTTTTTTTAAGGCATAACATTGCAATTGAATATATCTTTTCTTGGTTTACTCTTCATAAACTCCTGTACCAGATGCACCATATTGTCAGCATCTTCCAGCAGTGTATTGTGTGTTGAATACATTATGACATTTGGTGTTTCTGTAGAATATTCAATAATTGGGAGTTTTATTTTGTGTGTCATATATGCACATACATTTGTAATATGTATAGTGCTTATATTCATATATATGTGTTAATGTTACAGAACGCAAGTTCAGAATGTCAAAGAGGCCTTTTTGTCGGTGGGGTTTGTTGTTTGTTTTTGTTTTTTTTCTACTTAGAGCAGAAAGTGGAAAGTTTATTTGTGATGCTCTTTGCTTTCTGTGGGAAGTACCGTGAAAAATTTTAGGCTGGGCCTTCAAAAATGCTCTGTTGTAGAAGATTCCATGCTGTCATTCCTATTTCTTTAGTATGATTGATTTTAACTAGTGGTTGATGAAACAGTATTATTATTTTTTAAAAAGACAAAATCTCTGAACAAGATTGACTGTAAGTGAAAGCTGAGGCGAAATTTTGTTGGAAGTAGTACTGCTTGCTATCTTTAATTAGAATGGAATACAAAAGTTCTATTATATGTTCTCCAAATCATAATAACACTTGAGAGAAAAAATTACCTTGCTGAAGGTCAAGAAATAAGCAGTACAGTAAGTGCCAAGAAGCACACTGAGGAAATAAATGTGTTTAAAAGAACTTAAATGCTGACCTTCAGAAAGAATAGTGGCAAATGATACTTTTATAAAAACAAAAAAGACTTAATCTTTTTATGAATCAGATGCATTATCATAATCAGCATCAGATAGCGGTCTTCACTGATAAATATTATTTTTGACATTTCTAGACTTAGCCTAGTTTCAGCTCATAAAGAAAAGACTTTGCCCTTCGCTGCCTTTGGAAGAACAAAACAGTAAAGGAAAGATATGTATATATGAGAAGTTAATTAATAAATAAATGAATTAACTTTGAATGTACTTTCTCTTAAAACACTTCTTTTACATTTGGTGTTATAACAACTGCAATTCATACTAGTTTTCAGTGTAAAGACCAGCTCTGTCAGTACAGGTTTGTAAACTGCAGTCACTCAAACTTCATTAATGGAGTTTAAGTTGCAATTTTTCTCTGCATAGCAAGTTCAGGTGTGTGACTATGTGCCACTTGCAAACTGCAGTTAATAACTTTGACTTCTGGAAGAGTACATGCTTAGTTCTTTGGAGTTTATATCTTAATTTAAGTTTGGTTTTATACAGGTTGAGGCAAGTGTCTCTCTTTTTAAGTTTGCCAACTCCCAGTTTATAGTCCAGTCACATCTCTCCCCAGTTGGATGGCAGTGTTAAAATGCAAAAAGTGAAATACAAAAGTTAGGACTCAGGTTGTTCTGCCCACTCAGATAAAAAGATAGTAATGAGAGCTGACAGGTCTGTACACTTCTTTTTTCATGTAAGGAGTAATTGAATACCTTAACTGATAAATTGGATAGAACTATGTTTCTCCGCCTTCTCTGACTATTCGCTTAATATAGGTAATTTATATCAGAAAAGGCAGGTACAGTCTGAGTATTGCAAAGTTATAACTGTTTAGGTATGACATGGATGTTATAAATTCTTTCTTTCTTCTTCATCTGCTTGCTGCTACTTCTTTATTTCCAAAGCCCTAACTGTGAGCAGAATTTTGTACCCGATTTGCTCTTACAGCTCCATTAACAAATATGTTACAATTACCAGACTGGGTTGTCAGAGGTGATTTTGCTGGATTTTTTATAGAATATTAAAAGGAACTATCCTTCCACTTTAAGGAGCTGGAAAAGAGCAACAAATACATGTAACAGTATTCATAGGCTGATAAACAAAATGTTCCTCTTGTTTGTACACTACATTTTCCTGACTAAAACTCAGTAGTCCTCTGGAGTGGCATCAAAGAGATGTTCTGGAGAAAAAAGTATTTCATACTCATCATAGATCTGCAAATGTATTTCATCATCTGCTAGCTTCCTGCATAGAACTTTTTCAGATCATCCTGGACTTTCATTGAGGAAGAGAAGGGAAAAACTTGCACCTAAGGGAAAAGCAATATTGGAAACTGAACCTGGAATCTGTTGAGTTCTAGCTAAAAAGTCCCTGTGATGGTGCTTAACAGACCCTGTGGAACAAAAGACACATTTTTGTTTCTCTTATGGTAAATACTTTATTATGAGCAAGACTCTTCACAGGGGTAAACTGCAACTTCAGGTCTCATTTCCTTTATATTTCACATGATGACCTTACACACTAAGAATTGCCAGGCCTGTGTAGAATATAGTAGCATCACTCAAATATACAGAGACCTCTCCAGATAGCATAAATTACAAATTAACCCCAGAACCACAATCATGTCTTTCTCAATCTATTCCCTATTTCTAAAAGGAAAAAGAAAAGTGTAATTGGGCAAAAGCTACTGTGAAGAATTACCTCTCCAAAATAAGTTGATTTTAGCCTGTATCATTTTAGTGATGCAGGTTGTGGCACAGCTCCAGAAACAACTGTACTGATGTGGAAGAAGAAACTTTAATCACTGGAGCAGGACAAAGAAGATTGGGGCAGGATGCAATGCAGAAACATTAATATGTTTGGTCAGCTTTACTGCCAAATCCAGTATCTCTTTAAGTTATGCTCCCAGATATTTGCAACATTTAAGACTTTTCCAAATGGCTCTTGGGCTTCAAGCATACCCTCTGACACCTCACTTGGGAATCTCTTCTAATCTTGAAAAATGAGCTGGTCCGGGCTGAAGACTGGTAGCTGGATATAAACCAGCTGTGTAAGGGACCAAGCTTTCTATCAAACTTTAAACGTCCGAGAACAGAAGTACTTGTCCTTTCTAGCACTAAGACACAGCAGGGAGGAAACAATTCCTCATTCTGCTGCACAGACACACACACACCCCCACCCCAAATTCTGTCACTACATATGAATGTTTAGAACTGAAATGGCATACAAAGGACCACCCCTGTCAGACAGAGTGACAAGGAGTGACAGGGGCTATAGCCTGTATACAGCTGGTTTTATGGACATGGGAGATGGATTTGCCCTGCATGAGGTAGCATGGAACCATTTACTTCCAAAGCAAAACATCTGAACTACTCTCCTCATGGCTTGCTGATCAGCACACTATTTCAGAAAGCAGAGTCAAGCCCACAGAAAACAAATCCAGCCAGGAACCACGTACGTTTTTTTCTTAGCTTTTCAGAATTTTCTTTTTAGAAAGATGTTGCTAGAGTAAGTTCTGTTTATTTTCCCCCTGTTTCTAGCTGCTCTGTTTGCCAGATGAAGATAATTACTGACAGAAAAATACGTTCATTTAAAATTGAAATGGAATTACCTTTACCATCCCCTCCCAATCTTTATTTGAAAGAATTAGAAGGGTGTAGATTACAGACCACTGTACCATTATAATAGAAAATCCCATATTCCTCCTTGCAGATTCTCCCTTCCAAACATAATAAAGCATTTCCATTCATTGCCTGGTCAGTCTAGTTATTCCTAAATAGAACTATACTGCTTTCACCATTAAAGGATGTTAAATTGTGCATTCTTGGCAGACCCAGTTTTAGCATCTGCCAGATGCATGTCTCACCTGAAAACCAGCTAGTTACTGCTAGGTGCTGCACTCACCTACATTGCAAATCTGATGATGCTACATCATACTATGCTCTGAATATAATAAACAATTTCCTGATAGAGTACTCATTTTTTGTACTTCTTGGTCTCAATAGCCGTCTCTATGTAAAATGCTGTTTGCAATTCCTATGTCTTAAGAATGATGATATTGACTTACTACGTTGTCAGGCAATGTTTGTATAGATAATGCATGCTTTTGAAATGCAAGCTAATGCAGAGCATTCTTCTAAAATACGAACTGGTTGAACTAGCTGCTTTCTCTGGTGGACATTTGTATCAATGATTGCTACAGTGAATGTGGCCTAAGATTTTCTGTGGAATGATAGTTCATGTAAACAGAGTGCACGCTGATCCATTTGTGCAGATAACAGTCACTTAGGTAGATGTTTCTGGTGCTAGATACACAAATGTACAGGTGACTTTTTCATATGATATCATCAACTTTGGTCTTACAGAGATTATATTTTTTTCCAATTTTTAATTTTTCAACACAGGTTGGGTGAATAAAAAGTACATTTATCCATTTTTAAATAAAATTATTTTCAAGAATTAACACAATAGACAATGTGTATGCATACAGGGCCGATGTGGAGGCATTACTAAATAGGCAAGCAGGACAGCAGGTCTTTTTTGTAATCATAAATAAAGGGTTACACTGATATTCTAAAGAAATCCTTCATGTTGAATTGCTATAAATCCAAAAGCTGACAGCAAATGGAGATTTTCTTACCCCTTTTTTTAAAAGAAGATAATAAAACCCTCTTTTTGCATTTTTTTCATCACAGAATTTTCAGTGTGTAGCTCTTAGGAGACAGAATAAGACAAGGCTTTCTCGCTTCATCTACTCATGTTAGGAAAAAAGGTCTCCACTTTTTACTGTCTTCTGCCCATTCCTTCCTTGAAATGTATAAAATATTTCCATATTTGTGTTTTCCATTGCTAGACTGCACCTCTCATGCTCCTGCTTTCCTGGGAAACCTTTGAGGGATCCTGCAATTCCCAAAAGATCTGTGTTCTCAAAACGTGTTTTCTTAAGTCAAGTTTCCAATACAATGGTTCCCATGGAAGTTCTCTTATCTAACGCACAATATGGGCAGGATTCTCCCTGCCTCTCCATTAGGCTTTTGAATCTAGTTTGGTTACAGGCAGGGCAGATGATAACAGGACTTTCTACCCTGAAACTTCCGAAGTATTCAGTTCACATTTTTTTGTTCTAATGCTTAAATGTCTTTTCGTTGACGTGGAACAAACAGTAACATAGACCATCAGTTAAAAAAGTTCTCTATCAAACTAATTTGAAGTGTTCAAATCTGGAAACAGAAGAACAGAGATCTTGTTTCAAATATTTCATGGAAGACTAAACCCTGGAGAAGAATGTGAGGCCAGACACCATTACTAGATTCTGCTTCTTGTTAGGGTATAAAAAATGGAAAGCTGCCATGTTTTGAGAAGTCTTTAATCCTGTTGTAATTCTATGTTAAATTAAGCTGCTAAGAAGGTAAACCTTTCTACTTTGGATTGATTTTTTTCTCCTTTTCTGAAATTAATTTTTCATATCAGAAATTATTCATTCATGGGTCCAGGGCAAAGCAAATGTATATGCCTTGGAGCTGAGACAATGAGTTAAAGAAGTCTGATAATTTGTTTTAGTAAAGTAATGTTTCAAACATCTTAAGGTAATTAGATTCACAGAAGTAATCTCACTATATTCTTAAAGTAGAAGGGAAATCAATCTTCCACTGCAACAGCATCTCAACTTGGAGACACCAACCTGTGTTCCTGTGGTCCTCCATTTGACACTTGAATGAGGTTGCTCACATCCTTGAGTTCAAGTAGAGGTGTGATTCCAGGATTAGGGCCTATGAATTTGCTGTGATCAGGAGTTCAAGATGACTGAAAACAATGACCTTTCAAGATTGAGATCTTATTTAATAAAGATGCTTCTATTTGTATAGGCAGTCTAATATAATGCATGTTGTCTCTGTTCAAAATAGGTATGCAGTAGCTAGACTCAATGCAGAACTACAACAGCACTTACTGTCTTTTTATTCTCTACCTACAGTTTGCAACAATCAATAGAAATTAAAATTCTGTTCTACAAGTGGATGATTTCTTTTTTTCCAAAGTAGTTGTCACAAGACAGTGCAATGTAGTGGTAAAAATTATTTGAATGTAAATGTGCTTATCCTAAGAACATCTCAGTACTGCAATAATTTAAGTGATGCTTTGATTAGACTTCTTTCTACTGAAAATAATTAAATTCATAGAGGAAAGATATATTAAACAAAAATAGCCATTAGCAAAGCTAGAGAAGAGGTGATGACATCAGATAGCTGTGTAGTTAATCAGAGGAACACATAATTGTACACTTCAGATAGGTAAGGTGAAAATATTACCGGAGAAAAATGTGCATTCCTAATTCTTAAAGCTATATAACCCACACAATAGGTGAGTTTGGGTGATCCTACAAAAGGAATATGCGCAGAAAGAAATGTCCATCTGAAAGTAATAGAAGTTTGTAATGTACCACCCACAAGGCTTAATTTACTCCTGTTGCCATCACACTCTATGTTTTATAAGGTTTTTCGCTCCTGCCTTACGATGGAAAACTGCCATGCTCTTAGAAGTCTTTAATCTTGTTGTGATTATATGTCAAATTAAGGAGTTAAGAAGGTAAACCTTTAGCTTTGGATTGAATTCAGAAATTATTCATTCATGGGCCCAGGGCAAAGCAAATGTATATGCCTTGGAGTTGAGACAATGAGTTAAAGATGTCCCTGTAAAAGTCACCAAGTCACAAGAAGTTAAGTTACTATAAAGTATGGTAATAATTTGCCTTTCATTTGTGGTGCTGAAAATATTATAGTAACTTCACTATAGAATAGGGAGTATTTATGTTTAGATTAAGCATGGTGTGCATTCCCTGTAATAGAAAAAAAATATCTTCCCCACATTTTTACAGAAGCAGAAAATTTTCTCAGGTGATCACAGTCAGTACATTTCCTGCATAAATTACTTGAATTTTAAACGATTGTTTTCAATTCTTAAATGATTGCTAGAGATAATAAACATTAGATATTCATTTGAAATATCAGGCAGAGCTGAAGTGTTAGGGTCTGGATTTACCTGTACAGGAAATTGCCTCCATCCATTTTGAAGTGGCATTTGTCATCTATTTTTCATCAAGGTCTGTTCATTTCTGTTGTGCTGATAGTATTCTTCTGAAATGGTTCGTGGAGGAAAATAAATTAATGATGCTGAGTTGGTACTTAAATACTGCAACAACTGTGGAATCAACATAGTTGGTCTGCTGCAGCTATGTACCAATGCTTTCTAGTCTATTCACATAATCTCTTTCTGTTCAGTCTTTAAGCTATCGCTTTAGAAAACTATTATAAATTTTTTTTTTGAGTGAAAATTAATTTGATATGTTGTGTTTCACTCCCCATATTAAAAATGTGCTAATGAAGTCTGCAGACAACCTAGGAGCCCTAGTTCGCTCATATTTGTAAGGTGTTTAGCAGTCTTAGGCATTTAGCAGGAGTTTAGTCCTGCTGAAGTGGTATTATTAGGAAAAAAAATTTTTATTTTCTTTAGCATGTCTGTAGGCCTCCAACACTAAAGGTTAACAGTCTATATAACACAGAAACATATTTGATTTAGCAGCACCAGGAGCACAAACACTGATTCAGCAAATGAAAGTTACTTCTATGTATAGGCTAGGACTATAGTCATTGTTACATGAAATAGGTAATTTATCTTAAGAAAAATGTGCATCATATCTGAAATGAATATTGCATTACTGTTGGAAAAGCCCCTCGCTATTTGACATCGTCCTTTTCAGTATGATCTGCAATCTTGACATACAAGGCAGGACACTTATCTGAGAGCAGTGATTGTTTGAAGAAACAAACTATTTATGAATTTTTTTTTAAGAAGTTATATAATTCTAAATTACTACACAGTTCTACATAATTCTGAATTATTTTCTACATTTCTAATTTGAGTTTTGCTTCTGGAATACCAGATGGTTTCCAAAAGACATTTTTTTAAAAAGTTTATATCAAGGTCATATGTCTTTAAAGACATACATAGAAACCTTCCTGAAACTACAATTGAAAACAGGAGTTTAGAATAAAAAATATTATAAATAATGCAGTAGATACTTATTGAGAAAATTATCACAATACATTCCTTCTCTTTAGTGCTGCATTTTGAAACGTAAAGTAAGCATTTCATATATCGAGGCACATCAGAGTTAAATATGTTAACATGGAAAAAGGAGATCTCTTCATAACACTTTTCAAAGCAGTCAAGATTAAGCTGAGTTACTTTCCATCTACTGATACAAGATACATCTTCTCTGTGTTGCAGTCCAATACAGATGAGCGACAACTGTCTAGACGTTTACTAGCCCATCAATAGGAGACCATTCAGTGCATCAGAGCCCAGGCCTCTGATTTGTCTCCCCAGCAAAGGATAAAGGAATCATTGAAACCTGTGGGGAATCTGAGAATAAAACACTATGGATTTCTGTCTAACATTATTGATGAAAGTTAAATGTCCACTCAGAACCATAATCAAGCTCAGGAGGTGACAAAACATTTGTGTGAGCTGTTTAAGTAGAAGTGAGGTGAAAAGGAACCCTGTTGTGAAAAAAACAGACTATTTTGGGGGTTGAATCTGACAAATAGCTGGTTCTTGAGGCAAGGAAAGAGAGATGGGAAATCACTGAATGCTTTAAATAATTAACTTCTTCCAGCAGGGGTGCCTTGTAATTGCTTTTCTTTTCCTTCCACATAACTTGCATCAGCTGTAAAGGTTTTCAACTCAGGGTTCAAGAGGCTAGCCATCATAATGAACCTGTCCTTGGAAGCACAGCTGAGTTTTTCAACTTCAGTAGTTTCAACATTTCCAGCAGGCCACAATGGTTTATTTATTTATTTATTCTTTAATAATAGGCTTTCAGTTTCAATGGTTAAAGTCTTAATGTGATATATTTTGCTTCTCAGGGCTGACTGCCTTACAGGACAGATTGGAGCTATATGTTTCTGATTTTTTTTATTATTTTTTTTTTTAAATCTGATGGTTCACTTTCAGCCAGATGGGACTGCCTCTCCTCCCATGACTAAGCCAGATGTTGGTATTCAGTAACAGTTGGTATTCTGTCTCTGGTTTCTGAAATTTAGAGTGTGCATCTAATTTTCAGACTTTCCTCTGTATCAGTGAGGGCTAGAAACTTAATACTTTTAATGATAACTAAGATTCTGACAGGGACACAAGAATCCATTAAAAAAACTCACAAGTGCAGCCATATGCAAAATAAAACTGTTGATAATACTGCTAGGGAAGAAGCTCTGTAACATACCAGAAAAGTTCAGTTACCTCATGAACAGAGATTATATATATATACAAAAAAATTTGTTTCAGTTTTGGAAGACACAAGTCTGCCTTGGAAGCTTGCCAGAGGTATATACCATGTCAAAAAAAAAATATTTTTTTTAAGAATAAAGCACTTTTATTTGATGCGAGATCTACATTACTAAGCATTGTTATGTTTCATAACACTTATGAAATGGAACAGATTCAGTTCTTTCTAGACTAAAGTTATTGAAATAATTTAAAATAACGTATTTATCTCCATGGTAGCATCTGTGGATATGTCTAGATTTCAGAGAAGACATGTTTACAGCACCTGGAGTCCTGAGCTCCTGTTGTTCAGATCAAGGAATGCTTGTCATTTACTTCCAGGTTTGGTTTCCTTTCCTCCTCTCTGGGAGAGCCTGGGCGAGCAGGGCCATTGGTGCATACTGATGTCTTGTCCCATTGTTTAGTTGGGAACATGTCTAACAAAGTCAAAACAGATGCTTTGGCACATGGTTTCATGGTGGACTCGGCAGTCCTGGGTTAACAGTTGGACTTGATGATCTTAAAGTCTTTTCCAACTTAAATGATTCTGTGATTGATTCTATATAGAGTGTCTGTCTACAATCAATAGTTTCTCATGTTAGATCAGCTGGAAATGAGACTTGCCAAAGTCTGGGGCTTGTAATATGCCTTCACGATGGCACAGTGTCCTTAAACTAGAAAAAAAAATACTGTGTTAGTCATCTAATAAACCTGACACACAGTTCACAAGAAAGACATTGCCCTTGAAATCTGGCCACGCTACCAAGACCTGCAAGAAATGAAATGGGAGAGTAAAGTATGACTTTGTCTACAGCATGTGTGGTTGAGCTGCCCATGAGCTAGCCAGGCTGACAGTCAGCGCTGTCACAGGAGCAGTTTCCTGTATTCTGGGGAGTAATAAGGGTTGTTTGCTTCACGCAGTCTGAAAATATTGTCTCTCACGTACATACAGCTCAGATTCAACTCCTCTTTTGACAAGATTCCAGCAATACCCTTTTAATGAAGGGTTTGAACTAGCAGATTTTGTACCATTTGAGAAATGGGAAGCTCAGTTTTTAATTATATTAGTGCTGTATTGCTATTAAAATATTATATAGCTTCAGATGGGTCAATTAACCCATTGCTTCAGTTTCCATGTCTAAAGACTGGAATAGTAACTTCACAGGAATTTTTAGAGATCTGATTAATTAGCCAATGCTGAAGTGTAAGCATGAATTCTCCTGTCCCCATCTCCAACAACTGAATAATTTCTTCAGAGAAATAAAAATTGCATTATTCAAGTTACAGGACAAATTTAGATTTGTAGTTGTTCCCACATTAGTATTTAGTCCAGACATTATGAATAACACTTCTATTTCTGTGAAAAGTATGTATGAAATTGTAATAAAAGACCTTTGTTTTCTTATAACTTGACTCCATTTTACATAACACATGCACATTTCCATATGATACACAATTCTAGTCTATCGATGTGTTATTAAATATGAATCTACAGGTAAAAATATGAACACATTTATTCTACTTCGTATCCTAGCACAGAAGTTGCTCTGTTCAAAGCACATAATGAGAAAACCTAGATAAAAGAAATTTGCATAAAATTTTTATTTGGATTACATAGGCACATTTTCTTCAGACAGGGACCTTATCTTCAGGGAGGTCTCGTGTCTTTCTGTCTTTTCCACTGAATTGACTGAAATTTAACAGAAGAGTCTAATAAGAACTGTAGGCCTCTTCAGTTTGTTTTCTTGTTGTTTGTTTGTTGTGGGTGTTTTTGTGGTTGGGTTCTTTTGGTTTTTTTAAACCAAACAAACTGTCTGGTAAATTCTCTGTTTTAATAACTATACCTTCTAGTGGGAGTGCTATAATTTTGTTTTTCAGATAGCCTTATGTGTCCAACTCAGAAAGGTATTGCTACATTTGCTAAATTGCTAACTTTATAGTTCATATTTTTATGATGGACCCACTAGTTCAAATTTTCCTCCTTCTGTACAAAGTATTTGAGAACTAGCCAAAATGGAAAAACAGCAAAGACCTTTTAATTGCCATTTAAAAAAACCACACATTTATGTCTTACTTGTGCAATATTCACAGTAGGCATATTCACATTAGAGATAAAATAATTAAACAATCTGTTTTCATTACGGTGGTCCTTCATTTAAGCAATGAATAAACTTGAAAATAGTTTATAAAGATGCAAACGATATTTGGATTATGTATGAGAAAAAGGTATACGTATAAAGTTAGTTATGTGAAGTGATGAAATTAGTATTCATTTTCAGATATGGTCTCTGTGTCCATCATTTCTCAAGTTTTGATGTAGTTTGGGATAAAGATTTACAAGAGAAAAAGTTTGATTTGTCATATGGTTGCTAAAAGAATCCCAGAAGACCTATCAAGAATTACATTTCAATTGAATTAAATAAATAAACTTGAGCTTTCCTCATAACTGAGTGGTATGGATTTTTTCTTTTAATAAAATTTGAAATGTAGATATAATCCACTTGTGCTAGGGCCAATGCCAAAAAAGGAACTGTGACATCTTTTTAAAGTATCCTGCTCTGCCCATAATGCTGTCTATACATATCTCAGTAGTAAAAAATCTCCTCTCCCCTCTTTTTTTTTCTTCTTTATTTTAAGAGTTCTCTTGCCTGCAGCATTGCACACAGAAACAATACAAGCTGTCAAAAACTAGATAACCAATTTACTTGGAAAATGAATTAATGCTTTCCTCATCTGACATTAATTTTGTTGGAATTGTGTCTCAAGTGGAAAATGTTGGCTTTGAGTACGGAATAATCAGTTAGTTCTTTAGACTCAACAGGCTGAAATGCCAGGAATGGGAAGCCATGTCCCCAGTGTGACTGGAATATCAAGTGACAACCTTGGTGGCATGTTTTCCTCTCACTGTTCTGTCCTGTATGGGAAAAAATGAACAAACTCATCAGGATTAAAATTAGTGGTGCATTAACAAAATTTAATGATGAAGGAATCCATATTTCCATATATTTGCATGTTGCTTCCTAGAACCTAAGACATACTCACTAGACTGTCACTAATATTTTGTGGTAGGTCCCTAATTTACATGAAGACACTTCTTATTCAACTAGCAACTGCTAGTTCTATAATGTTGCTAGGCTAGTCTGTAATTGGTTTGTTTTGTGTTTGTTGTCCTGTGAATAGTGCAGCAGCAGTGAGCGTGGGGCAGTTTTTTTCTGCTGTATGCACCTCTGCTGGAGAGACATTAGTTTATAACTATAAATGTGCATTTAAATCATCATTTATTAAGCATATTCATCTGCAAAAATCTTCCATGTATTTTTCAGTTTAGCCCTTGAAATTTCAGTTTTAAACACAGACTGGCTTTTTCAATACCAATGCTATTCAAGTTTCTGTCACATCCTTTTTTATGAATACTGGAAATATTTTTGGTGTTACTATAGCAATGTGAAAAATGACAGTATTTCAGAAGATGGGCAAATTGAGAGTGGAAAGCTTCATGTAGCAAAAAGAAACAAAGAAATAACTGCAAATTTGTATTTATAACATCATCTGACTCTTTATGTAGGTAAAGGATAACTGACGTTGCAGTTGAACAACCCAGTCCTTCAGAGCACTTACTCTGTATGTAGTGCTTTTCTTCCAGCTTTGACTGCTAATGGCTGTGCATGTCATCCAACATGTAGGGGCAGTTGACAAGGTCAGTGAGGGTGGGTGTCAGAGGAACACCTGAAGGACTTTTAGGGTCTAATTTGGGTGGGCCAGAAAGCCTAGCATGCAAGTAAGAGAATTATAGGGTGTTTCTCTGCAGAATTCTTGCAATTCTATTCACTTATTATCTTAGTAAAGTCATTAAAATTGTAGTATTATCTTTGTGTCATGGCAAAATTTAAGAAAATTCCTAGGGATTTTTTAAATGGTAAAATAGTGTATGGTTTCATAGAATGATTTTCTCCAAGTGCCTTAGAGCACTGTATAATTGCAAAGCATATAAAATTAATTTTTGACAAAATGGTAATTAAACTGCAGCAAATTCAATGTGACTTATGGAAAAATAAACTGGTGTCTTGGGGTTTTTTTTTCTAATAGTTTATTTGAAAAATGTATGGTTTATAGTCATCCATCTGTAAACTACAGATCATTCACAGAAGAATTCCAAGAGAAAAAAAACAGTATCCAAATGAATGAAGTTGGTGTTTCTCTTCTTACTCTATAGCTTATAGGTTATAAAATTTGTTCCTTCCTTGTTAATGGCTTTAACATTTCTGTTTTTTACAGAATTAGAGTAACAGAGTACAAGAAGCTAGGTAGCACTGTAAATGTTATTACAGTCTAATAGGCTTTAAGTAAAACAGTGACATATACATCTGTGTAAACATAATAATCTATAACATATGTCAGTTGTCTATGTGCTAGAATTTAGATTTACACTTAAGGCCTCCAGCAGGTTTTTTTGATCATGTGTGGTTTGGTTTTCTCAACACAAAATGAATCACAAGATGAATCAGGCCCTAAAAATGCCTATTTCTCTCCATTGATTATAAAATGAGTCTAGTCATCTAGCTCATTTATAGATACCTATTTTATATAGGTAAACCACATTTAATTAGATGAGTCTTACTTTTCCTTCAAGATAAAGTAGTATATTGCATTACTACATCTAGATTGAAGTGTCAACATATTCAACTTGCTGACCAGACATTTTCCCATAACTGGGATGTTGTCTCAGCAGTTACTTCAGTCATCAAAAAGGTCTTGCAACTGAAAAAGAGTTCAAATCCATGAGTTTAAGCAGTCTGGATGCTTGCATTTATGCTGCTATCACTTCCTTGATTTGCTGTTTCTCACTGTTCCTTCTTGTTTTCTGGGAATCTTCAGGCACAATAAGTAACTTGTAATTTGTAGTACTTTTTAAAATGTATCTAAGTAAAAAAAGATGAAGTATGCAGCCTTGTTTTCAGTACAGCTTGTTATTTGTTAGAAACTGAACTACCTACTAAAGTTGAATTTCACCTTGCAACATACAACTACTTAAGTTTGTTATTGTATTTGCAGCACTAGTGTATTATAATTGAAAGTAATAAGCCAAACAAGCTGTTCTTAACTCTTCGAAATTATATGCTCAAATATTTGGTTTTGAGGGTTTTATTTTTATTTTTCATTCATACCATAGTGACTACTGCCAATGAAGAAATAAAATTTATGTCTTAACAGCTGAAGGCATGATTTTTTCAAGTGTGTTTAGCATTGAAGCAAGTTGTGAAGTGGACAGCTTTGGAAATGGAAGACTTGTGTTGTATTTATCCCCGCAACAGACTGCACAGCAATGCAAATTATAAACTTCCATAATATGGCACCTCAGCCATGCCCTTGAAAGGTTATCATGTAAGAGAAAATAATTATCTTTGCCAATTGAAACATCAGACCTTTTAGGAGAGTGGCTGTTTAAATGTGGTTTATACTGACCTGGTTATCAAATAATTTCAGGTGGTAACATGACCTATTCAGAAACATACTTAAATAATGTACTTAATTTCAGGCATATGTTTCAATCCTGGACTCTTTCACAGGAATTAATCATATGCTTGAATATTTTAGTAAAATGGGGTTTTCTCATTACTGACCTCAGCCAGCCATCACTCAGGGACCAAAAACGGGGAAGATGCCCTCTCACCTGGTCCTTTAGTTCCTCACCTGCTGTTGCAGAACACACTCTGTGTTTCTGTTATCTCAGCCAGGAACTGGGTGAGCACAACTGAAGGTGAAGGCACAAGGAAAATGAGGGCAGGAAGTGGAAGTTTTTTCATAACTTTTAACCTATTTTTAATTATTACCTGTGGTACTATCTAGATTACTTGAAACTGATGCCTTTTGCCTTAGCAGATACCGTTTTTCCATAGAGAACTATGGAACTCAGAGTACTCATAGTTTTTTAATGATTATTAACTATTACTTGGAAAAATCTGTGAGTGTAAAATAGACTTTGCAAACAAAGCTGAATGTAAATGGTTTTACTAGTGTATAAAGGGGATCAGTTTGGGATACATGGAGGCCTCACTTCCGTCATCTCCTAAATATTTTGACCATTTGGCATTTTGCAAGATGTGTTATTTAAGCTGCTGTTTAAGAGTCATGGACATACTTTCATGTTCCCTTCTGGCCTCACAAGTTATTATATCCAAAGTGGAATAGTCTCAGCAGCTATGTAATGCTTCTTTTTTTTTCTACACACACACACCACCACCCCAATATATAGCTGTTGTAGCTGTTGTGTAAAATGCATTTATAGGATATAAGAGTTCAAAGTCCCTCTGACAAGAATAGAAAGAAAAGCTTTTGTAAACTCTGTTGTGACTGAATGCTTTAGCTCTTCAAATCCCACTTCTCATACTCAACTTCATTAGAAGAACAGAGCACAACAGGTCTGCTCTGGTAGGCCTTAACAGATTGAGTCCTTTCTGTAAACACAGTAGAGAAAAATCTAGTTTGTGAAGCCTGATAGGGCTTAGTCTAAGATCGGTGCTTCACTCATTAGCAAATCCCAGAGTAGAACTTTAGGTACCATGAGAGCTTTAATTTTGGAAACTTATAGCTCTGCAGACTTCAGACATGAGTAGGCAGCAGCAAAGCAGATAATTCAAGCATCTGTGTTTTGAACTTAGTTCCTAAATCCTGGTTATGTCCCACTTTAGGTGTCTATGTCCTTTTTACAAGGTCATCTATAAAACCCAGATCTCAAAGGTGTAGCTCTGTGAGAGTATTAGTCTCTCACTGGGTTCAATAGAAATTTGCTGTCTATTTATCTTTGAATATCACAGTTTTGGGATGCTAAATCTTATTGAAAAGCATGAGACTTAAATTCCCCAGTCCCCTGTGTTTCATAAAATAAAGTTTAACTGTGCAAGAAATTTGGGGTAATTTTATGTTTTTAGGTATCCTACTGGCTAGCAGAATCAAATTATTAAAATTGAATTAGATGTCCAGAGTCCCTGTACAATACCTCACAGGAGAGAGGCACTCAAGCGAAAGGCATGTCTATACTATGTTTGTGTGCTACAGATATTTCCAGTCTAGAAATACCCAACTTGGGTACTGAAACAGTCCGCTGTATGGTGTGTTGTGCAGACTAATGTACCTTGAGAATATAGGCTCCCTGCAGGAGGAAGCTAGATCATTTAAAACAGACTTTGATACCTTCACACAGCACTGTCAGACTGCAGTAAAGCCAGATACTGACAACAGGCCTGACAAAACACAACGTGGTTCTGAGTAAGGACCTGATTAAACCACTCTATTGAAAACACCATGAAGGGAAGTGGGGATAAACTCTGCCCCTTGAAGGTCAGAGCAAGGCATGTGTCTCTGCTCAGGGTTTTTGGATTACATGTGAAAGCGAGGTCAGGTCTTTACTAAGGAAGAGGGAGTTCCTACCTGCTGTACCCAGTGGTAAAAGGTGTTACCTTTCAAAGGCTTTACAGGCTTGATTTCAAACAGGTTTACGGCCATTGGACAGCTAGATTATTCAGTTCCATGGGGGTTGTCTTTGTTCAGTCTCTGTTGGTTTTGCTGCTCTTTCTTCTTGCACGATTAACTATTCATTGAAGCAAAACTTTGATTCTGATTTTCATTCCCCCAGCTGTGCAGTTTAACAGGTGGATTAGAGAGTCAGGCAGGAGCACAATGTTTCTGTAGAGCACAAATTTCTGTAGAGGGGAATGTGGTTTAGCAGGTTATCACAACTCACCTATTTTAGCCATGTTTTCTCACCAGACACCCCGGCTCAACCCCTCTTAGCTCTGTCTTTGTAACTCTTGCATGGCTGTGCTGCAAACAGGAGCAGTGGAGCACTCCAAACCTGGAGCTTTTAACTCCTGTAATTTTAGCACTGATGTACTTTGCAATGCAATCCCAGAAAAAGTTGTGTTAGGATAAAGGAGGATGGGGAACTATAAAAGGGTGCAGAGCACAGCTGAGTGAATGCCCACAGGCAGGGGAATAGAAACGTCTTAAATGGGATTGACCATGAAAAACATACTAATGTAGAATTAAATCAAGAGTATCCCTGCTTCCTTGCCTTTTGGCTCTATTAATGGTAAAAATATAGAAGCGAATCCACACTAAAAAGCTGCAACAGTTCAACTGCATCAGTACAGTCAAAATGGTACAAGCTTTCTGTGTAGACTAGCCCTAAAAATGTACAGGCTTGTTCATTTGACATGGTTTTTACAGAACTGTTGTCCATATTCCAAAATCTTTGCTGTAGGCAATCCTGGCAGAGTGACCAAGAACTGAGCGGACATGGAAAATGAATTGACTCAGTACTAAAAGGAATGGTTTCTCCAGGGTCAAGATGTGAAGTACATTCATGGAGAAGTGTACGCTCCCACTATTCAGGCTGAAATTTTCTGCAGAGGAATGACGGCTTTGCTGCCCAAGGCTGTCAGTTAAGCAATCTTCCATGATTTAAAAGAAAAAGAAAAAAACCCCAAACCAACTCAAGACTCAGCCTTCTAACCTTAATGGTGTTCCTTTCCAGATATAGTAACTCATTTTCAATTCTTTTTTTTTTTTCTTTTTTTTTTCTTTTTAATAGAAGAGAATGCTTGAAGCTATATTGGTATCAGCATAAGCAATGAAATTGAAAGCTGTGCTTTTACGTTAGCATCTTTTATCATTTTTTGTTAGTGCTCCACAATGAGTGTTTAAAGGCACCTGAATCACTGGTTTATACTTCTTGTGAATAACTTTTATATATGAAGTGGATACAGTTCAGCAAAGAGGAATGTGAAGTTCTGCATGTAGGCAGGACTCATCATCTATTTAGTGCAAGACAGAAAACAACTAAGTGGATAGAAGTTCTGCAGAAAGAGATCTCAGATTTGGAGTGGATGACAAATTCTGCATGAGTCAATGTTATTAAGCTACTGCAAACAAGGCAAATATCCTGCAGGGATACGTCAACAGGAACATAACCTGTAGGAGTAATCCTTCTATTCTGCTTAATGCAGGTAAGGCTTCAGCTCAAGTACTCTATCAAGCTTCAAGAAAGACATAAAGCAATTACACTATTCAAAGAAAAGCAATGAAACAAGTCAGAGATCTACAAAACATGGCCTCTGAGGAAGGCATTTGAGGTTGTTAAGTCTTGGAAAAAAGTTGAGATGATATCATAGCACTTTTTGAATAGGTAAATAGATGCTATGATGAGAAAGGTGATAGATGCTATGATGAGAAAGGTGATATACCACTCTCAAACAACAGGCTTCAAGGCCAGCATGGGACACTGGGTAAAACATTCTAAAAGAAAGATTGATTGGGTGTTCAAGTGGAGTGCAGTGATGTAGAATTTCTGTTACTGGATGTTTTTAAGAAAAGGTTAGACAAATGCCTGTCAGGAATTATTTAGGTCACTAGGATAGACAAAAGAATGACTTTTTCAGTCACTTTTTATATCTATGATATATATTTCTCTAAGTAGATATGTGACTTCTGTCTTTGACAAGATAGATTCTTCGGTTATGAACAAGAATAAAATAAACTAATTCAATTTCTGCACTGGGAACAAATACACATATTTCTGACTTACAGTATTAAATAACAAATGGAAATCTCACAATGACTGTCAGGTCTGTTGAATAAATAATAAGGTGAGAAAGACCATACTCAAATGAGTCAATCTGTGTGCACCAGAACTCTGGGAAGGCAGAGTCAGTTCTTAGTATACCAAAAATTTAAACTTCATTACTGGAATTGCATTATATCTGCAAGAGGATTTTTTCATTGAATGTGTTTGATAAAATCAATTTTCTAATAAAGAAAAATTAAGAGGATAAGTAAAAGGAACCAAAGTCTTAAAGCATGATACAGTTATAAATAAAGACTTTACAATGATCTTTGTAATGAGATAAGAACAATTATTTACAACTTGTTTAAAAAAAAACTTTGGAAAAAGCTTAACAGGATGGTACAGCCGCTGGAGGAGTAAAAGCAAAAAAATATTCGGTGAATACTAATCAAAAATACTGAAACATACTAGGACGTGAAGGTCAAGACCTAGTACTGTGCATTGCAGGACACCGAGTGAATGTAGTATTATGCATAGCAATGCGTTCTTAAGTACTATCAGCAACATGGCTAGGGGAAGAATTATATTTCATAATTTGTATTTTATTTAACTATTTATGGAAATACGAGTTTTGTTTCTTAAGACTGAAAACCTGAGCATTTTTATTTTAATTTTGGGAAAAGTCAATAAAACTCATCATTATAAAACTGATCATCTCCCTAGGGGCATAACCTTCTGCAGTTTGATTATATCCTGTTTTATTTGGTCTCACGTTACTTTGTACAAAAATAAAAATCAGAATGAGTTATAAAGGAAACAACAAACAAAGAAAAATAAACAAATATCTACTTGGACTTGAATTTATTCAGAGCTATGAGGTAGTATTTATGAGTAAGGTTAAGCTGCATGTGACAGAGCAGCCCATACCACCTGAGCAGCCTATTTCATATATGTGCCAAATGAAAGAAGCAAGCAGGAAGGATCCCTGTGTCACACCTCAAAAGTCAGTAGGTTAGTTGTCAGACAGCTGCCTGGATGTTTTTTTCTTGGCCCATCTGTCTCAAAACTTCATGTTTTCAAGACAGTAGATTCTTCTTATGTAATATGCATATTTATACATATATAGAATTATTTATTTTACAGCAATGACCTAACTCCTCAGGCATGCCTGGAAGAGGGAAAATACTCATGTTTTAAACCTATTACATAAGACTTTTCAGCTACCATAAATTTAAGTAGAGAGTGATTTTAGGGTATACAAGTCAAAGTATTAAGAACATATTAACCAGTCATCATGACTATGTCTGTACCAGTAAACTCTAAAAATCAGGGTCTGCCCTGGCCCCAGCCCTGAGGGAAAGTGGCATGGGAGTTTTCATCCATTTAGCTAAATGCTTTTCCCTTCAAAACTGGGACCAATGGAAACAGCGTTGGAAAAACCTGCCAGGCACCAAATTGCCATTGAGACAGATGAGCTGGTGGCCCTGCTCAGGTGTATGTGTGAGAGGCAACGGCAGCCAGGGACTCACATCACACCACAGGGCTATGCATACCCCCGGAGACTGGGGCTGCAGGCAACTCACACCAGGGCAGGGACACTAGTCATGGAGCATCAGGAAGCCATGAAGTACAGGGCAGTAAGCAAAGTGTGAAAGACTTGGCCATAGGGTGGCAGAAAAATATTTTGCTCAGAGCAGCAGAAAACTGTTGTGTATGTACCACTTCAGCCTCCCTGCTACATGCCCCCTCCCCATTGAAATTTTGGAGGACTGAATGTAACTGGTGGAAAAAATATAGAAAGCTGAGATTATGGAGGAAGGAGGACAGATGTTTATGTGCTTGTTTAGTTGTTTGTGCTCTTCTTTTTACTGGTACCTAAAACAGTGATCAGCAGTTTGTGTTGGTTGATTAACTTGAGTTAAATCCCCCAGCTGGTGACTGGTTTCCCCTTGATGCCCATGTCATTCTTACAGCCATGCCCAGAAGGCAGCTGGGATAGCAGGATCTGGCTCTGGCCAAAGACATGTCAAGCGCTGACCTTACAGTTTGAATGTTCATAGGACAGTGCTTGATCCTGTGCATTGACCCTTTTTGCTTGATTAGAATCGCCTCTAATTAATCCTGGCAGCGGCAAATCCAAGCAATGTATTAACTAATACATTTGTATTTTGGTAGTACCTTTGTATCTAGCATATCTTTGCTGAAATGGAGTATCTGTTTTCATTGCACTTGTCTCTCGCCTTAGTTACTTCAGATGCAGTTTTATCCAAGAAGAGATCTAGCAGAGAAAAATGAGAGTCACAGCCCTACCTTACAGCAAACGCCTCAGATCTAGCAAGTACTGTGGCACATTCAGCTACTTGTGGTATGCAAATTCGCAGTTATCAAGTATGAACTGGGAATTGCATTTTCCTCAGCTACAAGGAGCTCTAGAAGATGGTGTCTACTTCACTTCTGACCCTTGAGGACACAACTAAGAGATCCATTTTCACTAACCATTTCAGAATGCCTCGTTCTTTCTCAGGACAAGCAGTAGTTAAAGCTCAGCGGAGATTTAGTTTAGGTTTTCTGTTAAACAGGAAAGGTTTAAAACCTAAAACCGTAACAATGCAAGTATTTCAACCACTGTGATATTTTAGTAACTTTCAAGATAATTTCTTAAGTATTGCCCTCATGCAGTCCTTCTTTCTTTACCACTAATGTATTGCTGACTTTGTATTTTAAACAGAGAACTTCTGATGTTGCTTTCTATTCTGCACACCTTCTTTCTCCTCATCACTGCACTGAAATTTCTCATAAAATTTCTACACACTCTGCCTCACTGGACTTCCCTTCTTGTACTTACTCTTCCTGCAACAAACAAGCTAGTGTCTCCCCAGCAATTATCTACAGAAAAAAAAATAGTATTATTGTATACAGAGAAAGTATCAATGATAGTAATTATATAGTTTAAACTGTAATACAGACACTTCTCAGTTTCAACCTTTTTCCTGGCATTATGCTCATCCTTCTGCTCCTCCTCTGGGTCTTAAGGCTGGTACCTTCAGCAGGCTGTGTCTGCGTGAAAGGAGGAACTGCTTGTTACTGTCTTCTATATGAAACAATGTCTGTGCCATAGAAACATAAACAAAAGTAAAAAAAAAAACAAACCCAAAATACAACAAATAGCCGTATCCTCAGGTCTGCTAGAAAAATGGCCATAGGAAAAAATCTGCTGCAGGCAAGGCAGGAAAAGTTCAGCCAGAGCAAGCCCAAGTGCTCGCAAATTCGGTACAAAGCTTTTGGTCTCTTACTAGCCATAGCAATCTTGTGTTTTAGGGCTATGAGGTAACTAGTATCTAACTCCTGAATCCTAATTCTGTTCTGGCTCTTTAGTAAGTGTGTTTTCTTCCCTGTATGTGCTAGTGAAAGTATTCGCACCAGAAGTGTCTAATTGTCTCTCCTAGAAAATACATCAAAGACTGTGACATGCTTTCTTTTCTGATCTCCCCAGGCCCATTGCAACGCATCCATTGTACTGATTTTTTGTCATCCGTTGCTTCCTAGCTCCATCAGTACTTAATTCATCCCCAGCTCTGATCATTCTTTTACATTTAAGAAAATCTGAAATTAAAATATATAATTAATAAAAGAGTTATTCTATTCAATACTAGCCACGTGCAATGGAAATTGGAAATAAGTATCTTTCAGTATTGCTTTTAAACAATTTTTTATTCCTGGCAACCATATTAATGAGGCAAATAATTGAATATGAGTTTAAAGTAATGTTTCTCATGAAGACACTAAAATAAAGTGCTGCAGTTAGTAGGTTTGATTTCCAAAAGACAGGATTAGAACAGGGCACCTGAAAGCCAGCTTGTGTTTTTATGATTGCAGATTTTATCACAAGAATTATATTAAAATTTATATTGAGCAATTGTACTCACGCAGCTACAGCTGTGGTCGTACAGGCTTCTAAGGCCCATTTTTTTCACATAAAATCTTGTCAGGATTTTGGGGACAAGGGAGAGTCTAAATTGACAAAACCTTTTGCACATACTAAGGGCTACGTTTAATCCTGCATATCCTTTCAGTATTCTTGGTAAACATCAGCTGGCATGCTATGTGCGCTCGGACAGGTAAGGATTCAGTTAATCGCGGGCCAGATCCCGCAGCGAGGGCACGGCCCGCAGCCTCGGTGCAGCGCCGGAGCTTCACCGGACTGCTGGCACTGGGGCCGGAGCGGTGGCACTGGAGCACCGAGGCCCGGTAAAACCGAGGCGCGGCTCGGGAGGGAAGCGTCTAGAAACCACCACAACGCGCTGATTTAGCTCAGATTAAAAGATCCAGCTCTGATTTTTCAGGCCGCAGCCCCCAGTTACGCCAGGGCAGACGGCGCGTCGCTCTCCAGCGGGCAGGCCCCGCCGCGCCGGCCGCGCTGAGGCAGGACCGTGGGCGGGCGCGGTGACGCACGGCGCGGGCCCTGCGCGGTCTCCCGGCTCCCACTAGCGGCGGCGGGCGCGGGGAGCAGCGGCCTCGGCCCGCGGTGCGCTCGGCCCGCGGTGCGCTCGGCCCGCGGTGCCCCTGGCCGCGGTGCGCCCGGCCCGCGGTGCGCCCGGCCCGCGGTGTGCCCGGCCCGCGGTGCGGTGCCCCCAGCCCGCTCGCTGCAGGGCGGGCGGCCGCTGCTCTCTCGGGCGCCAGGCCCCGCTCTGTGCGCGAGCAGGCGGCGGGTTCCGTAATGAAACTGCTCTGAATCGCGCGGTAGTTGCATGAAACTGTTGTAGGCTGCGTGCTCACAAGTGATTACCGAGTTGACGTTACTTATTTCTCAGAATGGTTTCTGTGCGTCGTGTGGCATCGTTGCTTTCTCTGGTTGGAGGGCCTGAGCTTTCCCAGTAGAAGAGGGATCCTTCTATTTCTAATGGTGTTCTAATTTCTAAGAGTGTCCTTAATCAGTTAATGAATTTATTGTACGAACGATAAAAGAGCTTTTCAATATGCTCATAGGCTAGTGCAAATACTCTTACATACATTGGTTTGCAGCGGTTTTGGTAGCCATGAATATTCTTTTGAAGAAAAGTTGTTTACTGAATATTCATGAAGAGTTGGAGGAAAAAGAGGTCATGAATATGAACAAGTCTGATTTGGTGGGGGTTCTTTGCAGAGAGAAAGGCAGGCATTCTATTTTGCTCTTGTCATGCAACACTTTTTTTCCAATTCTAATGACATTCACATTTAATTCAACTATAAGGTTTACTGGAAAGCTGAAACTCGGGTATTTACCTTTTTAGTACATTATCAGTGTTTCTCTGCTGTCCCTAATTCCCATGACCTGTGACTGAGAATGAGTCAGTTATTTGAACAAAACAATAAAACTGAACAGAATTCCTTCTTCCTTCAACGTGTTCACTTTTCTGATGAAAGATAAGAGGAAAAATTTTGATCAGAATTTTGTCCCTTTTTCTTAAAAATCAGCTGTCAGCAGTCTACAGCTGGAGAAAAAAAAGATGAGAAGCTCCCTTTGGGTTTTTAATTTCCTGACAGTTAGAGAAAATAACTTTGGATTTTACCCTTACTTTAAAAAAAATAATAATTCTTTTTTTCCCTCTAGAAATCAGGATACTTTTCACATTTACAGACATCTATAATCTATGATACTTTTGGAAAATTTGGAACAACATAAATATCCAACTGATCTAAAATTCAAATACTGTGTGTAGAGGTACAGTGAGAGAAAGGAATGAGTTAAAATACTCCATGCATTAGAGAAGGTTATCCCAATCAAACTTGGACATAACATAACTTGAATGTTTTAAAAACTCTTAAATAAAGATCTATTAAATAATAAGGAAGACATTTAGAATTATAAATGGCATCACTATTTACATCACTAAGTCCTACTCACTTTCTATGGCTACTGGATGCCCATGTGTGCTTTTTAAAATGTCTGCCAATCTGTTTAATTATTTTTAGCAATTAAGGTTGTAATTTGTGGATGTTGCTTCAGCTTCTTGCCATGTTGACTGATGTCTCAATGTGTACAATCTATGTCATGCCATATGTTCCTTGCTAGCTCCTATTAGGCAGAATAATTTTTTTTATTTCTAATCAGGTTTTTGCTGGTACATGTTTCAGGAGAAAGCAGAAAATGCTGGGTCTGTTTCTCCACTGTTCTGTTCCTTGTGTCCCTTTCTGCTAAATGTGGCAAGTGAATACAGATTGCCAATGAACCGAGAATTCTTTTTCGCATGTTTGTCTGTGCTTACTTTGTCCAGGTAAAAATAGTTCAGAAGGCGATAAGCCACTGAAAGACCAATCCAGCGTGGATTCACTAGCTTTGACAGATTACTCTCAAATTACAAGCACAAACCACTGACTTTACTAGTAGAGTCCATGGGAAAAAAACAAAATCTTTATGCTTTTTATACCTGCTTTATGGCTGAACTCATGTAGGTCGCTTCAAGGTGGCATGCAGTCTGTTTTTTGACTGTAAAATAGAAAGAACTGAAGCCATGGCATGTATACTTACCTGCCCGTGGAGTTTGCTGTGGATAAATGAGTATGCTGGAGCAGAAGCATTTTAGGAAGAGAGTGGTTTTAGGAAGTTTGCAATTCTCTTAGTCCAGGGATTTTTTTGTCAGTGGAATAAGTTATCTGGTTCCCATTTTTAGCATGTTTATATAGGAACAGAAAAGGGGAATACCTGTCTCAGAGGGTTTGTTTTTATTTTTCTAGTGGAGACTAACTGTATCTTTACATGTTGATACAGTGTCTGCTATGGATGGTTACTAAATTAAATTTACTTGATGGGCTGCTTTTTTGTTTGTATAAGGGTGCTTTTGATCACAGATAGAAAAAGATAATACAGATGATAATTTTGATTGGTGAAATATAGGAGACACTTCCAAATGTTTTTCAAGCACCCTTTGAAAAAGCAGAAAAGCCACAAACATATTAGCAGCACTAATTAGTAGCGGGGAGCCCTGGATTTTCTAGGGTGGAAAACATTTTTAACATTTGTTCAGAAGCTTCAAAGCTTGATTTTAAGAGCTTAACTTTTCATTATAGGAACTGAAAGGTGACAGTGACAAAGAGTAAACAACATTTGCATAGCAAAACCAATTTGAGGAGTAAATATATATATGTTGCAAATGAGGGAAAAAGCTCATTTCATTTTTAAATCAAGGTCTCTTCCAGAATTTATTTTTTTTCCTTGTAGTCTTTTATAAAGGCGCTTTTATACAGTCCTTTCATATCAATATTATTTCATATGAGCTTTATTTGAAAAGCAAGCTTAGGTATCAACTGTAACACAGATCTACATTTGGTAATTGTTAGTGCCAAAAACTGCTAAGGACAAATATGTATTCTTAGTTTCACACTGCAAATCTTCTTATCATTAGTCCGTATCTCTTGGGTATGTTCTACATGTGTGTACATGCAGACCTGCCACAGATTCTGATTAAAAATCCAGTGCTGTGGTACCAGATTTGACTAAAAGATCTACAGTGAAGACCAAAGAGGGCAACATTGCTATGCTCTTCAGCTCGTTGCAGGCAAGATAACCCTGAAGTAGAAGATTAGTTCTTGTTAATTCAAGTTACTGTTAATTCAACACCTGTAAGCAGAAAGAAGCTTTAAGTACTTTTCAGAAGTAAGTTTAAATCCTAACTTCAGAGTTATAGATATGTTGGAATTTGAACAATAAGAAGTATAATAGAAGAACTATAAATATAAATAGTATAAACACAAACATTCCAAGGGATCACACTTGGTTTTGACCCAGAACACACCCAAGGCTTTATACAGAAGCAGCCTATAAATCCACAGCCTAACTAGTCCTGGCATACAACATCATATTTCCAAGCCTATAACTAAGTCTATACTATTAAAATCAGCCTGACTCAAGAGTGCACTTTGAGACAACACTGACATTCACGCATTAAAGAGGCTTTTGAAGATAACTTTGACAACAGCTTCATAGCTGATAATACTGAAAAAGACAAAATATCAAGGCTGCCTTTCTACTGCGTCTTGACTAACAGGTATGTTTGATGCCATCTTGGACAACAACCTGCTATTCTTGATCTGTGGGCTGTTTCGCTTGTGTCCTTAGGCTAGCAGGAACTGTAATGTTTCTGTTTCCCATGCTCTTCCACTAAATCAGAATTACTTGGGCAGCTATAAAATGAGCCTAATGTGTACTGTGCTAATGATTAACTATTAATCAAGTGGATAGTGGTAGCGCCTAGGGACAACTGAGATTCAAGCCCCATTATGTAAGTCACTGTGCAGTTCTTCAGGAAAGCCGTAGATGGGTTTTCCCTTTTAAAACCAGCTGTGCTGTTAGCACATTCAGGCTGGTTCTGCTTTTTACCATCCATCCCTACAAATTGAACACCTTTGACACTTGAACTGCTAAATTCATGTTGTGTGGCTCCATCTGCTATTTGTTTTCTGAAGCCCTATAGGAAAGGGGAAAGGTGCTGTTGCAGGGTGCGTGTGACTTCAACCTACCTGAGAAGTATTAAAATGCAATGTTCTGAACCATTTGAAATCAGTTGTTTTACTGTAGTTTTAAGCAGACAGGTTCTCCTATGTTACTGGAGTTTTTCAAACAATCAAAAGTTGTAACCTGAAGTCTGCTAGATTTACTCCTTTGTGGTGCATTTCGGCAGCAGGAGGGATGCTTACACAAAAGATACCATGCTCGATGCATTTTTGGCACAGTCAGGTGGCCATCATGAGTCACTAAGGCACCTGCTGTAAATCGGCCTGTTACACTGGCATTCTCAATTGCCTATGAATTCCAGATCTCACTTTCTTATGTTATCACTTTTTGGCAGATAACTATCAACAGGTGTGATTACTTGTGATAGGGAGCATGTAGTGATGATGGTTAAAGGCTTTCATGAAGTCCTTAAAAGGACTTTTTTTCAAAGAGTGTGAGATATTTCATAGTTAACAGTTGTTTTTGATTAGAATCAGACTCTTCTCCTGCTGTTACCATTCCCACTCATCCGGAATCTGAAAAATAAGATGAAAACTGCTGGAAGAATACTGAGTCTGATGTTATTTTCATGAAATACTGTGGGAACAGTTCCATAATAGAGCAAGTGACAAACAGCCACATTCCAGCTGGCAGAAGGAAAAAAATGACGGATGAGAAGGGAGGGTAACTGGCTTCAGAAGGAAATATTAAATGAAGATGGGAGAGGAGAATAAGAAATGAATAAAGTGTGAAATGTGAGAGGGAAGCTGGGAAACATAGTGTATCAAGAACAGAGGGGAAAAGTTACAGGAGAAATTGAGAGGTGAGACAGGTAATGGAGCTTTTTGTGATGATAGTCTAAGAAATTCAGCAGAACGTCAGAAAATAAAAGCAAAATTATGTGTTCAGGAGTAGATGAAAATCAGCAAGTACACTTCACAGAAACTACTTAAAAATTGAGGAGAAAATGTAAAAGCAATACAAATTCTTGGGAAATCTAACCAGTGTTTGAATACAATCTATATGTAAAATAAAAATAAATACAGAAACTGGTTATCTGTTTTGGGGAACTGTTATAATTACTAACTTGAACTACTGTAGCAGACAAGAGAAACTCTTCAGTTCTTATTCACCACTTTGTAAATGCTTTCCTTCTAAACAGATCATTCCCTGGCATCTAAGCAGTCACCTTTCATTGCTTGACACCTATATCCCTGGGGAAGGGTTTGATGAACTTGTAAACAAGACCTATGCTTTGAAGTTGAGGTGAGCATGAGAGTAGACAGACATCGCATATGTGCACCGATTGTAGGAGTTCATAATAGGACTCCTGTCCAAAAACGTGACTGACTGTTTACAAGGATGTGCTACTTGTAATTTTGCTTTCAACTGCATCAGCTTTGGGGGGGAAAAAAACAATAAAAAACAACAACCAAACAAAACAACAACAAATCTACATTATGAAGCTGGTCAGAGCTCATTTAGCTCCATTTCTTTGGAAAGGTGTCAGGTGTACTTCTATACTATTCCTTAAAAAAGGTGGATCCATTGACTGATGCTCAGCAGTGCTTGAGGTATACCTGAACACGCAGCGTATGGCCAGTGGTCTAGATATTCCCAGGGCCGTGTGAAAAAAAGCTGTGACAAACACTTCTGACACCTCAGTGTGGATCCCCTTGCCAAAAGAAAGAAGTTGTAAGAATTTATTTTCCAAGCCTGGGATGTAAATACAAATCTGCTTGAAATCTTTTGTGCTAGTTTTGGCTGAGGTAGAGTTAATTTTCTTTGTAGTAGCTAGTATGGGCTATGTTTTGGATGTGTGCTGGAAGCAGTGGTGATGACACAGGGATGCAATATTGCTGAGCAGTGCCTACGCAGAGCCAAGGCCTTTTCTGCTTCTCACCCCACCTCACCTTTCCATCAAAAAATAACAGGGTCTGAACTCCCCTGAGAGTGTATGGATTCATTATCGTCATGTGAATCAGTAGGTAATCATACAAGGAGAGTCAACAGCAAATCCACATACTTTGGTGGCTTAAATTCCTTAAGGCCCTCATGAATTATTTGCATGAGTTACAACATTTTGGTTTTTTATGAAACTTATGTCAAGGGTTTTGGTTCGGAAATGGTATGGAAGTATAATGAAAATAGATTTCTTTGTAAAATTTCCAATGTTCTCCACGGTCAACTTAGCTTCCCTCATGGGTTTTGTTCTTGCTTTAGGTTATGGTTGAAATTAGTAAAATAAAAGGAAGATGATAATTTTGAAAAGTTAATTGAAGTTTAATGAAGTTCAGAAATTTCAAGTTAAGCTGAAATTATATTCAGAATTTTCTGGTTTCTTTATGTTTTCTTTTGAATTGCTTATCATTTAGGAATAGGTGAATGCCTGAACAAAGTGTTTGGATAATGCCTATTGCAGGTAGAATAAGTAGAGACATCTTGAACTTTTAAAAAATGTGTTAGCCATCCCTTCTCTCATTCTCAACTTTGTTGCCAGGGACTGTAAGTCCATATTGTGTGATTTGACTGACTTTCTAGGAGTATGAATGAGATACAACATTGCTCCACTCTCTCATTTCACAGTAGTTAATACTTACTAAGTTTCCATCTGCCACCAAATACTAAAAGTTATCTTCCTAAAATGAGAACACCTGCTTTCATGGTTGAAAGACACAGCTGAATAAATCTTTATATAGTTACAATCTTTTAAAAATATTGTTGTTTTGGGAGGTGTCCAAAGCCTTGCTATGAGGGTCTGGCAGTCTTTTTCATACAACCAATGACAAGATATGAAACACTGAGGTAAATATATGCATTGTCTTGAGAATGATAAATAAAACTGAAACATCTTAAACAAAGAAAAAACCCCAGGTTTTAGGGTTTTACAAGTAGCTTTCATAAAAACTTTACCCTTTAAAAACTGTGAAGGGAAATAACATGATGTTACAGACGTTGTCAGTAGCTTTTTGCAGTTTGATTTGTCATAAAACTATAACATGAGAAGAATCCAAGCCACAGTTTCAGTATTGTTCCCAACATCACTGCAGTTTGGAGTATTTAGTTACAGAGTTTAATTTGATTTATAAAAGTGCTACAGCTTATCTCCACACCTTTATCTTTTAAAAACTCCTCTGTAAATTAGTGCGCAATTGTATACTACTGGAGTAAGCTTCTTTATCTCAATGGGGATGAGATCCAGTCAGTTTTCTCAGAACTACTTGGGGATGAAATCAGGGAGGCAACTGAAAGATGTCCAGAGCCAATTACCCAAATGATTCTTTCATCAAATTGCACAAGAAGTGGTTCCAAATAAAATATTTTAAAGGATATTTTTTTCTCAATGGAGAATTTGGAAATTTGTTGCTTTTCACTCTGACTTTGATTGAAGTCAGACTTTGAAATCCCTAGAGTAGTACTGTAAGATGAAAAGAAACCTGAAGTAACTGGAAACATTTCCTGGATCATTGAGCCATTGCCCTGTCTTCTCAAGCTGTACCTCTGATAATCCTATGTGAAATAAAATTTCCATCCTTCACACAGTTCTGCCCAGGAGCAGTTCTGGGTTCTGGCTCACTTCTAATAAAATGTGTTCAGGAATTGTAAGAAAGTGATTAATCCTTCATGTCCCTGCCTGATACTAAAAAGACTATAAACTATGAGGAAGACATAAAAAAGAATGAGTAAAAAGGTGAATAGGCTAGTATCGTAGCGAGCTATCATCTTTATGCTGTTAGTTTGGACGAGACATAGGTGTTCTGCTGCTTCTGCTGCTGAGGGTATTCTGAATGGTAACGGTTTTGGTCCCTGAGGGACAGAGTAGAGCAGCTGAGACAACATTTAATCCAGCAGATGAAGGTACAGTAAATGCCACAGGCAGTGTTCAATTTTGTGTGTTAGCAGCAAGGGATAGACATTTAAAAAGTGGAGAAATGGCAACCTTGTGTGATGGGATGTGATAAGAAAACATTACGTTTGTCCTGAATTGGCCTCTCATGCAATTAACTGTGCTTTCCCCGTTGCTACTTCTTTGTGATGGAAATGGCTAATGAGTAGAAAAAAAATAAATGGGTGATATAAGCATGTTTGCCACAGAACATAATTAGAAGGGTACAGTATGACACTTGAAAAAGGTATATGAAATACATCTACAGGAATCAGACAGAAGCTCATGTTTAGTGCTAAGGGCCTAAAGGACATTTCTAAGCCAGAAGGAGGGCTACAAGAAGGCTTATTAGTTTTTCACAGTACATTAACGAAACAATCAAGGTTTTACAGAAAAAAAGCTTATCGGATAAGGTCTCCAACCGAAACACAATAGAGAACTCTTTTTAGTTTCACTTCGTGTTCTTTAGTCCTCTGTTAGCTTTAGGAACTTGAAACACCTGATATCTCACAGTGGTTATCAGGAGAAGGAATCAAATCAGGATTACTTCAGTTGTACATTCCCTGAAGAAGAGATTAAGCCTTCTTATTCTTTCCATCAAATAAGTATATGTACAGCACACACTCAGAAGTGTGTTCTGTGGTTTATGCTGGTTGCTGTGTTGTGTGCAGAGGTGTCCAAACAATTCTTCCTGAACAGCCTCAGCGTCAGAATCTGTAGACTAGAATTCATAAAGCTCCCAAACTACTTAGCCTTGCAGAGGCAAAATTTCTTCTATTACGTCTAGACCTGTACTAATGTATCTGTATGCAGCTGTGCTATATTGTGCAAGCTTGCTGAGCTGGATTGCTGACAGATTGAGGATCTATGTGGTGTAGACCATTACAGACTATAGAAATGTCCTGTGCTGCACAGCATTACTGATTGTTAGCAAGAAACTTGAAAGAAATTCTGGCCAAATGAAAACAATGGAAAATAATGCCATTAACAAAAATAATGAGTGCCATATATAACCCAAACTTTTTTTTTCAATCTGTATCAATTGCCAAAAATTCCCATGTTCTAGGAAACAGCATGCAACATTAATTTATCCGAATAATAGTTTTAAAAAACAGATTGTTTTCCCACGCTGCCAGAGTAATGAGTCCTTATTTTATACATGGCTTAATTCTGTCCGAACTATTAGAACCTGGGAGCAGGGTCCAGTTCCTGTGTCCGGATTTGTCCTGTGTCTACAGCAGACAGACAGGCTGAGGGAAGTACAGAGACCTTCCAGTCAGGAACTGCCAGGGACTGAAGAGCACCTTGGGTATCTTGCTGTACGTACTTTATCATCAGTCATGTCAAAAGCATTGTGGGCCATCCCCATCAGCTACCTGAAAGGACAGCATCTAAACCTACTGTTTTCTCTTGGTGGGGGGTATTAGCTTGGATAATGCCACAGGAGAGAAAACTGGTACTGAAATAAAACCAAAACACATGTTCCTTGGCAAATGAAGGACACCAGGGTCTTCATATACAGAATGGCAGTACTGTAGAGAATGTCATCACTGCAGTGATTTAATACAGGTATTCCTTAGATATGCTAAAATATTAACATTTTCTGCTAATGAATAACGTTTTTTGTAACTTTTCATGAAACTGGTTTCCATAGATTGGCTGCATGACACTTTTTTTTTAACACATTGCATGTTGTTTTGATTGTAAAATATTTACTGGAAAAATAACATGGTAAAATCAAGGCCAAAACAAGGAAATAAAACAGCATAGCTAATGGAATTTTATACCAGCCTTTCTTCACGCAAACTGAAATTGAAATTTCATTTCAGCTCACCAAGTAAATAAGTCTGGATACTGTTATTCCTAAAATCAATTTGTATGCATCAGAAAACTGTCAATGGAAGTGGCAAAATTACACATATTTGGCAAACTCTTAAATACCAGTGCAACTGGGTAATTGTTGGTTGGAATTTTTTTTAAAAAATAGAATTATTTTGGTTCCCTCTGATTTTGTTTTGCCTTGCTGATAGTCAAGTGACCCACTGTGAAATAGGACACTGATAAGTAGGGATACAAGTCAGGGATGGGGAAGCTACTACTATGAATGTCAAATATACCGCTCTGAAATGTATTGCCTGCACTAAGTGCATCAAGGTTTTATAGTGGAAGGTATTAAATCAACTTAAAAAATTGGGGGAAAAAATGTTTTTCTCAGTGGAAGAGCCCAGAATTGTATATATTTTTTCTAACTTCCTTAGCTGGTATAATATGAGATATGCCTCTATCTGTAGAACTTGCTTTGCTTTTATTCTCAAACTGTGAAGGCTACAGTGGTACATGAACTCCACACTTTCAAACTACTCATCTGTTAATTCTTCCGATCTTAAAATCTAGTTTTCTTCCTTTCGTACAAAGCCTAGTAAACATGTATTTAACAACTCATTAGTTAAAATCTGCGAAATATTACCTGTTGATTATAACATTCTATTATTTGAATTTAAGACAAAGTATTGCAAAGATGGCACATGTAAATTACATTAAGGGTAAGTTAGGTTTAGTTGTTTACTATGACATAAACTACCTTTTATCAGGGTAATGAAAAGACCCACTTAATTTTAGTAGCTGTTTTAAAGCCTCTCTCTTAAGACCTACTTTATATGGAAACCCCATCTAGCTCTAACAAAAACAACCTTTTAGGCAGGATTTTCAGGTGATTGGCTGTTTATTTTTAATTAGTAGATCTTTAACTTGACAACATTTAGAGCCAAATCCTCATTTTTCCCTGCTTATGTTGTTTTCCTGCACATTTAAGAGATAATCACGATTACAGATCTTCAAATATATTGCACATTCTTTTTTGAAGGAGTTGACATGAATTATGCGTTCAAATTAAAGGAAGCATATTTTTAACTAGAAAGCAAGTTTGGAGATTTTAAGTGGTGTCATAATTCTGAGTCACTCAGCTCATATAAATAATTTTGGGTTTACTGTTTTTTTAAGTGAATTATGAATGTAATGTTTTTTCAGTTATATGACTACTGAAGATGCAAACCTTAATGTTGACCTGTCCTTTGAAAAAACTATCCCCGAAGTATTTTTGCAGTAATTATGCATATGGGATTAAACACAAATGCATTTGGTATGTGATAACCAAGCAACAACTCTGCAATATTCTACTTCCCATTGTTGCACAGCTGTGAACCTTTTCCCATTCGTCTATTTTTGCCAGTTTGGGTTTTCACTCATCTCTAGAGTTGTACTTCATTATAGCCTTTAGGTGGCAGCATTTGAGAAGAGTTGTAGTTGTGGGCTTGCCACCATCCAGAATGCAATTCATGGACAACAATTTTATAAACAGAAGAGGACCAGGCACGTAGGTACTCTGGTCAGTATGCAATTCACAGCAACGTTTATTCAGAAGCATTCAAAATGTAAAAAACTATAGGATATATATGACCACTTCCTTGTTAACGCTTCTGCTTTCATTTTTATGCTTTTTTATATACAAAGATGTGTACTTTTACATATGTATGTATATGCATGGTTTTTGAAAATGCTTTGAATCAAAATGGAAATTTTGTTCCAATTTACTCAATGTGAAACTCTTTATTCCATTCCTACATTCTTTCTTTTTTTCTTTCTTTTTTAATCTTTTTTTCTAAAAGCAAATTTTATCTAAGAAAGGAATAAGAAAGTGTCTTGAGTTTAGCCATCTTTGCAGTTATCTTTTGATCTCTTTAGGATGCCTAAATCCTGATTGCCTGAAAGTGATGTGATTAGCAGGAGCATTTTCAAACATACATACAACTGTTCTCCATTTTAATTCACTGAAAACCAGATGCAATGTGTATCTAATCTTGGATTGTTATTCCATATATCCACAAGATTTATTGATTATTTCCCATATGTGTTAAATATCATGGCAATAGGTAGTCAAAAAAGATTAATCCTGGGCTTTATGGAGATTGGGGTGCCCATGTGTGGTAGACAGGTATGGAGGGACAGGTAGAGTGAACATCAGTGCTGCTACGTTTCAGTCTACAGATATACTTCATAATAAATATGACAGAGAAATTTTGTGTCCATACGCTAGCAGAACTGTTTTAGTATTTGCACTTCATCCTAGGATCTACCCTAAGTCTCGTTTGTTCTAAGCTTAAATCCACTCAACTGCTTCTAGTTCAATACTTTGTAAACATGGAGTCAACTGCCCACCATCCTCTTTATACCAAGTTTGTATGCTTTTGAGGGCAACCGATCTAGACTAAACAAACCATTTCTGTTTTGTAGGTCGTGTTAATTCAAGGACCACATGATCACAACTCAACCATGCAGTATTCAAATCAATCACTTTTGCAATTAATCCTGCAAATGCTGGAAGTCAGAAACCTGCCTATATGGGTTTTAATAGGTGCAAAAATAGTAATGGAAGCTTTTATTGTAAAAGTTCCTTAACATTCAGCGTTGTTGTTGGGTTTTTTATTTTGTGGGAGATCTGAAGACTCCACCTAATAATTAATGTTAATAAATAAGGCTGTATTAAATTATGAAGCTACACGCATCTATGATAGAATTTGCTGACTGAATTACACGACGAGTACAAAAAATACAGCAAGATTTTAAGGATCTGCTTCACAATGTGTAGAACACCACTGGCCAAACTGGAACTTTTCTGAGGACAGCTACGTATCCATGTCACATAGGAACAGGAGAACAGAAAAGCCAGGTCAATCTGTAAGGATCTAAAACAAAGCAAGCCAGCCTGATAATGTGGGGAGGTAGTATTGCTGCAATCTGTTCTACTGATATACTTAAACTCAGAAGATAAAGGCTGAAAACAGACCTTTCTTAATAATGTTTGCCTTACTAATATTTTCTGTCTTTGTGGCTGTGTTACATTGGGTCATATTGAAAGGCTCTCACTAACTGTTGAGCTCCTTTTTTTGGGTCTCAGAAGAGAATTTTTATGACCATAACAAAATTACATGATCGATACACTCAAGGTTTGATCTCTTTCCTTTCTCCTATTTCCTATTCTACATGGGAACCTGGTACTGAACATAGGGGATCTTAAAGATAAGCATTCAGTGTTCTCTTGGGAACCATGTCCGCATCCTGCAGATGTTTCATCGCAACAAAACCAGAGGTTGTATGGAAAAAAAAGTAAACATAGCCAGTTTGCCCACTAGTTGTTGGGTATCTATGCCTATTACTGCGGATATCTATGCCTATTACTGCTTTGCAAATTACAGAACTTCAAAGTATGTCACTCACATGTCTGCTACCTATACAACCAAGAGAGAAGGAAAACAGAAGAAAAAACCCCAAATGTCTAGTTAGAAGAAGTAAGAACTGCATGCAATGAGATGGGGAGACAGATTTCAGGCTTGTCTTTGTGGGAATACCATAGAAAATTCAGAATCAGCTGGAGGTGTGACCCCAAAATAAAGTACTTATTCTACTTTGTGGATAAGTCTTATTCAGGGTTAGGGTGGCTTTAATTCTTTTGAGCTTAATTTACCATGTAAGCTAAAATGAATTAGGGCCACTTCAATTCTGAATGAATTATTTAGTCCACCAATTTAAGTAAAGTGCTTTGGCAGCTATTCATGAACTAACCTAAGCCTTGCATCTAGACCGTTTAATGACCAGTGGCATTTAGGCAGCAAGAGGCACAGTGTACTTGTTCCTTTCATTTACATTTGCAATCACAAAAGCAATCTAAATGAAGCTGAAAAGTTATCTCTTCTGAATTACATTTTTTCTACCCATGGTTAATATATGATATCCCAGATATCTACTTAACGAAGTCTAACATGCATCGAGGAACCTGCTACCCACAAATGAATAATTAATACAAGTTTAAGAGCCAACATTTTATGTCATTAAATATAGCACTTCACATTCTCTCTAATTTCATACTCAGTATCAGCATATATTATTACTAGAAGAGAATGCATAATTATATACTTAGACAAAAAGCTGGGATGATAAATCAAATGGAGTTATGAGGAGGAGTAGTGAAACAAGGAGGATCAGAGCTGCATACATATTGGAATGACAATATACAACCTTTTTACCCACTTGGTCACACTGAGATGCACGCATAAGAGTATTAATATGCATATTAGATATTTTCCCTTTAATTTAGATGGTAGCTGTTCAGAGAATGAGATTGACATTGATGTCTTCATTGTCATGTAGAATATTCTATGTCTTGAGTTCTTTTTCAGTTTTAAAGACAGAGTAACATAGGGTAAAGATGGGAAACTCCTATGAGTAGTAAATGTTGCTAAAGAATTTAGCTGCGTATTTACATTTCCTTTGATCACTTACATATTTATAAGTGCCCATCAAGCCTGGTATCACTGGAATGAACGTAGATATGTTGACAAGTATGATATAGGGCAATGCATAGTGGGTTAAGAAAATGTGATTATGTTTATTATTATATCTCAGTTTTTATTCTTTTTTATAGAAAGTATCTTAGGATCTGTTTGTTCATACCATAGAATTACTCAAAAGATTTAAGGCATTTGTCTTGAAAATGTGTGTGCTTATAGGCAAACATCTGCCCATGACGGCAGGTCTGAGGGTATAAATATGTAAATAAAGCCATGATTCAGCTGTAAACATCTTAAGTATGTTTCTACCATTATTTCAGCAGAAGATACAGTAGTGTGAGAGACATTTCCAGTACCTGAAGAATAAAATCACTAATATTTTTTCAAGGCAAGGGAAAATTCTGTGCTCATCACCCATACAGCTGCTGTGCTGTACTTTTTGTTAATCTCACTGTCAGCTCTGGCTCACATTGTTGCATGTATATCTTGGATAGTCTTAAATAATTAGTGTACTTAATGATCCATAACATCATGTGCAGCTTATTTATAATATGATGTCTTTGTGTTACAGGAAGTGCCCCTGAAAGAACAAAACTTATGATCTCAAAATTTCTTCAATTTCTTCAAAGTATATTGTAATAGTATAAGCATTTTAATTAAAATGATATTTCAGGTTCTTAAAATCGAAGTCTTGACTCTCATGTACCTTTGGAAAGAGGGGGTTTAATTTATTGCGTAATGTCATGTTAGGCATACTTGTCTGTAATACTAAAATAAACTAAACTATGGTCCTGGAAGAAACATACAATGAATAAGACAAAGTAGATAAAATTTCTCACAGATGTGCTCTGTTTTTATAAAACAGGAGCAAAACACATGTAAGTTGAAATTATAAAAACTGTTTATATACTTCCCAAATATAACGGTTCTATGTGAAGGAGAGACATAAGGTGAGCAAATGTGCATAGGAGGTCATGAAGAGAAAACCTAAAGAACACATAAAATCATATCATCTCTGTAAACTGACAGCTTTGCTCCCATGAGATTGCTCCTTTTTCTTTTAGTCATCTCTGTATAATGATCTGGACTAAGGCAGGTTGAAACTGGGTAACAGAAAAAAAAAAAGGCTAAAGAGCTATGTAGCAGTCAAGATTACATTCCAACCAGCTGCATTTATTCACTTTAAATGGCCTATGTGGGGAAAGATCACTGCAATTTTAATGCAAACTGATTTGCATTGCTTTTACTGTTTCAAAATGATCCCAGTTGTCCACCCTTTATGGTTCCTTATCTGCTTTACAAGAACTTCCTGTTCTCCATTTTTATTGTTTTACTTTTTTTTGCTCCATTTACATAGTGTGTTTAGGTGTTCATATTTTGAAGTAATATAAGACTAGAGACGATATTGCTTCCTTCTTTGGGACACAACTTCTTCACATGCTAGTAGAGCAGGAAATACTCCACAAATTAAATTCTTCCCGTCTGAGGTGTGCTTCTATCTCATAGGTTTACTGATGGTTGTGAACATATATGCTTCAGTATGTATATGTTTTTAGTTACTAAGCAGCTGAAAGTTACAGCTCTGTCTAACTGTCCTCTACTGACTGGTTTTCTATTTCCACCTGTTCTTGATGTACATTACAGTGTCAAAGTTGCAGTATATCCGCTCTGTACATACGAAGGAATTGTCCAGAATGAAGGGAATGGTTTAGTATACATTAAAATAAAACATAAAATTTTAAAAATAAATTAAAAAAAAATTTGAAGAATTCAGAAGAAAAGAAAGAATCCCCCCCCAAGCATGCTTTAGATACAGGATGTGCTGTTATGAGTAGAAACCTAAGGCTATTTAAAATGTGTGTGTGTATGGTTTTGAAATTTTACAAGAACAATTTCCTGTGACTGAGCTCTATGTGTTGTATGCCAGTCACAAGTGTGGAGCTTTCCTTTACTTTTCTAAAGCCTAATGAAGTAAGGTGGGCAAGCAACTGTCAATTGCTTTCCCAACAAGGAGGTTACAGACAGCCTTTGTGGAAACGGAACTGACAGACCAAAAATGAATTTTGGCTTAAAGTGTAATAAGGATGTGTCCTAATTCTTATTGATAGATTGCTAGATGAGAAATACTTATCATTAAAAAACATTGAAAATGTTACCATTGTTAGGATAACATTTCTGGAGTAGTAACTGGGGTTGGAACTGTATTTCATGGATTCTGTCATGGGAGATTTTAATTATATGTGCATATGCAGTAAAAATAATAGACTTTCATACCTTTCTTTTCCCTCTTATTGACACTGAACATCTCTCATCCTCTTCTTACACAGTCTAAGTAGTTAGTAAATATACTATTGGCCCTTCTTCGTTTACTGCTGTAGTATAGTGATATTTCCTATTCTTTTCAGATAGCCTGTGCTTTCCAAAGAGTTCATTGCTTATATTTTGCAGTTTTCTAACAGTAATACAGTTTATATTGTTTAACACACAGTGCTAACTTAGATGTTCAGATTTTGCATCATCATTCCTACCTAAAGTAATTTTCATATTTTTCACGAGAATTAAATTTCAGCATAAAGCTTAATTTCCATCTAACACTTTAATCTTGACTTACATTTTAGCAAAAGTACTTTCTATACAGAAATACAATTAATGCCATACAACAAACAGAATGTGAGTTGCAATAATCTTCCTTTTACTGTTATCCATCTTGAGTTATTTTACATGTTGTTGATAAATATAAGAATGTAGATACATTGAAGTCAAACGAAACACAACTTAACCCACCAGCATATCTTAAAGTAGTACAATTAACAGTAAGTTTCTCCAATGTTTGGTATCAAGTCTGAGTCTTTTCAGTTTTTCATGAAGAGTAAACATAAAGCCACAGCTGACCAAAACAATTATTAGTAAGCAATTCTAAGGATGGGACAGTCTTGCTGCATGAGTTCAGTATTTTGCTATGCTGCACATTAATGATCAAAAGTAAAAATCTACACCCCTTGCTTGTAGATGTGCCTGAAAATTTAGAGAGATTAATAGGTTAATTAATCAGACTAATAGAGAGATTTAGAGAAATTAATGTGAATACAGTGTGATGATGGTATATGAAGGGGGGGGAAACAGATTTTAGTTGTACAAACAGCAAGTCAGGGGACAGATAGAAAGCCAGAGCTGGAGGGCGTGAAGTACTTTTACAGCCACGTGTAGAACTGAGGAAAACTGTGTACAGCTCAGAGGCTCTTACTTATCAAGGAAACCTGAAAACTGGAGAGGAAGCAGAGAAAAGCCTCTGAAATTAAGTACTTTTAGAAGGCAATAACAATAAGAACAAAACAAATACCAATGAGTGGGAAAGTAAAATTGAGGAATTTTAAATATAAAATGAGGGTCTTCCAGTTAGTAATCTAAACAGCCTGAGTGGGCTGGGCAAAAATTTTCCAATGAAACAGTTACGTGAATATGTACGTTGCATTTATGAAAAAGAAAGATTTCTAAATGCCACTAGTAAATCTCAAGCACTACTGCTGGGATAATTTTCTTCTAAAAGAAAGAATAGTCAATATATAAGTAAACACACCTCTTTTTGTTCTTAAGAAAAAAATAAACCACCTCTATAATAAAAAATATATCTGTCTTTGTTTTTCTAAGGTCCATCTTGTATTTCAGGTGCCACATTTCTAAACCATTATTCCCTCGTGTTTGTTGACTTACAGCAAACAGCATGGAGCAGCTTTACACTTTGCCCTTCCTAACACCCCAGGGCCATAGCTGTGGCAGCTTCCTGCAGATGTGAGCATCACTGGAGGAGGGCCTGTTTGTTGTCCTGGTGCAGATGCTATTCAGGCACCTTCAACAGCCAAATCGAGTGACTTGAGAGAAGTGAGCATGTTGCTCCCATTTTTACAATCAGCTCTTCCTTCCTAACTCCAGTCATCTTTGACCAAATGAGATTGTACTGATTCATAAGGGAGACAGCACTTTCCTCCAGAGCTTGGGTGATCTTGCTGTCTCCAGGTGAAGACTACTGCATTCACCAAATTCTTTGTAAGCGGGGGCACAAGCCCCTGTTCACAATCTGTGGACTCAGTGGCTAAAGGAGAAAAGGTCTTGTTATGGTTCTACAGTGACACATAAGATCTCCAGAACCTTGCTGTGCTATCATTGATCAGACTTCAAATACAATATCTACCACTGGCTCTCTAACAAGCACCCCACAGGCCTCATCTGTCACTGGTTATTTATATCAAAGTGACTTTACAGTGATGTAAGCAGAAGATGCTTAGGGAACATTATATTGATGATCAGGGAAAACATCTCACAGGCTGTCAGTGGCTGCAGAACAAGCTCCTTGAGGGCAGCCTGGTGCTCAGCCATCAGTATCCCCATACAGGGCACTGCGGTAAGTCCCGTGGCCCGGCAGGATCACAGGTCAGTACTCTGCTGAAGTCACCAGAGGAAGCAGGAGCAGTGGAGACAAACTCTATTCCCACCTTCCATTATGAAACCATTCCAAAACCAGTATGCATAGAGATCTCATTGGAAGCGTTATGAAGATGCAGAGCTCCTGGTTAGCAGCAAAAACTGAAAAGCTAGATAGTTGTTCTGCCCTTTTCCACATCAGAAAAAATCCCCCCATATTTAATTTGATAGGCTTTATTCTTTAATTAAGATGTTGAGTGATCATGCTTTATAGTCTAATAGCTCTAGTTTCATGTGGGTTCAAAATCACAACTAATATGTCTGCTTTTAGTTCATTGCAGCAGTTCTGAACAGTGGCGGAATATTTATAAACTCCTACAAACCCTACTGTCAGCTGTAACTCCCTTTTCTTAATGAAAACTGCAGCTGATGAGCATCATCGTCAATAGATAGGACATGATAAAAATTCACAGCCATGAAGCAGTGTGTCAAGTCTGAAGCAGGATAAGATGACTGGGTTTAGATACTCCCTTTTGTGGTGGCTCAGCTTATTCATCCTCAGCACATGTAGAAAATAACAGCAATTTTTCCATCAGTATGTAAGTATATGAAATAGGAACTATAAGCCGATACATGGGTTTCAAAGATCCTTAATTATTATTTCATTTGGTACAAATGTAGATCTAAATGTCCATTCCTTAACAGCCTTACATCGTGGGATGAACAGGGTTCAGAACTGCATGTCATTTGGTTACTGCTTTTCACATTTTATCCCTATATATGCTCAATGTATTTACGATCCTTAGATTGTATCCTACTTAATTATGATTCTTCTATTTCTTTTTAACTAGATGAAGTTGCTATTATTTTTATTATGAAGAAGCCTACTGTAGGAAGTAATAATTTACTTCTAATGTAAATCCTAGTGTGCTTGAGTAGATGCAATAAAGTTTTTTTAATTTCTATTTTTCCAAATTCATTCAGTGAAGTAATTTCTGGAATAACTGATTTTTTTTTGCTTCATGAGACAGAAAAAAAAATGATTGGGGCTGACTTAAATGTGTAACTCAGGGCTTTTATTTTGTTTGCAGTATTTTTAAAAAACCAAACAATTTGATTTCAAATTCAAACTGTAGCTATAATACAAAAAAGTTATTTCAACTTTTACAAAATGCTATTCTTCCTGTCTTCTCCTTTCTTTTGTCTGAAACTCTTAGCTTAGTTAATCAGTGAGTTTTGCCCTGAAACAGCTTTTTTTAATTATTAAATAAGCTCTATATATGAAAAATATCACCTGCTGCCCACAGGAATGCACTGGTACAGCATTAGTACAGTCAGTCCTGGGTTAGGTTTACTGTTTACCTGTTCATTTGTTACATACTGTTATAGTGAACCAATATAATCACCTGCAATTGTTTGTGCTCTTTTTTTCTTCTAATAGAAGTTACTTAGTTTAGAGGTCATAGTAAATATTGATGTAATTAGTTATATATATATATCATGCTAAATTTTTAGTTAAAAGCAAAGCAGTTAAAAAACAGTACCTCAGCTTATATGCCCTGAGGATGCTCTGAATTAAGTTCAGACACAGCTATTGAAAACAGAAGCCCTGATGGTTGTTATCCCTGTCTTCTTTAACCCTGTGAGAGTCTTCGTGCAGCAAGCAGAGCCAGACAGATCCTGATCAGACATGTATGTATATGTGACTTCTTCCCTTCTGAAGAGATACGCTTTTGCTTTCCTTTTTTCTTCCCCTTTTTTCAGTGTGGTTGACATTCTTCTTTTGATGCCAAAACAGCACAGAGTACCTGCTCAGAGGCCCATTTGTCTTTAAGCAGCAAAGGTATTTATTTCGTGCAATGTTGGGGAGCTAACCGATTCACACCAGACAAACTAGCTCCAATTAGGTATTTTACACAGTTTTCGTGAGAAGTTACACAACATCTTTACATACATACTCATTTGATTTTGACACCCAATCATTCAATTCACAACAGGTGGGATCTAGGTGGAGTAGACCTTCCAGTTTTCTTTTTTCAACTATTTCCTGACTTGATGGTCTCCTTAACTCCTTCAGGTGCCCACCTTATCTTTTCTAATTATTCAGAGTGCATTCCTTTCTCAACACAAACCAGAGCATCACCCAGGGCATTGTACCAAACTCATCCCAACTATCTTTTTTTTAAGAACTTGTTCTGTCTCACTTTAGATACTATTTAGTTAAGAATCATATAGGACTCCTGCTTTTCCTGATGCCCTGAAGCCTGCAGCAGTCTCTTTTCTGCTACTCCAAATTCTGTATCCTACAAGGAACTCCTAAGTTTTCCAAGACATGTGAGAGGATCTATTCCTTGCATAGGGCATGAGAGGAAGCACAAGAAACTTCCAACAATTTCCACCTTGAAGTAGTGATGTTTATGCAGGCTCATTAGAACTTGGTCAGAAATTCTCCCCATATCCTCAATTTTTAAGTCTTTTTATTTAGAATCTGTAAGCTGTGTTTTGACTACCAGAGTTAGGAGCTAAGTGGCCACAGAAATATTATACCCCTCCAGCTATTAGTCCCAATTCTGGATCTACAGAAACTGGTGTGGGACTCAAAACTTGCTTCAACTGTTAATACCAGATAAGTGATTTGCCTTTCCTCCTGCAAAGAAAGACTTATCTCTAGGGCTAGCCGGAATTACCTCATTTAAAGATTTACATCTTATTTACATACTCTGAATAGCACCTTCTTTTCAGACTAATATTTGAGTACTTCTTGATTGCTACAGGCATTTGTCCAGAAGAGCCCTGGTAGCCCAGTGATCATGTATGGTAGCGTTTCTCTCCACAAGTATTTTACTATTTATAATAAATTCTTGCTCTTCTAGCAAACTGCCCATGTCCTGACACAGGAACATAGCAAAGGTATAGTGGCTGACATTCCTAACTTCTGTTTAGTATGTACCTAATGCATACAACTGTAACATTTCACATTAATAACAACAATGTTCCTTGGGGGAGTAAGAAAATAGCAGAGGGCAACAACAAAAGATGTTCTCCCAACTGGAACTTTCTCCTGGATTATTGTACTGTCCCATTTTTAATATTGGGAATAACTTATCGTCATTACTCTTTAAAAGACTACCACTGAGAGGCAATTCCAGGCTGACCTCATAATGAATAAGGATTTTGTGAAATGACGCTCTAACTGTAATTCTTCCTATAATCTAAAGGCTTAAATTGTGTAAGAATCTACATGGTCTAGCAGGACATAGAGAAAGGAGCTAGAAAATAATTTCTTATTATTCTAGGCCTGTCAGTCCTGTGTGCGGCTCACAACCACAGGAATTAATCCATCTGGAGCCAGTTCTGCTGACGCAGCAGTTATACACACATTCAATTCCTTTATTTCATTACTTTTGATTTACACTAGTGCAGGTGAAAGTATTGTCATTTGTAGGTGATGTTACTCCGGTGTTAATTTTTAAAACCACAACATCAGGCAGAATAAGACTTGTCTGTTCTTTTGATAGTGGCAAAGAATAATTGAAATGCACCACATAAAGTGATCAGAATTATATAAAAGTGCTAACTGTGATTACTGATATAGGGGATTGTATATTAGCTTAAAATACTTATTTTTGGATAGAATCTGTTACATAAAAACCTGCTTCTTCATGTCTTTTGGCAACTTGCAATGATTTTTTTTTTTTTAAATATAAATTACATGGAAGTAAGAAATGGGAACATCTGTTCTACGGCCTAAGCTCTATACATGTGCTGTCATGTGGCACCAAGCCCTTTTCCCAGAGGTAGATCCTGTGCACCCAGACTATCCTTTTGAGATGTTTTACATATGTTAGCATGTGGGCACTTGTATAACCATGCCTTGCATCGATGGGTTCTGCAGTTATCCTGGGAAATAAATTACTCTGACTGTAGATATAACTACCTCAGGGCTCCAGATTGAGTTCTGGCACAGAGCACTCCAGTTCAGTCAGGCTTTGTAGACCCATTGCTGCAGCGCTTTCAAAACCTTCATTAAAACTAATGGAACGTTACTTTTGAAACTTAGGATTCTTTCAATAGATTTTAGTGGAGTTTGCTACTTATATATCAGGAAATAATTCTGCTTTTTTAAAAAAATCATTGTATTCTCATTTGCCAAAAGACAGTCCTAAAGTCATAAGACTTTAGTTTTTAAAGTATTTCATTTACTCCGAGATGTAAATACCAAGCTGAAGTAACCTTTAAGTAACTTTTTTTTTTAACAAAACCCCTCAATTAAATATATCCTGGAAATACAAAAAATATTCCACAAGGTCAACACAGAATGAGCAGTCTGAAATAGGTCTAAAGCTAGGGTTCTTTTTCTGTCACTTTCATCTGAGAACTGGTAGTTGCGAACTTCAACAATAGCTTTTCAGGCTACTTCACGTACTCTTGATAACTAGATTGAAAGAAATAATAGGTGCTGTATAATTTTTGTGTTCAACAATTCTTTTTCTGAATTTATAATCTCTTCTGCCTTATTCCATTTTTTAAGTTAATTGTTAACCACTTAACTGAATGTGAAATAAGTCTAATCTATTCATCGTGGTAGTAGTATTGGATATGTGGTATTCTAAGTACATAAACAAGATAAGAGTTGTAAGTAGGAATAATAACGCATAGGAGCTCTGAAGTTTGATGCTCTGCTTATTTTCCCCCAATACTTTAGCTGCTGTTCTAAAAAAAAATAAATTATTTCCAGTCATAGACACTTCCTCTGTTCTTCAATACTCACTGTTTCTTATTTTCAGTTTTCAATGCACATTGCCTGTCACAGCACTCTCCAAGCTAGCCAGCTGCAACAAGGTCTTTTACCATCTCATACCAACTCGCTCTTCATGCCAGACCCTCTGCTGCCTTCTCCTAGTCTCTCCTCATCCAGGGCGTGCATTCTTTCTCCTCCCTCTTCCTCGGCTGCCCAACCACCTAATTTAACCAGCCACAGATGCACCTTATCTACATCGGCCAAGCCACTGCCCCTGAAGCCAGCCCACAGCTGTATATTATCAATGATAATTAACCCAGCTTCATTCCTCTACAATTGCCTAGCTGTGATTAGATATACTGCTTTTATAGTTCTGATTCCTGATTAGACAATCAGAATATATACTACTAAGTCTCCAGTGGGCATAATTTAATGTATTGTTTCAGGATTTGCTTACCACAAGTATTTCATTATACATGCTTATAGTAGACTATATATGAGAACACTTCTTTGGGGTAATTAAATCATTAAATATTTTCAGAAAGCCAACACACAAGAATGAAAAACATAATTTGAAGCAAATTCAATTTTTTTTTAAATATCTTTGTATCAAAGATATTTTTGTAGCTATTTTATTGAGCTCCCCAGCAAACCCATTGTTTTCCAGCCCTTTTTAGACAGTAGAGTAGAGGCAATGGAAGAGATTTATAAGATTCCTGTGGGCAGATTTGCAAGTAGCTCCGCAGAGAACTCAAAAAAGGTTCATAGTTAGGAGCAGCATAATGAGATTCCAGTCTTAAGCCTCTCTGAGAACAGTGATACACATTCCTGTTGCAGGTCTTCAGCTGTTGAGAGAAAGTCAGTTTGTAGTAAATAGAACACCACTAACTACAGACTTCTCCATGAAAGAGATACTAGTTTGTCTATGTGCATAACTAATAGGTCATTTGGAGAGTTCATTTACATAAGTTATAGGCAGAGTTCCCAGTGCAATGAGTATTGTAAACTCTTATAGTTCTAAGTTCAGAACTAAACATCTTCACTGAAAAAAATCTCTGCTTGCAGTCTTCAGATAGTCATATATGTTAACTATTGGCATAACTTCTTCAAATGATGGAGCATGATGAACTAAGACAGACTTTGGGTAACCACGTCGCATATTATGCTGACAAGCTGAAATGAGTCACATGAGATGTATCTCGCACAGCTATCAGTGAATAGATGTTTTTTTAAATGATCTGTATTATTGACATATGTAGGAGAAGCAGCCACAATTCTTCATAAAGTACACTTCCATTAATCATCCTGGAGGTCAAAAGGTATAGATTGTTGCAGTAATATTTTTCAGAAGATGCATGAGAATTTTAAAAGAATTCATTCAAGTGTCTGACATCATGTAGGGATGTAGAAACAGTGAGGATACTGAAATCAGTTACTTTGATGCTTATTGATGAAAGTCAGGCATGCCCTTCTACCTCTGAGTATACCACTTCAGTATTGTCATCCCCATTGTTCTACCTGAGTATTTATGTCGTGTTGACTAGACTGTGTTTTATATTGCTTTCTAATTTAATCAGATAACTGGACCACGAGGCACTTTGCCATGACTGAGTCACAGCTACAGAACCACATTTTTAAAAGTTTTACAATATATGTATACTGAAAAAAAAAAAAAAAGCCAACAACCAAAACCCAAGTATGCCAATGGCGCTCAGAGTAATATGTGCATTTTGTAGACCTGTAGAGTATCATTATCATAGTCTTACCAGTTATAATGGATTTATTTTCTCAACCCGGTAAAGTGCTGTTGTTCCTGTGTTAAGAATAGTATGTTATAATCAGATAAGTATGTCCATTGAATATGTCTGCTTTTAGGTCCACTTCCCTGCTATACTTTTTTATATGTTGGCATTAGGTATTTGATCTGGTCTCCAGTAGGAGAGAAATCTTGCACCTTTGCTATTCTTTAATGCAGGCTTCAGGGTGAAATTCCCTAAGAGGTGGTTGACAAACTATGCACTGCTTAGTTCAGATCTGCAGTTGAACAGTTCATTTGTTTTTACAGAGGCAACACACCTGCCAAATAAGCCAACCATGTAGTCCTCTGATACTATGGACTGTAGAGGTAGGAAGGATGTTTTAGCAGATGAGGTCAGATTTTTTTTTCTAAGTGTGGATTATGCAGTAGGTGAAGGAGACCACTGCTTTTTAGCCTCAGTGTGGTATCTGGGTCCTTAAAAACATTAAACGAATTGCTGAGTTTGACCCTGAAATGAGAATCTCAGAGACCTAGAAAAGTGTGCTTTTACTGAATCCAGTGAAAACATCTAATGGATTTTGAAAAAAATCCTCAATGATCTAGGTCCGTGTGACTTTGATAGGTTTTGAGTAAATCTGTTATGTGCTTTCCTACTTGAAATCCCATGCATGTATTTCTGAAGAAAGGATTTAGTTATTGAGAAAATTTGTTCTGAGGCTTAGGTTTTGAATTGCTGTTTTTTCCTTTAATTTATGTCGTGTTCTCCCATGAAGTCAATTCTGTTGACTAGAGAAGAGGTAACTTTGAGTCATGATTGTTAGGGACATAGGTTTCATCATAAGAGTTCAGAGAGATCTTAGGTCAACATAAGAGACCTTTCAAGAGGTTCCAGGTCCATTCTGAAAACCACTGCAATACACTACCTGTCAGGTAGAGTTACAGGCTGGCAGGTAGGAAGCAGACAGGTAGAATGTGCCATGCAGACATCTCCTAGGCTGAACTGCATGGAATAATATGTTTGACATTGCACATGTGAGATTGTTAACCTGCCATCACATAACCTGCTTATGTGATGGTTCACAAAGCCTACATATCCTTGTGAACAGGTTATATAAACATCTTAGCTCAGAGTAGGTACATGGTTTTGGAAAAGACCTTCTAGACAATGTCCTCACCTGACAAAATTTGGCCTGGCTGGGTGGAACCAGGCCATCTTATAGCAGCCAGTGTTCTTCTCCCATAAAATTTAGCAGCTTCCCATGATGCCTATATACAAACAGCCATCTTTGGGGTACCGCAAATGATAAAAATGTAATGTGTAAAAGTCACATCCAGTGACATATCCTCCATTTTTTTTTTTTATTTTGTAAAAACAATTTAGGAGACATAAAACAAGGACAAGAAAATGCTCTTAAAAAGGCATGGAATGTCATTTAGCTTTACCATTCTAAAAAAAATAAATCCCACGTTCAGTTAAACTATGCTTAGTGAGTAGATTTTGCAGTACCTATTATTTAAAACATTGATTCTTGCTCCTTCTCTTCATACAGCTTCAGAATCTTTCATAGATAATAGATTTCAAATTTTAATGAATGCTGCTATCATTTAGAGAAGATTAGGCAACCATCTGCAGGGATGTCTGCAGTAAATAGTTGCAGGGCAAGGAAATAGCCTAGATGTCCTTGTGAATCTTGCTTTCTACAATTACCCTTACTTTTTGCTGTTTCTAGAACAGAAAAGAAAGAATGAAGTTATTGAATTCAAGAATAGCTTGGAAAATTACAGTCATCTTCTCTTGAGTTGTAAATGTATAGAGCAATAAAGAGGCACATACTAGCCTTTGTGTAATATCTAGGTAGCTTGCTGCAGTGTTCAGTAAAAAGAGATTGTTTATATAAAAATGCTACTATTCTGAAATAACTACTGCATTGGCTAACTATCAATAATTCAATTAATTAAATATATGACAAAGCAGAAAATTTAATGCAGAAGTAAAACCGTATGAAATGCAAAAAAATAAAGACATCAAAGTATTATTATGAAACTAAGATTTAAATTTTTAAAGGTTACACATGAATAAGTTATTATAGTAGAAATATTGCAATGATGAGAATACTACAAGAGAATGCATTATAGGTCTTTCATTTAAAAAAGCAAAAATAAATAAAGGTAATCCCTTGTGTTTTCATTCTTTAATGTGTTATTGCATCCATGAATGTCTTGACAGAACAACGGGGAACATTGTAAGAATAATGTACTGCTGAATTTAGAGGATTTTAATGTTAAACTCAATGTAAATTTTCTTTATTACTTTTATTATTTTTATTTTAATACAAACATTTTGGGATGGATTACTAGGGAAATATTTGAAGAGGGAAAATGCAAACTACAGAGTATCTTCTGCATGCTGGCTGTGACAATTGCAAAATATGTCAGACTTAGTAGAGATATAAATGGGTAAAGCTGCAGTTTAGGCTTTCATTCACCCCTCCTTTTCCTCTTTGCTTAGTTACAATTCTGCAAAGTACATGTGAAAACACACTACCTATTGTGGTGACACTTTACATTCATTTTGAACAGATATGAGTCACTTTACTAGATTCACATGCTCACTTTCTCCTTAGGTGTAAGATGATGAGAAACTGAGCCCAGGAAGGCAAGTAATAAAGCTTGCACAGTTTCAACATTCTCTGCACAAGTGAATAAACATGAAGGCTTTATGATGTTCTTCACTGACCAAATATGTAACCATGAATAAACAGGTTCAGATCCCACTGAAGAGAATGGCTGGCTAAGGGAGTCGCTGCAGAGATGCACAGAGAGACAGCAGACTGCATTGCCATAAGAAAGTCTAACTCACCAGGATTTGTGCTATAATTTATATTTTAATTCAGTAATATTTTATTTCTTATGTTATTAAAAAAAAAAAGGAATAATATTAATCTGACATTATTTCCTAGGAGCAAATGGGTGTCCCTAGAGTCAAACACAAACCAATTACCTATGTACAATATGTTGACTGTTTAAAATACAGAATTATTTTTCCTAATTTTTTGGAAGAGTGCATATGTATATGTATTAGGGTATCTCTGTGTGCAAGAGAAAAAAATCTTTTATCTAATTTCCTATAAATCTTAACCTATCATTTTCTTGATAAAATGCAAAAGTGCATTATAATTAAAAAACCAACAACAACCACTGTTGCCTTTGATATTTCCACTGCTATTAAAATCCTGTCCATGTTTTCATGAGTAATAGGATATCTTTCTCACTGTATTCATGAATACAGCTCGGTTCAGATCTTAATTCACTCTAATGAAAGAAATTATTCCATTCAGTTTGAAACTGGTCAAAGCTCTTCTATACTGTTTTGGAGAGCCAAAAGAGGACTTTTTATGGGACCATGATCTATGTAAGGAAGTAGGCAAAGACTGTTCTAAGAACGTTTTTGACATTTGCTAAGAAGAGGTTCCCATGGAAATCTAATTCGGCTAATAGCTATGTTACCATTTTGGCAACTTGCCTGCCTGGTGAGGAAATACATTTTAAGAGGTTCCCATAGAAAGCCATAGCCTAAATCTGTACTGCAGAGTGATGATATATCCTGATGCCCTGAAGCTCTGTGTCCTGACAGTGCAGCATTTGAGAACAAGTGCTTCCTTGTGGGGCCTGGGTGCCCTGCTACAGTGAAGCAGGGCTGGAGACAGAGAAGGGGCTGCTCCTGGCATCTTCTTCTCTTTTGTCACAGGGTTTACTCTAAGGGAAAAACCACTGCAGCTCATGTTTTCTTTGCTTTGAGTGTTTCGGGGGGGGGGGGGGTTGTTTGGGTTTTTTTTTTTTTAATCTCCAGCCCTACGAAAGAACTAAAAAAAAAACCACAACAGAAAAAAACACCAAAAAGAAAACAAAACCCCCTCAGTTCTTTGAATATTTCTTTTATATAGGAAAGATAATTTTATAGTGAAAAAGAAAGTCTCTGCTTCTCAATCCAATGCAAAATTGTGCTTCTAAGTCAACACACATCCTGCCATCTAGTGACCATAAGAAACTGTACTGACCGCTGCAAGGCTGAGGAGAAACCCCAAGTGCTGCTGTTACTGCACATTGCACTAGTATCTTTGTGGGAGAAACTGTAGAATAGGTTATGAAAAAATTAAATGTGCAGGAAACATTTTCAGGCTCCTGGAAGTCTGCAATTAATCAGATCTATTGAAATCATTTAATAGCTCAGTCCAAAAATTAAACAAACTGGTTCGTTATATATTTCTCTAGCCCTCTTTCTTCCTTTCCCCCTCTGCACCCCCTCCTTCCCTTTCACCTGGGACTTACATCAGCATTTTGCATAATTTCTGGGAAAAACATGTCTGTTAGCATAGAGAGGATGCCACGCTACTGCATTTGAGATGCTTTGCAGCCAGAATGTGCATTAATGCAAACTCTTTAATATTCATTCCATAGTCAAGAGTAATTGAAAACACTCATTTGAACTATTTATGGTTCAGGAGTGTGTGGAATAGTATGAAGTACAATGCCAGAGTGCTGTGGGTGAAAGAAGAAAAGAACAAAAACTTCAGGGAATCTATTGCCTCTTCTTGCTTTTAAGGTTCTGATCAGCCTTCAGGGAGCTGCTCACCATTTCACTTTCTGTGTGGTTCAGTACAAGCTGAGGACACCCAGCAACTCAGAGGTTGCTTTACATTTTACATGTCCTAAAAGGGTAACCCTAAAAGGTTCAATCACTTTATTTTTTTTTAACAGTTCATTCACACTGTTGTCACCAACTGCTATGCTGAAGAAGGCTTTTTTTTTTATTCTTGCCAGTGCATTCTGTACCATTAATAGCACAAATCATAGTAGATGGTACACCTATAACACGATCAATACACTTACGCTGTGAAGTTCCCATGAAATGTGACATAAAAATAACCAGAAGAGCCAACCCAACATGGTTAATGTCAGCTGATGACAAGGACATATATGTAACAGGCTTAGGAATATTATTAAACAGTGTAGGCATAAAAAGTGTTTGATGTGTACCTTAAATTCAGTTATTATCCACTTTAGCCATTGGTGAGCAGAACCTTACAATGCCAGTATTTTTCTTTTGTATTGCTCAGTCTTCCTACTTTGCATTTTTATACTGTTAACAGATGTTTTTTCTTCTTTGTTCCTACAGAGAGCGCATGGCACCTCTCTTGTCTCCTAAAAATGTACACCTACATTGGCCTCAAGATTTTAGCTTCTCCTTAAAAACTAAAAAGGTTACTCAATAGGAAAAAAAAATCCCAAAATGTAACATAAAAATAAAGGTAAAGCCAATGGGACTACAGATAAGAGTTGTTGTAAATAATACTCAACTTTGGAATTTCAGAAAAATATTTTTTTTTTTACTCCTAGAATGCATGGAACTATATTACATGCTTTAGAGTTATATGTAAAATGAAATAAGTCACTTCCATGTTAAGATACATTCATTGCTAAGCTACTTTCAAGTATTGATCTATTGTATACAGCTGAGGAGAGAAAGAACATGCATTGTACTGCAGGAAACTATTGTAATTCCATAGGCACCAAAGGACACTGATAGCAGCATAAATTTTTTTATCAGATAACGAAACATCAGATTATCTACCACAAATGTTTGGAATATGTTATGGTTTGTTATAAGGCATGGTCTTGTTAAAATGATCCATTCAAGGTTCCCCATAATGTTATTTTTTATTTACATTTTGAGGTATTTCTCTAAGTTTTATTCTTAGGCAGGTAGATTGTAACATTAACAATGTAATGAAAAGCATTAAATACCTTTCATGTTTTCAAGCCTAACTTAGAGTCACATTGGTGATTTCTGGATCAGGCCATGTACCTGTCTGCTGCAGAAAAGATTCATTGTGCCTCTTCATTTAATGAAACAATCTGATTACTATCAATATTTGAGGTAAAAGCAGAGAAAGACTGCTGTGTTTCACCCAAGGGAAAATCAGGACAGGCATCATCAAAAAAAAAAAACACATTCAGAAACTGATGTCTGCAAAAATATCTTATTGTGGGTTAAAAAACCCCCTTATTTTCAGCAGCAAGAACTAGGTAAGAAGAGTGAGAATGAGAAAAATTCCTTTACTCAGAATCTTAATTCAAGCATCCAATATATCCCAGACATCAGGTCTTGGATCTTGCTGCATTGACCTTGCAGGACGCCTTTATGCCAGATACCGTCTAGAGTAAGGTGGTTCTTAACACCTTTCTCACACAGAGAGTCCTTGAAACTACTGTGCCATTTTAGACATACTCTAGGCTGACATGGTTTAAAATGTTCTCCCAGCCTAGAAAGCATTTAAATCTACTCCGTGAAGTGTTGAGGGAAAAAGAATGCATAACTGGTTCATCTCCTACGTTTTTTATTTATCTGGGATCTGAAAATGGAGGAAAGGTTTTTTTTTCTATTTAGTATTGATTGTAAACTATGGCAATCACTTAAGATATTTTATTATAAAATGCTTCATAAAAAATGCATTACTGTTGAGCTTTTTAGATTAAACAATTTTGAGAGCACTGTTTGTACTTATGCGCCGAAAACGGGACACTTCTGCTCCCATTATGAAAATGGACTTGATCCTTATTTTTCTTTTCTTATGAGGCCTGAATTTTAATGAGGCCCTGAAGTCCTCACCGATGCCGGTACACTGCACTTCCTCTCACGGCTTTTGTTCGCATGCGGCTTTTGGTTAAATACTTCACCTGAGTATGAAAATGAGAGCACTGCATAAGTCTGGTTCTGGTTTTTGAAGAAACAAAGAAATATTTTACTCTTTGTTATGAAACACTGATCTTCTATATATATTTATATATTTACTATATAAATGCTTAATATATCAAAGGGAGATTAGTTGAAAAGTGCATCTCAAAGACCATCAGCAACAGTTAAAGTGAATTGAATGCATAAATTAAAAAAGTGTTGTTGCTAAGTGGAAAAATGAAAAAGTCGAGGCATGATTAGATCCTGCATCAACGACTTGTATTTTATTTTGCTTGGTGATATTTGTGAGTAACTCCATCGTTGTGAATGGAGCTACGCTGGGTATTTAACCACAACCCTGAAAGCTGATCTCCCAGGCTTCACTCAGCCTCTTCACCAGAGGTCTCTGTCCTGCAGCACGCTGCGGAACAGGATGCTGCAGGACTGGGACCAGAACATTCACCACCTCCCCACATGCATCTGGGAAGTCTTCCTCTAGCAAAGGTCTCTCATTATTGCACTCTGTTTTAACTAAAGAAATAGAACTAAGCCTTCTGCAAGAATGGTGCCTCATCCTCTAAAGTTCCTTACAAGCAGGCAGCACGCAGGCAGCAAACTCAGAGCAAACATGCCTTGCTTTCACAGCCTCTTCTGGGGGAAGGCTCTGCGAAGTCTCATGTCCTTCACTACATTGTTAATTACAGTTTAAATGGTCATCTGTACTGCATCTTGTAAAAATTGTAAAAGCATCATCCTAATCATAATTTGCATTAGAATATTGATTGTAAAATTTTAATTATAGTAAGAGATTTCCCACAGAATAAAAACCTGTCTTAAATCAGAGAAGCTGTAGAAGACATGTATTTTGCAAAAATCCATTCATAAAATTTTGTAACACACATACATATATGTATATATAATATATATGTGTATATATAATTTAATTATCTTTTACATGTATTTCTGGGATGTATTAAAAATGTTAAATGAATTCTCAAAATACATTTTATTAATTAGATTTTAAAATATTCTCTTTGGAATGCAAACTGCATTGCTGTTCTCAAATGAATAATTAAATTTATATTTTAAGTGGTGCCATTAATGAATATTTACCAAAAAAACCCAGTAATTTGGAGAAATATATTAATAATTTACTAGAAAGGAAAAAAATGCTCTTTCTGCTGATTGACCCCTTTAAAAATAAATTGAGCCTTTATTATTTTCATAAATAGAAATTTAAACATGTTTACTTTGATGACTTATCGTAACAATGTGTTTGCAAATAATATTTATTAGTAGCATTTACATCTTATATAACGTTTTGCATCTTTTGAGGCAGGAAGGTAAGTTTTATTATCTTCATGACTTTACAAATTGGGGAGGATTTTGAATTTTGCATTTGCAAGGTAACCTTCCAGCAGAAAGGTATTTTTTAATGTTTATATTCCTAGTGCTTCTGACACCTTCTGCCCCATCGTAAACTTTATGAGGTTGTAGTTGAAGTAGTTTCAATGTTAACCCACGGTTCCCAGGACGTGCTTCTTAAACCAGAGTCCCCACAGAAACTACTTAGCACCCAGCTACAGACAGCTGTGTGTGCCTGGGAGGGCCAGAGGGAGCTGTGCTGAAGATGCAGCAGTCCCCCTCTAAGTGCAAAGGACCCTTCACATTTCATCACAGAAAGAAAAAATGGAGTCTGAAGTAGAAGGCTAGGAGGTTTGTGCAGGACCAGAGAGGGAACGTGACAGCAGTGACAGGATAAAAAATGAAGCACTCTTGTCTCCCACACTCCGAGCCTTTGTCATTGATTTTTATGTAGATTTCCCTACTGAAATCAATGGGGAGTTCTTTTTAAATACTGAGGGCAAGATATAACCTATAGTCTTTCTGAAAGCTGTTAGTTATAAAGGAAACAGCTCACAAACACTTGTTCTGTTGGATTCAGTCTAAAAATAAGCAGTTTGTTGGCTAAATTATTATTATTATTTTGCATTGCCATCACTCCCAAAAATGTTTTGTTATCTCTGTTAAGGCTTCATCAGCCTGAAAGATGAGTGCAGAAATAGAAGTCCTCTGGAGGAGCAGCAGGCTGTGCCATAGAACAGCATTGTCTAACACTGTCCCAGTCATTTTCTGGTGTGGTTTGCACTGATTAAAAATATAAGAATGAAAAGTCTGCATTTGAATAATTGGTTTGTCCTGTGTCGTACAGCTGATTTACAATATGTGTCACTACATTGAATGTTGGTTCATGCAATAAAATCATGTTTGAAAATCTGCAGACACAAATTTAAGTATTTATTAAAAGCTGAGTGTAGCAAAGGTAAATTGATGTTAACTGCCGTGATCACTTGCCTGACTCTTATCAGCAACTTCCAGGTATGTTTAGGAGCATATTGCATGAGACAGTATGTGACTTTTGAGAAATGTCTACACACAAGCTTTCATAAACCTTTATTCTGTCTTTAGAATTTGGAATGATGGGAGATCATACAATTAAAAGTCAGCGACCTCGATCTGTTCATGAGAAAAGGGTCCCTCAGGAACAAGCTGATGCTGCTAAATTTATGGCACAAACTGGTAATACATCAGTTACATTTTTCTATTTATTGTTGTTAATTTTAGCAAAACCACTGCATGTTTCCATAATCTTTTGCTGTATATTTGTCAGTTTTCTAAGCTGATACTTTTTTTGAATCATTTTTTTTTTTTTCACCAGTTAAAGTCCATAAATAAAGTAGCTGAGAATTGGGTAGATCATACAAAAACATGCATTGTGAATGTGGATACTGAATCAGTCAATGTAAGCATGAATTTCTTTAGTAGTAAAAGCAGTCTCACATGTACAAGACACAGGACAGCTTACTGTGACATACTCACTTTTTTCAAAGCTGTTAAGAACATGCTTCAGAATTTCTTTATAAACAGACTGAGGTCTAATCCCAGCTTTAGGCATTTATCAAATTAATTAATTACTAGGGTGACTTTAATGTGCATACATTCAGCATTTACTATCTTTGGCCCAGCACAACGCTCTATTCTCTGGTTTCCGGATTCATAATTGCTAAATGAAATTGGCCGTAAGTAGTTTTTAATTGGATGTGCAAATTATCTAAGACTTTTTCATCTAAAACATATTTTCTAATTTTGTTTGAGCAACTTCATCTTGTTTAGATAGATACCAAAATGATATTACAAACCTAGAGCTGAAGTAATTAAAAAAGAAAAAAAAGCCTGTTTACCAGCAGTTACCACAACTGCCTTTGAGGCCAATGATAAAATTTCAGCGGTGTGTTGAATAAAGCTCTCATACACCAAAACTACTGCCCATTTTAACGTCAGTAATGACCTGTGTAGCTGTTGATAAATTCTAATTCTTTAACAGTTCCCTACACACTCCATTCCAGTAAGTTACTGCATTGAGAATCTTGTGCCCAATAATTATTGTATGGATTTGAAATGACTTACTCTGTATTTCATAGTTACTAACCTAGAAAATATGCCTGCATCAGTCATACATAATGCTTCCAGTTTATATTCACTTTAGTAAAAGAGCTATAATTGCTTCTAGTTAATGTTGCATGTTGACTTCCTTAGTAGTAGGGTGCTTTACTTAACGTATTTGAAGAAATCAATATATTAAGTAATCTAAATACACATATAGCAAATCAGTGCAGAACTGTTTGACAAAGAATTTAGAACTGGAAAAGTCTGTTTCCCTCCTATTAATCTATAGGGCTACTTTTATGGCTAACTCTCAGTTTGTACTACTGTAAGTATATGTAGTGGAAGAAGGGAGCCTAGAACCCTCTTGGTCTCCATGCAGTTTTTGTTTAGGCAAGTAAAGCTTACTACTTACATACCTAGCACAGACTTAGAATGTTAGTTGCTTACTACATAGAATAACATCCTTGCTTTTATGCTGCTTCTTGAATTCATACAATTACTCCAAAAAATAAGTAAGATGATCTCTTATTTCCTTACATAAATCTCCAAAACTATCATATTATCAGGTAAAACTTGTATTTGCTAATTTCTAGTCATGCATTGCAGTGCATCTATTATGGGTGTTAGAGAACTGCATTATAAATGCAGTTATACCATCACGTTCTGATAGGTTGTATGTGTGGAGTGGGAGATGAACGTTCAAAATTATACAGGCTTGGTTTTCAAGGTCCTGTTCTGAAAGCATGTGAGATGTATCAGCAGAGCATATAAATTTACATGCCAAACTTTGAGGATATCTATATTTTACATAATGTAGATTAACGCATTTTAGATAATACTGCACTCTTTTTGGACATACTTACTAATTTTCATCTATTCTTTATTTTGGTTTTACTTTGTAGTGATCATTACATATTTTCTTCACCTCTAATGCATTCATTCTCTTGCAATATAATCAATGTGATATCTTCTTAAACTGATTCATAAGGATTTTCTAACATATCTATCTCATGAATTTACCCATGTACTAAGAAGTCTAATGACCTTTAAAGTAAATGGATACTGAGTTTGAGGTTTCCTATATTTTAAGCTTGTTCAGTGTTTTATTTTGTGTAATAATAAAACAGATGCAAAAGTGCAACGATATATTTGTATGCTTTAAAAAGGCAGAGAGATAGGAATAGAGAATTGTCCTGGAAAAGATTTATGAAAAACATTTAATACTGTTAAAGTAGTGGACTTAATCCACCAAATTTTGCTGGGTATGGAAGAGTTTTAAAATGTGGTATTCAAATATGCATTTTCCTGTTTGTTTATGAGTGATATGAGGTAGTAAAACATTTTACTTAAAAAAATATTGTGTGAATAATTTATTTTCCTATATTTGTCATTTTATGTGTTTGGACTGATCCTTCCCTTAGGTGTTATGGGATTTAGAGAGTATAATAAAGGTAAGTGTTACAGAGATCAATGAGGCCTTCCATACAGTAAGTTGTGTTTCCTCTTACATGTTGAGCAGCAGGGGAAAATAAGGGTTTGGTAGCTTGCCAGTGGTTAATTTGAGAATGTAGGTTTAATACAATAGATATAAAAATTTAAGAGTTCTAAAGTAATGGAAAATTAGAAGGAAAATAAAAAGTATCTCTTTTGAAATTTTCATTTCAGAAAAGAAAAAAGCTGAAAAAGAAATAAAGAAAACAATGGAAGATGTATTTGCAGGTTATGTAGACAATCTAGGTTTGTTCGAGAAAAGAAAGAAATCTTTATTTGCTTAAATTAAAGATTTTTAATTATGATGTCTGTGAAGATGTTTCCCTCCTGTAAAATATTTTAAAATAAGTAATCATACTGAAAGCAGTACAAAATACTCTGAAAAAAAATTTACCAAGAAATCATAATACATTGTGCAAAAGGAAGCAAAGAATCTGGTGGGATAAATTTGTTCTTTATTTTCTCTGATTTCACTCTTTTTACCATACATCATGTTAGTGTAGAAGATCTTGTCCCAGCGAATGTTTATGCCTTCTATTCTTTACATATGTTGAGGTATATTGCTAGATTCTGCTTTTTGTGAATGGACAGTACATGTATGCTCTGAACTTGTAATAATTAATATTAATTTCAAAATTCACTGAATACAATCACACAACTTAGTGTCACGTCACTACTATTTTTCATCATAATCCAAGGGTTAAGAGCAACTTTTTATCACTTTAAGATATCCACAATTTTTAAAATTCTCAGGACTTTATTTCTGTAGTTTATTAGCTATGTACTGTCACCATGCCTATGTTGGATACTGGATAATTTACAGTGAGTATATACGACTGTTTTACATAATGAGAAACATCCTGAGAAACATAGCTATGACTTTTTATGCTGTTTGACCTTTCATCTAAACCATTTTAACACAGGCAAAGTCAAACTTTAAACATGTAAGAAAAGACAAAAAATATTAGCCTAGAAACCCATAGTAATACAAATATTTTTTACTATGTACATAAGGCTTATAGTACATACTGTACAATTGTTAATGTCTACCTACACATTAGCTATATTTGCCTTATTACATCGTCTAACCCGAACCCAAGCCATGTAACAACCTAATCAAAATACTAAATTCATATCAGAAAAATGATTAAAAAAAAATGTGTCTGAATGTCACATTTTTTCACCTAATAGATACAGAAAATTGTTACAAAAATCACTTTTTGTGGATTTTTGTATGCAAAAACTTCATCATTTTGTCCTTGTCCATAGAAATCGTTAGAAATGTATATAATTTTATGAAAAGCAGAGGGGATTGTGTGCTAATTATAAAGCATTCTGCCTTGTTACTGAATAAGAAAATAAGAAGCACTATATTTATTTTTTTTTAAAGCATCAAATAGCCTTAAATTGCTTCTCAGAGGACTAGCAGAGAATAGCAGAGAAACATTTTGCAAAGGTTTCATGCTTGGCCTCTGGAAACAAAACAAAAAGAGCTTGTACAAATGCTTAGTACAAAAGCACAGATTCAAGAAATAGTATATCATTTACTTCATTCTTGGAAGATGGCACCAGAGTCTTCTTGGTTTGCAGACTTTCCCTTGATTGTGACAAATATGAAAACTTCTGGAAGACTAGAGGTGTATTAACATTTTAAATTTTAATTTTAAGCAAGCTATTCAAGACTAAAGGTTGTATCATGACACTGATTTTAAAGCAGAAAATCCCATTTATTTCAAAAGGACTTAGGTTTAAAAATCAAGGGTATGATACAGGCATCAGCATGCCATTTTATCCTGATTTTTAATGGAAAAATATAAACATGAATCCACAATTATTTACTCAAATTGTTAAGTAAGGTATATTCACATTATTTTTGCATTTGTGTTCTATGAATACTCGAGGGATTCATCTTTCTGAATATGAACGCCTTGGGTAAGGGAATTCCAGAATTGTGCATATGGCTGTTCATTGAAACTAAATTTAAGCATTCTTTCCTGAGCATCCATGCAAGAAGACTTTATGCATTATTTGCTTTCAAAAAAACCCAAAACAAACAAATTATAATGTGCTATCTCTCAACAATTAAAAAAACCCTGTACTATTCAAATGTACAGTATTAATAAATCACATCTGATAATTTTGAAACTAGTGGTATGTACTATATGTAGTAATGAGGTCTAGCAAATCCAAGGGTTTAGCACACCTGTAGGTCAAAAGAAAGGAGCAGATCTGTGCAGTAAATGATTGAACCAAAGTTCTCATCCCACTGTTCAGTTTAAAATTTAGTAAGCAAAGTGATTGTCTTTGCCAGGGAACTTCTCTCAAATGCCAGATGGCTCTCCTCTGCTGAAGAAAAGATAAGAAACTGGAGGGCTGGTTTGGGTGTTTTTCTTTTTTTAATCAGAATTCCCTTACTGGTAGAGTTCCTTAAACTATTACTTAGCTTTCACTCTAGAGTGATAAGTATAAATCAAAGATGTATCCTTTGGTATTATATAAAAAGAGTTGTCTATGTTCTTTTAGCATCCTGAGGGCAGTGGTGTTTCCAAACTGGTGAAGGGCAGTAGTTCTCATAAGGTTGTAAATGATGCTAAGCAATCGAAGTGTTTCCCTATGACAGGAATTATGTGACTGCAGCATTGTAGGTGTCTTTCTTTTCTATTCATTGCACATTTTCACAGCTGCTTTACTCCATGAACTTTCAAATCTTTATTTTTTTGTGGCACTTTTTTCTTTGATTTGTAAGAGCAGAAAATGATGAGCTTCAGCACCAAAAAAAAAAGTCTCATTAATACTTATGTCTATATTCGTGTTTGTTTGTTGTCTTGAATACAGGTGAATCTGGTGTTGAAGAGTGGGCCCAGTGGAGTACGTGTTCAGTTACTTGTGGTCAAGGGTCGCAGGTGCGAACCAGAACTTGTGTATCACCTTACGGGACACACTGCAGCGGCCCTTTAAGAGAATCAAGGGTTTGCAATAACACTGCCCTCTGTCCAGGTAGTGTTAGCAGCCAATAAATAAAATTGTTTTTGAACTGTATAATGATAAGAATTTGAAATTATATTATTATTATAATTATTATTATTACCATTAATTTCATAAGGACCTTTCAAGTAGAGCAGAGAACTGTAATTCTATTCAGCTGTGAAAAAAATGTGTCATGTGGATTGTTATTTTTACTTTCAGGACAGTCAAGATATGGAACAAGAGTGCCTTTTTTCTAACAGGTTCAGATTTTTTAAAAAAGTCTATATTCTCTGATTTTCACTCAGAAAAGAGAAGGTATATCGTGAGCACCAAATACAAACTAGGGAAGAAATCCAGATCACCAATACATTAAGAAGCAGAGACTGATTAACAGGGTGGGTTAAGTTAACATACTATTAGACGCTGCCATCAAATTGTTTTGCCATTTAGAATACTGTCTTCTAGGCGATGGGCCAGAAGAAGAATGTTCTCTGATCAGTAATGTCTTAATGGACTTTTCTTTACAATGTTCTGGCAAGAAAGGGCAACAGCTACCCATCAAAGGAAAAAAGATCAGACAAAAAGTAACTCTCTTACATCTGACACAAGGTAAAGGTCATCGGTATCTTGCATCACAGTTTTCCTACTCCTTTTGTCTCAGAGATCTGGACATAGCTGGAGTTCAGCAGTAGTTATACACTAAGGACGAGAGACAGACATGTTCAGGTTAGTTGCTGAAAGGGCATATCTCGTTTATTTAGACTCTACCTGTGGACATGATTAATCTGGGATGGAAAACAAAAGGGAAGGCATATGGCCTGTGACTATATTCACTTTTCTCTGCTGTGGCTGAAACACACGAAACAATTGTATGCCTGCCTTCAGATGCATAAATTCCTCAGGTCTTTGTAACATTTGATCTCAAGAGGGTGGAGAGCCATCAGCTTCTGGGGAAGTGCACTCCATTTCTGAAGTAAACTAAACTGTCATGCACAGAGAATCCCTTGGACTTTATCTCAATGAGTAGTAGCATATAGAATCAAACTCTCACATTGTTACTGTGTATTGAAAATATCCAATGGGAAGTGCATATGTGATCCCATTAGAGTTTGTGTCTCACCATTATAAGCATTTAGGGAACCTCTGTAATCAAAAGCAACTTAAAAGACTGTATCTAGATAAACAGTCACAGTAATAAGAACTGCTCTCAGCACTTAATGCTTCACAGCTGTGCTTTAAGTAAGCAGTTCACATGGGATATTCTAATATTTTAGGGTAGAAACCCCCAGACAAGGCTGGATTTGATAATTTGAAGTGTTTATGTACAAAAATGGCAACTATTTCTAAAAAGGCTAGCTTAGAGCCTGCTAGAGGTGGGATATATTGCAAAAGAACTCTTAACTTGAAAGTACAAAAATAAGTGAAAAAAGCGAACTATAAAAGAAAAGATCAAACATTCCAAACAATCAAAGATAGATTTAAAGATTTGTTTGGAACTGCATGAGATATGAACACAAAAACACGCAGTCCAGCACTCACAATAAAATGCAGTTCTACCTGCTTTCTTGCTCATATAGTATTGCCTAAGTAAAGGAAAGGCATTTAAATAATCTGATTTTACATAAATTTATCTTCATTCTCTCCAGTACAGAAAAAAACTTTCATATAACCCCCCCTCCCCAAAAAATCTATGTAATGCAGAAGTCAAGGTAATTAATTTTCTGTCAAAGTAAACTTGAAAAAAGTTAATTCTTAAAAATCACATTGTCTAGAAAACTTCTAAACAATGCTCACACAAAAAGATTGCTCCATATTTCTCAGGTCACAAAGGAGCTCTTTCCTAACACATGAACTCCTGCTTCAGGGTACAGCTTTTTTTATTCCAACTACCCAGTATGAGCAATGTTCTCACTGGCTAACAGTGATACTGCCAAGGTATTTTCCTTTGCAGATCAGCACAGCTGATTCTGATAATCTTCATATATCTTGAATTACCTTTCCTAAATAATTAGTCTTCTGGACTTAATCTTGCCTGTTGCACATAATTACAATAAACTTATTAATTTATGTTGGTCTCTGTCTGGCTACAAGGCAACTACTGTATGGCCGTATGCAAGATTAACAGTTTAGAAACGTGCTTTTCTTAGCCACAGCTCCATTAATTTTTCAAAAAACCCTTTAACTATTAGCGTAAGTATCCTCTCTCTTCATTATATTCTATATCCCATATCAGAGAGCTGCATAGTTCAGGATTATCCCTGGCCCATGCATAAGAAAATACATAGTTTGTATACCAGCATAATTAAATGACACAGTTGACAAAACAATCTAAATGTTTGCATATGTAGCTGGGATCTGGCCTGTGTACCCAGACCTGTACCACTCATTCCATGCAGCTTCTGGACTCTGATAATACAGCAAGATTTTACACCATAGAGTGTAAACTAGAAGCAACAAACATACCAACATGTAACACTGGTCTCTCCTTGTAACCTACAATTAAAAAATCTACTGGGCATATTCATCACATGTTTGCATGATTAGTAAAAGGGAGCAGGGAGCATTCGGAGAGCTGAAATAGTATTTCCTAATCAAAAGGTTGCCCCTTTAAAATAAAAAAAGTATGTGGAACGGCCTACTGGACTATACCTCAAGCATCTATCCACAAGCTTCAAAGGAATCTGTTAAACTTGCAAATACTAATGCAAGGCTTCCAGAGTTATTTTCATCAACTTGCCTTCCTATACTCCCTTTAGTGTCCAAGATACTGGGAAGTTAGGGAATACATCTCTGTGATCTCACTGTCCTGGAAAATATTGAGAATGGGACTCACCAGCTTCTTCATTATATATATGTATTAGTATTGAAATAAAACCTTACATTTCAAAGTAGTACACCTGATAATTCAAGTAAATCATGTAGGAACCATTTTTTACATAATTTTTTGTTTATATATATTTGTTCCAGACTAGTACTCTTTCAAGGACGGGAGACCATTACGTAAATTCAGTCTGCCTTGGAATCGAGAGTCTTATAGAAAAGTCTAGCATAGTAGGCTATCTCAGGATTCAGGACTGCAGTGCCACTGATTCGTTTCAGCTTAGTGGATGACTTCTAACAACTAGAAGATCATCATTATTTTCTATTTGTCCTTCTCCCTTGCCTTCAACAACTTCTACAAAAATTTAGCTCAAGCTCTGCATTTTCAGGCTTATGGATAAAACAAGATATGGCAGGAGGAAGAATACCCTAAACGATGTCAGCCATTTGTATACTTAAAAACTATATCTTCGCCTGTGTGATATGCTAAGACTGCTTATCTCCTTTTATTTTCTCAGAGCTCATATCAATGAAGTTTGGCTATATTGCTGAATTGTTGCACATCTTGATACATTCTCTGCCTGCACCGCACACTAAAAAAAATGTTACAAAGAAATTAGCCCTATCTTTTTTAATTCCTGTAGGTTTATTGTTAGTCATCTATCCTCTGAAAGTTCAGGCTTTCACTTGAAAGGAAAAAAAATAACTGTAAGGAAAACTTAGGTCTGTAATTAGAAAGAGACATGGCAGGAGTAGCTGTATGGCTTAAACTTGAAGGTTAGAGGGCAGCTGTCAGAAGATTTGCTGCATTTACATATTACGAATTTAAGAAAGATTTTTGACTGGACAATTTAAACTACATTAAAGGAAACTATAGCACTTAAGTGAGTTTAAATTTGTGCATACATATATTCAAATTTAATTTAAAAAAATTCTTTAATGCAGCATCTGCTTAGATGTAGTTATTCACCTGTATTAAACTATGATATCATGCAATCGTATAACCATAGAATATTTTGAGTTGGAAGGGACCCACCTCCCCTGCAGTAAGCCGGGACATCTTTACTAGGTTAGGTTGCTCAGAGCCCCGTCCAATCTGACCTTGAATGCTTCCAGAGATGGGGCATCTACCACCTCTATGTGCAACCTCTTCCAGTGTTTCACTATCCTCATTGTAAAAAATTTCTTTCTTATAACTAGTCTGAATCTGCCCTCTCTTAGTTTAAAACGGTTACTCCTTGTCCTATCACAACAGGCTCTGCTAAAAAGTATGTCCCCGTCTTTCTTTTAAGCCCTCTTTAAGTACTGAAAGGCTACAATAAGGTGTCCCCAGAGCCTTCTCTTTTCCAGGCTGAACAACCCCAGCTGCCTCAGCCTTCCTTCATAGGAGGGGCGTTCCATCCCTCTGATCATTTTTGTGGTCCTTCTCTAGACCCACTTCAACAGGTTCATGTCTTTTCTGTGCTGAGGACTTCAGAGCTGGATGGAGTACTCCAGACGGAGTCTTACAAGAGCAGAGAAAAGGGCAGAATCACCTCCCTCAAACTGCTGGTCACGCTTCTGTTGATGCAGCCCAGGATATGGTTGTCTCTCTGGGCTGTGAGCACACATTGCCAGCTCATGTCCAGATTTTCATTCACCAGTATCCCCAAGTCCTTCTCCACAGGGCTGCTCTCAATCCCTTCATCCCCCAGTCAGTATTGATACTGGGGACTGCCCTGATCCATGTGCAGGACCTTGCACTTGGCCTTGTTAAACCTCACGAGGTTCACACAGGCCCACTTCTTGAGCTTGTCTAGGTCCCTCTGGATAGCATCCCATTCCTCAGGTGTGTCAACTGCACCACTCAGCTTGCTGTCACCTGCAAACTTTCTGAGGGTGCACTTGATCTCACTATGTCATTGATGAAGATATTAAAGAGTACCGGGCCAGTATCACTTACAATGAAACATTAATGGCCATGATAGCTTTTCAATATCTGTTCAGTTTAAAGCTGAACAAATCAAAAGCATTTAAACCCCAATAAAAATGTGCTTGTAGGATGAAGGCCAGCATGGCCTCACACCTCCTCCCACTTCACAGCAGTTGTGTATGGTGAACACTGTGGGTGTTCACTTCAACATGACTAGGTTCACAGAGTGGCAGAGAGAAAGGAAAGATGCTCTGCAGTAATGCAAACTTGTTCTGCTAGCAATGTTTTTGACAGATAAGTTGGCAATACTCTGAATATTTTTGCCCCAAATAATGAATCTTATATCTGAAACTGTGTTATAGAAAACAGTAACTCCTTGGTGGGCCAGCTCTCCATCTGGTCTAATTTGGCATAGCTCATCTGGCTATAATTCATCAGATGTTGTAGGGTTTTTTGCATTTAGAAAATGGTATTAAAAAAAGAAAATCTTAATGAAATATCACAAAAAATATTCAAAGGTAAGAATTTTTAAATTAAGATGTTCTTTTAAAGCTTATCTGGATAATGTAGATACCACTGTAATGCATTGAATAGATTAATTCTCCTTTATATTTTGTTTGCTGACATTGGTTGTTTTCTTAGTGTTATGCCTTTTCCATCCTTGACTGTATTAGTTATCTACTAGTTTCAGCTATACAAGTCTATACATACAAGAAGGTAATGTGAAATTTTTGCTTAATGAGCTTACTTTAAACCACAAACAGATAGAGGGCTGCTGTAAGTTTGAGTCCACCCAAAGTGAAACATTTTGTTTTGGCTTCTGTTCAGGTATCACAGAAGAATTATTCTGTGCTGCTCCTAACATGCAGTCACTCTTGCCCAAAGAGATATACAAACTTTTGTTTCAAGACAGCTTCTTTAAAGAGCCCCTCAGCACGTTTTTGTCATTTTTAAATGAAGACAACTAGCATAAGGTTTTGACAGCATCAAATCAAAATTCCACATTAAACAACAGATGTAAACAAAAATTCAAAATGTCTTGACCCTGAAAAACCTGTGTCTACATAGTGTCAAGATCTTTTGAATTTATTATTATTAACAGAATAATATTTTTCTAATTTGGATTATTTTTTTTTGCTATCTTTTATGTTTTTTGAAGTACATCTTGTTGCACCTGAGCATCTTAATCAATGATTGTGGTATCAGGAGATGAAATTATATTGTTGTTATTACTGACTACTGTTTGGAATCTGATCTGACAAATCAATTTTTCATTAATTTTTCTCACATGATAAAAAACATGGAGTATTAGAGATATGTCTGGATTCATAAGCTAATACTTTGCCAATGAGAAAAAAATCTTCAGATCATATTGCTGGATCAGAGTAGCTGTCTAAGTACAGTACCTGTTGAGAAAAAATGAAATGTAAGGGATTATATGCAGATATAGCCATGAATTTACTAGTTTTAGAAGAGTTAGGTTCCTAGTTTTGCAAAATGTCACAGTTAATCAAGATTTCTAAAATAACTAGACTATAACCTGTCACTTTAACATTAATCATTTTTTTCTAATATAATGCAGATTGATGTGATGTTAAGAATAAGATAATTTTAATAAAGTTAGCAATGTAGGACTATGGAATAATTATTGTGCTTTTTGACCACTTGTACATGACCAACTAAAAACCTTTCATCAATTGAGCTGTTATCTAGTGGGTTACAATCTTCTCTGAATGAAGCTTGAAATTGTCTGTCAGGTACAATTCTCAGAAGGTAGCTAACAAACTTTTTACCTCAACACAGCATCTAAAATGACGATTTTTCTTATTTTTAATGAAATGCAATAGAACTTACCTACATGCGGAATTCCCCTTGATATTACTGATGATTTTGAGATAATATGCCAGGGAGCTGAATGCCCTTCCGCAGCCTTGCAACTGAACTTCACCTCAGGAAATGTTATTCTGATCCCTACAAGAAAAGAGTTTTATTTGTAGAAACTGGGCAGGTGATATGTGCCTTCAGGGCGAAGGAAACCTATATATGAGAAGTTCTTTCACGGCAATGAAATAAAGTGAGGACAAACCAGAAAATCTATTTCTTCTGTAATGTTGTGAATCATTACCAATGATACACTGAGATGTTATACACTATTTCACCCTCCAGACACCCTTCAAACAGACAGGGTTGCAGAAACACACAGTTATGTGATACCAAGTGTGATGCTCCATCTAGGTACTGTCTCTGGCTTTTTCTTAAATGCCTAGAATTGCTATAGGTCTCATCACTACATTAATAATTTAATCCTGTGCAACTGCTTTTATTCAAGCAGATGAAAAATAACTAAAGTTTGTATTGCATTATTTTTCACTTTTATAAAGAACTGTTTTACCAATGCACCTATGGAATTGTCTTACCAGTATGTGTTTACCTATAATTATATTAGAGAACTTTCTGAAAATTTAACTCTAGTTCCTTCTGAAAGGGGAATGCATATGGTATATAAGCTCATATGGATATTGTATATTAGTTTCTCCTACAGTGGAAAAAAAATAAGGCAGAGAAAGGTGCATCTTCTATGATTCTTCATATTAATTTTACACAATACTTGAATATAAAAATACTTAGGTGTTTGTAATTTATTGTGTACTCTGAAGCTGTTTGAAGTTTGAGTGAACACTTAAGATAGTGATGCATGTATTACTGTGTATGTTAAATCACTTAATATGTTCATGTAAGGAAATAGTGCAAAACTCTTGTTTATGTGGACTTGGAATTTTTGAGGAAGATAATCAAGGACATATGATGCCATGTTTCCACCATAATTTAAACAAGTGAAACAACTGTAAGATAACAGCCCCAATTTATGATGGTGACACAGTAAGAAATTATTGCATTTATTTCTATATTTTCAAAAGGAAGCTTAATTTAGATTGCTTCAAATTTTTAGAGTTGCTTTGATACATAAAGTATGCGCCTGATTTTTACAAAGACTACTCTCCTGAAAATCAGGGCTTTTAAAAATATGTCAAGTCAGGCACCAAAGATAGCATAACTAACTTTTGAAAAGGGAAGCCAACCTTCTTAAAAGAAAGAAAGAAAAGAAAATTTGGTAGTAAGATTAGTTTAAAAATTAGATAAAATGGTTCAAAGTTAAATATGCTTTAGATAAAATATACTTTTATGGACTACACTTTGTAAAGGATTTATTTGCCAAAGCTAAAGATTGTAATGATTTCCTTGAAATTGGCAAAATAATTCCCATCTAAAATATTGATCTTGTTTATTTGAGATCCTTCTGTTACTTGTGTGTCTGTTTCTGGTTAAAATCTGTTTGGTTTATTGCAGTACATGGCGTTTGGGAGGAATGGTCGCCTTGGAGTTTGTGTTCATTCACATGTGGTCGAGGCCAAAGAACTAGGACAAGGTCATGTATACCTCCCCAGTATGGGGGAAGATCATGTGATGGACCTGAAACACAACATAAACCTTGCAATATTGCACTCTGCCCTGGTGAGCTCATCTAGCAACTCTCTGCTTTGTTACAGTGCATTTGATGTGGGTTGTTGTGATTTATTTTGTTTCTCTTTCCACAAGAAAAAAGTTATGCAAAACGAGTAGATGGGGTAATACTTTTTCATAATTCTGACTGTAGTGATTAAAGGATATAGCAGACAATTCTTAGTTTCTTCAAGATACTCTTTCTGTAGGGCATGGTGTGGTGTATATAAAATCTTGATTCAGGATGGGTCTTGGAGAACCAAAAGGCAAACCTGAATGTGGCTTAAAGAGTTCAAAGGTCACACAGTTTCTGTCCATCACATCTGAAATTTTTTTTATATCTGAAATATTTGCTTTGAGGTTCAATGTATATTATTTATTAAACATACAACAAACATATTTAGGAAACCATAAAATTTTGTTGTTTTTAATTTATTCAAAATAGTTATTATCTACATGTGTGCAGAGAGAAAGGCTGACGCAAACTAGGGCATTATTTAAATCCCAGTTAAGCCCTTATGGTAAGGATTTTAAGTTCTTCATTTCTGGGCGTCAGTTGCTAAGCTACTTTCAAAAAAATATCCCTAACCAAGTAAACAATGCGTGGGCTTCATGGTAAAACTTTCATCCACTGAAACTGAAGCTAACTGAAAAAAGAAATTATTCTTTAAAAATGTATTTTAAATTTTTTGTCCATAGGTTATGATTAACTTTGATGAAAATTTTCAATATGCTTACATATATATATATGTATGTGTGTATGTATACACACACATATATGTGTGTATATATGTATATAATACCTAAGTATTGCCATAAGTTCAATAACCATAAAGAAGGTTATATACATAATAATCATAGAATCATAAAATCATAGAATCATTGTCAGGTAGCTGTAATGTGAGAAGTTTCTTTCATGAGCTCTGTCTGACAGTGCGAAGGTTACCCTTGCAGTGGGCTTGTTCAATATCCGCAGTTCACAACAGTGCTGCAAATAGATTCTTTGTGACCAGAGCTCTTCCTTGAAAGGGTTGATGGACATTTAATTAGCAAATGGTTGTTTGATGATTTGAAAACAGAGATGAAGGGAAAAACGGAACTTAATGCCTCACAGAATTTAAACCAAATTTCTCAGAATTATGTGAAACAACTTCGCTTTTCCTTCTGATCAGCAAAGCATACTCCAACTTTAGGACAAATTTGTGGAAAAGTTTTAGTGCTGAATGCAGCTGCAAAAAATTTGGATTAATCCAGTTTTTGGCCAAGTTGGCAGCTGTGCATTTTTACATGTGCCTAGACAAAAGTAATTAACATGATCTATGAGCATGAAGCAGAGTTGACAAGAGACATGCCAAATAAAAACAGCAGAGAAGAAATTAATGCATTCGCTTCACTTCAGTATTGCAAAAAACCACAAAAGTTATTACACCTAATCTGTCAAAATAAGCAGTTATTTGAGTCTTCTGGATTTTGAGCAGTCATTTGTACCTAAATTACTTTCACCAGAGGAAGTTATATGCTAGTTACTTTTAAAAGTAACAATCTGAATCTGCTGAATGTTAAGATTTGCTGTAATTTGAATGTTCAATTTTATAAGAGAATCTTCATGTTGAATTCTTTAGTCTCTTAATGATATTTCTGAAATAGAAAACTCACATGCTATTTGCTCCTAAAGATAAAGGGAGATGTATGAAATATATATGAGAAGCCACAAAATGAGTTTTCTCCAAAGACACTATAATAATTGATTCGATCTTTCCTACCCTAAATAATACTATATAGCAATGAATAAGACTGAAGAGGGTGCATTGAAAAGTAATTTCCATAATGTTTTCCTCTTCACATAGATCTTTTATGATTAATGAGTACCACTAGCTTCCATGTTTGGAAAGATTTCCATTTTCTGCAGAATAAATTATCAGGGCACAGCATCATAGCTTGAGAGGCATCTGCATTGAGAAGTGGTTCACAACCAGGCATTATATCGAATATTTAATATAGAATTTTAGGAAAAAACCTCAAACCCTCCCTTCCTTTCATTCACTGGTTACTGAGATCCTGGGCATTAGAGATAGGGATTGCATCTTTGAACTGTTCGAAATGTTCTGTGGTTACTGTCAGACAACAGTAAAATAGTTCACCTCTCTTTCACTGAATGGTGTTGCACCCATACAGACACAGTATGTCAAATCACTAACTTAAAGATTCTGCTTCCTATTTTAATTATTAAAACCGTCAACTCAGGAAGCTGCTATTCCAGCCCTCCTTTAGAAGAATGGTGAAATCAGGGGTTGGCAAGCGCACCAAGTGAAGTTACTTGTTTTCAGCGATGGTGCTTTCAGAGCAAGGTAGTTATAAAACTAGGTTTTCAAGGGCAAGTATTAATCAAAATTGTATTACAACCTAAAATTTACCAAAGTTTATACTGGGTGTAATGCAGGTGCAATGAGGAACTGATGATTGCTGGTCTGTATGAATGCAGGATACTGAATTAGCACAACCAGTAATAACACATTTCATAATGCTTAGTTGTTTTCAAAATTACTGTCTAGTCCTGTCATCTATTATAGACCATATATTTTTCAATTGTATGGGAACTTAATTGGTTTGTATTTTTTATTTGTTTTGGTTTTTAATGTTTTCATTTACCTCAAGAAGCTTTCTGATGTACGAAATTAAAAATCACAGTCCTAAACCTTTACTCATGGGAATCTGCATCCAAACTCGAGTGTGTGGGATAGTACAAAATACTAAATACAGAACCGGTCACCATATCCATATTGTTTAAAAGTTCAGCTTGACAAATTCAGAAAGATTATGCAATATGCATAATTACAGAAGCAGAGATGAGGAGGAAGGCAGGATGTTTCTGCCCTCCAACATTTTATCTCAACAGAATGTTGAACAACTGGGGTCATTTACCTGAAGGAAGCATGAATGATAAACGTATATCAGTATTGCAACTATAGAGAACAGACACTGTATGTGAGGCAAAGTGGTAACTCCTGTTTTCCTTTTCCTATTCAACTAAAGAGACCTGATTTCACAGTCAGGACCCAATAATCTTGTAAACTGGCCCATCTGAGTGCTGCAGCTGTAATAAAACCCTTTTGAAGGGCTCAGGGTTTACATCATGCAAGATTGGCCCACATTTTTGCCTAAAAAGGCAAGACCAGCCTTTTTAATAAGGCCTTGTATTTAATAAGGCCTCTCAAACTGTACATGAGCAAAATCAAAATTTAGCCTTTGCTGTGTCAGCATACAATTAGAAGAGATGAAATGTTCTTTACTTCAACAAAAAGGAAAACCATTTTAAATTTAATTAGCACATAATGGCGGTTTCTGTATTTGATTGCTGTAAGAAATCAACTGTCTTTAGGCCAGGCCCAGTCCGAGGGGCTGCGTTCAAGTCCGCGCTGAAGCCCCTTAGCTTAGGGTGCAGCTGCGAGGCCCTGCCTCTCTCAGGTGGTAACTCTGCTGTGTCCATCTCTTATGTGCCTGCCGCGGCAGTGGACGGACAGTGGCAGGAGTGGAGCTCGTGGAGCCAGTGCTCGGTGACCTGCTCCAATGGCACCCAGCAGCGGAGCCGGCAGTGCACAGCAGCGGCCCACGGCGGCTCCGAGTGCCGAGGGCCCTGGGCTGAGAGCCGGGAGTGCTACAACCCCGAGTGCACGGGTGAGTACCGAGGGCGGGCGGAGCAGCCGTGCTGCCCCTCCTGCCGAGGGCCGGGCCGGGCAGCCTGGCTCCGGGCCGGGAGCCCCAGGGTGGGAGCCGGGGGCACAGCGGCCGGCGTGGGGGCTGCCGCAGGCCTCAGCGCGCTGCGGAGGGGCGCAGCAGCCATCTCCAGAGGGAGGCCTGGGGCCTGGCTTTCCTGTATTTGGTAAGATACAAAGCTGAAGAATATGTTCGGAAAGACTGTGTGGTGGGCTGCATATCAGCTTTCCAGTTTTATCACTGTCTAAAGGACATTCACCAGCTTTAGAAAGATATGTTTGAGGCCTAAAGAACTGGATAAAGTGTTTCATGAACCTAGAAAGTGAACGTGTATGACCTGATTCCCTTTTACGCTGATCCTCTGGCACTACAAAAGCAGCCTTCCAGGGTGGGTAAACTACATTTATTCCAAGCCTCATTTGTGCTTTCAAAGCATATAAAATCCAAGCTCCTAAAATATAGGCAAAAATGTTTTTATTTAGTTTTTAAAGGGTTCTTAAGCATGTTGTAATGTATATTGTTACCATACAACAGCACTATGTAAGTATGTAAGAAAACAAACAAACAAAAGGGACAACATCGGTTTTGCACTCTTGCGTGAATGTTAATGTGCAGCAATTCTTTTTATTTTATCTTAAGATGCAAGTCATTTAGACAACAATCCCAATCCCTTATTTAGGAGCCAAGTAGAGACTTCCCCATCTTCCATGTGCCTAGATCTACTACTTCTGTCACCATTAGTCATATTAGAGAGGCTTTCTTCTCTTATGCAGGTGAAGAATAACCTATATATATCCTCCTTTATGACTGTCATTGTGTCACCACCCTAACGCTATTTTTCCAAACAGCAAATGGCCAGTGGAACCAGTGGGGCCACTGGAGTGGCTGTTCCAAATCCTGCGACGGTGGCTGGGAGAGGCGGATAAGGATCTGTCAGGGTGCTGCCGTGACTGGGCAACAATGTGAAGGAACTGGAGAGGAAGTTAGACGGTGCAGTGAACAGAGGTGTCCTGGTGAGCCAAAAACATAATCACTATTTTTATCTACACAACAGTATGGCTTACTTTAATGACTAACTTTAGGAAAGACAAGATCAACATCCACAGAGCAATAGCCATAAAATGCCGCATCTGGCCTAGCTTCAGACAAATCACTGCTGTTTTTCTCAGTATACTAAGTTGTGTTTAGGTACCTGGGTGTAAACTAGACCTATTGGATATATAAGCATACATATATGCTTAATATATATCAAATATATATTAATATATATATTTAATAAATTAAAATACCATAGTAAAGGAAGTTACCAGATAATTATATCATTGTCTAGGCATGTCTGTATTTGAAGTGGCAATGACTTGTTACAGAAATTCTCTTTGAAGGCACTGTTTCTCAGAATATCAGGGCTGGGTTTGTAAATTGTGGAATTCCTTCTATAAAGTGTATAAGAGACCTCTGTAATACATTTGGGGTAAATTCTGGTGCAGTGAAGATGAAGGAAAAAGTGAGCCATACTGTACTGTATAGAATGAATGAATACCTGAGCAAAATTTCATAAAAAGGAAAGCAATTTGAAATGAAAAAGGAATGTCTGTTTTGTTTTAGTATGATGCTTAAATACATTTCTGTGCAGCAATTTTTACTTTGCCCTCCTAACAAATTTGTCTTTCCCTCTGACAGCTAATAAAAATGTACTTTTGAGCTTCTTCAAAAGTGATTAATAAAGAACAGCTGGTGAATCTGATGATCTTTATCTGTAAAGACACATTGTCCTAACGTAAAAGAATGCATTGTTGGATAGGCGTAAGATACAAGGTGTAAGTAGTGTAGGATGTCTTAGCCAGTCACTTGGGAAATTATGCATTCTGAACTGCAAACCAGGAAGCAGCAAAAATCAATCTAGCAATCTCTGACTTCTGGATATTTCGATGGCTATTTTCTCTGATAGTCAGAGAAAGGACTTAAATGGCAGGGATGCTGTGGGTCAGGAACTGGGGAATACATCAGATGTGAATTTTATCAAGCCCACATTTTCATAGGCAGCATACTTACCTCTTGACAGCCACCAAAGAACAGTTTTCAAGGTATTTGCAGTACAGTGGAACAATGAATCTCATTGCATTTGGAGAACAGCAAATGGACTATTTCCAGTTATAAAGTTAGAATGCTATACTGGAGAAGTTAACCAAATTTAATTTGCTTCTCAAATGATCTCTTTAATATTAATCAAACATTCATTATTTGAAAAGCACCACAAAACAGTATTTGTTAGACTCTTAAACAAATTATGATTTCCATAGTTAATGCAGACTTCCCCTATAAAAGCACAGCATTTAGAGAAGGTTTTTGTAAATCTTCTCAATAAGCAGATACTCAGATCAACCACCTTCTGCTTATAAAATCGTTCTTGAAATAATTTGCATTTGTATATTTAAAAGTAAAACCATGCAGTCCAATTTTCAAAGGTTGCCACCTACTGTTAATAAAATATTTTACAGATGTATTTACAAGTTAAATGCACACAGAGCATTATTTGCCATTTGGTAAATTTATTTATTTACTTGATTAATTCCAGATTAGAATCAGTACGCTTATAAAAACTGTAACCTAAGGCAGCTTTTAACAAGCTATACTTATGCAGAAGATTATACATGAATAACAGATTTAATTTATCTGTTTCTAGACTGACATTTACTAAAGCATCTCAGATTTAAATGTATACAGTGGATAATTTACCAGAATTTCATAAAATGGTATACAGATTTACATTTTATAAACACCAAGCAAAATTGAAAAGTACTGTAGAGATGGTCATTCAAAGTATAAGCAAATTTTATCATTTGTATGCTTTTATTTCATAGTTATAAAACAGTTCAGAGAAGCTATTTTGTCTCAGTGTTTTCTTTTTCTCTGTAAGTCATTTAGAAACAGGAGAGACTAAAATGTTAATTTTTTCTTAGTTTAACAATAATTTTCCATTAGCATAAGACCAGTTCCTCATCTCGGTAGACCTGCATAACGTATTTGTAAAGTGAATGAAACTGCACCTGTCTGTATCACCCAGAGGTCTATAGACGTATAGAAAGTTAAATTATAGCTGACTCTAAACCGTGGAAGCAAAAAAAAAAGAATAAAACCTTTTTCTATTATGCTGGCTGCTGTTAATAAGATACTTTGCAAACAGAGCTGTTTACTTGATTGACTGAAAATCTTGACTGGATTTCTTGTAGTTGGAGTTCTGCATTATCTGATTATACAAGATTTTCTTCATAGTCAATCAGTGGTTCTCTTCAAATGGTTCAGGCAGGGAGTGAATTACACCAGACACTCCTAGAAGCTGAATATAACCAGCACTAAGAAAGGCAGGCTGAGAAATATTATCTGAATAGCTGGTTTCTCAAACAACTTGGTTTCTGGACAAGCGTTGAATATCTTTCTTTGTAATTTATTTGTATTCCAAATATATAAAAAAAAAAAACAAAACACAAACAACTGTAGTTGTTTCCTTCCATTGTGTAATAATCTGAGAATGAAAAACAAATATCTGAAGGTATTTTGGCTTCAGTCATTGCTCCTTTGTTGTATCCCAAATGTCTAAAGTCAGATTTCACTTCAGTAGATCAGCAGTGTTAAGGATTTAGTACTCTGCACTCAAAGTATTCTTTTGTGAAGAATAAATTAATAAAATTTGAAACAAATCATAGAAAGGAAAAAACCTTCTAGATTTTCTAAGCAGCTAGTCATGCAAGAATTACTGTGCAAAACTTAGGATGAACGAACAATTGGACTGTCCCATAGGAATAAAGGAGAGAGCTAGGTAATAAAAGAAATTGCAGCCCATGACTGGTAAGGTCTAATGGCAAGCTGATGAGAAACTTCCAGATAAATGTGTAAGAGGCATAAGGTAAGTCTCATTGAATGTGTTGGTAAAAACTAAGAGATGTGAGAACTGAGAGCAAAATACAATATTATTCAGGAGAGAAGACTTTGGTAAATTTATATTTAAAAAAATAGCACCATTTTCTTAGGACAGTTTTAAGAATATATTAGGTTTCAGTAATGTAGCATTGGTTTCTAGAAATCATTCCATTATTGTTAATTCTATATGGGTTTCAATATTTATGCTTTACTCAGATTTTACTCAAAACAGACCCTCAATATTTTTCTTGTAAGTCTGTTGTCAGTGGTAGAAAACATCGGAAATGTTTTGACCAAAATATTGCTTAAAACAACGATAACAATGATTGTTTGTTAACAAAAAGGTAACAGTGCATAACTGCTGCCAAAGACTGGCTAATGATTTCCTACTGAAGGTAAAAGGTTTCTTCAGAGGCAATACTAGCTAAGTGTATTATATATAAGATAGAATATGAGAAGGGTGAAGATTCAAATAACTGTCAACAACTAAATAATAAAATTGAACCTGTGGGTCTTGTTTTGTCTCTGTTTGCAACACAGACAATTGTTTTTTCTGTTGCCTTTGTTTAAGATAATTTTGCCTGTGGCATTGAATTAGGATTCAAGAGAGGAACTGTAGTTCTAGCTTCATTTGTGAGCTACTGTGTGCTGTTGGCTAATTTGCTTCACCCTTTCATTATCCTTTCCCATATTTGTTAGTTGCCTAGGTAGATTGTAAATTCTGCAGGATTGTACATGTCTCTTGCTTTGTTTGTGTGTTGTACAGAGCTTCCTCAGATCCCAGGTGGGTTGATTGCCTCTTGGAGACACATGTCTTCTCACCGATAATGTCAGAGGAAGACTGTGCTTCTAGACCACTGTCTTAGTTGAGTGTTTGTGCTTAGGTGGGATGAATTCAGGCCTATCAATTCAGGAGTATAATGTGGTGAATTTGAGTACATGTTCTGTGTGGGAAGATATTGCTGAATCATATCATCAGTGAAAGAAAGAGCTGCTTTTTATTTGCCAATTTTAGCAAATTTACCTCAGTATTTGCTGTTTCCTTCTAAATTGTAGCAATTCTCCATGATTTTGTACAGCTAACTTACATTTATCTGTAGGTGAATTATGAATTAATTGTGCCATAGTTACAGAAATATTTGAAGTGGCCCTGAGCAGAGCCAGCAGGGCCAGCAAAGCTTTTTAACTCAGATATAATACCACTCCAGCATGACTGTAATGTCTCCATGGGCAATATGGGATGGAGCCTCACAGATGCTTTAATGTGGGTGGATGCCTGATTAGTAAGCTCTGCCAGATATACTTCAGCTTTGAGGAGAACTGGTTTGCTTTTTATGCACAGCATTCCTTGATCAAAGGTATTTGTACAATGCATCGAGAGGTACAGAGTCAGCCAGGGACCAAGAAAACTTCTTTACCCGAGCAAGTGTTACTTTTCCAAGCTCTGACTTGCTGCTCACCTCTTTCTTGATAACCCTAGGTCTTGGGAATGCCTTTTACTTTGAACATAACATACAGGTGCACAGATTATCTTTGGTACTAGGCTTAAGTTAAAATGTAATCTTGAGTTGTGAAAAATGTGATGCAAAGCATACAAGTATTACCCTTCCAAATAGATAGGAAATCTCTGATATTGCCTGTGACTTACTAAAGTAAAAGAGAAAATATGATGTATATATAGTACGCATATATGTGCATGTATATATATCTTTTAGAAAAAACTCACATTAACATTCCATATTTGGAGGGAAGTAAGAGTTTTAGTTCTGAGAAACAACACCTAAAGTGTTGATTAGTGAACATAACACATTTGAAATGGCCACAGCTGCATGAAAAATATACTTCCTAAAGAGCTCTAAGCTTTAGCCAGTTTATGTAATTTATAATATTACCTCCATATTATGTTAATTTACACTCCCCAAATCAGAACACTTCTTTTGTTTATAAGGTCATAATAGAATGGTAATTGCATTTCCTTATGTCACCAGATGGCTTGGGTTTATCAAAATCTGGCTTTCCCCACAGTAACACTGGCCTGGTGCATTCACTTCTCGTGCATCTCTGAAGCAGTGTTAGTATTCTAGTTTATGAGTATAACCAGCTCTCTTTGGGTTTTGCCATTAATGGATCTCTTGCTTTTACAGCAGCACCAACTGTCTTGATTTACGATTCAGAAACGCTGATGGTGAGGCAAATTTAGCAAGCAATTTTTCTGCCCAACTGTGAATCATATTAGTATTACTGAACCATCTGCTAGGTATTCTTTGTCCTCCACAAAAAGAGGGTACAGTTTTCTGCAAAAGTCTGCTCAGTTCCCTTACTTACCTCACTTTCCCATCAGCAGAAGTGCAAAACAGGGAAGATGGACAGTTTTATGGGTTAGGTAATGGGATGGGCAGAATCTGTCATCTGTTCCTTCCTGCTAGAGATTTCCCATGCAACTATGGGTGAATCATTGAATTACTTTCTGCCTTATCACCCCATCTGCTATAGTGACAGAATTTTCTTTCTCTTTTCCTTTTTCTTCTTTTGTAACCACTTTGCTATAATACAGTGAGGTTACAATTTTCCTGAAAAAAAAAAAAATAAAATATATATATATATATATATATATATATATATATATATATATATTTATAAAATAATACTTTTAAGCAACTCATGGCTTTACTCTGCTAAACCTGGAATTAATTAGATTTCAGTAACTAGCATTTGCCAGTGCTTTTTGTTGTGAGATGACTTCAGCCAGATGTTTGCTGTGTTAATCTAATTTACTCAGAAATTGTAAACTGGGAATCTACAGTAAAAGTACAAAGAGAGAAAACATCTGTAAGTCATGACCATGAGAAAAAAAAACCACAATGCATTTGCAGAACCTTTTTTTTCCCCGTGTGCTACTGTTACCATGAATTTGTGAAAATATTTTTTTCTCTTTAAATGGTTTTGCAATAACCAGTAAAAGGCAGTTTCATTTTATAGCCACTCAGTCCCACATTATTGACTATACTTGCTTAATTACCAACTTGTACTGAAACACATTTCAAAGAAATGACCTGCTTTTCGGTCTTCAGAATGTACAGCTCTCATTTGATACATTTAGCACATTCACTTTTTCAACAGTGGTTTCAGAACTGATTCTTTCACATGCAGTTTAGGTTTCAGAAAAATCTTTTAAAATTTTAGTGTAAGATAAGCAACACAGATTGTAGCATTTTAATTATCATCATGTTCTGATAGATGCTTAATGTTATTGATCAAAATAGAGCAGCAAGAAAAGATTCAAAGCTATCAATATTGCATCTACAACCTAAAGAGTGTTTGTTTGCTGAAGAGTAAAGACATGGGTTATATGAAATAAATACCACCACAAAGACAAAAATTACAGGGTTTGTGTTTTTTTATTTTTGTACTTAATTCTTTAAATCAAACCAAATGATGTTAACATATACATTTCAGGAAGAGTTACGACAAGACTGAAGAGCTACTTTTCTGACAGAAAATATCGTGTTTATATTAATGTTTCTACTTAAATTCTCATTTCTAAATGGCAGCACCTTATGAAATATGTCCTGAAGACTATTTGATGTCAATGGTGTGGAAAAGGACCCCAGCTGGGGACATGGCATTCAATCGATGTCCTCTCAATGCCACAGGTACAGTACTGCTTTGAAATTATATGATAATAAAAATGGGGAGAAATCTTTTGCACTATGTTTTAGACATAATTACTAGACTCATATATATATGTCTATATGCATATATGTGAATGTATTTATATAAACCCCACATCTTTACATATGCATATACGTACATATACTGTCTCTTATGGCTTACATATATGTATGGGCCTGTGGTGTATATATATGTATATAAATACATATATATGCTTTATAGCCAGAGAGAAAAAGCTGAGAAGAAAACAACTTGACAGGACCTATCAGGCAAAGCGATGAAAATGAAGCAAAACATAATTTATTTTTTTTTTTAATTACAAAAACACTGCTAAAAACCCACTAGGTGAACATTAAAGTATCTTTCAGAATCTTATACTACGTTATGCGGATGATCATTGCATGAAATTGTTTCTGTGTGTGCTTTTAAAATAACATGGAATGTAGTTTAAATAAGGTTCATTCTTTCCAGTTGCTCTCACTTACACAAATATTTTCTGTCTTTGTGACTTGCAGGCACCACTAGCAGACGCTGCTCTCTCAGTGTTCATGGAGTGGCCTTCTGGGAACATCCAAGCTTTGCTAGATGCATATCAAATGAGTACAGACACTTGCAGCATTCAGTAGGTGCAAAGCCAGCTTTAGTACTTGCTCTGTTTATTCATTACTAATAATTGGTGTGAAAAAAAACTTACTTATTTACTCTCAAGTCAGATTTCTGATAAGAAATGCCAGGGGGGAAACAGATCTAAGAAAGAATAATTTATATTAAACTATATTATTTTGATCTTGTATATTGATGGTGTTTGAGTGAAAGAACCTTTGTCTTACTGTAGAAATAGAAAAATGAATCAGATTCCCTTCTTTCATGTCCACTGTGTGCAATCTTTATAGGTGTCAGAGGTAAGATGTATTTTGGTTTATTAGAAAATGAGGTGTGAATAAATGAGATCTACTGGAAGAGTGACCTGCTGAGTAATTTTATTATACTATGAATTCTTTAATTGCACACTAGGAAGTCAGAAATTGTATTTCTTTTTGCTGTCAAATTTAGAACTTCACCTTCATATGTAACAATAGGAAATTATTATAAGGTAAAGCTACTGCAGTGTCTTGGACAAAGTAAAGTAACTCTAGATGAAGAAATATTATCGGATTTTTTTCAGTATGCTTAACAAAAAGTTTCTTTGCAAAGTATATACATTATACATTTATCTACTGCCTAAATACATTTATATGCATAGATGCAATACATTGTATATATTTTGCATTATAAATGTGCTAACATGGTATATGCTAGGTATATTGATTACATTCTATTTCCATAGTTGGAGCATTCAGCCAGGTTAATACTATTGTGGGAAGAGCTCCTTTGATGATTCTCATGGGCAATGGTTTTTGCCTGCATGATAAATTTTACTGACACTCTTATTACTCTCACTCCTTTTCCAAAGGCCACTGACCCATTAATCATTTGGCAGAAGAGCACTAATACAGCCATGTGCTTCATAACTTCCCAAACTCTCAACAAGTGCAACACTTTTGTAGAATGTTTAAAAATCTTTGGTGGCTTGAAAAGTAGTTGTCTGGCTGTCATTACTCAGATCTGGCTTGCCAGTTATAGGAGATTTTGATTAATTCCTTTGAGCTGCATTTCTGTTTCATTAGATTCCAACTTAACTGAGGTCTGGGATTCAGTTTCAGGGTAAGCCAAAGCAAGCATTGTTTTTAAAATAACAGAAGAAAGTGTCAAAGCAATTTTCCCCAGTACAGAGAAACTTTCCTATTTTATATAGCTGTTTGCATGCTGCTCTATCCCTTTAGTGTTCACAATTGAAAAAACAACATTGTTGGCTTTAACTGTTTTGCATTTTATATTTTTTGATATTTTATTCTTTTGCAACAGCTGCATATAGTATGTCTAAATGTACTTTATGGGCATGGACAGGAATAAATTTGTATTTCATTTACTTAGAATCTGGATTTTTGTAAATAGCACAATGACTGTGGGTAATATATATACAGGTTTGAATACTAATAGTGTCATATTGCAAAACAAAACCATTACATTTTGTGATTGAAAACATTAAGATATTTCAAAGTAAAATTATTCTTTTACTTGGTATTTTTGCATTTAAATATTACAATCTTCAGAAATATTTAAAGGATTTTGAAATATTTTAAAGGATTTATTAATCTTGACCTGCCTGACCAGAAGACCATCTCTTTAGAGTTTTGTTCCTCTGCCCTTACATTTCCACATTTCATATCAACATTCATAGCCTTGATCCTCATGCCACTGATTCTGTAGTGATATTCAGTCTCTTCTTTTTATGTTATTGCTAGAAGTTGTTCATAAGCAACTCAAACAGTGGGAATTGCTTTTTCATGTTGTTCAGTGGTTTGACTCACCTGGTTAACTTTTGGTGTGGCACTGATATTTTGCAAAGAGCTACAGTCTGCCTGGCAGGAAAGGGTCATTGTTGGACAAAAGGAGGAATTTCTAACCCAGATCAGATTTATCTATTTTTCTATATTTCCTTTTTAAAAATATTAAGTATGATTAGAGCACACTGTGAAATAATCTTTTGCCAAAAAAAAATTTAAAATAGTTAAATCTTCTTTAAAATTACACGATCATCTAAACATAGTCTTATTGCTGCACAAAAATTCAGTGTAGTTTAATACAAATTAAAGGAGAAAAGTGGATTTCTTTTACTCTTGGGAGCTGTTCACAAGGAAAATCTTCTTCTCTTACATCTTTCTGCTTCTCAAAGTGAACAACAGCGTATTTAAAGAATGGTAGAAAATAGAGGTGAAGACCTATAAGGTCATCGCCTTGCAAATGTAGGCTTGTCCCCCCACGATACATATGTCAGCTCTATAAATCCCTGAAAACAGGGCTTTATAAGGAAGCTGCTGACAGACGGTGTTGCTATAATAAATATGTGTGCTTATGAAAGCATTTATGAGGTGCCTCAGTGCACTTAACTTACCCATAATGTTATTTTATGAACTCAGACCAGGAGTAGTGTGGGGTGTCACTCAGTTCTGTGAATGTTCCGGAAAATCTGAGTCTGAGCTGAATTCCTTTCATGTCTTACCTGAAATACATAAAACAAAAGTGGGTGTACAGTCTTCAGAACTGATATTTCTGAAGTTGATTTAAAGCTGTTGATATACATAATATACATACAGTAATTAATACATTAAGGCTGCACGCCTGGAAGAATACAGACAGGTTCCTGTCTCTCTGCCCCCCAAACAAGCCACATACGATCCAGAACCACCCCAGAAGTCATGTTGTGGAATTCACATGGTGCTGTGCCAAAGCAAATACTCTCTAAAGAAATTTCAGTTGCTTTATGCCAGGAGACAGAATACTGCCTTGACTACAAATCCTGCTAGCATGGCCACACGTGTTCTGGACTGGAAGCTTACTGTTATACTAGTACATAAATTAAACAGCGTGACTGCCCAGGCTTAGGCAATGTCCTTGCATTCATCCACACTATGTAACTGTTTTATCTATCAGCATACTCACTGACATGATTTAAGACCATACTGGAGAGTGCTCTCCCAAACAATGCCTAGCATCCTTTAGAGGATAGCATGGCAGAGAGACCATTCCCAGCAGTCAATAAAACCATTGTTTTCTGGAACAGAGGACAGGAAGAGAGTTTAGCTTGAAGCATACAAGCTGTCTGTGCTCATTGGCCTCAGGGCTAGACAATATTCCCATGGCTATTTTATTTGTCTGTATTTACTATTTATATAGTAAAAACAACTTACCTTTTGGCAGCTTGGACTGTCAGTACAGAATTTCAAAGCTGCATGTGTCCCTCAGTGAGGCCACACCTAGACTACTGTGTCCAATTCTGGACTCTCCAGTACAAGAGGGGTATGGTGTTACTGGAGCAAGTCCAGCAAAGGGCCACTAAGATGATTAAGGGACTGGATCCATCTCCTATGAGTAAGGGCTGAGAGAGCTGAAGCTGTTGAGAAGAGAAGCCTAAGGAGGGATCCTATTAATATATATAAGTACTGGAAGGGAGGGTACAAGGAAGCTGCAGCCAGCCTCTTTTCAGTGGTGGCCAGTGACAGAACAAGAGGCAATGGGCACAAACCAAAACACAGGAGGTTGTCTGAACATCAGAAAACACTTTTTCACTGGGAGGGTGACTGAACACTGGCACAGGCTGCCCAGGAGGTTGTGGAGTCTCGATCCGTGGAGACGTTCAAAAGCCACCTGGACATGGTCCTGGGCAACTGGGTCTAGGTGACCCTGTTTGAGCTGGGGGGTTGGACCAGATGACCTCCAAAGGGCCCTCCCAACTTCAACCTTTCTATGATTCTGTGTTTTTGTGCCTCCTATAACTCCAGAAATTGGAAATTCACACAAGGCAGAAATCCTGAAAAGTTAATTAATAGACTTCCACTCTAGTATCTGTATGATTTTTGCTTTCTTCCTAAAGGTAACCTATTCCTACAAATGCTAACACAGGTTTTCAGCAGATGTCCACATTAAGCCAGAATTCTATGCTATATATAGTGCAGAATTTTATCACATAACCACAGGTGACTGATCTCTGATGACTGCTTCTTTACTATACGTAGCTACAGCAGGTTTACTGCCTCATGCAGAAAGCCTCTTGTATTTTTACAGTTTCTCTATTACTCACCTGGAGGAGACGGTACAAATTTCAACGCTTATATAAGCAGTATTAAAGTAGCAGAAACCCAGCTACTGCTGTGTGTTTTTCAGCTTTACTCGAGACCTGTATGGAGACCAATATGATAGCTATGTAAATCATCCTAAAATGACACTATCTTTTAATCTCAAAATCCATTTGGAAGTCTATTTGCAAAGATGAAGAGTCAGTAAAGCCAAAAATACACTCACAATGATAAAGATAATATAGTTTGCTCGTAACCCCCAGCACCATGAATAATTTAGCTCTTTTTCCATCCACTTACAGAATGTGCCAGGCAGAATTACTGTGTGTGCTTAGGATAGGCATGTACTGGCACTTCAGATGCAGAAGAAAGCAGGGTTTTCCACTAATTAAATGGAATTGTCTAGATATGTGGACCACTTTTTGATAACATACATGAATATTGTACTTAATATTCTATAGCAACAATTTCAGAGTAACTCACAATCTTTCATTAACATATCTCAACATATGCTTGAGATCAGACTCTACTACATCTCCATTTTTTGTGGATGGGGAACTGAGTGAGACCAATTAAGAAGGAAATTTGTCTCTGCTCTTCTGAATTAGTGCCTAGCCACTGTTACTTCTTAATGTTCATACTTCTCCACGTGACAGCATAGAAAATCCCTGGCATGGTAAAAATATAACTACAGGGCCTCTGAAGAGACTCTACACTGGAACATGATGAGACAGTGAAGGGGAATGCTTTGGCTTGTGGAGTGGAGGTTGGCAGTCAGCTTACATCTTTCAAGGGCACAGTGCCCTACATGATATATGTAGGAGGTTGAGTAAAAGTGGTTAAGAGGATGATGCTCTTCAGCTATGCCACAAATGTACAGCCTGTACTTTTGTGAGTTTATTTTACCTTGTGCACTATGGAATACAGGTCCCTTTTAAAACTAGGGATGATAATTAGATCTCTTTGAATAATGGAACCAATTAGTCATGAATAATTTATCCAGCATCTGGTACAAATCAGTCATCAAATGAATTCAACAAAAACTGTTTGACCAGTTTATACAACTGGTTGACTAACACAAAAAATTATTCACTGAACAAATTAAGGGACAAAAATGCCAAAATCCATGAAATATACCCTTGGAAAATTATTTGGTTAGCTTTAATAATAATACTTAAAGAACTTAATTACGATCATTCTTACCAAAGCACTATGATTTGAAAATGCAAAGCGATAAATAGTTATGCTTTGCGTTCTGGAATCATGACCTAGATGATCAAATAATAACTTGATGAACAGAAAAAGAAACATCATAGATTATGTATCAGTTCTGTTGCCCTAGTGTGTTTGCAGTACCTGCAGCTTTGCATTACAAAAATGCTCTTAGTCAATCATTGTGTTTCAGGACTGTTGCCAGTCATCTTTGCAGTTAAGAAGGAATATTTTGCCCAGAGATGCACAATTTGTTAAATGTGTTCTAGAGAAAGAAATTACAGCAAAGAAAATCTTCCAAGTGTCCATTTTATTGTGGATGGAAATGAAGTCATAAGACTGAATAAGACCTAGTGGCAGAGGGTATCCTTTCTTCAGTTCCTGTTGGATAGTTCTTGGTCACATACTTATTACATATGCATCACCAGATTTTATTAATACGGAGGAATTTCACTGCTTTCTCTAATTCCAGATTATATTATCAGGAATTGAAGTTTTTTTCTCCTTTGTGGGTTAGACATGTTTTGGGTTTTTGGAAATTTTACCAAATCAATTACTGCTGTAGCAGAAGTTATGGACCTTGTTAAAGCCTATTCTCTCTTTTTACCTTTGGCAAATAGTTTCATTTTCTGAAAACTGAACTCCTTTGGTCTAACTAGCATATTTTAATTTTTTTAAAGAGTATCTGTTGTTAGTTTAATGGACTGTTATATATAGAAGCCAGATTAGGTGATGGTCTAATGACCCAAACTTAAACTGTATAATATTATGAAGTATTTTCCTCATTGCCTATTATATTCTTTTGATCTGGAAGCAGAAAATGGTCTGCCTAATAATTTTTCCTAAAATTGGTTACTTGAGCTAGTCTTTGGTTAATTCGGACTAGTATTTTCCAATACATGTTTTCATAAAAGAAAGATATCTCCAAAATATCCTGAAGTATTATTCTGCATATCTGAAATTTTATAAGTAGATCAGACATTACACAACTCCACTGACTGAATACACTGTGAAGTTAGGTTTAGCATCACCATGAGAGATTGCAAACTGAATCTTGTGGCACAAATAAATTAAAGCAAAAGATGTACAGCATGAATTTTGGCTGCCACAGTCTAGCCAACTGGGCTCTATAATTGATACTTTGAGACAGACCAAACTTCAAATTTAGTCTTTTGCGTTTATTTCATTTCTAGGACTTCAAGTGTGTGTTAGTACTTGTTCTTGCTGTAAAAATTGTTTAGTATACAGAGCAATATCTGATTTCTGCTTTGGTCTTTATTGCTTTCTTTTTTGGTAAGCCTAGAAAGGGACCATCATGATTAATTAGCATGACTTCCTGCATGACTTCTTGAACCAGCATAGGAAGACATCTAGTCTTTACTGTGAAAAGTAAATGCAGTGGAGAATGCATTCTTCAAGATTTCTTTTTTCCGATTTTCAATTCTCATGTTCTTGCAGGATTCAACCAGCATACCTCAAGTGCATTGGATCTGCTGAGAAATTTCATGCTCTACTGTGATGCTTTGATTTTTTTCTCTTTTTTTTTTTCCCCCCTCTCTAAATTCATTCATTTGGATAAACAGGGTAAAATCTTTCCTGAGAATAAGAAATTTTTACTATGATTGGATGTGAGTGACTACAGGACCAAGAACAGAATCAGTAACTAGGAGCCCACAGGCCTACCTTAGGTGGTATCTGAGAAAAAAAGTGTCACTAAAATGTCTCAAGTAAGAGTTAATTTCATTTTCATACTCTCTTGAAGCCTATAAAATTTGGTACACTACAAGCAAGAAAACTAAGAAGCAAGACCCCAGCATTAGGAATATCCTACATCATGCTTTGTATGAACTGCTTCTGAGAGGCATAGCTAAAGACTTCATATATTCTTAAGCCATTCTATGGATGATAGCCAGCTAAATTAGGAAAAACCCCCAACAAACAAACCAAACCAAAGAAGCCATTCAGCCCCTTCCCTAACCCCCCAAAACCCAGACCCCGAGATATAAAAGACTTGAATTGGAGCTAATGTAGAAAATGAAAGTGAGATTAAAATAGTTTGGTATGGAAGAGCAAGGAGTTTTCATAGCTTATGAGGTCTTTATGAAATTAATATCTGAAGCCTGTATGACCCCTTTTAATGAAAACCATTAAAGAATCATATCTTACCATGGAGTACTAAAAACTAATTTTGTGTAAATGGAGAAAATACTTGAATATATAGGGCTGTTTCTATTTTCTACTCTGTTATGCATGTATTCTGATTGCTAGGATTTATTGAATCAGAAAAAAAGATAATTTTGTGAGGGATCTGCTTAAAAAAAATATTGGCAATGTATCATTGAGTCACCACACACTGGAATAGCCCTTTTGCCTAATATGAGACCTCCTCTAAATGGCTTTTGTACACTCTAGTTTAGAAGAGGTTTGTACTACACTCATAAGTAATGAGGAAGACTAAAGCCTGTCATCAAGACTCCTTGTTTCTGAAGGTCATCTCTGATGGTATCAGAAAACCTGTACTAACACAGCCCATTCTCTAAACCTGTGTAGCACAGTTTTCAAACCTGGATGATGAAATTCTACATTTAGTTGCTCGATAAAAGTAAGGTACTAATTAGTGCCAATTTTGCTGATATAACACCTAAATCAAACACGCATTCGTGCAAACTGGGCTGCTTTTCTATCACAAAGAGGAAGTTGGAAAACTGAAAAACCTCTTAACTCTTGAGAGTTAGGAAAAAAAAAAATCTGCATATGAAATACCACACCGGTGTCAAGTTATTAGCACTTATGGAGGAGTATGGGAACTTATGCAGGTGAATCTTTGCATATCAAACTGATAATATAGCCAAAAAATGCATTTCTGCTGCTTTTAGTTCATACTATAATTTTGTTTCCCCTTCTCCACAGCAGCGTTATTCATAGTTTTGCAAGTGCTTGGCTAAAATATAATTTGATAAAAAGAACTCTGAGGTGAATAATGATTTGCTCAGCTGCAGCTCATTAGAGATGATTTTGTTTTTCCAAATTATATTACAAGGGCAGCGTATCAGCCTGTCCATGTACTCCTCACTGAAATGACTGCTTGCTGTACTCTGGGGAATGAAAGGCTTTCTCCTAAAAAATTTACTGCTTCTTTTTTGCTAGTTTAGCGCTTAATTTCTTTTTATATAATTGCAGAGCAAAGCAGCCAGGCTTAGTTTTGTAGATATGAATGTATAGGCCTCAATAACAACATTTTTGTTCTGCCTCAGCCTATCCTTCCACTGGCATATGCCACTCTTCATCTCCACCCTCACAGCCTTTGATAGGCAGGGGAGTTACATCAGTAAATGATCTGCTTGTCTTGCCTTGCCTCCCTTGTAAACCCAGAGTCTGCAAGAGTCAGCTATGTTTTGTCACCTCCATACCTTGAAAGGAGGATGGCAAACTGTTTTCTCTCATCAGAAGGCAACTGATCAAGAGACTGTGGCAGGCAACAGTTTTCCTCTGCCTCACTAACATTTTCTCATTCTGCATGGGGGAAGATTAAAACTGCAGCAAAAATCTAATGACCAGTGAGTGTTGCTGTTTGCTTGATGGTGAGGGCATTCCTTTGGTAGTGAGAAAGCTCTGCCTGCTCTGCCCTGCCAGTCTAATTACATGGACTGAAATGTTGGGGTTTTGAGAGCTTTTAACACCATGTTATAAATGTAATACAGCTTTCTCTGTCTCCTAAGACATCTGCTTAACTCTGTAAATAAATCTGAATTTTGCCAAAGAGAGGAAATAACTCAATACCTCAGCCAGTCATATGAAATATGTAATCTGAAAACCAACTGCTCCATCCCACCTCAATGGCTGTTTTTTTCCCATGACTGCCTGTATTATGATAGGCACCAGAAATGAGCAGCCCAGGATCAGGAGAGTGAAATTTGTTTAAAGCTGCTGTGGTACCTTCCTCATTCATGAAATTGTATCGCTTGACCTCGCTAACTTACACAGGCACCTCAGACCAGCCTGGCTGAACAGAGAGCTTTGGCTGCAGTTCAGGAAAAAAAAGGAGAGTTTATGACCTTTGGAAGAAGGGGCAGGCCACTCAGGAGGACTTACAAGGATGTTGTGAGGTTATGCAGGGACAAAAACTAGAACAGCCAAAGCCCAACTAGAACTTGACCTAGCTACTGCCATAGAGGACAATAAAAAATATTTCTATAAATACATTAACTACAAAAGTAGGGCTAAGGAGAATCTTCATCCCTTACTGGATTAAGGGGGAAGCATAGTGACAAAGGATGAGGAAAGGTTGAGGCAGTTAATGCCTTCTTTGCCTCAGCCTTTAATGGTAAGACCAGTTGTTCTCTGGGTACCCAGCCCCCTGAGCTGGAAGACAGGGATGGGGAGGAGAATGAAGCCCCCATAATCCAAGTGGAAATGGTCAGTGACCTGCTGCACCACTTAGACAAACACAAGTCCTTGGGGCCTGAAGGTGTCCACCCAAGGGTACCGATGAAGCTGGCAGAAATGCTCACCAAGCCATTTCCAATCATTTACCAGCAGTTCTGGCTAACTGGGGAGGTCCCAGTTGACTGGAGTTTAGCAAATATTTCACCCATCTATAAGAAGGGTCAGAATGAGGATCTGGGGAACAACGGGCCTGTCAGTCTGACCTTGGTGCCAGGGAAGGTCATGGAGCAGATCCATCTTCAGTGACATCATGTGGCACATACAGGACAACCAGGTGACCAGTCCCAGCCAACATGGGTTTATGGAAGGCAGGTCCTACCTGACTCACCTGATCTCCCTCTATGACAAGGTCCCTTCAACAAGGAGAAGTGCCGGTTCCTGCACTGGGGTCACAACAACCCCATGCAACACTGCAGGCTTGGGGAAGAGTGGCTGCAAAGCTGTCTGGTGAAGAAGGACCTGAGGGTGGTGGTCAAAAGCCATGAATTGTCAAAAGTCAAAGGAACATGAGCCAGCAGTGTTTCCAGGTGGCCAAGAAGGCCAATAGAATCCTGGCTTGTATCAGAAATAATGTGGCCAGCAGCACTGACGTGCTGGAATGTGTCCAAAGAAGGGTAACAAAGCTAGTGAAGGGCCTAGAGCATGCCTTATGAGGAGCAGCTGAAAAAACTGGAGTTGTTTAGCCTGGAGAAAAGGAGGCTTAGGGGAGACCTTATTGCTCTCTACAACTACCTGAAAGGAGTTTATAGCAAGGTGGGAGTTGGTCTCTTCTTCCAAGTAACAAGCAATAGGACAAGAGGAAATGAAGAAGGGGGATGGCATTGGAACAGGCTGCCCAGGGAAGTGTTTGAGTCACTATCCCTGGAGGTATTTAAAAGATGTGTAGATGTGGTACTTAAGGACATGGTTTAGTGGTGAACATGGCAGTGCTAGGTTAACAGTTGGACTTGATGATCTTAAAGGTCCTTTCCAACCTAAATGATTTTATGATTCTATGATCTTGCCAACATACACATGCACCTCAGTCTTAGAGATGCGATACAGCAGGAGAAAACATTTATGTCTATTCTGCATAAGCACATCACAACTTAATTCAACTGGATAAGTCACTTTTTTTTCCCTTCTGCTTTTGAATATCTGCTTTTTAATAGCCAACCAATCCCACTTGTTAAAGTCCCCTCTGTCATCTCAGCATCCATAATCATCTTTCCATGTCTGCTTTACCGGAGTAATCTCTGTGTTAAATGAAACGTGCTTCTATGGTTTCTGCTGCTGCTGTGTTTGCTGCAGCAGCGAGCAGCTGAGTGTTCCCTGATCACATTGATATTCCAAACCAACCAACACTGCAGCCAACAGGTGAACTCCTCTAGGGCATGGCCAGAGGTAAAAAAAGACATGAAGGCCATTTAGGAACTCAGTAAAGAAAGAATTAATCTATTTTTCCTTAAAGTCTACCAGAACTGCAGGAACCTTCACTCCAACACAGCTGCAGAATGACTGCAAGAATTTGGCTAGGCAGTTAGAAGCAAAGAAGTAGTCACAGCATTTTACACTTACAGTCATTCCCCTGCTTTTTTTGTCCACTACTTATTTGCTGCGTTGCACCACCAAGTTTAAGCTCAGATTTGTTAAGTATATGAGGCGCAAAGGATTTTTCTGTTGCCTGTTACTTAATGCAGCAGTCCCATGCAGATATCAGGGCTCTGCAGTAATGCTGATTTCCTTGAAGAAACCATTCAGGTTTGTCCTGCAAACAGAAGTGAGTGTCATTGGAATGAATGAATAGAAACATAAATTCAAGTAAATACAGAAATTGGTTAAAATCAGATAAACATAAATTGAACCGGTTAATCAGAGCTTTGTGTTTTAGAGACAAATACTTACCAGGATGACCATGTTCCTTAAAAAAAGAAAGATAAGCCATTTGTAATAAGTCCCTTTGTGACCCTCAGCCATTCAGTCAGTATGGAGAGCCATGAGACTTTACCTCAAGCAGTGTTATGTCTGTCATAGAATGAAAACAACCCTCTCAGAGTTCTCATTCTCTTTTTCCTTTAAACTCTTGCTCTTGTCATGTTGCATTATACATAGATTACACAAATGTTGAAGACATGCCCTCTGGTTAAAAAAGGAAACAACAGTAACAACAACAAGATCTCTCACACAGCATACCAACGTGAGTAGGATTTAATCACAGATAATTGAAGCATTTAATAGCAGTACTTAAAATAATAATAGAAGTCCTGGTCAACAAACACAGTGATAAGAAGAAAGAAAACACACAAGCCTCAAAGAAATGTTCTCCTTAGTGATTATTCATTTCTTATTCCTAGAGCCATTTGTTACTCTACTGAAGAGCAGTCTAATCTATTGAAAATGTCTGTTAAGATGTTTTATTGAATCCACGCAGATATCGAAATACTGAAACATTATAATGACTTTGTCACCTATTTGGTGGTTATATCTCAAGGACTGGAATGAGTGACAATATTGTTGATGATGTTGTTAAAAAAAGAATTTTGGAACAGGTTGAAGTGGCAAAAAAAAATATCTCTTGAGCAAAATAATAGGAGTTCTTGTGAAAGAGGGTACAGAAAGAACCAAGCATCCCTCTGAGCTGTTCACATTCTCCTAACACATTCTAATCTGTTAAAATGTTCACTTTCTAAAAACATGTTAAACTTCCACAGATAGGAGATGATTTTTTCCAAAGATTCTTCAGTACACCTCATCACATATAGAATGGCACATACGATTTCTCTGGCATCTGTACAGAAATTCGGTTTGCCTGTGATGGATGTCTAGAACAACATAGGATTCTGTGTGATTAAGATGGCTCCTTTTCTCTAAAAACAAATCCCTGTTTTGAGGCATATTTTACCTGGAGAAAATCTGGAATTCTATGACAGAGGGATAACTGTATAGAGTGAAACAATCCTAATTTTTCTTTTCATCAATGTAAATTTAGGATAAGCTCCTTATAGCACAGATATGCAGTGATTTATGCTGAGTGCACAGAGGAAGACTGAGGCACAGTATCTGCAGAAACTTGGTGCGGCAGATTGGACACCATAACAGTGGATAAATGCAGGAAGATAGAAGTTCAGTTCAGGGCACTCCTCAAAATTTGTCATTTGTAGTTGGGGTAAATTACAGGAGGCTTTAGTTTGGGTTCCAGAATATTTGCAGAGACCCATTACAGAATTATAGAACTGTAAAGAAATTCATGAGATCATCCATCCCAAACTTCTCTCCCATGAGGATCAGCTATATTTGTGTTATTCCAGGATTTTGTTTTTCTTGACTGTTACTAAGGTCTCCAACATGGAATACTGTGTAGTCTCTTCAGGTAAACTCTGTCTTATAATTTCTTTTACAGCTGAAAAGTATTCCTTAATAGATATCCTTAATCTTCCTTGACACAATGGATACAAATTACTTTCTCCCTTTTCTGTTATAAACAAAGGAAGTATATGACTGCCTTCCTGTCTGCAGAAAGTGTTCTATTATTAGTGTTTTATCACAATCTAGATTGAGACTACTAATTTCACTGATGACAAAGTGGAAAATTATTTTGTGTTGCTTTAGCAATCTCCTTCATAAAGTATTGAATGTATAGAAAGGAAAAAGGCTCGTATATGACATTAGGTTATAAATACTCAACACATACCTGAACATGTATAGCTGTTTAGACCTTTATTTTATAGCATCTTTAGACCTTACTCTGTTTCTTTTAAAAGATGCATGAAATAATATTTTTGAGCACTGAGACAGCCTGAAAATAAAGAAATTGTAAATAATTAATTGTATTAAGGGGAAGTAAATGAAACTTCTCAAGTTTGTGCTAAAATAGTTAAAGGACTGTCTGCTGATAATCAGAAAAAACCACCCTGTAAATATGTTTTTCTTAAACCTGATAGGAAGGGCTTTCTCACAATGACATCACATTACAGTTTAAATATCATCGTGCCGCATGAGTTAGTTCAGTGCAGGATTATACCTATGGGAATATTTCATCTGCCAACAATATATTTTCTGCCTTTCTAATTTATGTGCCTAACTTTAAGCACACAGACTTCAGCATTTTGGTTCCAACCTTCACGGACCTCAATGCTGGTAACTACAAAAGTAAGTGTAGTGCAAAATCATTAATTAATATTTATTTTGGGGTGAGGGTGGGGTAGTAATATTAATTCCAGCCTCAAGACTAGGAGCCACAGAGGTCATGTGATGTGATTCAGAGAATTCAAGATTTCAGGTGCTCTGGGTTGTTGTTTAGGGGAATCAACACTCTTCAAGAGCTTTTAGATTTCTAGTACAGTTGTTTTCAGGATGTATTTTTATTTCAAACTATCTTTCCTCATTTCTATATAAGGCTTCCTAATTCAGGTTCTTACAGTCCCCACTACCATAAAATGTATTAATCACATCATTAGTAATACCTGGCCATGAATCCAATATAATCTTAAAAAATAATGAAAAAAGGATGGTGGTATACTTACTCTTCAAATTAATCATTCTTTTCAACCTTTTATAGGTTTCTTGAGGGTTCATTGTTTTCTGTCCTTTTAAACCATGTCTAGCTGCTAAGTTTGCAATAATTATTGTGCAGTAATAAATTTATACTCCAATGCTGGAGACCTAGGAGCTCTGACTTTGTAAAGAGGCATTTTTATTATATCATACTTTCTGATAAATTGAGGGACAAAGGTAGTTGGACCCAGAGTCAAAGTCCAGTTAAACATTTCAGTAATTTTTCAAGTATGCAGCCATATACTGCAGGCAGCTAGAGGTTGGGCTGACAACTGAAGTATCACTTTAACAGCTGCTTCATTTCACTATCTCTCGGCTCATAAACTTTATTTTTAATGAGCCTGTCTGTAAGACCACTAAAAAATGACCTTCACAGAGAACTACAAGGACCTAAAGTGGTGGCCAAAATTGCTTTCTTGGAGAACGCATATCACAGTGACTGCAGCATAGAAAATAAGCAGTATGTTGCGAAAGACAATAAACTAACTACTGATGAGTATATTCTATATTTTCACACTGAAAGATTCTTGTGGTAGCTGTGCAAATAATCCGCTATGTTCAGCTCACATTAATCTGGACATCTTTACTGGTTTTAATAGTGTTGCACCAGTTTACATCAGACTGAATGGGCTATGATTTTAAAGTTGTGTTTAGGAGCTGTAGGCTGTCTTACAAGAAAATACGTTATGTAATACACTGATAATATAAGTCTGCTAATTCTTACCCCGCCCTGCACATTGCTTGACAGTCTGTAGTTGAAACTTTCTACTAATTAATTCTGATTTTCACCCACTTTCCTTACCTAAATACATTGCAAACTTCTGTTTTGTTATGCTATTTCTAAGGCTATTCTGCCAGTCTAACTGAAGGCAGTGTGGACTTGGAGGGGTAGCTCAGGATCAGGGAAAGGAATTTCTGGGCTGGAGCTTGCGAGGATGATGAAAAGGTGTTCGTGAGGCTGTGTATGAGTGGTATGGCCCACAGGAGGAAGGGTACTTGTGCTAGGAAGCTGGGCTTTCTGGGTATGCTGTTTAAGAAAAAAAAAAATATGTCCAAATTGAGCTGTAATCTAAAAGCCAATAATTCTGAGGTATTTTAAACGACCTTTACCACAACTCTGGCTACTTCTGAAGTAGGTGTAATAATTTAGTCCTGTGGCATTGTGAGCACTTCCTAGACCTTTTTTATCATTGCATACAAAAGTGTTCAAAATGTCTTGCTGAAGCATTAAAGGGTATACTACAGCTCCCGCTGCTGTTGCTAGAGATCTGTAAAAGTTTTCACTGAAACAGAACTTCATTTGCTCAAAAGCCTAAAGACCAGTCAAAATTAGTATAATTTTAACTTATTATTTGCATTCCAAAAGCCACTGAGACCAAGGCTCCAACAACAAATTGGCCCCTGCCATCTTTAAAATGTGAATTTAAATCTAACAGGAGCATGGAAAAACAAATGGGTAGGTGAACATACAGATGAAGCAAAAGGAAGCGAAAAAATGCAAGATAAAATAGCATGCTAAATAGTTTGACAGCTTTCCTACCAGTGTTTTATAGAAGCATAAATGCACAGTAGAGTTTTTATGAGGACTGATCACTTTGCTGGTCTTACTAGAATTAAAAGAACATCTTTGTTATATCTTAAGCTCTACTTCAAGTTGTGTGATGCCTTTCCCATGGTAAATCCTGAGGCACATGTTAGATCTGGGAGTTCAGCTTTATGGACTGTCTTTTATGTTGTATGTCTTTTGGGCTTGACTGAAGATGCACTGAACATTGTTAATCCTCAAGATCTGGAAATACACTCTAGGGGTCAATGAACAGGTGGATGAGTTTCAGCAAAAGTTCTGCTTCTCTGTGTTACTGTGCTAGCTGAGGCTCTTTTAATTTGCTATCCAGACACAAGAGCGGATGAGGCAAATGGCAACATTTCACAGGAAAAAATCATAGATCAAATTGCTGTTTGTTTTTGTTTCCTCCCAAGAAAGTAGTTTATAATGTTATGTATATAGTATCAGATCCCTGAATTTAGTCAAATGAATTTTCTTCCATTCTCACCTTTTTCTTCAGTTATTTTCCAACAAGATTACTTTCAAAGCTTCCTTCTAAAATCAATAGAATCTGTGGAAAAGGATTTCTGGAAGCAAGCTTCTTGCCTAAATACTTATTACAGTATTCTAAAGACTGAGGGAGATATTTCTGCTGAAGTATTTGTTAAAAAATTCCATTTAACTGCCTCAGTTCTCACTGAAATTTTTTGTTGAAAATATTTGATCATATAATTGTGCTTGTACCTCTGTACTCATGGTATAGAGTAGACTCACTTACTTGTCCATGCTGCAGCAGGCATGTCTTCTTCCAAGTCTTAAGTGGTTTGGACAAGCCTGTTGTGGTCCATAACAATCCCCAGCTGCTATAAGACGACTTAAGACCATAGATACAACTCAAAGCAGCCACTTTCACCAGGCCCAGCTGTGTTTCAATGCATGACTGCTTGAGAATGTAACCAAAACGTGGTGCAGAAGCATGAAAATAACCCTATTTAGATCACTAATGTCAGAGGATGGTTGATTTTTTTTTAATTGCTTTCATAAAAGTTATTTTGAACCCCTTTAATTTATTTACTCTTTTTACTATATATTCTATCCTTTTATTTGTTTGTTTTTAATCAACCCCCATATATCCACACAAAGTGGCTGGGGAGATCTGGAAGTGACAAAAAGTATCTTTACACTCTTCCTTCTACTTCATCACATTATGTTACATTAGTTATGCTTCCCTCTCTATGTCAGTAGTAAGGCCAAGTTGTAAAGCAATTGGAGATACACTTACAGACATGGTGTCAGCATTTTGGTTGCCAGCTGCGCAGAATTTTCTCTTCAGCCCTCCTGCTTAGAGTGACATCTGTCTCAGGTCATTTATCTTTTCTTCAAATTAGCATCAATTTGGAAGAACTTGTGTTTGTATACATAAATTCATATGCATATTTAAAAATAGATTGTTTAAGCCATGCACTTTTTTTAGCCTTGGCTGGCCTTTTGACATATTTGTGCTACACTATGCATCTTCCTGGGATGCAGAGTCAGCTTTAAGAATTAATCAGATCCACAAGTTCATCTTCTAAGGATTCTTCTACCAGTATATACATTTTGGATTACCTTTATCACTGTACAGATCTGCTGGGAGAGCTACAGCTAAAGTATGCTCTCTTGGTTGATACACAGGAGCAATTCACAATTTAACTTGAATTTGTTGAAAAAAAGAACAGGATTTTTCCAAGTTAACATCTTTGTTTTGTTAGTACTACAGAAGAGAGCACCATAATCAGCTTCCACTTGTATTAACTACCATCACTCTTCTATTAACTAGCCGTTCTGGGCTGGCAGAGACGAAGAGTATACTTTCCTATGGTAAACCAGATTGTAAGAAGGACTTCCTTACCATTTCCCCCTTTCAGAGCTTTGAGTTTTTTAATGAGTGGCAGCAGTGGTTGTGCAGCTGTTCCTCTGAGGACAACTAGTTCCTTGCTCCATTATAGCAGAGATTAAAGCTGCAGTCCAACCCGTGGAGTTCCTTTGGTAACATGGATGCTGAGAAATTATTGGTCCAAAGAGAAGCAAAGGGGTGAAATACGACAACTTCAGAATCTTTCAGTATGAAGTCCGTGATTCTCTGATAAACATAACAATGCTGTCATCATAGTCTACTATTTTGTCTTCTCCCTAACAGGAAGAACTTTTGTATAATGGCTTTCATATTTAATATAAAAAGCTTTAATATTCAATATTTTTGGCTATGTTTAGAATTTATCATACCTTTTTCTCAGTAGAGTAGGTTCTGATATTAATTTTGTTTTTCTGAAACAGATTAAAGAGCACCTTGCCAAGGGACAGAGGATGTTGGCTGGTGATGGTATGTCCCAAGTAACCAAGACACTACTGGATTTAACTCAGAGGAAAAATTTTTATGCAGGGGACCTTCTGATTTCTGTGGAAATTCTCAGAAATGTTACAGACACATTTAAAAGAGCAAGTTATATCCCTGCATCTGATGGGGTGCAGGTAAGAGAAACATTGTAAGGGTAATGTTTCAATTGATGGGCATTTATGTCAGTATACTGCATGTCACCCACTTTAACCACTGAGATAACTAAACCTTCTGAATAATAAAAATAAACATTGTTCACATAAAACTATGAAACAATTGTAAAATAGGAAAAGGCTCAGATACATTTAATGAGACAAATATCCAAAACAGCGCAGCAAGTGAAAAATGTGCAATTCTTTCTTTGTAACATTTATTTCAGTATTTTTCTCTTTCAGCGTTTGGTTTGATTGATAGGGATGTGTTGGTCTTAGTTGTTTTTATTGCACTAAGCCATTCACTAGTGTTGTTTGTTCTAGTTCACTTCAGTTCAAAATCTATCCACAGTGTTTAGTTATGTAATTCTGGCATTGCTTCTTCATCAGTTCAAATAAATAAAGCTCATTAAAAGTGCACAGGAGTGATGGATAGTACATTTGATATGAATTTTCTACTTCACGTGTTAGTTTAACTCTTCTTGTGCAAGAGGCCAATTAAAATATTTTCAGAACGAAACCCACGGTAATTAGTTCTATATAATGGGCTGCACAACTTATTGTGTAATGTTCATTCAAATAAAAATTTCTCAAGGCTTCTAGATGAGGATATTTGTTCCATCTATATCTGAGAATTTTAGACTCTTCAAAAACTGTAGATCTACTGAAAAAGAATTGTAAGAAGGTAGATGTATGTATTATTTATGAAAAACTTTCATGATCATTCATAAATAACTAATGAAGTTATTAATGCAGGTCATGTGTACATATTTGTTTGTGTAAAGGTAAGCATAGATTATAAATACACTTTGGAATATATGTATGCAGATAAATGGAAGCATCTTGGAAAAGACAATTTTTCCAGAGTTAGGTTTTCAAAAGCTTTCTATTATATTTTCAGGTTTCTTGTTTTTCTGTGTACAGATAAAAATAACTTCTACAATAAAGACAAAATTTCTTCTGAAATATTTTCACATACTCAGTGATCTGATAGCCCAATGTGACTTTTTCATGGTTCACAAACTATAGAAATCTTTGGTAGAACCAGCCTTGAGAAACTGCTTGACACAAGTGATTTTGTTCATGAGCTTAGCAGATAAGGTCATTTGCAATTTACATACATTAGAACTTGATTCTTTTCCCACTAATGACAGTGCCAAAAGTTCTGTTCACTTCAGCAATGTAGAGCTGTTTCCAAAATTTGTTAATAGTATTCTGGCAGAACTTGGCAAAACGATTAGTACTATTTTATTAATTTTTGACTAATCATTTTGAAGTGAAGAAATGGGAAAAGGCAAAAATTGGTAAGCCATATTGTGAAGGAAATAAGAAAGGATTTCTCAAACCAAAGAAATAACTATATTTTAGGTTTTAGATGCCTAAATACCAAGAGCTCTCAAATCCCAGCTGGAAAAAAAAAGGCACTGAAATTCAAACAAAACAAACAAATTCTGAAAAAAACCAAATTGCAATCTAAGGTAAAATTAAAAAGGCAATGCAGTGTTCAGAAAAGTAAGTTAAATCAGAATTAAGCATATGTTTTGCACAGAGGATATATTAAGCAATGTTCCTGTTACTGACTTCTGCTGATATAAAATGAAATCCTCGCTCAGTAACATCAATTTAAATTTTACTGTCAATTCCTGAGAAACCATGATTTTCCCATATGTAAACATATGTCATATGCTACCATACTCTGGAGGATTATATTTAATTTTTATTTTCTCTATCACACATTTTCATACTTTCTAGTCCATCATCAAAGTGACAAAGAGGTAAAGTGAAACTAATTTGCACAAAAATACTGAAATTGTTCTCTCTGAGGAAACTCTGTGTGGTGTTCTAATTCTATTCAATTTTTTCACTAGGTAAAGAGTAGTTTTTCTTAAGTGTTGAGTTATTGGTTTAAAGAAATTATCAGAAAAGCATGAGTGAGGCTTAAAATCCCTGAAAGTCATAGTTTATCATTTCACATGATGTCAGAAATTATTACCCATGAATTATGGGTAATATAATTTTTTAAGGTCCATACAAAAATAACATTCCATCTTCCATTAAAACTGAGAAAAGTGTCTATTGTGTGGGTATATTTTTTTCTTATACATTCCATCTATCTCGATAGTCCCTCAACTGCCTGTAATGTCTGGCTTATATCGTTACCAGTGCAAAACATGTGTTTCAGAGACTCCATAGCAAAAAGAACAAACAGAAAAGTGAGATGAACTTTGAAAATTTCAGGCTAATTACTGCAAAACAAAGATGCCACTGACTGATGTGCTGCATAGAAAATGCCACTTTGTTTAGGCAGACAGATACTAAGAGCAAACCAAAATTTTTTAAAGCATGCATGTCTAGTGCCAAGTTATTTATTATATATGTGACTGTTTTTCTTTCTGAATATTTTAATCTTCATTGCAATAATATTTATGTATACATAGCTATACAGTGTCAGGAAGAAAAATAACGATGTATGGGGCAGTTAAACAACATGGACAGTATTCTGCGTTAGTGGCTGAAAACAGCAGTACAGTAGCAGAAATAGCAGAATACAAGAGTCATGCAATTCTTCTACAATAAAATGTCTTTCTCTTAATATTGAAATTACTTTAAAACACACTGTGTAGGTATACTGAGGCTATGAGATGGCCACTGTGCTATTACTTGTGTAAAAAGGATTCTACATGGAAAATAATTAAAATTTTAAATAGGTATAATGTAAGCAACATTTTGAAACACTTTCCAGAAGTGGTCTAAGAGTTCTTGAGCTACCTTCTAAGGACAGAATGGCAGGAAAAGAACTACCTTTCAGGACAGGATGGCAAAATATACAGTCCCCTGATCCAGCAACCAACAGAAAACAAGGTTTCTCCCCACAGAAGTTAGAGCACTATAATCCCATTTATATTAGCCACAGGGACCATTGCTGTCAGTCAGGGATTAACAGGATTGCCCAATGCTTTCCCCCCTCCACCTTCCGCCTTACACACACACCCCCTCCCTATGCTGAAGTCCAAAAGTGGAGGTGACTTAAGGCTATCCATTAATTCGTCCTAGGGAGAAATTCTTCTCTAGCTGTATAAAAGGATTTACGACAGCTTTATGCCTGCAGAGAGGGTCAAAGAATTTGAACTGGAACAGAGAACTGCAGCCATTGTATCACAAAAGAAAAAGATTGAAAGGAAGGAAATTAAATTAGGAAAACATAATTGTCCATTCCTGACTGTAACTGGCAAAAGCCTGGACAAAAATAAAGGACTTCAAAATTTGGCTGTGGCTGTCACATTTTCTACAGTGGCCAGTTCAGTAATACGTAAACCCCACTATGAAAGGAAGGAGCTTGATTCTACAGGGAGGTCCAGTGTTTACTGCAGTAATACCACCAAATCACATCCATAATGCTTCTAAAATTTAGCCTTCATATCTGTCAATCATTTTACTAAAGGGCAGTGTTGTTTCTTGCAGCATGAATGCAATGAACAAGAGAATAGTCAAAGTAGATGAAAGACTTTTTAATCCCTATTCCCCTGACACATTTATTGGAGTGCAAAATATCTGTTCATTATGGAAGCAGCAAAGCCATTTAATCGTTTATCTGTTTAATTCACAAACCACTGGTATTGCTGACTGAAAAGTCTTCATACATCTCAGCCTCCACTTCTACCATAAATATGACATCAACCAGGGATAGAAACAGAACAAAAAAAAAAGATCTCAAGAAGTAAGATATTCTTGTCACTTCATTTATATACATCATATATGGTTTATTGGCAAATACAAAGTATGTATTAAAACAGTACTGCTCATCTTTTGTTTGTGCTTGAGTCTAGGATTGTTTATAAGCTTGTCACATATATTTCTGTTAATTATTGGTGATTTTAGTGCTTTCCCATAACTGAAATAAAAATTAAATATGATGAACACATAACATTACTAGCAAAACCATGTAATTTGTCATCTGCAAGAAACATTTATAACTCCTGAGTGTTTTTCAGGCAATCTAGGCTAGTCTCAGATAGATCTCATTACACGGACATGGATACTTTTGTAATTAAGGCTTAGACTGTTTCTGCAGAGGAATTGGTGGCTGCAATGTAGTGCAAAACCAGCTTTGAACCAGCTCCTTAGTATGATAAATTGTCCCACACTGAGCTCCATGCTGCTGCAGTTAGACTGCTGATGGCACCCTAACAAGTTTGAGTGAGCTAAAATTTCTGTCCACTGCTTCTACACAGTATTACACTGGAAGAATGCAGAACTATCATGTTTTAAAAAGTGTTTTCCTCAGGCAAATACCCCCAAAGGCTGCCTCTGCCTAGTAGAACTCTTTGCCAAAATCATAATGTCCTAGAGTAGATGTGGTTATACTGCCATGAAACTGCTTTGGTCAGTATAGTATATTTTACTTGAGGGACCAATAAAGCAGTACGTATTTCCTAGTTGAAGTTGCATTTATGCAATTATGATTTTCCAACCTGGTTAAACTGACAAATCCTTTGTAATGAATACTAACTGTAACTTTTCATTATGTTTTATTTTGCTACTGAATACCTGAAAGAGATTAAATTTATTCTTAGTATATAAGCAATATGTAGCTACATTTTCCTCTTTTTATGTTCAGCTTGACGGGAAATTTCCCTTCTGTATCACTGCAAATTGGATCAAACCATGAGAACATTTTTCTTTTATGTCCTGTCTTTAATCCCCATCATCCTGTCCAAATGTATACTTGTCATTTTCACAGGAGCTTGCTGAGCCATTTCCTTTCTTTTCATGAAGTTTTGCATTACTGAAGCTTATAGATATTTTGCTACTGACTTCAGTGAGAGAAGAATTGTACTCTCATTAATGTACGGGACTATTTTGCCCAAGTTCACCTAAGTGTCAGACACCTCTATATGAAGTTTGCCAAGTTAAAGTAATTTTTATCTGTGTAAATTTTATGGTTAACGTAAGTAACTTCCTAATATGAGGCAAAGATGATCCTCTCATTTGTCAAGTAGTTAGTGTTACCAGAATAAACAGATAAAAACATTTTTATGTAAAAATAGTTTTCATGTAAAAACAGCTTACAAAAATTTTATTCAATTTTGTATCCTACAATGATTTACTTACATGGTTGTGAGACACCTAAACTGTCTGTGACATCTCATATTTTGAAATTAATGTCATTTAAAGCACAACCACTGAATCCATAATACACTAAGAGTGGAAGTTATTTCTGCTTTCATTTCTGCTTCTTGCCATGGATTTGAATGCTTTGTACTTTCATTAAGAGTGAGTTAAAGTTACTTTGTACTTAAACCTTATTTAAGCCCTATTTAGCTCCCCAAAATGGCTAAAATGTAAGTGCAGGTGAGGGAATGACCATTAATTCAAGTTTTGATAGGTTCCTATGGTTGATATTCCACTTAGAGATTTTTTAGAAGTTGCAAGTATCTTAATTGCACTCTTCAGCTAAGGTCAGTGGAAACTACATCTATCTTTTATGAAGGAACAGATAAAATGTAATTGGCAGGCTGTAGAAAAAACCGACATTCTGCACAAAAAGTGATACAGACCTGAGAACAGACTGCACTAATTAAAGACAAAGTTGAGAATACAAATTGGTAGATAGAGCAGACAAAATTAGAGAGTTCTCCACAAGCACTTGGAATAAAGTGATTTTTAAAATGTGTGATTTAAAAGCTAAACACCCAGGCTTTTGCTTGCTTTTTTTTCCTTATAGTTAAATGAATAGGAAAATAAGATAAATAAATTAACAGTTTAAGGTCAATGAAACAGAAATTAATTATTCAGTTTCTGTTGAAATTACTAAAAGGACAGAGGCAAATGTAATGTTTAAAAATAAGATGCACCTGGTTTCACACAGCATTTACCAATGAAATACACTTGTATTTCCTATTTATGATCATTAAACATCATTTTCATGTTTTGAATAGACATTAGTGATCATGAGTCTGGTGTTTTCTTAGTGTACTTTGGTTATTAGCAAAATAGATAATTGTCTAGTTTCTGTAATGAGAGCAACTTGAAAATAGAACACCGTCACATTTAGAAGTTTGGCAACTTTAGAACAGTTCTTGTTTTATACAAAGTAGTAGTATGAAATCTGATTATATAGCCAGAAATTAACAACTAACCATAAAATATATGTGTTCGTTTACCAGTCTAATATATTATTTTGTTACCTCATCTCTTCAACTGCAAGAAAATAGACTGCAGAACTGCATCTGTAATAAAGGAAAAACTTTCTTAATATCAAGTTAAGGATATAACAGTTTATGCTATTGAAAATAATTTTAATTTGTCTTTAACTGATTTTTCAGAACTTCTTTCAAATCATTAGTAACCTCTTAGATGAAGAAAACAAGGAGAAATGGGAAGATGCACAACAGGTAAGATTTGCATTCTGTAACTCACCAATTTAATAAATTGGAAGCTATTTGTATTATGACATTCACTGCATCAGAAACCACGCGTTATTTCAGTAAGTCATGACAAAGTGGACTGTATGGTTTTAAAAATCAGGTTAAACATATACCCTGCTGGGTGAAAGGAAATCCTAAGTGAGACAATGTTTTGGAAATAACTGATCCTTTTCAAAAAGGAGGAATTTCAGGACCCACTGGTGAATTCTTTAGATTAAAATTCTATGAAGAATATAAGGCAATTCTCTTGATGAACAGATTTTCATTGCTTTCCATGGGATTATTCATTATGTCTTTGCTTTTGATGTTTTAATGAACTACATACAAAAGCTTATAAATGCTAATAAAGGTTAGGTGCAATGATGCTTTTGTTAGAAGACATCAGAACTCACCTAAAGAACTCAGATGACACCACCAAACAACTTACAGAAATTTAAACAGTAGACCTTTTTTAAAAGATTGTATTTAGGATAACATTTGTGATCATTAAGACTGACAAATTTCTGGCATAAATTAGATATGATGATAGCACTTTATAAAACAGTAAAGTCTAAAAGCCCAATAAATTTATAATAAAAGAATTTAAAATTCAAATTAAAACTATTTTTTTCTTTGGTATAAGTATTTCCTACATGTTTATACCAAGAACATTATAGGGCAATGTTAATATTTTTGTTCATGAACATGACCATAGAACTATCAAATTTATTCAGATACAAATATCAGTGAGAATGAGGATGAACAGATAATTATGTACAGAGAAAAAATTATGGAGGTAGTCAAAGGCAGGAAAATATTTCTATCTGAAGAACGATTAAAAAAAGCAAGTTATTTCAGTATGAAAAAGTGTCAACTGCAGTTATGTGCGATAGATTTTAAAATCAGGAGTGGATTGGAGAGTGTCATGCAGGAATGATTAATCTATTCACTATCTATTCTTGTAAAATAACTAAAGGACCTCATATAGTGGCAGATTCAGAATGGATACAAGGAGATACTTCCTCTACAGAAGGTCAGGTTGCAGAATTTCTTGCTGCTGAATGTACACAAGTCAAAAAAGTAAATAGACAAATTAATGAAAGAAAAGTCAATACCGGACTGTTAAATGAAAGACCCCATTTTTGCTTAGGGAAGTCCTTTGGCAAAAAAAGTGCTAAAGGCTGGGCAAAAATTCCAAAAGAAATATCACTGTGTGCATGCCCCTTTATACTCTTTCTTCAACATCTGCTATTTGCCACTATCAAAGGCAAGAAGACAGCTTACATAGATTTTTGGTCTGCTCTTGTATGGTCGTTGCCACTGTGTTATATAGATACTTGAAATTCGTTTACTTTTAATATAGTTCTTAATAAATCACCAGGTGTTTAAAGGTCTTTGAAGCTATTTAACTTCATTTTTGTAAGCTCATCTTTAAGACTAAGAAAGGGAAGATTAGAACTTTTCACTACCAATACAAACCTTGCAGTAGACATAACTTGCTGCAGCTGACCCATTGTAATTTAGCCAGAAATCATATTTTTCTTTCACTGTTTTTCTGTTGCTTTGTGTAACAGCCAGCTACAAAAATAGACAATGTCATTTCCCTTAGTGGTGGTGGATGGCAGCAGCAAAATCACATGCATGTGGGCAGTTTCTATAAACAGCACCAACATTATTTGAACCAATATTAAACTACTATTTTAGCCCAACTAATGAACTGACAGGATACCACTCCTTATGTTATCAGCCTTGTCTTCTTCTACCTCCACCCTGCCTTCTACCTTCTACCTTATCCATGCCATGTTCACCATCTGTCCTATGAAGATCAGGGGATGACAACGCCTAAGAGGAAATGATGAAAATGTGAATGTGAAAGAGGGAACAACAAATATATAGTACCCTCATTGCTGCTGGTAAAAGAAGTGGTGTTGAAAAAGGGAGAGGAGACAAGTTATTTCTACTTTTCTGTAGCTCCTTCTTTCTACCTGGTAATTCATTGTCTTGCAGACCTGAGTACAGCACTGGTGGGCAGGCAGGAACACAAGCAAGCACCAAGATGAGCTGAATGCAGGAGTAGCGGCGCAATAGCTGCCTGGTGACAAAGCTAGGGAATTCACTAAATCTTTGACTACTGAGTTATGACACCTGAAGAGACCATACCGCTGGTCATGTTACTGCTTTTAGGCAGTTACATGACCATTCTCCAAGAAACTATTGAAGCAAGTCATTCTTCATACTGGCTAGGAGGGGTGAACTAGACTCCAAAGGTTCTTTTCTTTCACTATTGAAAATAAAAAAGCACTTTCCTATACAAAATACTCTTTTCTATCATATTTTGGATAAAAAGACTGAAAAGTTATGTTTAAATATAATTGGATTTTAAAACAGAAAAAATATTATCTGAAATTACTGCATCCTGTGCAAATACTTTTTTAGTTTTTATGTCAAAATCAAGGTAGGAATCAAACTTGAAAAGAATGTGTGCAAGTCATTATGTGCTGCAAATACAATCTTGTGCAAACACTACTGACTCATTAAAAAAAAAAGTAAAAGGTGACTGTTTCCAGTTCAGCCACTCAGCTGACGATTTTTTTTGTAATGAAACATTGCAAACCAAGGGGCAGCCTAACCAACATTTTTTGCCAGCTGTCACGGTTTTCTTGAACTCTGCAGCAACTGTTAATATAGATCTGTTAGCCTGTTTTCTGGATTCTTTGCTGGAAAGAGAATCTTACTCACTGTCAGCAAGTTTCTGACTTTCTAGCAAGTATACAGCTGCAATGCCTCAGCACATCTTTTTTTCTAGACTAAATTCCAGCAGTTTATACCATTAATTACAGGTTATATAGCATTCAGATAAACTGCGCTCACTTTAATACTTGCCTTTTGTTAAGAGCTGATGTAAAGCACTGCACGCAGGAAACCAAGTCCACAACACACAAGTTTATACTGGTGTTTCAAAACACAGGAGCTATTCTGCATGTTCTTCATCACCATCTGTTTGCATCCTATTGATTAATCAGTACTTCAGATTTATAAAAATGAAGAGTACCTCTATAACACTGACTGTTCAACAGTTTCTGCTGAAGCTATTACTATAAAATTTTATGTGCAAGAAATAGGGTGAAAAAATATTTTCACTGAAATTTATTAGTACATAATCTGTGAGTATGTGTGTTATGAACGAGATGGATGCAAAACCCAGACTTAGTACCTCAGTAACTCATCATTAGTAAAATGGAAGTTGTCTCCTTCACCTGAAGCAGTGTTTGCAACCTTTTAAGATCATAAATGTCACAACAAAATCTTCATAAAAATGGTATTGCTGCCCTACCTTTTATAAAAAAGATCCATGTAGAAGACAAAGCACATCGTGAAATTCTCTGTCCTGAGCTGAGAAGCTATGGATCTAGACAGATAAAGCATGATGAAGATGGAGCACAGCACGCTGGAATTTATAGTCTCTATAGACATGTTTTAGAGTCTTTAGACCCAGTAGTGGAAAGAATGAATTGAATGTTGCTCATAAAGTGAAATTTGGAGATCTCACTGATACAAACTAAAAAACACCTTAACAGGTCATCTATTCTTTTTCTATTGCAAAGTACTCTATTACTGAAAATTGTCCTGTTCATAACAGGCCATGAAAACCAAAAATTATTTTTAATGTATATGATACAAGCAAAGTTTTAAAGCTTTTTAATAACCGTTTTGATCCTTTTTTTTTCTTTTTTTTTAATGATGCATCATTATTTGTTGAATATAACAATTTTTTTATGGTTTTGGGATCATAGTAGATTTTGATATAGTTAATGGCATGTCTGACCTTCCTTTGTTAGATCTATCCGGGCTCAGTGGAGTTAATGCAGGTGATTGAAGATTTTATACACATTGTTGGAATGGGAATGATGGACTTTCAGAATTCATACCTAATGACTGGAAATGTAGGTAAGAAATAGGAATTTCTTCTATCAAATTTATGACCTATTGAAAATCAGAAATTGCAAGTATATACTATAGAGTTGCTGCTTCTATCAAGATCCAGATTGGGCTGCTCCTCCTCCTCCAGATTGTCTCTGTTCCTTGATTATCTCCTCTCTGGTTTAACACACTTGGTATGCCTTACACGTGGGACTTCTTTATAATCGTATCTTAAGATCTAAATGCAGTTTCAGACTCTAAATAAAATTCAGAAAATACTTACCAGAATACTATGAACTGTAGGTATATATTATAGCATTTCCACGATACGTTTTTTCAAATGGTAATTTAGAAAATCATGCTAATTAAGAAATTAATGATATCCTTAGTAGCTTGAGAAATGTTAAATTTGTTGACAGTGTCTCTTTTAATATTCTGTTCTCCCAAAGAACAGTCTTTGCACATGCTATGATGTGATAATAATCAGCATAGACAGATAAGCAGTAATTTTAAAAAAAATCTAATAGTTGCCAAAATAATTTAAGCCTATGGATTCTTACATTAGTTTTTGCTATGTGTGACAGCTTCAAAATTTTATTCAGATTTATTTTTCAAACTTTGTTTTCAGCATTGGAGAGTTGCCAGGCAATATAATCAAATAATAACAAACATCAAATATGAAGATGCTTAGCAATTGAATTCCACTTCCTGGTAAACGCTTCTGCAATACCCCAGCATTTTATTAACAATTCAACCAAAAACAGGAGTTTGAAAAGCTCTTTTCTAAGTATTTAGTCTTTGCTTAGTATCTTCCTTATTCAATTTACTTTCTATAGCCAAACTTTTATAATGACAGGAAAGTATTAGGTAGTTGTATGTAATGAACAAATTCAAAATATATGTTTGTCTGATAGCAAAACTTCTGTTGTCAATACATTCTTTCAGATCTTCAGTTAGCGTCTTCCTGCATCTATATGTCAGTCAGTTCTTCAGCAAGTCATTAGAACTCCTTAGAAGATATGGTCATTTATAAATTAGAGGGAGAATAAAGCAGGGAAATTATTGGAATGTCCCTATTGAAAATGTAACTTGCTGTGCAATAATAAATATTTATTATTGTTGTCCAGTTCATATCTAGACTGACAGGACTGTGAACACTAGCCCCTGTAAGGCACAGCCTTGTATTGGAGATACGTCAAAAAAATCACCAAAAAGAACACTGGCAGTCTTAAGATTTTTTTAAACATTTCAGTAGGCAGTATGGGGAACTTTAGCTTTTAACCAGTGATTTATTATTTCTGTTGTTTACTGTTTGCACTGTAGTACCACTTAAAGCTTCTTCCAGTTGTCAGTCCTTCATTATGCTAGACCCTGCAAAAATTTATAAAGAAACGTATCTTTCTTAAAATGCTTGTTCCTTGACATTTTTATGACAAAATAAAAAGATGAATTTATTTAAAGAGCAGAGCCTGTGCTGCTTGGCATGTTGTACTGCATTCTGATCTGTTTGTCCTCTAAAAACGTGCAAAAAAACCCCACTGCAAAATGTTTTAAGAAGATGCATTCAAATAATCTGTGTGTTTACATATTCATGTCTTCAAATGGGAAACAGCAACAACTTTCCAATTGAATCAGAAAACGTGCTGTGCACTGGCTAGCCTAGATAACTGCATAATCTTAACAGACTTTCTTTTGATTATCTTTCTCTTCCCACATGGAAGATATTTTTATGTGCTCAGGAGTAGGTCTGTTCTTAACAGTATAACCGTCAAAGGAATAGAAACAAAATGAGAAAAGTAAAATGTATTTATTCTGACTACCTAGCTCTGTGCCTTGACATACTGGCATGAGTTTGTCCTCTCTTTTCTTGGTCAACCATCAAAAAAGTACAGGGTCACTTACTGACCAGAATATTTGAGCTCAGGTGACATGGTGAGATGGGGACTTGAGGTTGTAATCAGCAAGGACTAATTTCTTATTTTCACAAACAAGGAAGGTTCTGCAACAATTCTGTTTTGGTGAGTTATCCTCAGAGGGTTGATGTACTTGGAATTTAGGGAACATTTATGTTGATCTCAAGTGAGAGCAATTAACTATACAGTTATTGTTGTCTTGTCTTAGCATTAATTCTACTGTTCCAAAAAGAGTTTCAAAATGTGTAAGGGCTTGTTTATAAGTGGTAATAACAATCTTGTCATTTAAGTCATCAAATGAATTCCATGCAGGAGGCAGATATATGCAGAAAGGAGGTCCAACTTTTATATATTCATCTTTAAGCACAACTATCCAATAGTTATTCCATAGGTTTTTAACTATAAAATATTCCCTCAGCATCTTCAGATACTTGAAATGCCTTTTGATGTATTTTCATTTTAGAATCACCTGTTTTCAGATATATGAGAAAAAGGATTCAGTACTAAAGATGAACTGCAGCTTCTTGTCAGAAAAAAAACCCTTTTCTGTAGCAAATTTCACAGTATTGCAGAGTGCTTGCTTTCCTTCTACAAATTTCAGTTTACAAGCTCATTTCTAATTGAATGGCACTATAGTGGTCCATATAGAATTTGAACATCTAATTGTGTTTGACAGTTATGCTAATCTCCTGAGATCCTTCGCAGATGGAATTTTATTTTCTCATTCTTTCAAGACACAGAAGCAAGTAATTGTGATTTAACAAGTTACTACACAACAGCCACACTGCGATGACTGTCCATTGCACATTCTCAGCTCATGACACATGGGAAGCAATTAAAGTTACCTTAACTATATGGTGGGCTATACCAAGCCACATTATTATACATTTGAAAGTAGCTAAGAAGGTCCATAAGGACAGTTGCCATACAACCATAAAACTTTTCAGTGTGGTGGCGTTTAACTCAAATTCTTTATTGCTTCTGAACAAAACATCAGAGACTGGTTCCAAATCCAGATCCAATATCTGTGTTTTGGTGCTTGTTTAGGCAGCTCAGTCAAATCAAATGCATTTGTATTAAAGCAAGGCCCATCTCCTTTTAGCTCTTCTCTCAAGGGTAGGGAATATGCTATGAAAAACTTGACAAATGTAAAAGTAATAATTTGCTTTCATCATGCATGGCTGGGACAGATGGTATTTGTTTCATGTGTGTGCTCTCAGTTCTATATTATATTCCTTTAAGAAATGATTAGCTAAAATAAGAGCCTCTGATAGGAGGTAGAAACCTCCTTCCTCATCCTGCTCCTTCTCTTCTTCTTCCTCCTCCTCCTTAGGACCAGCTGAGCAGGCACAGGAAAAGGATAGTGTGAAAAAACAGGAGCTTTTACTACCACTCGGAGTCCCTGAACTAGCTGAAAGCAGAGACCCACCTGCAAGGATAAAACATGCAGTGGGAGAAAAGCTTTTAAACCATATAACCATTCTGTGTTAACTACTTGCTTTCACTTTTCTCTGTTTTAAAAGATGAGTTCCTGATTTAGATCAAAGAATTGATCTTGGCTTTTCACAGCCTTTTGAACTTTTGAGGAGAGATGAAGGTCTACACAGATCTACCTCAGAGCTTTGGCTGATTTGGGAGTCTATCGCAGTAAGCCATTAACAGTTCTGAAGAAATGTACTAAAAGGTGGCTGAACTGCTATCAAGAAATATTCATCCTTTAATTAAAAAAAAATTGCTAGACTGGAAGACTGGAGTACCATAAGCATAACTGTCTTTAAAGGTATAGGTGCAATGTGGAACTGGAAATAGAGAGCAGTATCAGGAGATACATATTTCTATGGCAGATTAAAATTCTTTTTAAAGGAAAATTTTCCCTCTTACCAAATAAATTTCCTTAAGAGCAGCTGTGAAAAAAAAAATGCTTAAAGAAGTCTTTCTTGCCAAAAATCAAGCTTTTAAAAGATATCAATGAGAACATCAATTTTTTTGAATTGCAGTGTGTTTTCGTGGATGTTATTTGGAACTGGCAGAAAACAAAAAGAATTTTCAGCACGATAAAAGCCACTTTTTGTTAATGATTAATTGTTAATAATGTTAATTTATGAATACTGTTGTTCAAGTGACCAGTAATGTTTTAAAATGTGCAGATAACACAAAGTTATTTAGTCTAGTCAAAGACATGAAAAACTGAAGGTCTCCAGGGGTTATAGCAAAATGAAAAGAAGAGGGTATCCACTGACAAATTAAATTCAGTGTGACAAAGCATGTAAGAGGGAGTAGTTCAAACCATACATAATGTAGGGTTCTAAAATAATTTAGTAAAATGCCATGGTCATTTTTCAGCAAAGCTTAGAAAAGAACAACAGGATTAGTGTGCAAAAAGAGCAGTCTAAAGAAAACACAGAATTTTCTTTTAATTTTCAGTAACCATCATTTCCAATGCTCTTTTCAGTTGAGATTACATGGTTGGGATTCATTTTACTTCCTCTAAGCATCACACAGTTTGTCAAAGTCACCCAAAGCTTCTTTTATAGTCAAGACAAACTACTGCCCAGGAGCGCAATTCATACCACCTCAGATATCTAAAGTAAGGGCATTGGTTGCCTTCTGGAAGTTCTTCCGCTGGCTATAAAAACAGCCTAGTCACTAGCTTAGGCTTGAATGATTCATGTCATCTAAAACAAAGAGGAGTGCTACGCTGTGAGTAAATAAAACCTGTGGACACACAGAGGTTCAGAGCTGCATGATAAAAGCAAAAAAACCAAACAAACAACAAAAAAAACCCAACCACACAAAAACAAACAACCAAAAAAACCATTGAGAATTGGAATTATTAGAATAGATATTTGACAACAAATTGTTAAAAAGGGACTAGACGTACGCAACTGAAAAGTGAATGAAAAGAGAAACTAGGCTGACATTTCTGTTAAATCTTGCTCACAGGAAAAGTGAAGATTCTTAACTAAACTATCCATTAGCACTTTTAATTCTGAATAAACAAGAGGCCAAGGTTTTAAGAGGATTAAAATAAAAACAAGTAGATATCTATGTGGTGAATGCAGCTAGCTGTGATGAATATTATATAAAAAAATGAAGAGGTCCAAGCCATGCTTCCATGCATAAATCAGCTTCTATCTGTTATCTCTCTACTTAAAAATGGCTACTACAACACTGGTACTCTGATGAGTAATCTGACCCAGTATAGTAATTAACATAGAATTTAAGACTTCACACTGATCTGCTTAGATAAGCTTTATAAATATTGGCAGAGAACAAAGTCTAATTTCTGCCTTCACAGACAGTCTAGGATGCCGTAGGGGAGAAAATTATTTTAAAAGTGTCCATTGTTTTATGTTTTTGCATACTTTCTTGTTCCCCCTTCAATCTTCCATTCCATGTTCATATCCATGAAATTTGCACCAAAAGGTTAAATAATCCTGTAGGCTTGTGGAGTGTATCTTAAAATTTTCCAGTCCTAGCTAGAGGTATGTAGGAATTTTAGTGACCAAAGGAGCTTTCAGAAGACGTACCTACTCTAGCTGTAAGACACTAGCAACGGTACACCTGAGCTAGAACTAGAAAATGAGCAAGCTGGATTTCTGTCCGTTACTGTGGGTTCATTCACCTTTTCCCAAGTAAGATTTTTAGGCCTTCTAAACTGTAGATCCTGTTCATAATCTCACAAAGCCTCTCCACATTATATGACTTGTTTACATATCCTAATAGCATCTGTCTAGTCTGCTTATTGTTTGTTTGTTTGTTTTTTGTCAGAGTTAGTGATGTGTATCTTAAATGCAGCACTCAAGATTCTCTCTTATATATCATAAATATCATACCAGCTTAAAGTATACCAAGGGACTGAATTTGTTTTAATGTTTGAAAGGGTCTTTTTTGTAATATATTAAAGATACAGAAAAAAAGCCACAGCATTGATAATAACTCATCAAAAAGTGTAAAGAACATGTCTGAAATTTTCAGTTTGGAAAAAACTATTTTAATAACTGCATTCACATATACTCAGAATTAATTTGTACTGAAATTACTGCTTGTTCTGAGGCTGTGTAGTGCTAAAGCACAGTACTGTGAATTTTAAAGTGGATAATTGTGGTGAATAAAAATTCAGCTGGTAAAATTTCAACATTTTCTCCCAATAGAAAGAAAGTCATATCTGTCAGACAAATGAAAATGGAAATTCCATAGAATGACCCAAAATAGCCATACAGATTTCTCTCCTGTTTCCATCAAGTTATTCCAGAATGCCCCGTGTTTTCACAAAGAAAAATTTAAGGGTACAGCTTTCACTTTTAAGGAACCACTGTGTGGATTCCACTTGTTATTTTTAAGCAGATGATCAGGAATCATTCCTTGTGGTATATCATTGTTGATGTGCTTATATCATGTGATGTACAATACCTTTGTAATGATTAATATAATTATGGTTGATTTTGTCAAGAACAAATTTTCACAAGGAAAAAAATAAGTCAATGCATGTTTTGCAATGAAACGCATTCCTAATAGATAGAAAAACCAAGTCCCCTTTAATTCATAGAGCACTTATATTCTCTTCAGATTTCTACCTAGCTTTTGAATAACTAATAAAATATACACCAAGGTCAGCAATATTCAGCTAACAATTTTTTCTTTTATATTAATACGTAATTTTGCTATATATACTTTTGCCCATTTTCATTGTCTAATATTGCACTTCTTCAGATGTAGCTCATCAGTCTTTCCTGCCCCAAACCTTTACCCTGCCTGCTGAGCAGATGCTTTGTTAATGTGAAAGTGGGCATCTGTCACACTTCTTTCTTCACTCCTCAAAAACTCCTTCAACTCCCAAGATTCATACACAGCCAGTGTCACTCCACTCTCCTGTTTCTATATTCTTCATTTGCTCAAACCGTATGTAACAATCGTCTGGTCGGTAAAAACTACCAGAAGGAACAGAGAAAAATAGACAAAAGAATAGGAAAACTACAGAGAGGTGAATTGGAATTTTTTTATACCCTTATATACTTCTGCTTCACCTATATATATATTTATATTATTTCCTTCACAGCAGCCTCAGCAATTTCTTGATCAGATCAGTATGTTGGCTTTCAGAACACTCAAGCTTTCTCCACTGATTAAAGGAGTAAAACTGCACATATATTTTGAAGGTGTAGCTCATCACAGTGTCTGATTTAGTGCCTGTACATGATCAAGAGCTCATATTTCTTTCTCAATATCAAATAAGCTTATTAAATGATTCACATTCCCTGGAAACTTAGCTGTGAACAGTGCATAAAAGAGCAGATTTCTTCCTCTCTTTTCTAAACTGCATGCTCAGGGATCCAAAGGAAATATGGCTCTCAGTTACTTAAGATTAAAAATTACTAATATCAGGGGAATGGCTGAATGAATCTTTAGCAAACAATCTTCACAAATATAGATAAAAATCTAACTTAATCCTATGGCTATATTCTAAGTAATAGTCATAATTCAATAGTTAGTTTTGTGTATGCAATTTATTAATTATTGTTAAAGGAAAAGTTAAATAAATTAACCGTTCAGTATTTTTAAACAGTTCTACAGGAAAATGGAATAATCTAAAGTGTTTCCCTTCACTACCTTATATTAAGTAGGATACAGTAGAGTAAAGGGTTCTAAAGAAATGGAAGCTATAAAATGTACAGATATCCAGGCTTCAGTCTAATTAAAAAAAAATAAAAAAATGCCTCCAACTGAAACAGAAAGCAGTGCCTGCAGCCCATTTGTGGAAATAGCTTTTAACAGCATTTAAGTATATGTGTCTTAGATTCTTACATAATTTCTAAATTTCTACCTCTGTAAACTCTTTTCTGAATCATTCTGTTTATAGGCCCCTTCCTACATGAACAATTAAAAGCTGATGTTTTCTAAAGGAATCATCCAGTTAATGACAGGCCATTTTTAGACAGGTGCACTTAAGTGTTGCCCTGAGAAATGAATTATCTGAGTTTGTTTACTTCTTTGCCTTGGACAGCTGCATATTAAGGTAACTTCCAACAATTTCTAAGTAGAATGAGGCTTAAGGGGATAGAAATTAAGAGTCTCTGGTGATAGCTTTGAGTTAATGGGGTAAATGCACACACAGGGAGTATTATCATTTCATAGTAAGGTAGTGCCCAAGAGGCAACAATCATATTCAGTGAAGTATAGTGTCAAGATATGCCAGACAATACAGTCCTCCTGTCAAACAGGGGAGGCACCACCAGAGTGTTACAGTCTGATAACAAGATGCAATTCTGCACGAGCAGGTGACTCATTCTGGGATTTTGTATCCCTGTAAGGCAGTCAGCATGAATGCCCAGCCATCATCTGGTGGTACATCAGCTAGGGCTGGTCAGCTAGAGCTGGTGTGGCTAGGTATTGTAAATACCAAAGTTCACCCTCAGTTTTAATGAATTCTACAGGATTGTGTTACTCACTACCGAAAACAAAAGCAGGAAAATTAAATAGAATTAAAGTAAACCCCCACAAAATATAAATAGGAGTAAACCCAAGGAATTTCAGCTAGTAAAAATGAGCAAAACAGTGGAAGCAGACTGATTTCCTGTCTGAGACTCTGGAGTCAACAGGCAATATTACGTACAAAGACTTGAGACAGCTATTAACTCTGCATGTTACTTGCAGTGTGTCAGAGATAGGTCTATTACCCAAAACAGAGCTCTGTTATGAATGTGGAGGTAGCATAGTTTATACCAAGCTAAGGATGTAACATACCAGCTGCCAAAGTTTGTTTTCATTTTTGGGGTTTTCGAGGGAGGGGGGAATAAATAATATAAAAAAGTGCAAACACTCAAACAGAACACCAAAACCGAAACTCAAACAAACCAAAACACCAACAAAAAAATCCCACAAACAAACAAAAACCAGAAAAGGGGTCAAAAAACTTTTACCCAGAATATTAGACAAATCAGCCTGCTGTGTTGAAAAACTACATGATTTCCTCAGTGGTGACTCTAGGTTTTCGTTCCAAATAGCAGTACAGATCTGCCTCTTTCAAACCACATAGCCTGAAATTAACGTAACAATTGAGCTAACAAACTGAATAAGCATTTTTCATTTTAAAAGTCAGTTTCATGAAGGTGTTAGTGGGTTATTAATATCAGAGAATAGTTTTTTTACGGTAAATAATTATTTTGGCACTGGAGCTATAAGATATTTCTGAGATCAAACTTCAAAGCCATGTAAATATACAGATATAATTGTTGTGCCTGTGTAATTTTTATATATTTTTTTTATATGGAGAGTTGGACTTCAGTATGCAGACCAAAGATACTATGTACGTCTCTGCAGTTCTGTTCAGATCAGATTGCATTATGGTAACAGAGCTAACAGCAAGATAGTTTAAAGTATCTCAAAGGATCTAAGTACTGGGTTTGCTGAAATCAAGAACAGGGTCTGAAAGCTATGAGTTATCTTTTGTGCTTTGTGATTTCTGAACCCATTTCTTGGGTTTTGGTTTGCTTTCCCTTGACTTCAACTGTGAGTTTTAGGACCCTATTTGCTGCTCTGGCTCAAGGCTGAGATAGAGGGTCATTGATAAGGTTTGTGATACAAATCAGAGGATCATTCTACTGCGCATTTTTAACAATATAGTTTGGGAAATGGTCTTATAGAAAAGATGTTTTCTCTCATTACATGAATGACTTTTCCTATAATCTGTAGTTCAAAGCTTATGCTGTCCTTTAAAGATTATTATTATGTGGAATTCTTTTGTCTACCTTCTAAGGTCTTCCATTTTTGTGCCAATTACATTAGCTAATAGTTAGCGGTGTTAGTTACATGTCATTTTTTGTAATACATTGCTATTAAAATCTTATGGCCTCATACTGTCTTCCATGGAGTATCATAAAAGAAGGTAGATTTCCAGTACATCTATGGGAAAATAGCATATTAGTATAGTAATTTCTCCAGAAAATCATGTCTCTGGTCCTGTTGTAGCATAGCTAGAATGTGAGCTGATCTGAAAAGCAAATACTTAGAAATCCATTCATATGGGTATAAATTGTGCCCTTTGGTGAAACATTTTTCTTTCCTATATTGGCACCAAAATCTCATCTCCAATAAAGCAGAGGAATGAAAACAGAGTGGCCTGCCCAAGGGGAAGAAACTGAGGGACAGTCATCAGGATGATTGGATCTTCAGGGACTGGCAGTCAGGCAGGCTGCTACATCTGCACGTACAAGATTTTCCTGTTTCTGAGGGAACATTTATCAAGAATAAAGCAAGCTTATCCCCTCCTTTCTCATTTTTACCTCAAGAGGGTACAATATGTTCATAAAGATTAAAGGGAATATCTCGTTTTGCCATTAGGTATCTCAGATTGTTCATTGCAGAAGCATAGAATGAATGCTTTCAATGCTCGTTTAGCTTTGAAAATTGCATCACTATCTAGGCAATGAAAAATAATGGTCTCCATTCACAGCCAACAACACACAAAGAAAAGTTAATTTCTACAAAATGACTGCCATTTAACTTTGCCAAATTGAACTTATACATGTTTCTTGTATGAAAAGTTCCACTACTGGAAAACACATCTGGTGATTTTATACCACATCACCTATTTTACATTCCTGGTTGTACTTAGAAATAATTTTCAGAAGTTAAAATTATAGATTTCAGATAAACTGAAATCATAAAGACTGCACATCAATAGGGTAAGACATTCAAATATGGCACTAGTTCATCTACTTAGAAGTGGTATTCAACAGCAAAGCTCAGAGAAGTTTGAAGTGTTTATGTTTGTACTGTTTGCCATTTTATTCTACAAGACATTAGAGGGGGTTTGCTAAATATGTATTTGTTCTTTGAATGTACCTGAAGCATGCATTTAGGAATTTTCTTTTAAAGCTTAGAAAACGAGGAGTCAAGTAATGCTGTATGGCCATTTTTCCTTCATGTAGGCATTTGTTAGAATATTTTCTTCTGTTCATAGTTGGGTTAATCCTTCCATTATCTAACATCATATTTGTTGGCTTTTTAATATATGGTTTGAGGGAGACTGTCTAGTGAGTCACATGTGTGCTTTTTATGGATTTTTCTTTCCTATGGCTATAATTTCTATTGATAGCACCAGCTGCTGGATCCAAATTTTTACCTGTCACTCAGCATTCTCTATGTTCACATTAATCGGCACTGTCACTGGTTTTAGTAATTTTTAGTAAAGACTCTTCTAGCTGTAGCTGAGTGTGAAATGGAATTATTAGACCTGCAGGGTTTTTTAGGTATTTTTTAGATTTTTTTTTTTCTTTAGATTTAGTGCTTCACTGGAAAAAAGCCAAACATTCCATTAAAACAGCTTAATTAAAGTTATGTTACCTCCCAGCTGTGCTGGACAGTTATCACAGGTTGTCTGATAAGCTAAGAATTGCTAAATTGCCAAAACACTATTTTGTTTCTTCACAGCATTTCAACCTCTTCAAGGTAAAAAAAATTAGGACTCAGTGTGTATATTACCATCATTCATGTTGAAATAGTTTCATTTAGCAGAAGTATCTAAATAGGTAGGATTTTTTTTCATTCAGATGAAGTCTATAGTGTATTGAGGTTTGTACTAAAGGAGAAAATTATTCTGTACTTGGTGGCTAGGGTTTTCTCAGGACTGTAAGGAAAGCAAGGTCAATTTACTGTTCCAGTGAGGTTTCTTTGTTCTTAGTTTAACCATTTGGGCCCAGGCTGAATTTAATCTGTTACAGAAAGAACTAAAAATGAAGGAAGGCATAATACAAAAATTCCACAAATATAGCCTAAATATAGTAGATAATTATTAAAAAGACCAAGGGATTATTTATAAAACCATAGTTACAGGTTTTGTTTAAGGACTTCTGTCACCCTCTTCTCCTGTCTTTACGTAATTTCCAGTCATACATACCTCTGTTGAATAATATTTGTTTATTCCTATTAATGTGATTAAATTAGCTGTTTCACTTAACTGCTTTTACCTCTTGTATTGCTATGCTAAATTCTCATCAATTCCTTTTTTAATGTTTAGTGAATGTTGGTGTAAGTTTAGGGAAAAAAATTATACTATGTCTGATTAACTTCTTGCTCCAAGCAGTGCAATCAGTACGTTGTCTCAGCACATGCACTGAAAGTCTCGTTTGCTGAATGATGACACTGAGCACCTTTTGAAAATACTTCGCTACCATTCAGATGTCCCTTTGCAATAAATATAGTGTAACTGTAGAACTCAAATATTTAAATCATCAAGATATAATTAATAGCCACAGTTCATATCAAATATGCTTGATTATGCTGTCTACATCTGTACTTCTACAAAAAAGTTACTGCTTTGAAATATTATCAAATAACTGAGCATTCTTACACTGACCCTTAACTTTGTTCCTCTTTCATTGAGTTTAGAAATTGATATGAATGTTTGCCACCAGAGTGCAGTTAGTTTGGTTTCCAATAAAGCACCATTTAGATGTTTTGGGATTAGGGGCAGAAAACCCATTTAGTACATCAAAAATATTCTATAAAAGCAATAACACTGTAAAAACTACACAGAACAAAGAGGGGGGAATAACTGAAAGGAAAAAAGGCATTTTTTTTCCCAGCATCGTGCAAGATACTGTTTGTTGGATATCAATGCTATAATCAGGATATGGTGGCAAAAAAAGGATAATGTAAAATAGCACTTTTTATCGTCCAGTTCTCCAGGGAATGATTTGTACTAGGAAAGCCACCTTGTCTGTGAATTATGATCTGTAAGTGGTCAAATACTATTAGAAGGCAAGAAATACATTATTTCTGGCTATCTCCTAGATCTGACTGTGGACATAATGACAGTTATCCCAAATATGGCATGGCAGTAATAGCAAAACTGTACTTGGTTGTAGAATATTTAATGATGAATGATTTTGAAAGACTAAAAGCATAGATTAATTTTAACAGAATTTGCAGAGATTTTCAGTAAATAAATAGCTTCTCTGGCATATAAATTCAGTCACTCTGTGTTAGTACTTTCAGGTACAGGAAATTAATTGAAGGAATTGTGTTGTCTTTTTGCATCCCAAAAACTATAGTTTAATAGAAAACAAAAATTCCATCCCTGCTTATTTCCAAATTTCACATTCATGATATTCTATTTAAAAAGATTTCACAATTTGTAATGAAATAATGTGTGAAAACAGTCTGGAGTAAACTCTTCCTTTCTGCTTTATATTATAGATATAGATGTGTTTTATGGAGTATTCCACATTGTAGAATTGTATTTTAACTTTATAGAGCTTCTACCTACTGGCAGTATTTCCAGGAAATAAGGGATAGTTAGCCAAAGCATTATAGTTTCAGTTTGGGGGATGCCTATTCTGAATGTATATTTCATAACCATACTGCAGTGAACAGAACAAGAAATTAAAGAAGTAACAATAGCAATAAACCCAAAATTTGTATTGGAATAACTGTAGCAGAAAATAGGTTGCAGATCGGATGTAGTGCCAAAGAGACAGAAGAGTCATAGCAGGTATATATGTTAGTAATGCAAAAGTTGCAGAGCCAGTCATGGTTATGACACCTTTTGATGGCATCTGTCATGCCTCAGGAAAACCAGAGATGTCTTATTCACAGTAGTTTCTACAGATTAGCTGTCCAAAGTGGTAGTTCTCTCCTGCATGAAGAGGAAAAACTGAAGGCACTGTAAGAGCACCTGAAAAGCTGGTCTGAATCTGAATAGACTTTTTAAGAATGTGAAGCCTATCTGCTGTAGGTATAATGCTATGGTATATCTTGAATTAAATACTTTGACCAGATTCTGTGATTAGTTTTGGCACTGAGCTCAGGAGTAGTGTGCTTGCATTTTATGTACTCACTCACAGGCAAGGGTTAATCCACTATTGCTAAAAAGCAGTTTAATCTCAGTATGCAATATATAGAAAATTCAGATGATAGAATGACAGATTCATAGAATCATAGAATCATTTAGGTTGGAAAAGACCTTTAAGATCATCAAGTCCAACCACAAACCCAGGAATTCCAAGTCCATGACTAAACCATGTCACCAAGCACCCCATCTACGCATTTTTAAGATATCTCCAGGGATGGTGATTCCGCCACCTCCCTGGGTAGCCTGTTACAATGCTTCACCAATCTTTCGTTGATTTTTTTTTCCCCATATATCCAATCTAAACCTCCCCTGACACAAATTGAGGCCGTTTCCTCTTGTCCTGTAGCTTGTTACTTGGGAGAAGAGACCAACACCCACCTCACTACAACCTCTTTTCAGGTAGATGTAGAGAGCAATAAGGCCCCCCCTCAGCCTCCTCCTCTCCAGACTAAACCACCCCAGTTCCCACAGCCGCTCCTCATAACACTTGTGCTCCAGACCCTTCACCAGCCCCGCTGCCCTTCTCTGGACACGCTCCAGCACCTCAGTGTCCCTCTTGCAGTGAGGGCCCAAAACTGAACCCAGGATTCGAGGTGCAGCCTCACCAGCGCCAAATGCAGGGGGACAATCACTGCCCTGGTCCTGCTGGCCACACTGTTTCTGATACAAGCCAGGGTGCTGTTGGCCTTCTTGGCCACCTGGGCACACTGCTGGCTCGTGTTCAGCTGGCTTTTGACCAGCATCCCCAGGTCCTTTTCTGCAAGGCAGCTTTGCAGCCACTCTTCCCTGAGCCTGTATGTTGCATGGGGTTATTGGGACCCAAGTGCAGGACCTGACACATGATTTTTTAAAATCCTGGGAAGGCAACACAAGCAACCCTAATAAGGCATCCCTATCCTTCTCTGTCAACTGCATTCAAAATTAATGGCCATGTAAGGCACCTGAATTCAAACAAGGGAAACAATAATGATATAACGTTCGACTTAGTTGACTAGTTGGCTGTTGGTTTTCATTCCTTTCTTAGCTGCTTGGATCTTTTTGATTCCTCCTCCCACAGCCTTGATAAATATGAAAAGTCTCTTATTTGAGGGGAGTGGGAGGGAAGAAGCAGTGGATGCTGGAGATGGGATGACCAGAATTGGATAACAAGAGCTGAGCACAAGGTCTGCATGCCATAGTGATTCATGTGATTGTGTTATAGCAGCTTATAATAACCAAGCCCTGTCATTCTTTATAGTCCCAGTTTTCTAGTTAGATATTTTTAAACCATCTCCTCATTGTGCAGTTGTTTTATTGAAATGACCATAGTAACTCTTGAGATATTTCTCCTGAGTTATTAAAGTTAATTTAGAATTCAACAATGTGAGCACGTAAATCAAACTCAGCCTAATTAGTATTACTTACTACTTATATTGGATAGTGTCTATATGTCCCACTGAGGTAGTGAGTTTTTGTTGTGCCATGCGTGATGTAAACAATCTAAATAAAGTATGTGTGCATTATCCTGACAATTAGATATCACAGTGCCCCAAGACGTTTTACAATCCCTTAAGCAAATCTTAATCCACTTTATCTCCTCCATGGAGATCATTCAAGATGAATTAGAGATGCCTCTAGAAAACAAAGACCTGGTTATGAATTCCTGTGAGGACAGTTAGAATCATGGCTTGAACATGAAGCTGAGACACAGGAGACCTGTGTTTCTAATAGTTCTTTTTCACATTTTCTGCATGACTCTGCTCAAGCCTGTCTTAAAGGCATTAACCATGTAGATGTTGTAGCACCTGCTTATGAAGTGCTGGTTCAGAGAGAAGCAAGAGTGGGCTGCTCTATGAGGGAAACCAGGAGACAGCAGGACGTGCACAGTGGCCTTGCTGGAAAAGTCAAGGTCCCACAGCACTCAAACGAAATGAGCAGAGGAGGTCTGTGACGATAGCCAGGCCCAGCTAATATTTCAGATCACTAGACGAATCCATAGTGATGAGGCAGAGCTGACATCAAGCCAGGAAGTCAAGTCACAGTGTCAGGATCAGGATTTGGTCCAGTGGTCTCCAGGCAAGCCCATAGTGAAAAAGCAGCTCCAAGGCTGCTTGACCTTGATTCCAAATCTGCAGGTCAAGGTTAAAAAAACCAAAGTACATAGCTTACACAAACAAAGCTGATTCAGCTTAAGTGTAGCTCCTGAGTGAAGGGGCACGGACCCCCACTTCTCACAGCCCTTTTCACAGTAGTCTGATCGAAGTTACACATTCGCATTATCAGAGCTGATTTTGAGCACCAGCAGCTAAAGCTGTAGAGGTATGTGTGTGATGGGGGTGCACCGGCTTATGGCACCTTGGTACTTAGTTGAACAAAAAACTCAGAATGGAAGATACTCACTAGAAAAATGATTTGATACCCACTAGAGAAATGACCAGGAAATGCTACGCTTATGACTGAATTCTTTCTGTCTCCTAAGTTAGTAAAGAAATTAGTAAAGCACTAATTTGAGACACCTCTCAGTTATCTGGCATGAATTAAGCAAATCTGCCTTTCTTCTGAACCCTTGGCTTATGTGTTGTGTCTATTGTCAAATGAGTATTCAAATAGAGTTTTAGTCCTCCTTTCCTCCTAGATAGCTGAAGGTTTTGATGGTGATAGCCTTGAATCCTAATGGATATTCTCATCCAAAGTGAGGAACGTATGATTTATGATTTATAATTCCTTCAGATGGGGATCGCCTCTTCAGAGGGGGAGGTAATCACACTAAGATCTTCCTAATTCAAGTGCTAAAAACATTAGTTCAGTAGTCTAACAGGCAGTGTTAGACCAGCAATGCTTTCTCTGACTTGACCAGATTTTAAAGAAGAAAGCAACTGCAGATGCATTTAATGAGGGAACCAGTCTGATCAGTAAAGCTGACCAGTATAGCTACAGGCTTGAGCATTTTGAGGATCTTGCTTGCTGCTTTGTCTGATATCTCAGTCTTAATGGAGCTGAAGTATAAAGGCACTGAGATGCTCTGATTGGATCATTTCTGGGAAGGCATATGGAGAAATTTGTACATGCCTGGTGAAGTGCTGTAAAAATGAGGGCTACCTGCAAGCATTTCTTCCATATCTACTGTTTTGAAGGATACGGGTTTTGATCAGGCTGTACTTTAGTTTTACTAGCCACTTCCATACTATTATTGCTCTGAGATTCTATGCCAGAGTAATTTACAGTTCTCTCAGTTTTAATTTGCTCATAGTTGTATCTGAAAGTTCTTCAAGTTGCCATTTTGTGTGATTTAAAAAGCTGTTCAATAATAAAATGTAATAGAGATGTTTCTAGTCTGCTACAAAATATTGTGATTAGAAACATATATGGATTCACATTGTGGCTTTTCTACATCAAATCTTCTATCTCCATGCATGAGATTTCACTTCTCGTATCACCTTTCAATATCCTGCATAACTTAGTTCACATCTTTCTAGATTTCTGAATTATAGGATTCAGTTGCCATTTCCCTAGAGGCAAAGACAATGGCCATCTTTCCTTTGCTTCAATTTTCTGCTTCTGGGAAGCAATCATTCTACCCTTTCTCATCATCTCCCCAAGCAATGTAATGTTGAGACAATATTTTTAAAAAATCCCTGCTAATGATTTTCATGTCTGTTTGCCTCCTTACTGATCTCTTGTTCTCTGGCAATTCCTGTCTATCTTTTAAGTAGTTCTTAGTGGATATCTAATCATCAGTAAACGTGATAAATATACAAATGATACCTCTTTCTCAGCTTTTCTTCCTTCTCCCTTTCTCTGGTGACAGCTTCATCATCATTCCCACCTTCTGAGCTTGCTACCTTAAAATCAGCTTCAGCTTCACTCTCTTTTTCTCTCATTATGAGCTAGAATCACCAGCACAGACACTTTTGCCAGTCACTTTAGTGATTGAAAAATGGTTTCTGCAGCTTCCCAGCACAGTCAATCTAAAATAGTGTTGCAGGTGGCCTTGCCTCCTCAGTATTACCATGGTTTTCACCATTGTGTATGTAACATTAAAAGTCATGCACTTAAATGCCAACTCTTTCTATCTCCTGCATCAGCCTCCATCTCGCTTTATGCCATGTCTTTCTTTTCCTTGAGAAGTGCTTTATGACAAGGCAAAGGTGGCTAAGGGAACACTTAGTCTTAGTAGCATGAACACACAGTAATACTAAGAGGAATGGAAAAAATAAATCTCTCAGAAACTCACAGTACCTTGGATGTGGCTCTGGGTCTCTTTGGCTGTTCATATCTTCATCTTCCATATAACTCCCAGAAGATGGAGTTGTCTTCTAGTTAATGAAGTACAACTTCATACCGTGTTTTGCTCAAAGGATTTTTCTGAATAACCACGTATTTCAGAATGTATCATGGAAACACATTCTTTTCTGACTGCTCATTAAAAAATTGTTTACATTTTGACTAGATCAATTGGGTTTTCTTAAAACTTGTGATTCAGATTTGCAAATTTACAATTTATTTTTTTCTTTATATTCATATTGGCCAGCTGCAAATAGCTGTATTCATCTTACAGAATGCAATAATGTAAGTATATAGAAACAATGATTAAAAATTATAAAAATGCTAAGATTATTATATTTTCGCCTAGGGGGACCTGTTGATAGGACATTTGGTGAATGGTCAAATTCTGTGATGCTACAGCCATTTCTATACACTAACTCTTTCTCAGGGACTAAATTTTAATAGTTTCCATATTTTTTTTTTTTTAGAAAGATTCTATTATCCATAACAACAATTCTTAATGCTCTAATTAACATTTGAGCTTTTAATTTTTTGTTTTCCATTTTTATTCCCATTCCTAGAACAAAGAAAAGTTTGGAAAAATAATTGTAATATTATGCTTCACCTATTTTAATTTTATCAAGTTAGATTTTTTATCCTAACAAATGTGCAATCAGAAACATCTCAAGAGAATGCATATGTCTATGTGATTTTTTACGAGTCTTTGAAATTAGTATATTCCTGAGTTGTTCCTAAAATACAGAACTTGGTACTGAACAACAAAAGTACACAAGACCAAGAAGAAACACTTGCCTGCTCCATATAAGTTATTATTTTTTTTAATTATGCAAGTACCAGAAGATATCTGAGTGTTTATTAAATGCATCCTGATCATTGTCTGAAGCCATGCTCCTTTCTAACTTCCTAAACATTATACGAGTCGTATTATTGATATGGCAGCATATTACTGTCTTTTGTTACAGGCTTTTGGAAGCATATTAAAACATCATACAATTATGTGACTGCTCATGTCTTTACTTATTCTTCACGTTGTTTAGAGCACTGCAGCAGCCTGCAAGCTCAAAATACAGATGAGTTCATTATTTCCTCTAAGGTGCTTTTTACTAATAAATGTATTATTTTGCAACAAAAAAGGTAATGGGTACCTCTCTTCCCCATTGCATTTTCTATGGAGTACAGAAGGGAATTATTCAGAGATCACTGTTAAGGTAGCTTGTTGATTAACCTAAAGCATTATCCTTCACCTTCAAGCAGTGAGCCCATTTAAGACACAATTTGCTTGACACCAAAGGAAGGACTCATGCATAACTCATGCCTGATTAGTGAAAGTATCTGTGAAACACCTACTGCTTCTGCCTACACCAATACTGTGTCTTGCTGCCCAAAACTTTAATAATTAGAAGGTAGCTGTTACGGGCTGTTGAGTTACAGGGATGCAAGTGCACAGCAGGATTCTAGGGACATCCCTCTCATCTCCCATGGAGCAGTAGGGCATAACAGGGTTCTAATTTAAGAAGACATCATTTCTGTGTTGGTAGTCCTAAGAAGTAGTATATCTGTTCAGTTGTAATTTCTTAGGAGCTTTTTTCTACCTATTTTCTGACAATTGTTCAATGTTGGTTCAGTGTGGAGAGATTTCATGAGTATTACTAGTAGAGGGAAAAGTACCTGGTTGATCTTATGCTCATATAAGAGGATGTCACTTCACCACAGTCCTTCTGTTACATATAATCTTGTGAGTGGTGAAGAGGTGGATTTATCCATGTACTGATAGAAGAATTTTAAAGATCATCAGGCCTGTTCAGATGCAGAGTTCCATAGCAAATCTGGAGGTCCACAAATTGGTCTCCTTGAAAAGGGGATATCACCATTTGTGTTTAATACAAATTGTCTTTTAAATGATGGGTTTAAGTGGGTAGAGCAAATCTGTTATGAATATAATCTCTAGCATGTCCATCTGGCCATTTGATGATGAGCCAGGCAAGACTTTGTTCCCTGTGTATCCAACATGAGCTGACAAATAAGCTTATTTATTCTACAGAAGACCAAAAGTTTTACTGTTAGGGTCAACAGAATAATTCTAATATGTATAAATGTGATTCTAGTTGGGTTTTCTTAACACAGATGTTTGCAGAAATACTCAGTATTCTTAATTTTAACACAAAAATCCTTTCATATTCTTTATTCTGAACACTTGTAGCAATGGCAGTTCTATTCATGACCATTTTACCCAGAAATAAATTTAGCACTACTAGAGTTCTGTTTAGTCCATGAGCAAACATCCAGTCATTTTTCTGTCATGCCTTGCAGTGAATCTGATTTCCTGTTCTAAGGTGATTAATATTATTCAAGGGGCTGATTCTGAAATGTAACCAATTTTTTTTGAACATGAGAGGCTAATGGTTGCATACTAAAGGGAAGGTGATGATGACTCATGCCACTTATTCGGTTGCTTTATCTTTTATTTAGCAATCCAGATCAGTCAAACAGCTACTGGAAGTTGCACTACGCAGCTTATAACTCATTTAGGGTTATAGGGATCATAACAACATATTTCAGCTTTTCTATTCTAGGCCATAATCTACAAGGGCTAGCATACAAGAACTACACAATATTTTTTTTCACTCTGAATTTTCTTGACACATTAATTAACCACTTCTGTGCAGCTCCAAATAAACCGCTTAAATATCATTCACATATTACTGTGTGTAATCAGGTCATTTGGATAGTCACGGAAAATTCTCCATTCCTATCAGCTTGGAGTTCATCAGTTCCAAAGATATTTTATTTTACTCAAGTAAGAACAGTTAGCAGTTTCCAATTACGAAATTTTCAGTAGAGTAGTATTGAACAGGTTGTCTGCAACTGCAGCATGAAAATGAAATAAAGGCAAAAGGAGATGCATTTGTAAAGGATATTAAAATGAATCCATTAGGGGTCAAAGCAATCACTAAATTGATTAGACTAGACTACTTAAGTAGATTTTTCTGAATCAATAATTATTATGGAGTCATCAAATATGTATGGGTTCTTATGTGTAGTTGAGCCACTGTCTTGTAATTCATACCAATGTGCATCAAAAAAAAGCTTAAAGAATTCTAAAAAGAAGGGCTCTTTCTCTTGTGTTCCAGCTTAGAACTGGGTAAAGTTTTCTTCCATCTTGAGCATATAAATTTCACCTGCAAGATTCAGAAGAATAATGGTGCTGTGTTTTTAAAGAAATAAAGATTATATTCTACCTCCTGCATTCTTCAAATGTTGAATACAGTCAAGTACCATGGATGAGATTCCTTTTTCTACTTTTTTCTTCTTCTTTTTTTTTTTTTTAATCTTTGGGAATCTCTTTAAAATTGAAAGTATATATCTCTTTAAAATTGAAAGTATATATCTCTTTAAAATTGAAAGTATATAGGAGGCTCAAAAAGAGAGGCTGTCCAGAGAATGAAAGAATGCAATGTATTCTGCACCCTAAACATGTTTAACATGTTTCTCTACAATGAAACTTTCCAAATTTTTTTCTGCCAAAATCCTTTATTATTATTATTATTGTTAGCAATACCTAGAATATCACTGGAACTGCCATAATACAAATAAACAAAAAAGAAAAATTTCCATCTAGGAAAGTTTCAATTAATTGTGTCTACATAGAACAGGGCACATCCAAACTATAAGAGTGATCTGAGGAGTGACCATGCTGGTTACTTGTCAGTGTTATGTCTTCAGCATAAATATTCCAAGAACATGTAGTCAGATTGGAACAGAAAAATGTAGTACAGCAATAGCTCAAATATGGTTTTAACTGAGACCATAAAACTTGCTGTATTTGGTGTCCATGGGAAGCTTTATATTTTAAATTCCTTAATTTAAAATGGCACGTGCAGATTTTCTTCAACTTCTGCTTAGATCAATCTTGGTTTAGTTTTTCTTTATCTTTTTCTTTTCATCTTTCTTTTTAACTTTACAATCTCATTTTTATTAATATTCTCATTGACTGTTTTTCCAGTATTATGCAACTTCTGTGTGTGTATAAATAGCAAGAATACTTCTGCCATAGTGCCTGTAAATATCCTCATTGGCTAGTTTTCTGCATCACAAGTTCAGAATGTGATGTTTTGGTAGGGTAATTAAAAAAAAAATAAAAAATTCAACTTTCGTTTTTCCCTTCTGCAGCAATTGCAGAACTGTTGAGTTCCAGTATTTGGAGCATTATTTTCTAATACAAACTTAACATAAGAATACAACAAAGTACAAAGTGAATGACATGTCATTCTCTTACTATCTGTGTGTAAGAAACTGACATTTAAGCTTCTGACATGTGAATGACCCAGCACCTGAATTATACACATTCTCCTCTAAAAGGCCTGCTGATTTTCGTGCTCACAATAAATAACTATTTCATAACACAGATGTAAACTAAGTTAGGGAGTAACAAAGCCACATTTCACAATGGAAATACAGCTTGTCCTGCTCCAAGCTCGTTGAAAGGAGTTGTAGACTAATAATTAATGTGTGTATTAGATTTTTTACCAAAAAAATACAGTTCACAGTGGCACTGAAGAGGTGGGAACAGTTTTACATGTCCACCTGGCCATGCTGATGGGCTGAACTAGTTGCCTTCAGTCAGATTCCATTAAATTATCTTGCACCATCAAACATCAGTGCCATGTTGGACATTATAGGCACATCCTCTTGGAATCATTCAGCAAAGTGACTAAAGAAGGACCTAATAATCTGTGCGAAGCTGTAAGAGGCAGACTTTGCAGGATATAGATCAAGCATTTTGGCAAATTGTTTCAACTATTGGTCTATATGTGCTCTGTACTCTCTTTGTCTATGCAGAGATCCAAAATCTTCTGTGAAATTTTTTTTAAAAAAAAATATTGCTTGACTGTGAGTAGAAGAAAAGTTTGTCTCCACCATGAATGAGAATATATAGAATCATGAAATCATAGAATCATTTAGGTTGGAAAAGACCTTTAAGATCTTTGAGTCCAACCATAAACCTAACACAGCCCAATAAATAAATATGTTTATAATCATTGCATATAAGCCATAAGTCAAATGTTTTTATATTTAGGTTTTGTGTTATCCCTCACCTAAATATTAACCAATATTTCTGAAACTTTGGTTCTAAGTAGTGCTTAGGTACCACGATGAATGGCCCTATTTAAAATACAGAGATAGACAGAGTCCAGAGAGGTACTGTCCTAGACTCTCACCATTTATCCAGTCCTAAAGTGTTTTTTTGTTTTGCAGAGTGAATTCCATTGAATAACATTGATTTCCTATTTCAATAAAGGGAACTGTCATCCAAAATGTGCATGAAACATTAAAGCTCTTCTAGCTAATTAGATAGATAGGTAGATACAGAGATGAATACTGTGCATTTTAAAAAAAACAATATTGTCTTATACAGGTTATATTTAATTTTGAAAACTAAATAACTGTGGGTTTAATTTTATTTATGTGGTAAATAAAATAAAAATCTTTCTACATTTTAAGAACTATGGAAAAATATCCATTTTTAAAATGTTAATGTATTCCTGTATAACCATTGATTGCACGTGTAAACATGCAATCCATTTTATGCCCCAATAATTCTGAAACACCTGAACTCCTCTCCCTCCACATATCACCTGAAAATTCACAAGACTAAGCATCCCCTTAAGGTCTGGGAATGTATTTGCCAATTTCAGCCCAGAGGGGATTGTAACTAGCATTGTAAAGCCCTAATGATAGTTTTATAATGAAACCCTGAAATAACCTCAAGTACCACCTCACTAATGTGATTCTATAATACATAACCAGTCTAATTTGAAACTAAAAGTCAGTTATCAAGGAATACATTTGTAGAGTTAACATTGTTAGCCTGTTAATTTTCCTCTTCTCATGGATTTGAATTACAGTTTCCTTTCAAATAAAATCCAGTGATGAGACACCTAATGGTTTTTTGCTTTAATTTTTCTGTTCTGATTGCTTTTACAGCTGTCCCCCATTGTCTTTATATTTAGCCCCCTTGCAGAATCCTTGCAGCAGAATCATTATGCAGATCAAAGTATAGTCCTGATGTCCAAACTCTTCCAACTGCATTAGCCTCTTCATAAATTGATTAGGAAGAGCCTTGCACAGGAAATGGCTATCAACATGGCTTACATTAAGAATGGAGCTGGTGCTCCAGACGTGTTATCATCTCTCTGAGTGTACTTGCAGCCCTGTCAGTTCCTTAAAAGTAGTGTGAGTCTTAGCAGACACTAAGAGTGTTGCCGTGGAGTCATACTTAGATTTCACAGCAAAGATGAAAGTGATTTCCAGATAATAGTTGAGTTAGAAAACAGAGAAAATAAGAATGAGTAAACAAAAGTCCAAACTGCCTATTATTAGATTTGATACCTATTTATTCTGCCTCTCTATGTCTGTTACAGATATAATACTGATCTTGTTTGGGGGGTTGGGGGGGGTTTAGATGGAGAAAAAAAATAATAATTCAGAATTGAAATTATTCTTTCAAGGAAAAGAAATCAAGTGCTATACCATATTACTCTCATATGTGTGGAAACAATGAAGTCTTTTAATATGTGAATCTCCTTAATGGGTCTGTCTTGAAATTGTGCCTGTATAGGGGATAAAAGCTCTGTTATTGCTTCATTAGCCTGTATCTAGCAGTTATGTTTCCCAAAGCAATTTGCAGTATCCTCTTCCTTTCATTGTCACATTTGATCATTTTAGTATTTGCTGTGAAGACATGACAATGTCCTTAGTGTAAATTTCAGGGTATAAACCAGTACATTCAATAATCCTTGTTAAGAAACTTAATCAGAATCTAGCTGACAAATTATATGCCACACAATTAATCCATAGTACAAGTGCATAATAAACAGAAGATTACACTTTCTCTGCCAGCTAATGTCCTATAAATTCCTGCTTTTCTTGAAATGTATTATTAAAATTTTTGTTATTGCTATACTGTTATTATTGTATGATGCTTTAAAGTATGAAACAATTTTTTTTATTTTGTGATTTCTTTTACTAGTGGCTAGCATTCAGAAGCTTCCTGCTGCATCTGTTTTAACTGACATCAATTTCCCTATGAAAGGAAGAAAAGGAATGGTTGATTGGGCACGAAACTCAGAAGACAGGGTCGTCATTCCAAAAAATATCTTCACCCCTATGTCAACAGGTAAAAAAGCATATCAGCATGTTAATTTTGTATTAGCTTTAAGAAGGGAACTCAGTCTTTGTCTCATAGGACCACTGTATGATATAAAGTGGTTATTTTATCCATCTTCAAAAGAAATCCAGTACCCACAGCTTATCCCAGAGGGAAATGATGGGGCTTAGCATCTTGAACAAAAATGCTAGAGAAATCGTAGACATTTTTTTCTGTGCCAAAGAGCTTAGTTATTGTGTACAGGATTGCACCTGTGGTGTTATGAAGTAACCTGAAGTGCAGTTCTGCTGAATCCCCTGAAAGTGTTCCACTCCAGCAGACTGGGCCATTCAAACAGGTCACCTAGCTTTTACCAAATGATGCTCAGCAGGCACATTACCCTGGCTTCAGGTACAATTCACAAATACCATTGCGGTGTAGATATCTGACATTAGAGAATTTACTTGCTAGGCATTAAGGTCTAAAGACAGTCTTTGAGAATGCTTAATTATAAAGGTAAATGAAATAGCATGGATGTCTGCACACAATGATGGATTTTTTGAAAATATGATTTTCACTGGTTTAAATCTTTTGATATATTCCTGACAGTGCTACGTCTTTATGACAGCCTTCCAGGATATAATTCAAAATTATGATGGTTTATTTAGAATAAAATTTCTACTAGAAAGATAAATGGTATTCACAGGTTTTTATGCTGATCAAAGCTTGTGAAGGAGAGTTTAAAAATCTTTCTCTTCTTGCTCTTTTCAGAACTAGATGAATCAACTGTATTTGTACTTGGAGCAGTGCTATACAAAAATTTAGAACTCATTTTGCCCACTTTGAGGTAAGAAATTTCATAAATAAAGTATGAATTAAGCTATTTTGGGATCATAACTACACTACATGTCAGGATAAAAGCAGAAAACCAAGATTATTTGCATATTAGTATTGGGTTTTTTCCCCCTGTTATTTAAAATATGTGTGTGTATATGTGTCTCCTTCATGCATAGTCATTTATATGATGGAAATAACCTTTTTATCAAATTGGTTTAATATATATTTCACATAATCTATATGAATTACAGAAATATTTGCTTAGACGTATGCACACTGAGGTACATTAGTGCTCAGGCCATTTATGCTTGTGCTTCAAACTACTTTGTCCAGTTAGTAAAAGTGATCTAATAATGGCATCATAACCTGATGTACTAAGGTTGTCTACTCTACTTCTACAGAAGTCTCTAGTAATGGTTTTTCAAGTACGTTTTCAGTGCAAGTTGTATTCATAAGGGACAGCAGAGCTATAGAGGGGATTCATTGTAGGTACAAGACATGCATGTGCTTGAACAGCTGTGGCATGTCAGTTATGAGGGCCATACACCTACATAAAGACAGGGGAGGGTCTCTTGTTTCACTTTTTTCTTTCTGTACTTGATAACAGACAATTTTCAAACAAACATTTCACCCCCTCTTCTCAAATTACTGGTTAAGATCATTTCATGGTTCATTAATACTATCTTATTTCACATGATCCTGGGCACCATTTGTTTTCTAATGGCCTTTTACAGTACAAGAAATGGGTGCAGATTGTGTCACAATAGCTGCTAATGAATTCACAATAATTAGAAAGGATAGTAATTAGGAAGCCCCCATATCACAGTTCCCTGTTCTATTTAACCAAAACTTCAGGATTTGAAACTAAGGATGAAAAACCAGCAGATTTTTGCCAAAATCCACTTGAAAACAAAAAAGACTCCATCCTAAGGAAAAAAAAAACCAAAACCAACCAAAACTTCCTAGTAAAGTTGCAATGCGCTGTGCAGTGAGTAGCTGCAATGCTGGGGACACAAATCTCTCTGAGGTAAAGCACAATTTGAACAGTGATGTCCTGTCAGGACACCTGGAGGCCTGGGAAGTGCTGGTGAGAGCTGTCCATGCTTAAGGCATTGTATAAATGACATCTCAACCACTTCTGAAACGTCAGTAAACACTTTCCATTTGTGTGCCAGTTCCTGAAATAAGCCAGGAAGTAAGACATGTTTGTGAGAGACATCTTTTCTCCTATATTCAAAGAAACAGATCCAAATAGCTGCTGTACTCAGTATTTTTGGCAGATTTAGAGGCAATCTGCTAATCCTAGGAAAGTATTGAGGTGGCCATGTACCTTTCAGACCTTTATATTGTAAATCACAGTCTATGATCATGCCTTTCCAGCTCTCACAGATCAACATTTTCAATTTATAGAAAATAAGCGTGAACCTTAAACGCTGTATATTTGCTTATATGAAAAGCCTTTCAGGGCTTTTATTTAATCCATTAAAAAAGTAAGATTAATAGGCCTTTCTAGATATCTCCTAGAATCAGTAACATCCTAAGTAGCAGGAATAGGGGCAGAAAAGGGGCATAAAATTACAGCAATTTAAGTACTGTGGACTACAAGAAAGCGCATCTTGGTTCTGAATTTTTTTGCTTTTATCTATTCTTCTTTCAGCTGGTTACTGATTTACACAGCAAATTTGACCATTTCTCTGTACAATTCAGTTCGCAGATAGGTTTTGTGAGCTTCTAAAGCGAAATGGTCTAATAGTCTATGTATACCTATTCATAAAGGAAGCCTTTAGAAATTCAAATACGAAGATATCCCACTTTGCCTCTCTGAATAGGTTCAGTATGATTTGACTCCAATTCTCAGCTGCCCAAGAAGGGGAAATGAGCACTATTAGTTTCTCTTATGTTTTTGAATAGGGAATAGAAGTCAATATTAATCTGTGATATAAAAATATAACACATATTCCCAGATACGTCTAGCCTCTTCTTTGTTCAGAGAATAGCACCTCAGCCCTCCCTGAAGTTCTTTAATATTTATAATGAAGTTATACTGAAACTTTTATAGTTTACATCTCTGATGTCATCAGAAAGTGTTCATGCTGAATTTCTTTGCCCATGTTAGATATATTCAAAATTCGATCTCATGCCCTTAGAATACTACCTCAGTGGCACAATTTCAGACTGATTTAATAGATTCATAAAATCATTGAACTGTTTGAGTTGGAAGGGACTGTCCAAGATCACCTAGTTCCAACCCCCTGCCATGGGCAGGGACATCTTCCACTATATCAGGTTGCTCAAAGCCTGGTCCAACCTGGCCTTGAACATTTACAACGATGGGACCTCTGGGCAGCCTGTTCTAGTGTCTCACCACCCTCGTAAAAAGTTTCTTCCTTATGTTTACTCTAACTCTACCCTCTTTCAGTTTAAAACCATTGTACCTTGTCCTGTGACTACAGGCCTTGGTAAAATGCCTTTTTCTGTCTTATAAGCCCCCTTTGAGCATTGAAAGCCAGCAGTAAGGTGTTCCCTTCTCCAGGCAACAATGCCATGTCTCTCAGTCTTTCTTCATAGGAAAGACGGTCCAGCCTCTGATCATGTTCACGACCTCCTCTGCACAGGTCCCTGCCTTTCTTGTACTGGGGACCCCACAGCTGGATGCAGTACTCCAAGTGGGATCTTGTAAGAGCACGGTAGAGAGGGAGAATCGCCTCCCTCAACCTGCTGACCACACTTCTTTTGATGCAGCCCAGGAAACAGTTGGCCTTCTGGGCTGCAAGTGCACATTGCTGGCTCGTGTCCAATTTTTCATCCACCAGTATCCTTAAGTCCTTCTCCACAGGGCTACTCTCAACCCCTTCATCCCCCAGACTGTATTGATATTGGGGATTGTTTCAACCCAGCTGCCTGACTTTGCACTTGGGCTTGTTGAACTTAATGACACTCACATAGGCCCACTCCTCAAGCCTGTCCAAGTCCCTCTGGATGGCATCCTTTCCCTACAGTGTATCAGCTGCACCACCAAGCTTGGTGTCACCTGCAGATCTACTGAGGGTGCACTCAATCCCACTGTCTTCTGTCATTGATGAAGATACTAAATACTATTGAATGCATTTTTATGCATTCAAACCATTTTAATGTTCATTCAGATGGAATTCTGAATTGCAAAAAAGCTGCAACTGTGCTTAGTGCTGAATTTGTTGAGCTATTAGACTCCTTACAAAAATTAGAACAGCAATGCAGGTTTTAAAGGAATTGTTCTTATGGGGTAGTTTATCATTTTACATTCATTCAGGTATGTGAATGAAGTGGAGGTTTCTATACATCCCACTCCATTTGGAAAAGGTTTATTTTTGTATGCTTATATTTTGCAATGAAAAACTATCATCTTACTATCATCTGTACTAATCTTATTTACATGTAATAGGCATTATTGTGATAACCATATTAGTGCTGAACATACACCACAATAGCATTGTGTATGGAAAAAACCCCTGTAAAATATGGAAGGAGGTAACACCATCTAGGTTTTTTATATGATACCCAGAAGTATGGTGCCTATGTACAATGTATGAATTAAAAAAACATTCTGGAAAAGAATCTTATGCAATACTGTTCTAAATAAAATTGCAGTTGCTGAAATATGTTAACAGTGGGAATAAAGGTAAACAAAACAATAAAGTAAGGTAAAACGGGCTTTTGTTTGAGTTCAAAGTCCACATCATTTACACCCTGACAACTTCATAAAGAGGTGATTTCTACTGGCTACAGTTAAATATCTAGAAAGCTTTACCACTTTGCATGTGATTTCAGTCCCTGGATGCACAGGAGTTAGGGTGGGAGCAAAGTAAATATTTGATTGTAGTTTCCAGAAGAGCAAAGGTGACACACATTCCAAGACATTTCTTAATATCAGCACTAAAAGGTGTGCAAGCTTCTGCATCATCACAAGGAACTTCTTTGTTTAAAATAAATAGACAAATAAATAAAAAATATCTCCATATATCTTTAGGGAAAACCTTTCAAAACACCTAACCACAGAATACCCATCTGGTACATCATAGGTGTAGGATTTCATTATTTAGGGCAGCCTATACAATATATTTCACAAAGTCCAAAATTAGCTGCATTTTACCATATGGCCTTGATTTTTTTTGTTTTTACTGGCATAGAGTCTATTAAAAGTAGGTCTCGTAAACACAGTGTGAGATGAGAACTTGGCAATTACATTAATATAGAACTTTTTGGACCATGTGTTTAATCCTAGTAGTACATGTATATTATTCAAAGAATTTTTTTCTAGGGCTGCTTAAAGAAGAGGTTAGGGAAAAGAAGAGAAAAGCATTTTGTTCTTCCTTATAAAAATAGAATATTTTTTTCCATGCACAAGTAAATAAAATTCATCTGATTCTATTTGTTAAGATACTTTGCTGCACTGCACTATTTCTGTAATGTCAAATGGATTTTTTTAAAATCATATATTGAAATATTGAATACTTTGAGCACTATAGACTGAGTATTATTTCCATAGCTCTTGCATCCCTGAGCATGTTTATGTTATTGTTAGGTTCACAGAAAATTGATTCTCAGTATTATACTCATCTAGAAGATATTATGTATAATTCCTCTCCTGGGCTCTCTGAAGGAATACATTGCATATTGTGAGATAGTTTTTAACATTAACAAATAAGAACAAATAAAGAATCAATGATTTTGCTGTAGCAAGACTTTTTTCCTGTCACTTAAACAACCACTGTACTTTTCCTGCTATAATTTCCTGCACTGAAATGTTCTCTTTCCCCATTTGAAACATCATTCCTAATCCCCTCCTTCGAGTGCTATACTGCAAAAAAGGCCCTTAAACTTCCTTAGGTCAGCTTTGTCAGACTGAGGACAGAGTACCTCAGACAGGCTTTTACTGCACAGCATTACTACTATGGCATTCATAATTTTTTTGTAAGGTATACAACATTTACACATTGAACTATAACTTCTTTCATGCTGTCTTGAGATAGCAGCATGCCTTATTCATAAGTTCATTTTTCTTGACCAACACAGAGACACTCTAAAAAGAAAATAAAATATGAGTTTCATATCACACAGAATCAATATGTATACCCTTATGTAAAAGAATAGCCTCAAAACGTGTATACAGATAGAAAAAGAACTTAGTAAAATAACTATATTTTATTAATATTGTTCTTAATTCACATCATAAATAACACACAGACAAAATGGACAGCCACTCTGGAAGCTCTTCTTGAGCCTTTCCTCAATCAAACTTCATTATCTTGAATCTTCAAGGATTTATTCAACCAGAGTTCCCAAGGAATTTAATATAATATATTTTTTGAGTAATTGATTTCAAAATTTGACCCTGATGTGCATTTTTCTGCACAGTCATCAGAGCACCATCCTGTACAAGTTCATTTTAGATTTTTTTTTATGAGGGAGAAGGAGGTAATGGTGAAGTCACTCCCCACCTGTCATAAAAAAGCAGTAAGATGATGCAGTTGCTGAGGAAGCGTGAGATAGGTCATTCCTATTCTATGTCATTCCCAATACATGAGCGACTGGAACTCACATATTCCACCTCCTGGGACATTTTGTAGAAGCTGATTACTTCAAATCCTGAATAAGCACTAAGCTGTTGTCTAAAAAATTATCTACAAGAAAGATATCAATGGCACTGTGATTTTGAGAGAAAGTCTTGTAACTACAATGCTTTAAGCTTTAATTTGATGGCATCGTAACGTGTTATGTGAGTTGAGAATATACTTGCCAGATTGTATTCTTCCAGGGACTATCTAAACAGTTAAATATGAGATATGCAAGTAGGCTTTCAGCCCAGACAGGACAGCAATAAGTGATGCAGATTTAATTTCACAGCGATATAGCCAGTTACATTTACTTTCAGGTGAAATAGTCTGCTAGAGGCTGTTGAGAATATAAGTGGATTCGTAGAGTTTTAAAGAGACTAAGGTAAAATTGATGTACCGAGGTTACAATCTAGGCACCTTAAGTACTCTTTTGGATCTTACCCTAGAACCATCAGAGCTGTACCAGAATTAGATACAGCAAGGAAACATTTCTCAGTCACAAAGACTGACTGTGACCAAGTACAGGTGTGTCATTATTTACATTATCTTATATGAATTTCCAAAATTGACAAAATCTTTTAATAGCTACCAAGTTCAATTTCTGCCTGTCATGATCTGTTAGAGAAATCCATTTTGTATTTATTTGTGGGTTTGTTCATTTGTTGTTGTTTTTTTAATTATGCCTTACTTGGGAACATTTCTAGATATTCAGCTACTGTATGTACAGTAAGGTACCATCATTACTCCCCCTCTACGCAACACACTGAAAATTTGCAAAACATTACATGTTAGTCTGATAGAGATACATGATTTTGTCAACAATGTGTGAGACTTTAAAGTGCAGCAAAAGGGAGGAAATAGAAATTAAGTAAAATATAAAGCCACTTCTGTTATATTTCCATTATGTTTCAGCTGAGTAAAATTGGACTAGAATTCATACCTTGCCCCAGAAGAATAATTTTGTTCTGTGTGCTGAGTAAAGTGCCCACTGAGTTAAGTTTCTATTACTGTAGCCATGGCAATTCCTGTTTCAATGATCCAGCAAAATGGAATCCTCTCCTAAATACCATTTCCCTAGAGAAAATAAGCAATTAAACAACAACAACAAAAGAATATTTTTACTGTCTATTATAATTGCATCTGAACTGCCTAGTTTATTCTTTGATAACATCTACCTGCGAATAAGTCTTTCTGTGAGGTTTCATGTTTGTTTATGTACAATCAGCAGAAGGTGTTGAAAGCAGCATTACATAGAAAGGAAATACCATAATGATCATCAGAAACAGTCAGGCTGGTAACTGATGGCTGTTCTAAGCTTGAGAGGGTCATAAGAAGCAAGGATCTCAGACATGAACATCATGTCAACATGTCTTTACGCCTGTGTTAGCACAACCTTGGCAATACTAGGTCTGTCCTGATCCACATTTCACATGAAAAGAGAAATTGATGATTAATTACAGAAATTAACAGAAAATTATTATTTTGAGTAACCTAGTACAATAACATGAGACCAAACCCACTCTCATATGAGAAAAAATTGATTTGGTTTGGTAGGCTTTCGGTCAGTGCACAACTATGGATTATATTTTTTAAAGTATTTGCCCACTCATGTACCAAATTCAATGATTTCTCAGAAATTGGAAACTGGTAGGGTTTTTTTCACAAGTGCAGAATCAGCACAACTGTAGAATCTTCCACTGCGCTCATTCATCTTCACAATTTTACAGGTAACAGTCAAAAAAAGTCCGACACAGCACTTCGGAAGAAAAATGACTGTCTCTTAAAACACAGCTAGTAGGTCTATGTTGAGAGAAGCAAATGATATGCATTCAAACACTGACAGAATGTTTGTGTCGTCAACACACCCTTCTAATTAGGAAACTGTACTTTAAGGAATGACGCTTCTGCCACCATTGTTGCTCTTCAGCCTCTCATGTTTAATGAGTGAATGTTTTCACCACTTCCATATATTTTCTCCCTGAATAGTTGTCACAGAAAATACTCATTAAATACTTCAAATGTAACATTAGAAGCCTCATTTAACCTTATACTAAGTTAAATCTTTCATTTTTACATGTTTTTTCCTAGGAATTTTACAGTTGTCAATTCAAAAATCATTGTTGTTACTATACGACCCGAGCCCAAAACTACAGATTCTTTCCTGGAGATAGAACTGGCCCATCTGTCTAATGTAAGTACAAGGATAGTTGATAATGCTTTTCCAAGAGTATTTACCAGATCATGAGAGAAAGGTGTGTGGTGTTGAATGGGTAATGAAACCCAGTTTAACTGCTAATAAATATCAGGTAATAAAACCCAGTTTAACTACTAAACCTTAAGCCAGGAAAAGTGTCTAACATAATTTGAAGGGAATGTGTACTTATTTCATGCATGTGTATATGCAAAAATTAGATGCTGTTGTGTGAGTTCTGAGGTTTTCATTTAAACAGCACTTTCTGCCAAGAATTGTCCATTAACTGTCTTGATGCATACAATTGAAAATGTTGTATTGTGCTGTACGCTTCACCTTTTGCTCCCTGCATAGGTCATAGAACTGCATAGTTACTCAGGCCTTTCCTTCTTTTCTTTCATTATTTTATATTTAAAAGCCAGTTTTTACCTAACCTGTTGTAGCAGACTTTGAAAAAAAAAATGCTCTGGTTCCAATTTAGCTTACAATTCTTACAAATGTTTGAGATTTTTTGTTCAATTATTTTTAATTCTGTACTTTCCATCCTTTAATCTCACATTGAATATAATTTTTAATCTGAACAAAATGGATTCTATGTCTAACTATATGAAAAATATTAACAGTTTTTCTTTCTGTTATCAGCAATCTCCCAGCAGCCACAGGGAGAATAAAATACACTATTTGCAGGAAATTATTGTAATGTACAATATTGGGGAAATAATTTTAAAATAACAAGTGTGGGAGTATTTTATGTGAAGGCATGGCATATAAACTCTGTCTGTAATGTTACTAAGACTGAGAATTTAGTTACTAGAGCTTTAGGAAATAGTATTGTTATGCAAAAGACTATAAAGCTGTGATTTTTTGTTATAAACATTTGCTCAGGTGGTCATATAGGTACAATTCAGCTGGAGGAGTTCCAAATATTCCAGTCAGTAGCAAGTTTGGATTAGTGTCTCTGGGCAAATGTGTGAAGAAAACTCTGAACTCTAGATCATTTACATTTTACACAAGATTAGAAGAAACTGACTGTTTCATGGTCAATGGTCATTTTTACTCACCATTCAGTTCCCAGAAAAATAATATTACAAAGAACAGCTCAGTGAAATTTACTGCAAAGTCAAGGAAAAAAAAAAGAAAGGAACAGAGGAACATAAACTGAGATGACTCCTTACCTTTCAGTAAGATTAGTAGTTTTTTCATAAAGAATTGTGGAGTTTTTGGGGTTTATGGTTTTTCTGTTTAATTTTAAGATTGTTTAGGGCAGGTACATTTGGGGTTTTGTTTTGTTTTGTTTTGTTTCCAACCTAAGTCATTTATATTAAGAGAAAGTATCAGTCTTTAACATAGCTTTTGTTCCTGTCAGAAATTCCACTAAAAATGTAATGTAGCCTAAAATGTAATGTCGTGAAGTAAACCACAAATTAATCCTATATATCAGGAAAAAAACCACCACCTTTGAACTAAAATACTTGTTTTGATCTTACTAAGGTCATTATTTGGAAGAGTTTATGGTATTTCTCAATGCTAGGTTTTAATTTTAATTATTTTAACAGTGGTTGTGGGGCTACTTACAAGAGCTGAAGATAAGGAATATTAGAGTATGACTTCTATATTTTGGAATTGGAATTGCTACTTCCAAGAGTGGGGAGTTGCAAGTAAAAAAAAAAAAAAAAAAAAAAAAAAAGCAGATTGTAATTACACTGGTCACTTATACTAGAAAAGAAATTAAACAATTAAAGAAAATACTAGTAAGCAATTTGTCAGCACTGAAAAAACTTGTAAGACGAACACAAGCTATTAAAACCAGCACAACACAAGCAAGGCTAGACTAAAGAAAGGCTGAATGACTGTCCCAAGAAGAATAAATTCTAGAAAATTCTTAGAGGGATATGTGTATGTGTATGTGTATGTGTATCTTTTTTATGTTTTTCTCATTTTTTTTTAACCCATCCCTTTGAGTAATTTACAGAGCAAGATTTTGCCATGTTTCAAAATCTTGGAAATGAAATTTTGTTGTTACAAAAGGTCAGATTAGAGACATTGATTGTCACCTTGCTTTGTCAACCTTTCAGTAACAGAATATTAATGAGTATTGTATTAGTTCATGTCTTGACAAGATGAATAGGCTTGCCAATAGATATGAGAGCCAGGTGGGTTTGGTTTTTTTTCCCTTTGGCTTAATTTTTGTCTATAATTTAATCCAGAGAAGGATCAAGTGCTTAGAACAAATTTCCAGTCCTTAAATTGTACTTACATACATAGTACATTTATAAAGGGTCTTGAGCCATCTGGATATAAGAGTTGGATCAGCATATACAATGACAGAATATTGCTCTAGAAAATCTGGAAATGGAAACCACTTTTACAATTTTAACATCTTTAAATGTTTGGTGATTTTTATGTTCAAGGCTTATCCTGCATAATAGTACTTTGGTTTAAAGAACTAAGGCTGTAGATGCACAGAAGTATTATTCTGCAGGTTTGAGTGTTTCTCGCTTTCAGAGGATCTAATTCTAATCTTCTTCACTGTAATTTTCTCAGCTGAAAACAAGAATTTACTTAACTATAATATATTACTATAAAACAAGCTTTATATGACACATACAGAAAGATAAAACTAGTATTAATGTATCTTTAGCATTTGAACATTATATATTCATATCTTGCAGATTAATAGTGATGTGAATTAAATAGATCAATTATTAAACAGAAAATAAAATACAAACATTCTCTTTGACCTGATTTTTTTCAGTGGCTTTTCTTGTTGTTATTCTTGTTCTTTTCAACCTTTTTTCTTAAAACACTGTTGATTGTTCAGAATAGTTGGTTTCCAAATTGATTTAATGACTAATTTTTAAGCAACCTCTCGAGCATGCCTATTAATATATAGGAGTATACCTACACATTTGTTCCTTTACCTCCCCATCCACAGACTAAATTAAGTAGTTAAGAGATTATGAAAAAAGATGGACAAATGTATATGCATATCTCTTTAGTGAGAGTTAATACATTAAATTCAAATTAGCTTTACAATATTAATTTATTCAGAGTTTGTTATCATTGCTTCATTTTATATCTAAATTAACTGGTTTATTAATGAAACTAGGCGATTATATTTTGGAGGAAGTATAAATCACAATTACATGTGCTGTGTGGTATATAGCATGTTATTTGGATTTGCAGATAAATTAAAATATGATAGACAGTTGACCACAGTGAGAATGTGGGTTGCAGTGCATTATTTAGAGAACATAATATTTGGTCTTACGCATTGTGAACATGTTGATGAATGTGGTCACATTTTCCCAGTAGTTTGATTAAAGACACACCGAAGTAATTTTTTAAAAACTGCACAACTCAAACAAAATCCTCTTTGCTCCAGAGAGAATATGAACTCTCACCTTCTGACAGCACAGAAGTTTACCCCAGGGATACTAAAGTAACAAGGCAGCAGTTGTGTAGGACATCGAGCTTTCAGTGAGACTGAAAACCCTGTCTACAAAACACAGTTGACACTGTGCTGCATAGCTTTCAAAGTTGCCAATCACATCACAAAAGTTCGGTTTTATATGCTAGGCAGAGTTATATATGCATACACACTCTCACACGTCTATTTTTGAGATATCCAAGTCCTGTACTGTAGTGTATAAATCAATACTGCAGCAGTTGTAAACATTAATGGACACAGCAGCTGCTTCCCTCGCTGCAGCTAAGTAATTAACTGGCAAGAGCTGTGATGAAATACCGCTCCCTTCACGAAGAGCGATGGCTTGTTGAAGGTAGCTCAATGACAGCAGTGTGGGGAGACACTGCCAGGAGGCCAAACGCAGAAACACTGTGAAAAAGGGAGCAACAGGTTAAGGGCAAAGAAGAAAGTAAGACGACAGGCTCCTTGTGGTCCTTGCAGTGCCTGGAGGGTGTTTGATCAGGGTATCAAAAGAGGAAGAAGGTCTGAAAGGCTGCTCTGCCCTTGAGAGCTGCCATGCCTGGTGGAGCAACCCCCCCCCAAGACCTTCTTAAGGAACAGGAATAATATTTAACCCAATTTCCTTGTTTCTGCTTAATCGCTCATTAGTGACTGCAATGGCCAAGCATACTCTTTTTGTTTTCATTTGAATACATTTCAAAGAGAGTGAAGCGTGTGATCTGACAGCAGCAGTTTTACCATGTTTCAGCTTTCTGCAAAGACTTTTATTTCCCTCTATTTTGTAGATTTCATTATAATGGACATTTTTTCTGAAAATGTTTTTGTATTCTTTTTACTTGCACTGTGGGAATAGTGACTATAAACTGTATGATACTGCTGGTAGGAAAGATGGGTCTCAGATCACAGATATACAATGTCTTACTACAATTCAGCTATAGGACTACTTTTTTAATATGTGTAGCTGTATCAGACTGCAAGTAGAATTTCCTCACCCAGTCTTAGGATATCAAATTAATACTCTTTATAAAATGACATTTTTTAAAAAACAAAAGTTAATTCTGCACTGTCATTCTGTTCTTCATTCTTAGCCTTTTATATCCTCTTTTATCAATGTATCTGAAAGCTTTTGGCTAGTGATGCAGGACCTGGTCTCTGAATCTCAGTGGGCCTGTTATCCAGTCCTTTGTCCTGTGCCCTCTTCCCCTTCCTTTTCCTCACATTATACATACTTCAGGGAATGGAACATCCTTTATTTATGTTTGTACAGTGCTATGTTATTATAAAGTGCCATGAGTATATGTTGGTTTTAAATATTTATACTCTACTCATAAAATTCAATGCAGTCAGCAAAATACTGAAGTAGAGGATCAAAATTTCCCTAAATGCCTTTCCCAAAAGCGTCTTCAGGACTTTTTTTATCTTTGACAAAGAGGTGGATGGAAGAATTTAAATATTTAATAGATTTTGATTTCACAGTTTGCCATGTTTTTCCTATAAATAAAACACTTTTCAGAGAAAAATATCAAGGTGTGTTTTGTTTATACAAAACTATCTTTATACCTACTGCACTAACACTGTTCATGAGAGAACTACACTAACAGCATAAGAAAAGAGTATTTCACCTGTTTCTTCAAATCACTTGTAATTTTGGTAAAAATATTTTTTTATTCTGTATTTTAGATCTGATTTATTTATGTAGTTCTGACTTCTGGGAACATCTAATGTTCGGATGAACAGAAATTCAATTTTGCAGTTTTTAGACAGTTAGGTACTTCTAAGTCAATCTGAGTTTTGATAAAGGAGGATTTAGAAGATTAGGGACAAAACTTGAATTTTAATTTTGCCTCAACTCTTCCTAGGCAGCAAAATAACCATGAATGATAATAAAGACATTTCAATTTCCCAAAACATTACACACAGTTTAATGGTGTGTAATAAACCCAGATTCCCATCCTGTTCTAAATCAAATCAGAAATCTTCCACTGACTGCAAAGAGGTTGGAGCTGTGATTACAAAGATCAAGAAAAAAAAAACCCAAACCCAAACCAACAATATTTTGAGAAAAAAATCTCTGCTGATTTAGAACCTAATTGACAAAAGGACTTGGGTATTGAATATGGTGTCATCTGAAATCCCAGCCTCCAGACATTTTGCCCAATATATACTTAAAATTTTTAAAGGCATTTTGGTTTTGACATCCAAGTTCCTGAGAGGCCTAAAGCTCTGCTTCTAAATGCACTTAGAAATGTTTGGTCAATTCAAGTCTCTTAACAGATTAACTCTTATCTCATATTTCAATTCTACCAGGATATACCAAATAGACAACTTTATGCTTACCTTATATAAGGAATGCAGCAAAGACTCTGTTTTGAGGTTCAAGTGCTTTTAAAATACTCCATAAGAATTAGCCTTAAGGTTTTGCGATTTCAGTTGTACCAATCTGTCAGAGTATAAGCATGATCTTGTAGGAGGAGACCCAAATAAATGTTTAGGTCAAACATGACATATTTATTTTTTTTTATACCAGTAACTAATGTTTATTTGTTTGTTTTATTTTCTTCTTAGGGCACGTTGAATCCCTACTGTGTGCTGTGGGATGATTCAAGAACGTAAGTGACAGATGTTTTCTCCTGTTGCTATGGCTCAAACTTACAAAGCACCTAAAAATATTTAAATAGTCAGTCAGTAAATGGACTGGCATTGAAGGCAGAGAAAATGAACCTTTCACAAAGTGAAAGTATTGGATTTGCCAGTCACTTGGCTTCTTTTCTGCATCTATGTAAATTGAAATAATACAATACCTCACCAGGAAGAGATTTCTCACATAGTAATTTTAATCTGATTTTTCAAGATTAAAATGAGGATGTCTAAGAACTGGAGTTCCTTGTTGGTAGTTGCTAGACAGTGAGTGGGTAACTGGTCACACAGATAATTAAAGGAAGGCTCCCGTTTCTGTTACTGCAGGGAGAAACATCATTTTCAAGTGTGATACCCACAGCAATCTTCATTTTAGTTGGTGCAAATTTTCATTTTAGTTTAGTAAAATAATAGCTGTATACTAAATAGTGAAAGCTTGCTAGCAGTCTTCTGCTACTTTTTTCAGCGTGTGTCCCTTCTGTAGCACAGAAAATGATGCTGTAAAGAAGTAAAGCAGTAAAATCAGAGTGGTTTGAAAAGGATTCCAAGTTTATGCAGTTGTAATTTGTTGCATTAATCCTTGACAGTAAATCTCCCATTAAAGTCAAGGTGAATTTTGCCTAAATACAGATCAAGTGTTTCAAGAAGCATTCCTATATGATTTGCATATTATTTTTTTAAAAGATAACATTGTACCTCTTGTCCAGGTATATTGTGTATGTCTTACACTGCAGACTTATCTACTGTGTTAGAAATTCTACGCCTGTGATTTTGTGAATGCTTTTGTCCTTGAGCCTGGGTTTACATCAGTACATTGATGGCTGAGAAACAACATTATAGTATAGAAATGAGAAACTTTGGACACGGTACTAGAAATCATTCCAAATACAAATAGTGCCATGGTCTGTGCCTCCATGAAAGAATCATAATGCAGTTATTTGCCAGCAACATCATAATGTTCCATTTCTGTAAGATGTGTGGAATAAAGTACATGAAAGATTGATATTACGTATTATGTGCATATGAGACACAAAACATTTGGAACACATTCTTTGTTTCCTCTTCTCAATGTTTTGCTTATGCAGTATTAGTAGAGTGCTTTATTTACAGTTTTTTACATGCATTACTTAAGGCACTGTGTATTTAGAGCACATGCTCTGATTTCACTGCTTCTGTCCAGAATATCAAAGGCGTATTTCCATGGAATTAGATTACCAAAAAAAGAAAGCATGCTGTGGATTTAACAATGTGATGAAAAGGTTTAATGCAGATATGCAGGATGAAAGTGTGAAGCAATCACAAAAAAAAATGTTTTATACTTGCCAGTTGTTTTGCATGCATTTCTCTTAGTATTGTTTATAGAGAAGTTTAGTACTATATGTAAATACTGCTTTCAGTATGCTTCGGAATCTGGATGGAAAAGTGAACTTTTGCAACATCTAAAATTTGCATAAAGCTTACATAAAATAGTCTAAGGTTTTGAGGGAGAAACACATGCTTTTGTATTCTGATGGGTGTCTTTTTTAGTCATATTATTTAATAGTAGCTATTGAAGATGTTAAAATATTTGAAGATTGGGGGCATGCTTGGAGATCTATCAGTTTGGAAAAGTGATATGAGCTATCAAATATTCACAATAAGATATGACGTATCAGTAAGGTCTGCATGGACACCACTTTCATTTGTTTTACAAATGTATGTGTATTATTTTATGAGAATGTTACATTACCTCTTACCTGAGTATGCAATAGCAAGAACAAAATTCTACTTTTTTCCTCCATCCCTTTGGACAAGATCCCTGACGTTAGCTGTGGGAGCATGAGTTGTTTCATAATTTTATTTTTGTTTTGGAGCATTTTATTTGTATGTACTCAAATATAGTTCAGACTTTGTATTCTGATAGCATGAGTTTAAAATTATCAGGAAAGCTCTACAATGCTGAATAGAGTTCCTATCATTTATAAGTCTTTACAAATAAATATGTAGAGGACTATAGAATTGGTTAGGTGCCCGTGATGATGTTGTGTTCTTGGAGGCTTGCTTTGCTTTTATTTTTTCCACTTTTTCGCAAGTCTCAGGACTTAGCCACTCTCAACAGTAGGCGACTGAATTTGATGGGATTAATAGCCCCTCATCCACATTGCAAATCCTGCAGAGCTGTGCTGTACTCATGTCCTTCCAGACCCAGATTGGGTAATTATTGCATAACCAGGATTTGGCAAGCATTTTGGAGTAAACCCAACAAAACAGTTTGCTTTTAGTTGAAGGTACTTAACTAATCAGTAGTCTATGCTGAGACTGATGCTTTAAATTAAGTGGTTTTCAGATGAAAACTGTGTTTGCTTTTATCACAGACATACAGCTGGCAGTAACCTCTGATGGGTTCTGCCACTTTTTTAGCTACTTCTCTCAGATCTTTATCTGTATGCGTTGCAAGTTCACATTTGGTAAACGATGCTTCCTCCACTGATCTTGTCAGTTTAAAACTTCTCCAACAGTAGGGGAAGCTTTGTCTCCCTGGGTTTTGGGCATGTTTCTCAGGAGATCGATCAGTTACCTATCATCCATCCTTGAAGAAACTTCTGGATCTGTGAGCTGTTTAACCACACCAGATCATCAAATTTATCCTACTGCCATTGCTATCTGCAATAATTTGGTCATCCTACATTTGACAAAAGCAGTTTTAAACCATTCTTTCTATGAGATTTGGTGATTCTTCCCTGTGACGATGTTTTGCAAGGTTTTCCATTTATCAAGCTGGCAGGCTTGTGCCCTCGCCATAGGCAGCTTGTCAAATTTGTGTACAATACTGAGACAATGCAACTAAAGAATAAAATATTATGTCATGTATTATAAAGGGCAAACTCAAATCCAATAATTCAGCATTTCATTTCATTTGATTCTCCCAAAATGTATAGCACATCTGTCTGTGTTGATTGAAACAAGGCTGCTTATGAGTTCTGGTGTTTCCTTTGATATTTCCAGCTACACAAAGCTGGTAGCATCAACGGTATGTAAGTGATGATTTTTCCCCCCTCAGAAATCTGAGTGATATCTTCATCTATTCATTTCAGAAAATGTATTTTAAATGTTGCTTTCAGTAAAGTCTAGGATTCTGAATGATTCTTTCAGTACATGGGAAAATGTGTGGAATATTTATAATTTACATTCTCAGGAGAAACAATTTAATTCCTTAAACAAAACAAAAACTCAGGGAAGATTTATATCTTTTCTGCTGTGCCATGTCTGGCATGAACAAACTCTCCCTGCTGTCAGGAACTGTTTGCAATATGTTAATTCCAGTGTCTCAGTCCACAAAGAACAAAATGAAGTGGGTCAGGTACTAGAGCTGACTTTCCCACCCCACAAAAGTGATTTAAAAGATTTTAAGATGAAACAAAGCTTCTGAAGGTTTTTCTTCTGTCCCTCCTACCTTTCCAGAAAGGAAAGGAAGAAGGAAAAGTGAGACAGCAAAGGCAGTTTCAACCTGCAAATAATCCAATGGTTAGAACATTTATTTGGGGACCTCAGGGACCAGACCTTTGATTTTTTTCTTTACAGAAGTTACTTGAGGAGTTTGAAACACACTTTTCAGTATCGCAAAAGCAGCCCATGACTGCTGAGCTGTCAGCTCCTCCGGAGTGTGTTACTCGTGTCCTGCTGGAACTCTGCCATATTATTTAGGAAAATATTAATAGATTGGGGAACCGATTCCCAGCACCTCTATATTTAGTTTTACCATTTTTTCCATGTGTTTGTCACCATGCCACATGTAAATCTTAGCCATATCACTGTCAGTGATTTTTCTTAGCACTTTTTTGCTTTATTTAAGTCTGGGCAAGGCTGTGTAAGCCCAGTGGTCAAAGAATCCTTACATGCATGTGTACATTTCAATTTTTAAAATGCCGTTTGTGGCAGTTTTGTTGGCTGTCTGAAAAGTTCACTTGAACTTTTCTGCCTTTTCTGATGCTTATATCTGTGATAGATGCCATAACAGACAGTCTGTGTGGAGCTCTAGGATCCATGAAAGTTTGGCCTGACAAAGTTAGTCACTTGTCTTAGTGGACCTAGCCGCTGGGCTCTTGAACCAGGGTGGAGAATTCAAAATACAGTGAGAGGCTGGAAACAAGGTGTCACAGTACCGAGCATCGTGAGTACCACCCTCACAGGCAACCCTCGGATAACATCGTCATGGTGAGGGTGTCGAAGGTGGAGTAGACGTGGTGGGTCACTGGAAGGAGGTGACATCTCACATGGGAGTTTCAATAGTCACTGACTCATTAGCAAAATAATGCAGCCGTTGTTCATCCTTTAAGGAACATGTGGGCGTAATGTGGGCACATGTGTACTCCACAGGGCAGTGTCAGTTGTTGCTGGTGTGCTCCACAGCTGTACACAGTGCAACATGACATCTCACAGCACTAGGTAAGGAAGGGGCTTTGGTATTCTGGGGCTCTTTTCTGCCAGTTGCTGCAGAATGATGTTGTAACAGTATGACAGTGTTTTATTTGTCCATATGTGTGCTCATAGCAGTTTGTGCCTGCTGAATATTTAGTTGGCAGAAGTACAATGCAGTTAGCTGGAATTTTTAATATTGCAAGGATTTTAAACTGGTTCAGTTTTAGTTAAGGGCAAGTGGTAGGTCTGCTGGTTTGTTTTGGTTTTTTTTTTCTCGTCATACAAATTTAATTGACAGTGATTTAGATTTTTTATGCTGGAGCTATGTGAAACTATGAATACCTATATATGAGAAATGAGAAATTGTATACATTTATATAACTTCAGGATTTCACTCCAGACATATTATAACATACTCCATTAAAAGGAAGGTTAAAAAAAAGTTTACAATTACTTTTTAAATTACGCCCTAGAGCTTTCAATTATTTTTTCTCCCAGTGTCCCTGGATACAATTGTGGAGAAATAGTCCATAAACAAATTTGTTCAATGCAAATAAAGAAGATTCTACCAGTTAATTGTAATTTTCTCACAGATTTGCCTATAGGGTAGAATGCAACTCAGCTTTAGGTTGTAAGCTCACATGCATGCCTGAAAAAGAACTTTTGCATTTTGTTGCCTTGTGATAAAATTGACAGGGAACATGATCTAATTCGTCTGTCTCCTCTCCACTTTGTATTTTAGAACTACCATGAACAACCATTACAGTTATTCTATGTTTGACTCAGCCTTGCAAGCCTTTGAAAATATGTTTAAGAAGACTCTTTATAACTCACATAAAAATGTCTCAAGCTAATCAACAAATAATTAGAATATCCTAAACTTAGAATTTGCTTCTGAAAATGTAGAGTAGCCTCTCCTTGCTTTATATTACTTTACAGTTATATTATTTGTTTTTTACCAGGAAGATACTGAGGAAATATATTTTTCTATAAGTAGAATGAAAATTGAATGAGAGTAAATCATGTAAATAGAGTTTGGCAATATATGCCAGCTTCTTTTGTTCACTTCAGTCAGACTTGTAGGAACAGCTTTTCAGTCAGACCTTGCTTCTTTCGTATTTTTCAAGGCAGAAAATTTCCTTTCCATGTTAGCTTCTATGCTTATGTTTGTGGATGTATTGGAAGAGTTAACATTAATGAACTTACTCAAAAGATAAATGCCTGCTGGTGTACCTGCTTTTATGAAGAACTTTCCATAATGAGATCTGTGTAATAGCACACTAGTCTTCTGTTCCTGGTAGTCTTGCATGAAAGACTTTACAGAATCACATTCTTTTTCCGTTAAAACAGTATGGAAGGAAAAAATTGATCGAAACTCCCTTGCAGACAGCCAAAAGGCTTTGACTGATTTGAATCATAGCAGATCAAGTGGCAAACCACTGTTCAAGACATGCAAGATCTGAATCTAAATTTCTTTAAATTTACAAACTGCTAAGATTACACTCTAATGAAGGAGTACTTAGTTCTGAAATATGTAGGTATTATAAGTATAAAATGGAGTGTCTTTATATTGAAAAAGAGTCCGACCAAAATTTTCTTTGCTTACATCGCACACAAAATGAATCAGTATCTATGGGAGGAATTTATAATTTAGTTCTTTTTTATAACACTGTTCTTCACTAACACCTACACGGCCAAGAACAGAGCTTACATGGCCTGCTGTGATTTACAGCAAAAAAAAGGAAATCAAATTAATTCTTGTTAATAAGTTCACTTTCTTTTTAATTTTTACTGGGTGATTAATCAACTCCATTTGTTGAGAACTCAATTGCTATTTATTGCCTTCATGGAAATGTAGATTTTCAGAAACTAAAAATAGTGGTTTCTTGTAATATCAGGCAATTATAATTCTGAAATGTGAATAAAAAGAACTAGTGGTTGCATCTTCATAATCAAATTTAAAGATCTGAGTTGGACTTTTGACAGATTTGTTTAGTGTATAGTGAGAGCAGAAGATAATTAAGCAGTTTGAATAAACTTCAGAACAGATAACAAATTGGTCATAATTTGGTTTTGTAACTGTGTTTCCAGAAAAATTCATGGATGTTACCAAGTCAAATAAAATGTGACCATTGTTTTTTCTAGTAATACCTCACCAAGAAATGCATTAAGGGGGGGCTGTGAATGGTATGGTGCTGGACTTGGACTGAATCTTGTAGGGGCAAAGAGTGTTTGCCAAATCCAATACAGCTTCCAAAAGTACAGTATAGCACAATCACAACTGTGAAAGTTTATCAGTCTTTCTCATTTATATCATGTAACTCTTGAAGTGTGTAATACCTGCAGATTTAAAAGCAATTTAACATAGAGGTTTGTACCACCCTCCCTGGTTTACAGATAGGGGAAACTAAGGCATAATGAAAGCAAATCTGTCAAAGGTCACCCACTAAAGTCCGGTGGAGTTAAAGTTCCGTATTCCTGAGTCCTAATTGAGCATGCTCTCTAGCTGTTCTGAAAGCCAATATAATTTCCCTGCTATGATGTAGATCTCTAAAGTTTAAATAGTTTTATAATTATATTTCTGTTTTTTTCTCATTCATTCTGATGAGCTCGTGACTGTTGCCCATCCTGAAAAATTTAGCTCTGTTTATCCAATGGAAGTAGTGCAGCAGCACTAAAGGTCCTTGTATTACGCCATGCTTAACAAAACCTGAAATCTACTTGCGTCACCCAAGATGAAAAATCTGGGGAACATTGCTTATCCATGTGAGAAGGAACTGTGGGAATTCTGCCATTCTCTCCTCTTCCTTCGACAATAGGAGCACAGAACGTGCATAAATTGCTTCTAAGTAAATCATGTTGTGTAGTATTGCACAGATACATATTAGTTACTTTCAAATTTTTTGCAGTCAGTACAAAAAAGACAGAAGTACAACTCATATAAATACACCTACTTGTATTAATATGATGAGAATATAACAGAAGGCATTTCTGAGCATTTGCAGAGTATAACATAGCTTCCAAATGCATGAATCTAAATATGATTGAAGTCTTGTGAATTGGTAAATACTCTTCTCTGATTAATCAAACATCATGTAGTCTGATCTGTCTTTCTGCAAGAATAGTGTTTGTATGGCAAAATGATCTTAAAATAAATTTTGGGAATACTATTTTAAAGTGTATCGTATAGGTTGTTACCCAGTTGTTCTTTAATTATCAACACTGAAATCGTATCTCTGCTTGTTAAAACTGTAACACTCCATCAGAAACAGTCAAACACACATCCAGTTTAAATCTGCCGTATTTTGTCAAGTGCTGTCACAAGTATAGACCTTTAATGCTATATCAGCATCTCACTGACCTCACAGGTATCTTTACACGTAATTAGTCATTTGCTGAATCTCTGTGCCATAGTTGAGCAACATCAGCAGATTCAGTTAAATCTCTTCCTGGACCAGTCACTAGAGGGAAGCAAAGACCTTCACGTGCCTATCCATGACGTAAATCAATGTCTATGTCCTCACTGACAAAATTTTGAAAAAGACCTATTTGGTGGAAAGCCACCCTTCAAAAAAAAGAAGACAAAAGTATATTTCTGTATGGTTGACTTCCAGAGGCCATTGCCATTAAAAAATAGAGTTATTTTCATGAATAACATTTTGAGAATTTGAATCTAGACCAGAAGCTCAGTGCAGAGTAAATAAACAAGATGGGTTTAAGATTTTCATTCTTTGAAGCATCCCAATATTCAAAAAAGTACATTGAAATAATGGTAGCATAGTAGCTATGCACTTGCGTCATCTATGTGTAGCAAAACCCAAGATAAAATATTCCATTTTTTTGATATCTTTATTGATCCTCCCTTAGTTATCCATGCTTCCATTCTGTAGTGTTTTGTCTGTGGTACTTAGAATCTTATCCTGCATAAACGTGTCTTTGGTGTATACCAGGTAAACAGATGAAGAGATCATCAAGGCATTAAACAAGAACTACTAGTTCATTGTGTACTCCATTACAGCACAGTGAAAGCATAAAGTGTATATGAACTTACATTTATCTTCAAGTATATGAGGGGTTATATGTGGGGTAGCTTTACCCTGTACTGTGGTCTTACTGTATTTAATTCAGCCCTGTTCCACTTACTGAGAGTACAACTCAACTTACTACCATTCTCTCCTCTGAGCTAGTCTGGTTGGGTTCCTCTAAAACAGAAACAGTAGAAGCCAACGTTACATTTACTGACATTTGATTAAAGGAGTATACCTGGTATGAATTGAATTTGCCATAAAACTGAAATGCCAAGAAATAAGGATAAATTACTAAAAATAATGTTTTAGATTTTATCAGCTAAAATTGTAAATGTTTTGAAGACTGTTAGGACAATATTTATACTACTACCACTTAATTTGAATAGAATATCTTTTATTAAGCTTAAGCTATGCAGGATGGCCAGACCTTAATGAGAATAATACAAATGTCTATCAGGATTTAAACAAGTTTAAATGGAAGGTAATATGCTAAATGAACAGCTCCGAGCAAAGCAATTTCATGAAAAAATCTGTTGTGTTGAATAGCTGCTAGATTATGGCTGAATAGATTTTTAGCGGAAAGCATGGTGTATTTGTGATGATTTTTTAATGCTATCATCTTTGTGATAATATTGAATAAGAGATTTCTTGCACAGCTAGTTAACTAAATGTAATATACATATGCATTCAAGTGTGTGTGCTGGGGATAACATCCTGCAATCCATGCTATTATTCTAAGCAATGGAAAATATAATATAATTCTAAATTTCGCTGGCTATGGTTATGATTCCCAATGCTACATGTTATCCTAATGATGCCGTTTCCAGTGGTTATCTTCTCTGTTCCATTTACCCATAAATCTATGGAAGCAGAGCCAAATGTTTGCATTTTAAATTGTATAAATATTTTTGCATATATTAAAAGCATGAATTAAAATGCCACCACATTACTGTCAGTTCATCACTTAATATAAATATGGTCCTGATTTCAAGTTTACCAACAGATCCATTGAAGGCCCAGGCTTAAACAGCCTGGATTGGGACCATAGAACCAGAATCACTCCACAGGTATTGGCACAAATCCAGGAGTTATGCCATCAACCTGAATGGCAATAATTAAGGGATTGCATGTACTGACATATAGAGCAATACAGAACCAGAAAAACAGGATCACTTTTTATAATGAATTTGATATATTTGTGTGTTTAGCCTGTAAAGAGTACATTATTTTGGCCAGACTTAAACCTAAATCCTTTAGGTTTATGCTGTACTTCATGATTGCAATTTTGACTGCAATATATATCTATTCAGCATCTTTTTAAACTGTCAGTGAATACTTTCATTGATATCTGCTCAGTTTTAAATGGCTGCTCATGAAAAGAAGGTATGGCCTTAATACAGTATCAAAATAGCCTGAAGTGTAAATATATCAAATATCAGATAATAACACAATACAAAAAGATTTATTTAAAACAAAGACAGAATTATTTCATTTGAACAACTTCTGATTGATTTAAACAACATAATGCCATAGAGCTAGGAGAGGAATTCTAAAATGAGAGAGTCGGCAGTATTCAGGAGATACTCTAATCTCTTTTTAAGCAGATCGTACTTTAAAAGTTGCAGCATGTACAGGAAAAAGTCAATAGTATCTTTTTGTATGTGCATCACTCATCTTCAGCCCGTTCTTCCCCTCCCTTCTTTTTCTTACAAGTGGACAGTCAAACATCTGATGTTTTAGGTACATAAATTGTGTGCGTACTTATACACACTCTTCATCATTTCATGTACACACACATATTAAAATCTTTGATAAATAAAGCATGTAAAACATATTTACCACCCTCCCAGAAGTTTAACTGAAAATATGAAACATTTTCTTTTTTGTACTACACAGCAAGGCATGGTCTGCATAGTGGAATATATATTTATCTGACATCAGATTCTACATGCCCTTAATGTTATTTCTATTAGATAACATACACCAAATTTAAATTACATAACATAAACCTTAAAGTGAATTACACTGTATCTTCTTCATTTTAAATGCTGGAGAAAAACTATGCTAAATTTACCAAAACCATGTTTCTACCACCACCACCTCTCTCTCTGCTTCCTTACTTTTCCTGTACAGTTGACTGCTGGGAATATGTTTTATGTTTTTCATCTGAAGCAGACAATTCTGTTCTCATATTTCTGTAATTAATTTACACAATACAACTCTGATCAGACACAACCTTCTTTCCCTCAGAGGTTTTCCCAGTAAATAGAAACATTCTCATCACAGTCAAGGAAACACACAGATGTCTAAATACCACAGTGAGTCAGTGTTTCAGCTAAAATTAGAGAACAAGGTGCTCTTCAGTTCTCAACACCATGACCTCGCCACTAAAATTACCCATTTTCCTTTAGTCTAGAAAATGTCTAGCACTTTTAAAAGAACCCACATGCTCCTGGCTTCACTCTCACCTTCCTGCAAAAATAGCAACATCTTGTGTGTCATTTTAAGGAACCATGAAAGACTAGTGGGTAGGTGCACGACTATCTGGGGATGATACAAGCTGAAATCCCAGACAAAAAGCATCTTAAGCTCAAGAGAATAAAGAAGCTGTTCAGACAGTTGTGGGGAAGAACCATAGAAGACTGGGAGTGAGATGAGAAGGTATTTTCAAACACATTCTGCTGTGTAAATATATATATGTATATATATATATATATATATATATATATATATATATATATATATATATACTGACCATGCTATTTTAGAGATACTCTTCTTTTACAACTTCTTTGTGCTGCTGCCAGCTCAAACTGTTACCCAAATGTCATTTTGTAACCTATATAACTATTTTTCCTTTTGGTTTGAGTAGACCTTTACATTTTCTTTTTCTTTTGATTAATGCAATTGTTTCTGAGAAAACATGTATCAGAAAAAAACAAGGAACACCCAGGTCAGTGTTTTGGGAATGTGACTTAAGTTTTTTATATTCTTTGTCCGATTTTGAAGTGTAGATCATCAGTAGCCAACTTTACAGGTGTTGTTTTTAATACTTTCTCTTCTGGATTTTTTTTTTGTTTGTTTAGTTTTGTTTATGAGGAAGCATTTTACAAATGTAAGAGTGATAGCTTGTTACCATGAGAAAAGCCCTTTTTTAATCAGATTTATTGCATTTCAAGTGTCCAAATTAAGTGTTGTAGTCTAAAACAGGCCATTGAATGCAGCAGGATGATTTATTTTCCTTAGATTTGGTTTCAAAATGTCCTGTACAGACAAATGAGAGATAAGATCTACAAGAAGTGACTCACAGCAACTAAGCACGACACCTATACTTTCCTGTTAACCAGACTGAGCCAGAAATCTGCACCGAACTAGGAAATTGTAAATAATTGATATGTAAATGTATTTGTGCTAGAATTAAGGGTTAATATTAAGGGCTTAGTTTAGGTAACTTAATATAGGTGTGTAGAACAATTTCAGGATATATCTACAGAAGAATCCGGTGCCCTTCAAAGCAGGTGAAGGCAAAGACAACGTAAGACATCTCTAGTAGTGCTTTGTGTAGGAAATTAAATCAATTGCTAACAGCAGAATTAACTGCAAAATTTGAAAATGAAAATACTCAAATGTGTATGTCTGGCAGTGCCGCAGTCATCGGGTACCTACTACAGGTAAACTGTCCTTTCGACTCTATAGGCCATACTGACAAGATCTTAATTGACTATAAAGAGAACTTAGACACCTTGCGTACTTATAGGTACATAAATTTAGAAGTTTCAATACCAGACTCTGTCCTGCCCTATGTATCAATTTCTACCTCAAGGTATGGATTGCCAAATTGTGTCCTTGGGGTAAACACATACTTAATGAGGATGTCCCTTTAACCTAAGGTTGAAGTCTTTGTGGAGTACTAGGAGTTCTAAGTCCCCTTCGTTCTGAGTGGGTTGAAACTCACAGCTTTCCTTTCCAGGAGATAGCCCTGACTATCAGACTTTAAGCAATGATCCAATGATCTCGTAGAACTGCTTTCCTTGAAAGCAAAAGTAAAATAATAAGCATAATTAAAAATATTGAAAATATGCTATTGACATTGAACTCACATAACTGGGGTTGTCATGGTTTAACCCCAGCTGGCAACAAAGTACCACACAGCTGCTCACTCACTCCCTGCTCTCCCTGCAGCTGGATGGGGAGGAGAATTGGGGAAAAAGGTAAAACTCATGGGTTCAGATAAGGAAAATTTAATAATTGAAATAAAATAAAATTAAATTATAACAACAATAATAATAGCAACAAGAACTGTAATGAAAAGGAGAGAGAGAGGGAGAGAGGAATAAAACCCAAAAGGAAAAAAGAAGTGATGCACAATACAATTGCTCACCACCTGCTGGCCGATACGCAGCCAGTCCCCAAGCAGTGACTGGCAGCCCCTGGCCAACTCCCCGGAGTTTATATATTGAACATGATGTTCTATGTTATGGAATATCCCTTCCCTTTGGCTATCTCAGGTCAGCTGTAGCCCTACTCCCTCCCAGCTTCTTGTGCATCTGCTCACTGGCGGATCACAGGAAATTTGAAAAGTCCTTGATTTAGAGTGAGCACTAGTTAGCAACAACTAAAACATCAGTGTGTTATCAACATTAATCTCATACTAAATCCAAAACACAGCACTGCACCAGCTACTAAGAAGAAAACTGATTTTGTCCCAGCTGAAACCAGGACATAAGTACAGAAGAATAAAGTTCTGAAGTACTTTAAGATATAAAGCCTGTAGCTTTTGGAGATGGACATTTTTCAAATTAGTAAATTCATTGTTAAGTTCATAGTGACAACCAGTGACTCTATGGAGAAAATATCCTCCAATGCCAACATACAAGGTATCAGTATCTTGTCAGAGAACAGGCAATGCATTCCATAAAGTTAGTACTGGAAATATAATATCTGACATTTTTTTAATAATGAGGAGGTCTGAAATTTCTAAAGCAGAAAATCTAGTCTTATTCTGCATAGTGACACAAAAATAAAGAACACAAACCTCTTGTGATTTATTGATACCAATTGTATCTCAGTACTTTTGATTGCCTCTTAAGTCAGTTCCTAAAGGCTAACAACCCAGAAATAACCTTTTCAGTCTCGTTCTTAATTGAAGTGGGTGATTTACTCTAAAACTTAAAAGCTGAACTGAATGGCTTACATCACACTCCCCTTTCCCCTATTCACTGATCTGGCACCTTTATTTTCTCATGTATTGAAATTAATTTGACAAGAGAGATAGCATTCACACATACAAAGTAGAAACCATTTAGGTTCAAACATCCTGGTAGTAGGGATTACCTGTGTCAGCAGACAGGTCTACATAGCAAGAAAACTAATTAACAGTAAAACATAATCAGAAGCATTATAGCAAGACTTCCATGAATTGTGCCTTATAAATATTCAAAACCTGGTTTTCTGTGCCATGCACTGAATAATTTCACATGCTGACAAGTTTGGGTTTAGCTTGCTCTCAGTTGTCCTTTAAACCTCATATTTTAGCCTTTTCTTCAGTATGCTGTACAAGATATAAATTCTGATCATCATTAAATCACATTTTTTTATTACATTTTATGCATTCTTTCCAGAAGGATGTGTAAAAATAATGTAATTTTAGTCTGAGGGATATTTTGCCCTTTACAATAATATAATCAGTGAAACGTGTGGAAACTCCCAAGCAGTTATTTGAGTGGTAAAAAGGCAATGAATAACACAAGGATCATATTTACTTCCAGAAAAAGATGTTACGGATACCAAATAATTCAATATTTTTGTATTTTGCTCTTGTGTATACAATCAGTTAACTTAGAAATATCCATCTAAAGTTAATTTACTTCTGCCTGTGTGCTTTTTTTCCCTCAGTCTTCTGGGATATTTACATATAAAGCAATTTTTAAATACAAAAGTTAATGTGCATTGTGTTTTCAACTTGTTCTTCATCTAGGTGAATACGCTAGAATTTTTGCAAAATATTATGACAATTGTAATTTTTTTCATCACCAAGGAGAAGAACAGATTAGCCCCTATTGCTAATTTTTAGTGGAAATACGTAAACCAAAATCATAATATAGCAAAATGCTGTATCACATGTATTCAGCTTGGTTATATAAGCAGGTTCATTGTCTTCAATCTATGAGTTCAGTTTGATATCTGCATATTAAATGAGCTTCTCTGTCAAATTATTGGCAGTGTTTGCCTCCTTAAATTTAAGCCCTTGCTTTGCTGAACTGAAAGTCTCATTATTTTTTATCAGCTGAAAGAAAATTTCAGTAGGTGGTTGAAAAGGTCACAATATAACTGTAGCAAAAGATTAAAAGAAAAAAACTAGATATATTTAGTACCAATATATTTAGTACTCCTGTCTTAAAGAGCACGTCTCAAGTAAGGACAGAGAACAATGATATGCAAAAGCTTGGGAATCTACATAGACATGAACAGTACTGTTTATGGTTGTAAAGAAATAGTTCAATTTTGGCTGTTGTTGTAAATGAGATCTGCTTTTGCAGGAAACAAATATTTCTAATCACAGAATGGTCAGGGTTTGAGGTGACTTCTGGAGATCATCTAATCCAACCCCCTGCTAAAGCAGGCTTGCCTAGAGTGGGTTGCACAGGATTGTGTCCAGACGGGTTTTGAATGTCTCCAGAGGAGACTCCACCACCTCTCTGAGCAGCCTGTCCCAGTGCTCTGCCACACTAAAAGTAAAGTTCTTTCCTCACATCCAGATGGAACTGCCTGTGTTGCAGTTTGTGCCTGTTGCCCCTTGTCCTATCACTGGGCACCCCTGAAAACAGCCTGGCCCCATCCTCTTGTCACTGGCCCTTAAAGATATTTGTGTGTATTGATAAGAACCTCTCTCGGTGTTCTCCAGGCTACACAGGCCCAGCTCTCTCAGCCTTTCCTCAGAAGGGAGATGCTCCAGACCCCTCATCACCTTGGTATCCCTCCACTAGACCCTCTCCAGCAGTTCCCTGTCTCTCATGAACTGGGGAGCCCAGAACTGGTCACACTACTCCAGATTGAGGGGGATAACCTCCCTTGATCTGCTGGCCACACTCCTAATGCACCCCAGGATCCCACTGGCCACCTTGGCCACCAGGGCACACTGCTGGCTCATGGTGACCTTGCTGTCCACCAGAACTCCCAGGACCTTCTCCGCAGAGCTGCCTTCCAGCAGGTCAGCCCCAGCCTGTACTGGTGCATGGGGTTAGTCCTCCCCAGTTGCAGGACCCTACACTTTGTTGAAATTCACTAGGTTCCTCTCTGCTCAACACTCTATCAGCCACTCCTCCCAGTTCTATATCACCAGCAAACGTGCTGAGGGCACACTCTGTCCCTTCATCCAGGTCACTGATGAGTAAGTTGAACAGGACTGGACCCAGTACTGACCCCTGGGGAGCACCGCTGGCTACAGGCCTCCAGCTGGACTCTGTGCTGCTGATCACAACCCTCTGAGCTCTGCCATTCAGCCAGTTCTCAATCCACCTCACTGCCCGCTCATCTAGTCCACACTTTCTGAGTTTACCTATGAGGGTGTTATGGGAGACAGTGTCAGAAGCCTTGATGAGGTCAAGGTAGAAAAAAACATCCACTGCTCTCTACTAATCTACTCTGCCAGTCATTCCATCATAGAAAGCTATTACACTGGTCAGGCATGATTTCCCCTTGGTCAATCCATGTTGACTACTCCTGATGACCATCTTTTCTTCCCATGCTTAGAGATGACCTCCAGGACGAGCTGTTCCATCACTTTTCCTGGGATGGGGGTGAGGCTGACTAGACTGTATTTTCCAGGGTTCTCCTTCTTGCCCTTTTTGAAGACTAGTGATGCTGGGTTTCCTCCAGTCCTCAGGCACCTCTCCTATCTTTCATGACTTTTCAAAGGTGATAGAGAGTAGCTTAGGAATAACATTTGCCGGCACTTGGGGTGCCTCCCATCGGGGCCCATGGATTTGTGTCTGTTTGCTTAAGTGATCTCTAATACGATCCTCCTCAACTAATGGAAAGTCTTCCTTTCTCCAGACTTTCTCTCTTGCCTCCAGGATCTGGGGTTCCTAAGGAGTGGCCTTGAAAGTAAAGACTGAAGCAAAGAAGGCATTCAGCAACTCCATCTTTTCTGTATCCTTCATCACCAGGGCACCCACCTCATTCGACAGTGGGCCCACATTTTCCCTAGTCATCCTTTTCCTGCTGATGAACTTGGAGAAGCCTTTCTTGTTGCCCTTGACCTCCCTTGCCAGTTTTAATTCCAAATTGGGTTGGAATTAAAGGAAGACCTTAGCCTTCTTAATCACCTCCCTGTATGTTCTGACAGCATCTCTATATTTCTTACAAGTGACCTGTCCCTTTTTACATACCCCATAAACTTTTTTCTTCTGTTTGAGTTTTGCCAGAAGAGATGCTTGAATATAAGCCAGTTCTCTTGGACCGTTCTACCTTCTAGAGCTCTAACCCATGGGATTCCTCCAAGTAGGTCCTTGAAGAGGCCAAAGTTAGCTCTCCTGAAGTCCAGGGCTGCAGTCCTACTTGTTGCCTTGCTTCTTCTGTGCAGGATCCTGAACTCCACCATCTCATGGTCACTTCAGCCAAGGCTGCCCTCAACCTTCACATTCCCATCCAGCCCTTCTTTGTTTGTGAAGACAAGAGCACAGGATCACACCTCACCTTGTTGGTTCCTCCACCACCTGTGTCAAAAAGTTATCGTCAGTGCTATCTGCAGGAACCTCCTGGACTGTGTGTGCCAAGCTGTATTGTCTTTCCAGCAGATATCAGGGTGGTTGAAGTCCCCCATGAGAACCAGGGGCTGTGATCGTGAGGCTACTTCCAAGGCCTCATTGACTTCCTCTTCCTGACCAGGTGGCCTGTAGCAAACACGCACGATGGTGTCCCCCATGTTGGCCTGGCCCTTAATCTTTACCCATAAGCTCTTGACTCGTTCTGCATCCACCCCTAGGGAGAGCTCAATACATTCTAGTTGCTCCCTCACATAAAGAGCAACTCCACCATCTCTTCTTGCTGGCCCATCTTTCCTTAAACGTATGTAGCCATCCACAACAGCATTCCGGTCAGGCGAGCTATCCCACCATGTCTCTGTAACTGCAATGAGATCCTGGCCCTCCGGCTGCACACAGATCTCTAATTCTTCCTGTTTATTCCCCATGCTGTGTGTGTTGGTGTACAGGCAATTCAGAGAGGTAATCGAATGTGCAGGTTTCCCAGGAGGGGTACAAGAGGACCCACCATAGCCACGTGCACCCTTGAGGTGGCTGGCCTTTAGGTTCTCATCTTGGGAGGCAGCTAAGGAACATATGGCGCTGCTCTGGTTGGGCTGACTTACTCCCCAGTTGGATGTGACGGTGTGAGCATTGCCACTTTGGACCCCTCCCCTGAGTCCTTCAGTTTAAAGCCCGCCTCACCAAGCTGGCCAGCCTGCTGCCGAAATTTCCCTTGACTCTTCTAGACAGGTGGATCCCATCCCTCTGTAACAGGCTATAGTCAAAGAATGTCCCGTTGTCGTAGAGGCCATATAGTCTTATAGAAGGCTATGCATAGAAGACAACTATACGTATACATATAGAAAACTATACATATACTTACATAGAAGCTAATAGTCTTACTGACCATCAAAGTCTTCATTTTCTGTTTTACACTTCCTTCTGTAGTAAAACCACAGAAAACTCTTCTGGAAACCCTTGAGCAAACCATGATTTCATCAACAGATACAGTGGAGAATTTAATACACTGATACGCTGTGCTCAGATACAGGCAATAGAAGCACAGCACCTTGCTGCATCAGAATGGTGTTACGGACTGTCATTTTCTTTCAGTGACTTCCATTTAAATTTGGATGGGTTTATGGCTAAAAACAAACAAGCAACAGACAAACAGCTTATTGTCACTGTAAAACTTGAAAGTCAAGCACGTCCTTTCTGCCTGTCAGTAACTTTTCCCATTGGAGTGAACTGCCAGTACTGGTAAAGATGCACCAGAGCTGTGCACCATGAGGTGCCTCGTGTACTGAAGTTGTACATTTTGTCTAATCCACTCTCCCTAGTTATAAGAGGTCTGCGATGCTAAAAATAGTACTACTGCAACTAAGATAATACTGGTCAGAGCCCTTGTCAGAGTAGTTTTAAAAAGGGAAGTAATTACTGCTTTACAAATGAGAAATCTGAAGCTTGGATGTGTGTATTTGACTTCCACAGTGGTCAAAAAATAAGGAGAAGGCAGAGGTGGTGGATGTTGAACCCACAACTAATGAGTCCATATGATCTCCCAAGGACTATTTAGTGCTGAATATATAAGAAGTCCCTGAAACAGGATTCCCATCCCACACCTTCAGGGAAGAGGCATTATCATTTGGTTAGGATCAGTCTCCCTGTCATTTTCTGGCCCTATGCATTATATCTTTATATGCAGAGTGTGGCACAACTCACAGGTTATGAAGAGAGTGACCTTCAATCTCAAGTTGCCAGTCCCAGAAATAAGATGCTTCTGAACTTCTGGCTGATGAGGAAATCCAGGCCTCCCTATTTGGGGCAAAAGGTGTTTTGGAGAGCACTGCTTGTCTTCCTGGCAGTTTCATTTAAAAGGGAATCAGCCTGTCATCTGTATGACACAGTTATCTGTGTATGCAAAGTGGTTTCAGGTGTCAGTCCCTGTAGATGCCAATGAAGTGGAACTTTAAACATTTCATTTAGCAGTTTTCTATTGATTGTTTTATTTGTGCTTTACTCAAGGCTGCTCTGAATACTGTTCTCAAGCACCTCTCCCTATTCACTGTTCAAAGAAACACCTAACTCTCAGGCTTGCGAATTTTATTCCCAATGCCATGATCACAATGTTATTTAAATACATGGCTTTTTTACACCTACCCCCAAGCAACAATTTCTCTGGTCTCTGGGCTGGAGCCAGTCCAAATCTGAACTGAATCAGACCCTTTCCTGCTAGTCATTTGGTGCCTTTTAAAAATCAGATGGAACTAAAAAAGATTCTGATTTTTTATTTCACCAAGAAATAATTGTCAAATGTGATATTCCTGCTTCACAGTTTCTCCTGAGACCCACATCTCACTAAAGACTGCTTAAATACATATCCTCTGAATAGTCTCACTGAAATCTACAGGGGGGCAATATTCAAGAACATCAGTTTGCACAATTGAAGTCTTCTTCAATTTAGGACTAGAAATTTTGAGATGCTTTGTTAAAAAATAGGTTAGAAGAATTTCCAAATGATTATTTAGAGTCCTCCATCATATATCTTCAAACCTTCCAGATCCTCCCATATATGTACAGAGGGATGCAAATTTTCTGTGTACCTTTGCTGGTATATATTTTGTTGCTTTCTTATTCCATGTAGTTTTGAAATTAAGAAGGAAAATCCTTCCTTTAAGAGGGGAAAATACTAATATCAACATGATGATGATAGTTGTTTAGTTTGGAAGACGTTTTTTTCCTCATTTTTAAGTCTTTCTTGTGTGCATAAAAACAGCAACAAGTGTATGTGACTAATGACAACATTTCAGTGTTGTACTTGTGATGAACTGCAAAATAACACCTACCAAGAAGCATCCCACATTTTGCTATTTCTAGTTCCCTTGATTTTCCTATCCAGTGCTCTGTAATGTTGATCACAATATTTCAAGTATCACTGCGGATGCCAGCTATCTCCAAAGTCGTCTAGATGCAAAGGGAAAAATAACATTCACAAACTATTTCTACACCTAGTCGTTGCAGTGTACTGCAGTGTAGAGTCAGTATATCTACACTAGCTTCATCTACCTGGTTTGGTTACTGGTAGTAGTAGTGTGGTAGAAACAGCTCAGCACAAGCAAGATAGTTTTGTCAGATTCTGTCAGAACAGAATTATTTCAGGAACTGAGACAAATCACTGCTATATCATGGCAAAGGGACAATCTTTCTCAGACTAAAATAAAAACACTTTGGGGGGTATAGTAATTTCTTAACTATACCTGCATATGGCATATATGACTAAGACTATGATATATGATTAAGATTATGTAAGTGCACATTCATATAAATTCATTCAATATTAAAGACCGAATTAATAGCAACTTTTGTCTTGATGAGTACTGGTCAAATAATTCACTGTCCACATATATGCGCATACACTTTACCCTTGTATTAGACATTTGGCATCTGACTACTAGCTTTTTTGTTTTGTTGCGGGGGAAGAGCTCCCAGTCATAAAGCCAGTGGTCCTGGTCAGTGCTTAAATGCAGAACTGGACACATTAAAGGAAGAGTCTGACTGAAGATGCTGCATATGGGCAATGAAACTGCCTGCCTTCCTTTCATCCTTAATCCAAAGCAGTACAAGTGGAAACACTGTGTAAAAAGTTGATATGAATTAAGACTCAAAAGTTACAAATTAATTATGCCATAAGACTCGCCTGTCTTCCACTTCAAATCAGTAGGAATATTTTCCAAATGATCAACAGTGATTTCAGAAATAAATTTGAGAGTAAAAAGTTATTTTAACATTGCAGTTTATTTCCATGTCCATATAGAGGGCATTCAAAATACCTTTAAGAGTAACCCTTAGGTGGAATTGGACAGATTAGGTTTTATAGACACTTTCAGGCAAGGAAACAGAAAACACCTTGACTCAGCAGTTCCTTAAAAAGTCATCTGTTTCAGTCCACTGCTAGTACAAAATATACATTTGCTTCTTCTGGTCAGCAAAAGTTCCTGTAAGCAGTATTTTTTCATGATATCTCAGTTCATGCGGCATTTCTTAAATCTTCCTATGTAATTTCAAGAAAATGACATCTTTCTGATTTAACATACACAGATCTTCTAATCTCTCTAGATGTGATTTTTGCATCTCATACCCCAACAATATGTATAATTGAATTTCACATTTAGGCTGAAAGTCAGATCTTACAAAAAAAATACATAGCTAGACATATTTATAATAAGGAACATTGTTATAGACCACTTCTATCCCCTATATTGTATATTGATAGACTAAATCCAGTTCATTCATTAGGAATATAAAACATCTGTGTTACTATATTTTCTAATAGAGTATGAAAATATTAATAATATTCTGTTGGATGTTATATTCTAGAAATTATAAATTCTAAATTCTATTACATTCTAGAAAGGATCCTGTAAAATTCTGAGCAGAGACTGTTATTTAAGCAACTACATGTAATTTTCTTTCTCTGAGGAAAGTTCGTATATCTCATTTTCTTAGCTTTTCTGTAGTGATTTTTTAGGTTACATCCTCCTTATATTCCTCCACAGGAGATGAATACTTCTTTTTTTTATCTTTGTCTTCTTATGGTAAGGCTTTGAAAATAGAAATATTTCAACTGTAGTGTCCTATCTAGTTTAAGCATGGATTAATGTCAACCCGACAGTGCTAATCAGTGCCCTGGTGAACAGAACAAATATTCTGTACCTCCTACCACTAAAAAAAGGAGTTAAAGAGTTACATGACTTCTTAAATATTCCTGAAGCTACTGTAAAAGCTGTCCATTTTATTATCTGAGCAAGGCATATTGTTCATCTATCAGGTTTTCATGTTGATGGACAATATATTTAATCAGAACATAAGTGCTTCTAAAATATGCAAATACCTGAAACAAATACACTGTTCCTTGTTGCATGGCCACATCATGCCTCTTTTGTTATGGTGGGTACAACGCACCCCAGTGAAAAGATTGAGCTAAGAGTTACTTATGGATCTAAGTGATCCCGGTATCTGAATGTATTCTCCTAGCTAGTACTTTTGGGATCGTCAGTCATACTGGAATGATTTTTCCCCCCTCATTGTTATGCCGTATGCAAACTTGGTATAAAAATTGAAAATAACCAGTCAAAACAGCTCAGCAGGCAACCTACTGGTGGGTTTTGGTTTTGTTATTGAGAGAGTTGCAGGAAGAGAACCAACTGCAACTGACGAGAAATGTTACTGTGACTTACAAGGTCTTTAACAGACATATAATGTTAGGACAGAAAGTGCATAATTCACAAGGGAGCAGGGTAGAGTTAAGTAAATATAACTATTTCCACAAATGATGGACTATATGAGGTACCTAGTGTATGTTTTTGAGTCAGGGAAGATTCACCATTTATATATGCAGGAGAGAGAGATTAAATTTTCTCCTAATATTCTATCTTCCCACCCAGCCACGCTTCTCAAATGCCAAAGTCTCAGATATATAGAGATGAGATGTAGGCATCTCTATTATGTAACAGGTGTTAAAGCTGGGTAAAATAAATGAGTGGAAGCCACTTTCCTCTAATATAAGCTACTCCAAAAAAAATTTCTGCTGTCCAAGCTTGAAAGTGAAAGACCATTTTCTGGGCTTTGATAGCAAAGTAAGAATACTTAGAAAAATTCAGAGGAATTAGGGTAATGTTAAGGGTTTTTCTTCCCTACCTCCACCCCTCCCACCCCCCACCCCCCTTTTTTTTTTACTTTTTCTGTTTGTTTGTAATTCTAAGTCTGTTTACAAAAGAACTAAAAATATGGCTAAAGTAATATTGCTGCGAACATCAGTAAGGTGGAATTTGGATGGGTTTCATCTACATTGTAGAAAACCTGTACATTACATGCGCATGCGGGCAAGCTCAGACAATGTCTCCATATAGGCCATCCCTTCTCTATTACTACTTAAGTGCATTTAAAACAATTTCCAAATACATAAACATCTTTTCTATACTTAGCAGGCAAGTGAAGGTGTAATCAAAATTTGTCTGCTTGTATCATATGCTGAAGTACTTAAAACTGAGTATCAAACCTTCGTGCTGCCTCCTTCCCACAAAACCTCTCCCATGTGTACAAATTCACATGCAGGACATGACTGAAAATTCATGACCCAAAAGCAATAATTGAAAATAGGTCTCTTCTAGCTGTTGTAAAAGCATCCAGTTCTGTGCCTATCTCCTCCGTTGATGGATGTGCTGGTACTTACGACCCTGCCTCTGGCACTGTTTCAGCATCAGTCTGCTACAGAATGCTCAGGCAGTGTTACACTTCCATATACCACTTTCTTTTACTCCACCCTTCGAACTTTACATGTGCATACAATATCTTGTAATTAAATACACATCTATTCCAAATGGAAGCCAAAGACATTTTTCATTGGGACAAATATACAGCTTTCACTTTTCATTTTCCTCATCCACTTTTGTGCAAATATGCATGACATGACTTTCAGGTGTCAGAACAGAGTCCTAACATTAAATTGTAACATGTGTATTTCTGTTGCAAGGGTATTAGTGAAATGAATTTTGAATGATTTTGAATCTGGATGTTCTCAGTCTCTTTAAATTATTTTTAAATTGTCCATTTTTTTTTGGTAAATTTAACTTCAAATGTAAGAAATTTGAAATAAGTTTTAAACTTCACTGCAATTCAGACTTAATTTATTTATAACACAAAGTATGTGCAGTGGATATAAAAACTTTTCATCTGCCCCATGGAGACTTCAGGGTTAGACTGATTTGGATTTGAAGGTAGTATGCAACATGTAATATAGTTTACTTTCAGATAACTGTTCCTCAGAAATTCATATACATCTTTGAACCATCAAACATTTGTTTTACTAAAATAAATTGCTGTCAAGTTTCCTATGTACATGGTTCATTAATTAAGATTTTGTTAACCTTTGAAGAAATGAAACTCAGAAAATAATTCATGTATACAACAGATGTCTTTTCAAAATAATGCAGGAGAATGTTGTCCTGTAAATTCAAAGTACCAGTGAGAAGTAAAAGACTCTAATAGCCATGAAACATTATTAGAGTGTTTTTTTACTGTGTGTCAAGCAGGATTGGACAGGGCCTCCTGGGTCACTGTGTATAGCAACCAGCTTTGGCAGACAATCACATCATAAGTTTCTGTTATTAAGGCTCAATCACAAAACCTGTTAGACTGTGACTTGTCATGTGCCAATGTCGTCCAGGTTAAACCCCTCTTTTCCCTCATTATTTTCGTGGTGGGTATAACTGCTTTTCTCAAATATCTCTCAGTGTTTGTTTTGCTAGATTTAACAATGTAAGGTCTTTTTAAACTTCTCTTTCGAAAGGATAGTCAGGGCATAGAATATTTAGAAACCCTTTCTTCACACCACTTTCAATCTGAATCCATCATTCTTGAGCATGAGTGACAAAAGTAGGGCACATAGATGTAATATTGCACATTAATGATGTGGAGGAGGACAAAGAAATAAGTGGTTATCTATTTGAGTCAAAACTGATTTGGGAAAAGCTGGTAAAGCAGCTTCTAATGAAATAGAATTAGATATCCTTCTTAAATACAAATGTCAGATTGGACCTTCAATGAGGCTATTTTAAAGTTACTAGGAAGATAAATATGACTTAAAACTGTACTGCACAAATGGTGGGACCTCATTATTTCAACACACCAGAGCTGATAGAAATTTTTATTTTCATGAACTAAATGCTATATATTGCCATTTCAAAAGTTGGTTTTGGTAAGCAATGAACACACTAATTGCAAAAGAGCTACTTGCATGAAATAACCTTGGATATAGTGATCATAAATCGGCTCAATGAAATCAAACTAAATAGAGAAGAGTTCTGTTATATTCTTAAAGTTTTTCCTGTTGAAACTGAAGATATGAAAGATTGTTCCCTGATCCAAAAGATTATTCACCTAAAGCAAATAGTCAGATTTGAGTGAAAGGATTTCTCTGGGAGAAAACTTGCATCAGAAGCTTCTGGAACAGCTGTTCTGTTTCTGCTGAGGGTACAAACACTAAAACCTGAAAAGTGAGGTCTTAAAACTATTGAATTACCTCTTATCCCTCTGCTTTCCACAGGAAATAGCTCTACAGAAGACTAACATCTAATAGAAGATATATGAAATAACACAAATATAAGCAATGCATATGTTTTCATGCAGAAACTACTTTTTCCATATTTATTGACTAGTCTTCAGTAATGATGTCTGGCTTCATGAGTTTTAATACACATAAAGGAAGATTCTCATCTGCTGTAATTAAGTCTAACTTAAAATCTGTCAAGCAACACCAGACCATATCAGATGAGAATGTGACCTATAAACGTTGTGCTGAATATATCTGAAGTGTAATCACACATGTATGAACTTCAGCACGGTGTATTTTGAGTATTCATTTCCAAGTACATTTGGCATCTCATAACATGAATGCATATTATTAACATTAAGTTCAAAAGAGTAATATAGTGGTCATGGTATGTGTAGATATTAATACTGGAAAACCAGGAGTCATAAAATAAGATTAGTGTTTTTCACACACTTAAAAAATGAGTCATAGAAATGCATTGTAACATTTTCCTTTCCAGCAGCTTGATCATAGAAAACAGAGTTCTCTCTAGATACAGGAGGAAAGAAACCCTCAACCAAATCTATCTGAAGGTGTATTTTAGCAGACCTTTTTAGATACTCATCTTTGCCTCCTGTGACAAACTGCCCTTTCAGTTTGCCCAAACTGACTTCAGGAAATAGGACACATGATCACACTGTTTTTCTCTCTGTTCAAGTATCTGGATGTGTCCACATCCAGAACTAGTTGGCTGACTTCCTACAAACTTCATGCAAGTGACCAGGTAATAAGAATGGTGAAACTGCAGGAGAGGCTGTAGCTCAGCTCTGATGTTTCACACACAAGAGGATCTGTCCAGGAACAGACTTATAAATGTGTCTAACACAGGAAAAGCTTCAGCTGGATCTGGGAGTCAGCCACCAACACAGAAATCCATGAAATTGATACTTTTGTAGTTCCACACTTCCATGTTTTTGCCCTGTGACCCCAAGAACAGCCCCCTCATGGTCCTTCTGTGTGTTTTGGGTATTCCTGCTGCTGTGGTGCGTTTGTGCCTCTCGGTGGAACTGAAGGGGTTGAGAAGGCTTTTCAGTAGGACCTGCACAAACGCTCATCCAGTGTTTTGCAATGAAAATAATCTCTGCCTTGAAGAGTTCCTGTCTAAACAGCCAAAATGTATTGTTGAGAGAAAAACAAGCCAGTAAGTAAAATGGCTTGCTGTGAGCAGAAAAGCAGGGATTTATACAGAATTCCAGGTGTATTCAGTAAGCAATCATTGACTCATTTCATCAATACCCACCACCAGTCCTGAAAATGATGGCACTGTTCTGTATCATTTTCTGGCACTTATTTTTCTCAAACTGAAGTCCTGTTAAATCCTCAGTATATATGCAAAAAATTTTGAATAGTTAAATTAAATAGATTTTGTTTTCTGCATAGTTTCCATGATTTATAGGCAGTAACTGCACTTTTAAATAAATTGCAGGAGAATGGACAATAATTTTAAAGTATTTGGATTTACCATGACATTTTATCTTTGTCATTTTTTTCCTGTTCAATGAGGATTTAAAATTAATTTAGAAACACTAGTGTTACAGATACCTTTTAACATATTCAAAGTAATAAGCTATACTCAACATATTTGAGAGTTACTAATTCTTATTATTGCCTCTGATTTCCATCACTCTGTTTAGAAATAAACTAAACTATATCCAGATTTTTTGTTTGTGATCACACCCAGAAAAGGCAAAGATATTGCTACTTTTGCTATGGTCTGCAGGAAAAATCTAGTGAATTATTTAGTATTGCTGCATAGTTGTCTACAAGAGAGATTTTTATGATTTTTTCTATTGCATAGTTTGTGTGAGAAAGGGACAGAAAACAAGATGGCTTAACTTTGTCTTCTTTATAGGATATATTTATCTTCCAACATGTCAACATTTTTCATGGAAATGAAATTCACTTGCTGGCCATTTCTCCTGTCTTTTTGAGTATTTGCTCCTCACAAAACCCAAGAAAACAAATCTTTGGTGCAGAATTTTGTGTAACACCTACAGTACGAGAAGAATTGTACAGACACGTTTTTAGAGTCTCTCTCAAGTGTGCTAAAGGCATTCAAGCTTATTCTGCTGCTTATGCACTGTGGTACTCTGCTGGTAGTGCTGCTTTAATTTCTGATTGAGTGGATCATAGAAAAAAGCCAACTGTTCCATCATGTGTCTGAGATTTTTCTCATAATATGTCAGAAGTGGGAGGTGGAGAATAGGAGTGGGAGTAGAACGAAAAAGTCCCTAAGTTTTTTTTGTGAAATCAAAAGGAGCGTTGACATCAGGCTCTTAGAGTGTACTTCTTCAGCTCACAGCTATGATGTATGTTTGTCTGTGTTGTCCTAAAGGTTCTTGGTTGTCGGTGAAAGCTATCTGAGTTACTACAGATTTCTTTCTCCTTCATCATTAGCTCAGAAAAGTCAGTAATGATCAATCCTGGTGAGGATTAAAGCTCCATTCTCCACTTCTAATGTCTCCAAAGAGAAAGTGACATTTTTATTTTTCTTGTCAATCTTACTTTATTAAGAGCATCTTCCCCCTGCAATCAGGAACTTCAAAGTGTGATGTGGGCCACTCATGACAAATATAGGGTGTGCTGAGAGACAGGAGCAAATATCCCACTTGCTTGTGGCCCTGGGTAAGTAAGTAATAACCTGTTTGTGATAGCGGGCATCAGTGTGAGCCACTCTGACCGGCGGGGGTTGTTCCTAAGCAGCTGGACCATACTGGCAGTCATGTTGTATTCGCATGTTAGGCTAAAATAAACACTGTCATGTACCGCTATTTCATTACTGCAAGGCAGACATATTCTGATGTTTCTAAAAACTTGTTTGGAAATAATATTTCAAGCTGCAGTTCTAATTTGGTCCTTCTTCTCTGAGAAATGCTCGCTATAGATTTGAGATCCTCTGTGTCTATAAATGCAGTTCACAGCTTCATCCCAGTTACTTACACCAGTTAGCACTGAGACAACAGAACCAGTAAGCTGAATAAAATAGCTGTTCTTCCCTGTCTGTTTCTCTTTTCTCCCTGCCATGATGACTGTATGAGCTACTGCAGATAGGAAAATAGAGAATCCATCTTCCTTACTATAAAGAAGTAGATGCTCTTTGCAGTGATTCAGACTACAGTCAGCTCAGATTATTTGTTTTTCTTGTATTAATCATGAAGTCTTGATAACTAACATTTTTTTCAGCTATGAGGACTTTTCAGGAAATAATTTGCTGTGTATTCATCAGTCCATTGCCAACTTTCCTCCTGAGGGGACTTTAGCAGCATGATTACCCTCCCTGTCTAGAAAGCAATAAATACTCTGTATTACAATTTAGAAGATGTTGCAGTGTATCTAGAAGGAAAACCAGTTAAATTAAATTTATTTATGAATACCAGAGAATTCACAAAAAAATAACCTTTACATTACATATTAAATAAAATTTCTTTAAAAGTCAGGCTGGAATTAGAAAAAAAGTGTGTTTGTGTTATGTGTGAATGCGTGGGTGTATTTTACACATTTGACTGGGATCCAGAAAATACATGTATTTTCAGAGTGCTTTAAAATTACTTTCTATTTTTTCCTGAAATCCAGATATTAAAACCAACATAAATGATGCATTGCATTGACCTTCTCCTTATAATTTATTATGTTCTATTTATGTCGGGAACAGGAAAATAAGCATTGTGTCTAGGGACATCACAGTAATTGTAAGAAGCTTTGCAATGACTTCTGCACTTACGAGTTTCTAATATTTCCCTTTTATCACTGAAGCCTGGTAAACTCATTATTTCTGCATCATCCATACCATTCCTCAGCTCGTGAAGTGCATGAGGCAGACGGTGCCTTTTTCTCTTGCTTTTCCTACCTTTCTGAGAACTTTCAAGCTGTAAAAACAACTCTTGCAAATTCTGATTTGTCTCCCGCAGAATAAAATAAGATTGGCCTCGCTGCTATCTGAAGTTTCAGGCTTCGAACTGGCAAGGCAAAGTGTGCAGGCATTGCTTCTGCGCTTGGTGTCAGGGAGCGGCAGGGCAGGGCCCGAAGCCAGGGCCCGTCCCAGCACCCCAGCCAGCAGCAGGGCACGGGGCACCGGGGCAGCCCCAGCCCCGGGCACCTCCCTGGGGATGGGGACACGGGATGTGGGCCTGGCTCGGCAGGGCCTGTGGCTGGGCAGGGCAGGGCTGTGGGGAGCCGGACACCGGCCCTGCTGTGGTGTCAGTGGGGCAGGGGCTGACAGCCCCGGGGAGCTGAGGTGGGGTCCTGGGCCCTGGGCAGGCAGGGACGTTATGTCCTAGCGGTGCCCTCAGGGCCCTCTTGCCACTCTGCCCCAGATACGTTTTCTCCCCAGATGTCCTTTGAAGGACCAGATGCAGCTGGTCCTTCGAAGATGGGAATTTGCGTCTCAACAAGCTGCAGTACCTGGAAGGGACTCAGGAGAGGGACAGTTTTAGAACTGCTGACGGCTGGGTTCAGCCTCCCACTCCCTACAAGTTCTTGAGTGTTTGCGTAGGGGCAGCAGGGAGAAGTTACACAGACACCTGCAGAAGTTAACACAGTGCCAGAAAGGATGGACAGCTACTGTATACATCGGTGCCTTGTGGGGCAGGCAGCAAACAGCCGATTTTAAAATTATCTTCTAATTTCTGTTATAAAACCAAGTTTTCATTTTTGTACAACTCTGTCTAAATATGGCTGGACCAATTATTATATGTGCATCAGGTATCGGTCTCTGCCTGAAATGTAAAAGGGGTAAAATTTCAGCTAAATTAGCAGTCATTTCTTATTGTAGAATTTACAATATTTTTTTTCCTGGTACCTAAGGTTCCCTGTTTGGAAAGATTAGGTCTCGCACACTATGGCGCAGGGTATGCAGTGGCATCGCTGTCAAATACATGTGCATAGGCATTTCTGTGAAAAAAATTATCCTATGTGCAGCCAAGATAAGAATTTCTGAAAAATCTCAGATTCTGTGTATTTTGTAGAGTTTTATTAGTGGTTGATTGCTAAACTTTTTGAAGACTGACTCTGTCCTAGGCATTTAAAGTGTTCTTGAAATGTTTTCTGATAGCACCAAAATGTCAGTGTGGAGCTTGGCTACAGGAAATCAAAAGAGGAAAACTCCTGTGTCGTGATGCCCAAGGGAAAAAGCAGCCTAGTTGCAAAGCTTGAGAGTGAAAAGGGAGACTTGGGGGAGTTGTAAGGAGGGAATATTGGCATGATGAGTAGGAGAGAGAGAGTTGCTGGCAAGAGAAACCAAGTGGGCAGATTTGATGCAGTAGAGGGGGAGGGAATAAAAGGTGTTTAAGGAGAGGAGATTGCAACAGAAATGGGGAGAGGAAAAAATAAAAGTAGAAAATAAGTGCAGTGAAAATAAAACAATGTAAAGTGAAAAGGCTCTGACTACTGCAATACACTTCCCTCAGAAGCCGAGGGAAAAAAAACCATACAATTGCTGAATTTTAGAGGGTTGTCAGTAAAATACAATGGGATTTCAAACTGGGAGGTTGATGAATCTTGCTTGTTTATCTTTTAAACCTAAGAAGCTCCATAAAACCAAAAAGCCCTAGGATAAAAGAAGGGTATTATTAATTTGCCCACCTGAGTTCTAGACAGTTGGAAAACGTCAGGACTGAAATTGTCTGTGTAATCTTAATTCAGTCATTTTGCACATACGTGCTTTGTTGCAGTTTTAAATTACATAATCTTGTACTTATTTACTGTAAAACACCTGCTTCACTCAGTACATAGAGTACATGTCTTCTGCAAATCAATCAAGACCAGTAGAATATCACTTCTTCCAGGAACCACAGGATGTACATCTATTGGAGCTTTCCTGGGAAAGAACTGAAATCCTTCTCATAGGCTTCATGAGCTTACAGAGCTAGAAGTTCAATTAACGAAAGGGTCCAAAAGGTGCCAAAGAGCAGAGAAAAAAAAAAATGCAAGGGGCCTTGAGAAGAATATAGAACAGAGTACTGGTGATTGCCAGGAGGAGCAGTATGTGCTACCCAGGAGCTGGGTAGTGGCTGTGCACAGAAATACTTTTAATTAACAAGGAAGCGATCATAGAAAGTGTCACACAATTTCAGCAGAGGAAAGAGTAGCTTCAAATCTAAGGGAGTTGAACGTTGCTATGGAGAACTGGTTTCTTACCCTCCCCCTGTCCTCTCTGTGTTGAGGCATTTCAATCAGTCTTCAAACATGGTGTTACTTGTATGGTGCTCAAGCATTCCTCATTGCAACTCATCTTCAAGTCCCAATCTTCGAAATAATTGGCTCCTACTTTTGCTTGCCAGTCGTGTGTTCCAAAACTCATCATATTAGTATGATTAATCATAATTATTAATAAGTATTTATTACAGAAGTTCCGAGAGACTAGTATAGGCTCCATTGCATTAAGAATTTAAAAAGTGATAAAATTATCTCACTAATCCAAAGAGAGAGAGAGACTGTCTAAATACCTAAGACAGGCAGACGACATAAGGGGAGGCAACTAGGGCGGTGGGATGGAGAACGATTTGCTCAAGGTCACTCAGGAGGCATTTAATGGCAGTGCTGGAATGAGATACTGTTAGAATCACAGTTCTGCTGCTAGGAGTCATTTGTTTAAAAAGATTGCCATGCATTTATACAAAATGATCTGTAATGGAAGACTGTCACCTGTAATCTGAGCAAAGTAACTTATTATGCAAGAACTATACAGATAATTTACAATAGTTCTTCTGTGCCTTTAATGCATAGTAACTGTAATCATGGAATTGCTTCTGAAATCTCTTTTATGCTACTTGGCACTCCATATGGTAGCTGGATACTGCAGGAAAAAATATCCTCCAGGAATCATTGAGCCAGGCTTTAAGCCAGGCAATCTCCTCTAACACTTTCAGAGCAAGCCATACTATAAAAATGTAAATGTGGTAGCAATACTTCTTCTTCACACCATTTTTCAAAAGGTAAATGTAAGTGTTGTTCAAACCACGGTGCAGCTTGAGAGCATTTGTAACGGACATAAAAAACCTGAGTTACTCTGCGTAGGTGGCTTTACACACCTGTGACTGTGAAGGCTCTCTGATTCAGGCATACATCATCCAACCACATCAGTAGAAAGACTTACAGTAATTGCAGCTCTGCACAATTTTCTTTCCTCTTTCTCCTCTCCCCTTACTTCTATTTTACACATCTCTCATTGCAAGTACTCAGGCATTCTCCCTTCCTGAGGCATTTGGGTAAACATTACCCACAGAGAGGTGTGTTCTAGTGTGTTCACTGGCATAAGTGAAGCAGATTACAACAAACAAGTAACAGATGAGATAACAGAAAGAGAGTGGGATAGAGAAACAGAAAGGAAGGGCACAACTAGGATGAGAGAATGAGGAAGAAGATATACAAGTACTGGGAAGGAAAAATTTGAATGACAAGTTAAATAAGAAGGAAAATTGAGAGATGGAAAATGGGAGGGAAAATTAGGAAAAGTAGATATCACAGAAATGTGATAAATGAGAAGCAGAGAGATCTAGCCTTGAAAAGGGAAACAAGAACTCCTGTAGCAGCCATGGAGCAACCAGATTGGTGCCTCAAATCCCCTTTTATTAAATAAAATAAAATCTTATTGAACGGTTATTGCAAATTTATCTTTCCTGTATTGTGAAGGATTAGGAAACTATTGCTAAATACATTAGCAAACACTGAAAGATTATATCCTTATGTGCAATCCAGAAAAGGAGGAAGGAAAAGAATGGATATCAAAAGGGAGGCAAGAAAGAGAAATTGAGAATAGAAAAGAGAAGACATGCTGTTGAACAAGCAAGAGATAGATGGAAAAGGGAAGTATAAACAGAAGGGGAAAGAAAAGAAGCAAGGAGTCCGGTAAGAAGAAAGTGAGATAAAGAACCTAAATTTTCCCTTCTAAATTTCAAATCTCCAGTTTAGTCATTTGAATGGGTTGTTTGACCTGAGTAAAATCAGAACTCCTCCCCCCCCCCCCCCCCCCCCTTTTAATTTACACAGGAAGTATTGAGACGAATCAGTACCTAGTTTTAGACCCTATTGCTAAATTAAAACATAGTAGTGTTAGCTAATCACTGCATTCATTTGTCCTAGTGCAACAGTGTTTTTCTAAGTAAAATACAAAAGTTATATTTAAGAGCTGAAACTTGCAAGGTAAAAGCTTAAAGGATCTGTCCCCTTCCCTGTGCTATCCTTGATCCCCTTCCCTCCGAGTCGCTCACTCTCCTTCTGGACTCTTATGCTCTGAGTTCCGCTGCTTGCTTGCAAAAGTCTTCATTGTATGTAGGTATGTAACAAATAAATATTCCACTTCTCTTTATTGATCTCACTCTGTGGTTAATTGCTTCTTAATATTATGAGAGAATCTGTTGCATCCATGAGCATCTTTAAGAGGAATTGAAATAACTTTTAAATAAAGGAATACAGAACAATTTACAATCCAAGTAATCGACGTAAATACATTTTAAAACCCCTGTTTATTTGTTTTTCAAGCAATCTAATTGGGTGTGATTTCCTAACAGAGGCATATACCAGGAATGTTATACCCTTCATATATACTGCAGTTAGTTTGAGCTAAAATTCAAATGAAAGCTCAAATTGACAGAGGTCAGGAAGAAAAAAAGGGGGGAGGGGCAGGGAGCAGGGATGTATTTACAATTTTTTTTTAACAGCATGGCCTCTGTTGAAATGAAAGGTTCTGAGGAGCACAAGCTATTCTAATGGTATTGCTCTGCCTAGTTCTTGTTCTGTAGCCAAGAAAACTGTCAAGTGGTAAGGCTTATTTAAGGAGAGTCATCCTGCTCAGGATCTGACTAAACCATTTTGGTGCAGGGTATGTCTGGGTTTCAGTAGGCAGTACCAATTCTGAGTTCCCAGCTGTTTTCAGGAGTGTTTCTTAAATGTGTTTCCAGCCCATGTCCCGTACCAAGGCCAGATATGACCATGCACGTACCACCTGCACACTCTGCTCATCATTGTGGAAACCACATGAATTCCAGAAAGGAGCCATGGTGCAAGATAGCTTCCCAGTCTGGATCACCAAGATACCTAGGCCCTCGGGTATGCCAGGACTCACTTCCACAACTAAGCATAGGTGCTGGTTCAAGGACTTTTGTACTTTAGCCAGGTAGTATGTGGCAGTTTTGTGTACTGCAGCCTTTACCACTGTGACTGCCTGGATTTCTAAGCTGAAATTTAAAGTGGAGAATCTGTCTCAGAACTTCCTTTGTTCACTGCTGGGACCTTAAGGTTTGTGATTTTTCCTGCAGAGAGTACTGAATGCCTACATCACTGTAGGAATGCATGTCTCGGACACTTTAGCTATTTTGAAAGCTGCTTAAGTGTTGGGAATATGTTTTAAGTGCATGCTACAGCAGCACTTCACAGTCCTGAACTCAGTTTTTATCATGTTTAAAAAAGATAGTTGCTCTTAAGCTGAAGTTTACTATTTGCACATTCATGTATTGATTTGCTTCCTTCATTTGTTTTGTACTTACATACTCACATGTCTTTGAAATATTACCTTTAGTATGAAATATTACCTTTGAAATGTACCTCACAATATACATTTTTTCAGAAATTTTCACTGTAGAAGACCAGTAAAACTCAGCACTAGTAGTTTTGCCCAGATTTAATGAATTTTTGTTTATTTATAAATTAAGAACGGGAATCATTGAATAATATAAAGTCCATCTGAAAATAGGTAAGGTTTGGTATCTGGTATTTAATAAATAGCTTTATCCATTTTTGTGCATAATTCTGCTGCTTTCTTGTAAACCTCATTATGCTTTTGAATGTACTACAGACAGGTACTGAAAACTCCTATACTGGGAAGCACTTCTGTTACAGCTAGAGTAAAATGTACAGCAGTGAAAAAGAATTAAAAAGATTCTGTAGAGTAGTGTTGTAGAGTTTCAGGTCTGTTGCTAACAATTCGTATCAACTTTCCTCAGTCCACAAGCTCAATGACTTCTTGTGGCCTGAGAGGGGGTCCAATAAATATTCAGCTTGGTTCCTTAGAAAGAACCTAGTTATTTTCTTTTCTGTTTTAAATATAATTCTACTGATCTTAAAATTTCCACAGACTAAATTATAGCATCAGAAATAGTTATGTTGTTGTTAAGTAAAAGGCATATGAAGATGCCACAAATAGGGAGGATTCAGTAATGGGAAGTCACATACAATACATACATAATTTTTTACAGTGACTTTTGAAGATTTTAGTCAATTAATTATTGCATTGGGGAAGATAGTCAGCTGTAGTTTTGCAGTCTTGGATCTCTAGGGGTGCTACAGGGATCTTCTGTGTCACTATGATACCTTTACTTCTTTCTCCTGTTAAAACTAATTCCAGTGACATGCCCATGGGCCAAAGGAATCCTCATGTAATTGTAATGGACAGGTAACTTTGTTTCAAATAATATTTGGCCTGTAATGAGTGTAACCAAACCACATTTTATTCATCAAACATTATAGCTAACATTTTAGGAGACTCTTATGACTAGCTTTTAATCTGTATATCAAATCAAAGCAGGTTTGATAGCAGGTGCATGTCTGAATGTTAAACACAGAGATTTTCTACAGACGCAAAAGGGGCTGTTTAATATGTTCTTCTAGCCATGGTTACATAGCTGAGTTTTAAACAGTCTGCAAATCTTTCCCTGGACATATAACTACCTGGCTTGCTAGACAAGCATTTTAAGCAATTGCACATCTGAACTGAATGATTTGTATTCACAACTAGATGTATAAAATCGTGTCACAAAGATGACTGCAGACACAAATTAGAAGTCAGTTGTAAAGGATTGGCAATAAATGATTTTCTAAAATAAATTGCAAAGTTCCTTTCAAACCTTAAACCTCTTATGAACGTGTTACAAAATGCAAGAAACAATTGCAGATATATTTAGAAATGCAGTAAATATAGCAAGATGGAAGTAACTGTTGTTGGTATGAGGAATATGGTATCAAACTTCAAGGATGACGTCAGCTATGCTTTAACAGGCCTGGTTTTCTTTCAGGATGCATGGTATGGAGCTAACAGTGCTAAATCCTTGTCTGGTTTAAGCTTGCACAAATGGCTTAGATCAACTGCACATACTTGCAATAGATAAAGCACAAGTCCAAAACTTTTTTAACTGTTTAGTTCTATTCTTCCACAAAGAGAAGAAAAAGAATTAAGAGCTGTATTAACACAGTATATTTTCAGTTGAGAAGTGTAAGGACTTACCAGCATGCAGATGACAGTGGAATCAACTGTGGGAGGACTGGATTGACAACATAACACACATATATCACTGATTATAAAGAAAGAAGGGCAGAGATAACCGATTTCTACCATTTGAGAAGTTCTCTGATTATTACATAGTCTAGATTTTGAGAGCTGTTTGTTAATAGGCAGAAATAATGGTTATTCAGGAAGGGGTCAAGGGAGCTGGCCCATCGTCAGTTCCAGTGAAAAGATTTGGAACAATTTTGCACTGTCTGGTGGCCCAATCTGGCTAGGAACAACAGCACAGGATGGTAGAACTCACTAGGGTTTTGGAATTTTATTACAAATGCTACAGAGTGAAGAGGCCTTACTTTGTTTCTGTTGAGTAAGAGAGTTCGATTACCCTACGCATCTACAGTTACAGTCAGCTTGGAAAACAAGGAGACCAGTATCCTCTCACTTTGGAAAAATAAGATTTTGTATCTAAAGAGTTTTCTTCTAGCTCCTTATTTTGATTTGTGGATCAAATCATACTTGATCATCAGACAGAAATCCATTTGAGAATTGATACAATTTGCCACAAATACAGGTCTTCTCACAACCTAAAGAAAGTATCTGACTGAGCCTGCTACTGATTCAAAGTCACGCTCCCAAAATGTATAAGTACATCTTTTAGAAACAATTGTCATATTCAAACCTAATTTATGCACATATTAGATCTCTAAGTGCATGATGCACAAAATTGGATGGGAATATAAAATATCTGCAAGTTTCAACTACCACTTTTGGATGATATATACTCAGATTTATGTTGTATTCTTTTTAGCCTGTGTTCTGGGCCAGTGATGAAAGTGATTAGTAGAGATTTTTAGAGAGAAAAAATATTAAGAAAAAAAGGCATTAGAAAAGAGATAAAATTAATAATCTCTAAAAAACCTGAAACAGTAAACACCTTTTAAAAAACTTTTTATCACCAAAAATATATAAAAACCAAGGCTGAAATGATCTCTCTCACTTTATATTTATAATGGGGAATAAATCTTAGGAAAGGAGTAGCGCTGTAGGCACAAGTAAGACTGATATAAGAACAGATGAATATAGGAAGTTCGATAACATTTCAGATTACAAATTAAGCATTGAAGAAATCAAGTTCATAAAATCACAGAATCATCTATGTTGGAAGAGACCTCTGGAGGTCATCTAGTCCAACCTCCTGCTCAAAGGGTTCCAGGTGAAGCAGGTTACTCAGGTCCATGTACAGTCAGGTTTTGAATAGCCCCAAAGCTCAAAACTCTGTAGCCTTGGCAACCTGGTCATGCTCAGGTTCTGGAAAAGCCATCAAATGTGAGTGATTGTGTGGCAGTTGAGAGCAACAATTACCATACTTAGTCTCAAGAGAGTGTAGATATATTTGTAAACAGGACCAAACATCTATGGACTAGTCTTCAAAATATATCACCTGACCCTGCATTTTAGGTATCTATGAAAGAAGGCCTTCTAAAAGCTCTGTTCATGAAGATGTTAATGGTATACTCCAAACACAGGCAAGAATGACGCACTGTCTTCAAGATCAAAAGAATTATGGACTTCAGTAAACCTACAGATGCTTATTTCCAAATACTTATAGATAAAGGAGAATGTACTAGATGGATAGAGAAAAATAAATGTGGTACAGATTTCCAGAATAGAAAAGATTGATACTGACAACTATGGTGCCATAAATATTATTTGAATGCCTTGTAAAGCAATGAAATAAATATTCCATCATTAATAGCTGGGATAAGAGAGCCATGAACAGTAGGCAGTGAGGCTTTAGAAGAACTGTATCTCATCAGTCGAACTTCATTGCTTGTTTTGATACAATTACAAAATTAATGGGCAATGGGAATCAAGTAGATCATAAATATTTGGATTCTAGTGAAGCATTTGATATGGCATCTTAGGAATTTTTGATTTTAAAATTTGATTCAGTACTGCCTTCAATAAGATCATGACCATGCAGGCTGTAAACTGCCTAAATGAGTAAAAAAAATAGAAACAATGAACAGCAACATATTAAGAGGAGGAATCTGAAAGAGTTGGCATTTGTTAGCAAGAGTTGGAAAGAGTTAGATTTGTTTAATGTCTGTATCAGTAAGCTGAAAGAAAAAGTGAAGAGCACACTAATGAAATCTGAAGGTAGTATTAAATTGGAAGAAATGTGCATATCATTAAAGAAAAGGATAAAGTGGAATTTGACAAATTACAGACATGGTAAAACTGAAAAATGCTATTCATCTTAGAAATACAAAAAGCTGTTCACCTTCAGCAAATAATCAGAAACACTGGTATGCTGGGAGATACAGATATGACTAAGTCACAAGAAAGCAGATAAATTCAGAAGATTCCATGATATATTACCATTGATACACATTAAAGTGATTTTACAGGACAGTAACAATAGTTTCGCCATATGTACATGAAAATAAGTTTCGATTCAGGTGGTGGAACTAGGCTGGAAGAAATATTGCAAAACTAGATGCATTCAGAGGAAAGGGTAAATAAGGAAGCTAAGAGGAATGTGTGCAAGCAGTCACTAAAACAGGACAGGGTTCAGCTGGTTCACTGAAAAGTCTTAAAATGAAAATATGATAGAACATACTTAGGACAAACTTGCCACATTTTATGTATTTTCCAGTAATGAGAGCATCCCTTGAATGGACGTTGGATCCCTTCACTGGACATTGCCCAAGATATTTTATGATTGTAGGGACCATTCTTCTGTTTTTCTTACAAAACATGGGATCTCAGAAAGGCTGATTCAGGAACAGCAGTTATAAATCAAGTACCAATCTTGTGCTCTAATCAATGAAAATATCTACCATCAGCAAGGGAGTAAAGTAAAAAAGGAATATGATGTGTGATATTAAACACTGCAAGAAATTAAAAAAAAATAAAAAAGGAAAATAAACAGGCAAATGCTCCATTATAGCAAATAGCTCCTGCTGGGTCCCTAGAAAAGTCCTTTCTAAAAAAGTAACTTCAGAGTCTTTACTGTGTGTCTGCTTCTCTTTCCAAGTCTGTAAATACCTAATCTTGTTTCAGACTGCCTGCTAGCTGAGCTTTCACACTGTCTGTTGCACTTTAGAAGGTATTTTAGCTGTGTGTGCCCAAACGATGCTGGACAATCAGATCATCCTTCTTTTCAGAGACTCATTTGCCATCTTGATTGCTAGGACAAAGCAAGCAGTCACATTTCTGCCAGTTGACCTGCCCCATTCTCATAAAGGAACACAGCATATAATAAGCTGCAAATAAATAAAAATGAAACAAGGTCCATCCATCAAAATGATGAGCCTATTCTCATCTGCATTTTCCACAATTATACTGTGTGACTGACTTAGAAGTATGCATTACCTTCAGCCAGCTACCTAGAATATGCCCTCTCCTCTGCAAACACTACTAATATTCTGAAATCTAATCTGTGGATAATATCAGGAGGGTGCTTTGGAAATTTCTCCAGTTCCCATTTTGGTATCTATAGTAACACTCAAAACCTCATTGCAGACAGAAGGGAACAAAGATATGTAGAGATAAGAGGTTTTTGTTAGTCTAACTGAAATCTTAACAGGCTAATCAAAAGACAAATACCTATTGTTAGTTCAGTTACACTGCTACAAACAATCACAAACCAAATTAATACAAAAAGGATTCATGAATAATACAGGTAAAATTGTTATACAAATGCTTCCTGCTATCTGCCCCTTTTTCTTTGATACTGCACTCCCTGTACAACATTCCTCTAGGTCCTAAGCCCATGGTGTCCATCTTCCTCAAGCAGAATGGGGGAATGGGTTACAGTAAGACATCAGCATCCTGGGGCAGCAAGAGGAAACGTAGTGTTCAGAGTGCCGCCTCCTTGGTGTTGAGTACACTTGGTTTTATTTTTATATGGGTTTTAACACAGTCTGCTCACATGCCCTTTCTTTTCTTTGATTCCTGATCAGTCAGTTTTCTGTTAGCTCCACAGCTGGTTTTACTTGATTTACAAGGTCATAAGCATGTTGTGGTTTAACCCCAGCTGGTAATTAAGCACCACACAGCTGCTTGCTCACTCCCCCCTCACCCAGAGGGATGGGGAGAAGAATTAGAAAGGAACGTAAAACTTCAGAGATAAGAACAGTTTAGCAATTGAAATAGAATAAAAATGAAAGAACAATTATAACAATGATGATAATAACAGTTATAATGGGGGGGGGGGGGGGGGGGGGAGAGAATAAAATCCAGAGGGAAAGGAAGAAAAAACCACATGATTCACAATGCAACTACTCACTGCCTACCAGCTGATGCCCAGCCAGTCCCTGATCAATGATCTGCCTGCTCCAGGCAACCCCCCAGGTATATATACCAGGCATGCTGTCCCATGGTATGGAATACCTTGGCTGTTTCCCCTCCCAATTCCTTGTGCCCCTCCAACTCTCTCACTGGCAGGGCCTGAAGAACTGAAAAGTCTCACATCAGAGCCAAAACACAACACCATACCAGCTCCTAAGAGGATAATTAACTCCATCCCAGCTGAAACCAGGACAAGTGATTACTGACTGACTGATTTGTTGTGGTTGTGATTTCTCATTGTATTAACTGCAGTTTGTTTCTTGTGTTGGACCTCTGGTATTATCCTGGTTTGCACTCTTCCACATCAGGTTTTATTTTGCAGTCAGAAAGTTCAGTTCACACACAGTGTAACTACTCATATAGCTGCTATATAGCTGCCATCATGACTGAAACAAATCAGTACAGGGAGGCAAGTCCTGATTCCCTACACTGTCGGTTAAACACAAACCTTGTGACCTTTACTAGCAATGACATATTTACTGAAAAATATCATTGCCACAAAAGACTATGCCTTCCATAATTCAGCATAACACACTGCAGCCAGGGTTACCAGGAAGGTATTGCTTGTTTGCTCTGTGTGACAAACTAAATGACACCACTTCTTGGAGAGTTTTCTTAGCTTTGCATAAGATGTAGTAACTGATGTTAGGCTGTCACTAAGTTCCATAAATATATCTGCTTTATAAAAAAAAAATGCTTTATAAAAGTGCTTTATAAACTCCACATCATAAAGAACAGTAAGCTGCCACTTTATTAAGGAACAGGCACTAAAGGCAAAAGAAAAATTGAAACATTACTGGACTGTGAGTGTAGAGATGTTTCTATCCATCTTATTCAGTCAGTCTAATGCTAGTATCTAAAAGGAAAACAACTTTCATGAAACCTTGTTTTCTCCTCTGACACTCCTAAGTATCATTTATGAACTGATACTTCATAAGACCTGGCTCTTCAGCTCTTTTTCTAGTCATATGTACTATCTAGTGGACTAGTGGATTCTTAATATACAGATTGTGAGTTTTAAAAATAAGAGAGGAAGATTAACGGCCATATGTACCATCTAATTCTTGTCCGTCATACATCTGTAAAATTTGGTTGTATTAGCTATAGTTTAATTGCCAGCTCCATCATGGTAAAAAGGATTATTTCAAGAACGTATTTATTTATGTGTTTGGGTTGTTTTTTATTTTAACACTATAATTCATATTAATCTTATTTGTTAGTCTTCTAGTTATTGAAGTGCAGTTGCAAGTGGCAACATCTAGGAATTATTTAATGTGAGTGCAAGTGATCATTGTCATTTTTTCACAAGACAATGGACTTTAGGATAATAAACAGTTATGGTTCTATGGAAATTTTAAACAGAGAAAACCAGTCTGCTTTTAATCTTAAGTTAAAAAACTTTTTTGCAAAAGAAAGTATTTTCCTTGACACATTTATATGACTGAGGTTCGGAAACCCATTGATGAAAATTATTAAAGTGGACAGATTGCAACCAAAAATACAACAGAAAAAGAAGACAAAAACTTAAACACCTTGTAATGAAAGACCCCTAAGAATCTTCATTTATTCCCAATGTGCACTAATATTTCTTCCTCCAATCCCATCATGCTGTGCCTAGCAGCCCTTTTTCTGGCTATAAATGGTTGAGTTACATGGGAAGCCAACATCCCCGAAGCTCAGTTTAGGTCCTTATCTTTTGGGATGTAGACAGTCAAAATTCAACGGAGACTAATCAGTCCTTTGATTAATAGACCTGCCATAGATGGAAAGCCCATATTGCCTCTTTGACTTCTTTTGAACACTCCTAGGGTATTCTCCTAGGAGGATGTTGTAAAATTTTTGAAAATTACTTTTCTTTCTTGTTCTACATGCTTAATGCTTCCAGATATCAGATTTTGGAGTGTAATAATGAAGTATCCAACAGTACACTAGACTTTTTGAGCACCTCAATATGATTGAAAGAAGCAGAGTTACAGATCATAAAAAAGTAAAATCTTACACACAAAAAGGAAAAAAGGCAGTTAGTTTATTTTTAATCCGTATCAGTGAAAGAGAAACACAGTATCATTTGTCCCTCAATTTCAAGAGATAATCTTCCAAAACTGTTGAAACCACTGAGGGAACATAAAAAAAAATATATTATTTTCTTTTTTTGTCATAAACCATTTTTGGTGCTGCTGTAGAGAATGACATAATTGGAATACTTTTCTCCTGAAGCTGTTTGAAGACGTTACTGTATTTCTTTTGCCTCTGAACTATTGTTCTGAAAATACTTTGAAGGAGATGGAGAACACACAACTACCTTCCAAATTAATTTGGTGCTTTCATTGATGAGGAGAGTGGAATATTATCTGTAAAATGTTTTAGGTAAACAACAATTGATATAATGCACACAGTTTAGAATACAGGGTATAGTTTGAAATGCAAGTGAAAGATTTACTAAAGGAAAGTAATTCTGTCTATTTTTGCATCACATGTTCTTGACTTAACAATAATTCATCGAGCATCTCCCCTTCCTCACTGTTTTAGTCTTTATCTGAGGGCCACAACCATCATTGATCTCACTGTTGCATGATCATCAGGTAAACACAATATCAAAATAGCATTTTACAATTCTCTTCTGTGGCATGCACCAGTGTTCAAAATACCAGCTTATAGTGAATCAAACCTGAGATCAAAACAATGCAATGTTTGTCACTGTTATACAAAACTATGTTTTCAAACTGTAATATATTTGTGTGCGTGTGCTTTTGTACATGTGCATATTTCTAAATAAGGTGATCAAATATTATAGTACTTGTGGCAGGCAATTCAGCCCTCAGAAATGGAGAAAAAAAGTCAGAGAAGTTGGTAAGTAACTCTTTGAAGAACATCAGTGGACAGGCTATATTCCAATTAACAGTCTCAGGGTCATTAAGGAAGAAGAAAATCCTACAAGTATGTGAGGTAAAAGATAATATGCTCCCATCAAAGGGCTCCTATGGAGAGTCCTTAGACTAAGGAAGGCCTATATATTCTTGCACATTGCATACTCCATACTGATTAGAAAAGGTAGGCTGTAAAATTAGGTTATCTGTTTATCTATATCAGTGACATAGATAGATGGTTTGAGTTTCCATTGAGGGCTGTATGACTGACTTCTGTAATAAATGAAAATTTGCTGGAGTATCCAAACCATTTAGACATCATCTTCAAAAGGAACTAATCACTGTAGTGAGTATGATTTGTATGAATATTGGACATAAAAAGGAGCAGAAGACAAGACCAAAAGTAAAATGTCAACCAAATGTAGGCTGAAGACGAGAATTTCCTTTTTAACAAGGTTTGAAATGTTCCCAGTTTCGTTCATGTGATGTAGGAAACTATATATCACATGTAGGGAAGCATCCACGTTTGCTGTAGGAGGATTTAGTGACTGGGAAAATGTTTAGGCTGAACCCATCCAAAAGGCATGGATTTCACCTAAATCAGAATAGGTTAGGCTAGTTACACATTAAATTCCAACATTATAGGAAAGGTTAAAATGTATGGAAAATTGTCAGATATATAACAGCATGTATTTAATAATAACACATACCTGAAAAGTGAAGATAAAGCTTCTATCCTACAAAAAAGAATAGCATTGGAGAACTACCCAAACAAATGTAATCCCAATGAAGACAATTAAATGAAATAGGTAGTTAAACAACCCCAGAGGCATCAGTGATTCTGTATGGATGTTGAAAGTATAAAAAGTAAGATGCAAGAATTGAATTGCAGGTTTCTGTATAATAAATGTCAGAAGTTTGAAGAGTGAAGGATAATTAGTAAGGTAACCTAACAGCAGGGTTCACTATACCTTAAAATGCAGCATAGGATGAGTTAAATTTCTTGTATGGAAATGTAGCATAGAATGAACTTTCATGCCTGAATAGAAAGAATGTGATATTAAGGTCATGTTGTCAATTAACCAAACGAGATGGTGGCAGTGGCTCTGTGAATAACTAGAAATATTGCAAAGGCAGAAAGCACAACAATAATGGAAGATGAGGAGGCACTTAATGAAATTATCAGGTAAGAGGTTTAAAATAAACAAAGCACTTTTTTCACTTAGGATGTAATTAAATTGTGCAGCTGAATGTGCTAGGTGTTCTGGAAGCCAAAAATCTAGATGAATTCCAAAACCTCTTAGGCATGTTCACTGATGACAGATCTGTAAGTGCTATTATGTACAGTGGTCCAAATGCAACCTCCAGCTCATGAAGTCCCCAAGTCCCTGACACCTCAAAGGATATCCAGAGATGTATCACTGTAGGCTTTCCTTGTTTCTTTGCTCTTTTCCACATCAGAGACAATGCTGAGCTAAATCAGACCTTTTTCTTCTCCACCTTGGTAGTGGTATGTCCTTACAAGTGTTGTATAAGATTCCTTCCAGGGCGATCCCTATCTGTAGTATTTTATCTTTCTTCTTTCATTGCAGAAGTACTTCGTCAATAACAAACAAACCAACCAGCCCTCGGGAGTGGGGGTAGGGGTGTGTGTCCCACTATGATAACAGTCACAGAGAACTTGTTCTTACTTGATCCTAATGAATGAAAGTATTGGTAAAAAAGTGATTCTTTGATTATACAGTTATTGAGGGAAGTGGTAGTTTCTTTTGGAGGGAGGGAGGCTAGTTGGCAAATTTTACAACCATTTTACCCTATCTGCACAGCCAGTCTAGCAAATGCCTGTTACATTCATGCTGATAGCCAGTAAAGCAGGTAGTTGTTTTGGGGGGTCCTCCATAGTTTTTCCAGATGTGAAAAATACCACGCTACTGTGCATCCTTACAGCAACAGAGTAACTATCAAGCAGAAAAGATACTTTCTTAACCCTGATTAAATATATAACCTAACTGCAGCTTCAGAGCTCAGTTCACTGGTATGTTCTGGCCATGTTGCATTGTCTCAGCAATGGAGAACATCTGTAAGCCCAGCTGCATTATAGTCAGATCTGTGCAAACCAGGTGGAGTGAATCTCATCTAGTTTGCCCCAAGTAGAGAACATTTGCATTTTTAAGCTGCTCAAGAGCAACTTCAGCTCTGTGAATGAAGATACTGCATTTAGCCCCAGAGCACTGCAGTACAGCAGTATGGTTACTTTCACATGTCAGATCCAGGCAAAATTCTTGGCCTTATGCTCAGGGATGCATAGAAACCACCCTGTTGTCTCAAGGTATCAAATAATCTCAAGAAGAGATCATTCTAGATTTTATCTCCTCAAAGCCTGTAACAGCACCTGTACTCCCGCTATCCAGTCCAATGCATCCAATGCTTTTAAGGAAGTAACACATCTTGGAGTTGCCTCCACAACACAGAGCGTGGTATGAAGTAGCCTAAGAAATACCTAACTAGCTCATCTGCTTACATGAATGTGATTATTATATGGGGAAAGTAACTTTCATGCACAATGATGATGTGGGCAGGTGGGAGACTACATTCCACTCTGTTAAATTTTTCAGCACAGTTATACTAGATGTACACATCACCAGAGCTGCTTCAGCTGTAAATGTTTTATTTTTGACAGAGAATATGGTCAATTCTTTTGAAATTGTGTTACATTTGGCTGACACTAGTTTAAATTGTTCTGAAGTTACTGAAGGCTAACCTAAAACCAAGATAACTCATGCTGAATTCTGTCAATCTTAAAAATACTTCTTCTAGTAAGTTTTTATCAAAACAAATATCAATTGAGAAACTGAAAGACTTTTTGATAACCAGATGAATGCAAAAAAATGAGTAGGTAACAAATATAACTCTGTTGTTGCAGAACTGTTTATAGCAAAAAAAACCTATTTCAGCAAAAGCATTTTCTTGGTTTCCCAAGTACATGGCAGCAGGCAGAATGCTTTTTACACCACTATTGTATTGATGTGGTCTTCCTCACACCTCCTCATATAGGTTTCTAACTGAATGTTAGAACAGGGGCCTAATCAGTAGCTTCTACAGAAGAAGGTGACAAAGATCTTCACTTTGCATAAGAGCAGGAAAATTGTTTCAGATGCATGATTTCTGTTAACTGGTTCTTCTGTAGCCCTGAATAGGAATATCAAGAGAGATCAAATGTATAGTTTCATTTCTATCCATTATCTGTTTCATTTAGGTCACAGCATGGTTATAACTACTAAATTGAGTGTGGTCTCAAATGTAAGAAAACTACAGGAAACCTGTTCTGAGCACAGAAGAAAAACCAGTCTGAATGCAAGAAATTTTGGATTAAGCGCTGTAGCAGTATCTATAACTAAAGACAAGTTATGATCATATTTTTGCAGTCCAGCCAGCTTTCTATTACAAAACACCAGAATATGGAAGGATGAAATACAGCTTGTGTGAATTTGTCATTACAAGTTTGTATCTTTAGATACGGATATCTTTAGACTGCTATTTCTCCATGGACATATAGTGAAATAGCTGGATCTTTTCGCCTTTGTGTGAAGGAAATCTTTGTCTGCTTCTACAGAGTGTACATCAGTGGCAGAAAGTTGGATTCTGCTGCACTGAGTCTGAATTCTGCAGATTCCCAGAGCAGAGGAGCCACTTTGTCAGTGGATAAAATTGCAGGCAGTCATAGTGGAATGATACCCAATTACAGCTTGCTGGTAAACGCATCATAATGTTACACAGCAAAACTACCATGTATCGGTGCTGTTTCACTCAGTAGCGTTGAACTGCAATGTCAAGATATCGGTCCATGAGTATTTTGTTATATCGTTTCACTCTGTTTCACACAATCTTTCTCGTAGAGGGAAAACTTCACAAATCTCTCCATGTTTAAAAAAAAAAAAAAAAAAAAAAGAGAGCAAAGTCTGCAACTAGCTAACCCTGGAGTTCCATGAAGGAATGCATGCTGCTGCGAAGTGACAAGTGCCTTTGTATTTTAAATAACCACACTTTGTGGGTGATCTCATAAAAGCCAGCAATCTGCTTCCAAAAAGCTCTATGTCTCAATTATACAATTGAATTAGGACCATGAATAGATTTTCAGGATGGAGAAGGGAGGAAAGCTAGTTATGTAAATGGAAAAGGCAAAGAAAGTGTTTGAAAATAAAAACAGCTCTTACTGAACTGAATTAATGGGATGTAAGTGGGAAGATAATCTCAGTGTCAGTATTGGTACAGCTCTGTTTCATACCTATGATTAAAGATTCACCTGAGAACAGACTATAAACCTCCCCCCTCCAAATGGGAAAATACTTGTCCCCTCACTTCTAGGTAAAAGTGCCTGTGAAACATTCCTGTCCTCTGTCTCACTGACTGCTGATGTATTTTGCTTCAGCCTAAGGGGCTAAGAGGTTTGGATCCATAATTCCCTTTCAGAAGGGTAAGGCATTCTGTTGGGAAGTAGGGTGTATGAATTCATATTCCTCCAGAAATATGGAGTAATGGGACCCAAGACCTTCTGTATCCTATGGCAATGCTTTAACCCAGGGGACAGAAACAAAGAGAACTACATCTCTGTGACTGTGATTTTTTGTGAATTTCCCCCAAATGCTTTTTCCAGACAGATCTACTCAGTAAATGCAACCTGCATTTGCAAATAGTTTCAGGATATTTTCACTGACTTTACAGCATAAAAAGAAAGGGAAAAAATGTTCATACTAATCTAAATGCATATCTCCAAGCACCATTAATCTCAACTTACCTCTCTGTGCAGATAGTGCAGTAATGGCCACATGAGAAAAGTCTGCTTGAAGTTAATTGAGTGTTTGTATAGTGTTTGGTGTTCTAAGACTTTTACTTTATTAGGTGTAATTTTGGTCATCTCACTAATGGGAAAATATGCTCAAGCTGGAGGAGATCCAGAAAACCTCAACAGAGTTGATACAAAGATAGAGGGGGTAATGTGAAAAAGGTGAAGAACTGAATGTGAATATTTTAATGTTTTCCAAATACTCTTAAGTTCACTATATTTTAATTTTGATCAGCTGTTCTGTTCCTCAGCCACAACCCTGTGTGAATCACTGTGTAAATCATTGTGTAAATCACTGTGCTTCTTTAGTAGGAACCTAGTATACATTGGAGAGAGACAGTACATAGTAACTGTACAGAATCAAACCTTAGCAACAGTCTGAATTTTCCTTTATGATATTTTTTGAAATCACTTAGATTTCTCCATAATCAATTCTGGCTTCTGTGACCATTTCTTTTCTGCTGCTATCATTGAGCTATTGCAATGACGTCATCACCTGTAAGCTATTGATCTGTCTGACATCTGATTCAACCTGTTCACAGTTATCTGCAGTGCTCCAAAGATAGACCAGAAAGATTCATTATCTACTTCTCTCACACAACATGTCAGGAAGAATAACACTTTTCCCCAGTCAACAGGCAAACTAATTTTTGGAGATTTGGGGATTTTGTTTTTCAATCATAAATAAAAGTACACACTTGAATAGAACAATGGTAGCAAAATATTTACAAAAATGAGTGACATAAAAAGAGCCATGATGGGGCCATGGCTCAATAGGGTTTCCTGTGTACTTCTCTAGCTAAGTTAGATGCTTGAAGTTGAATCAGCTTTGAACAAAAGTTAACTAGAGTCTTAATAAAATTAAAAAAAAAAAAAAAAGAACATTTTAAAAAATTAGGTCTCATTTTTATGAGTACTGAGCTGTGCATATTTCAGCACACAGAGTCATTACACCAGTGTGGGTCAATGGGTATTTACAGACACAAATGGAAAGGTAACTGCTGACTGCTACAGTATTTTACTGAGCTCTTCAGTGTATTTGTGTTATAATACATGTGTAAGTTCAATGTACAACTTTGTGATAGGCAGGATTTGTGCTTGCACTTCAGAAGGTTAAGTTACAAGAATTCTTGAAAATCCAGTTGGTATATTTGCATTAAAAATAAGGAAAATGAAATTATTCTTAGCCAATTCTTTCAGAATCATGTTTAGGTCACCTGGGAATACTAGACTAGTTCCAAATGGTACTTTTAAAATTAACTGAAATTATAATTTGACAAAACTGTACCTACATTTTTGACTACTTCTATTGTATCAGTACAAGATTTGTAATATGTGTGTTTGTCTTCTTAAAAAAGATCTTAACCATCTTAACCACACATAAATAATGTGCATTATAAAGAAAATAAGAGTGTTTTTATGTGGGAGCTGAGGGACAAGCCACTCAAGGGAAAAGGTGAATCATCAATATTTAGGTCAGTAGAAATAAAAGCACAGCTCATGACAGCAGACAGGAGGAAAGGAGCAGGGAGGGTGGATGAGGCTGAAGCTGAAGACAGAGTCAGAGCAAGACAATAGGCTGGACTGACTCCAGACACAGCATGGAAATCACCAAGCACATGACTGACAGGATGCACTGTAACGTGTGCTCATGTGCTAGAGGCAAGACTGGGAATCTGTCTCTGTGGGAAAAGTGTCTTATAGTGTAATTAACCAGGAAGTAGTCAGGGGAAAAAAATAATCAAAGAAGGGCTGAACTGTGGAAAAACAAGCTCTGCTAGCTAGACATCTAAATTAATATTTTGTAAGCAAATTTAAAAGTGTATCAATTGAATTACTTTAAGATGTTGAACCAGAGAGATAATCTTTTGTCCCTTGCTTACACTGTAAGATTTTGGAAGCAGGACTGTTTTTCTTTCTCAAGCACCAAGAGTTCCTTTGGTAATACATTCAAGAGGTGCTCAAATTATATGACAGACACTTTCCTTCTTAGTATAGGTCATACAAAGGGTCATAGATGAGGGTAAAAAACTTTGAAATGAAAGTGGCTCAAAGCAAATGAAGGGACATTTCCAGATTGGTGGGATAGGAGTGAAAGCTTCACCACCTACTCAGTGATGAGATATGTAGAAGGGAGAGACCTGGAAAAGAAGTGTTAATAGAATGAATGGCAGAGGGAGAGAAAAGTAAGTTCACAGTTAGCCATTGTAGTTAGAAACTGGAACTAGGAAATTTCAGTTAGAAACTGGAATTAGGAAAGGGAAGAAAATCAGAATATGGTTATTAATTTTAGCCTGATCCTGAAGCCTATGCCATTTGAAAAATACATTATAACATAGGTAATAAGGGCAATTTTTTTTAAAATGTAACTTTTTTAGTGAACTATAGTTTCTCAAAGGTGCAAAATCAGTAGTTTATTATGCTTACCAAGTCCTTTGCTAATATACTCCACTCCTTTTCTGAATCTGTTTCCCCCAGCATCATAAAAATGAGGTCAGCATTACTGTTCTGCTTTTGGTCTTTCCCTCGAGCCTTCTTGAGCATCTCAGTAATTCACTGTTGAATGCAGTGAATACTTGCTCAGTGCATGTTTCTCCTGTCTCTGCTTCCTCTGAAGCCTGTACCTCCGCAGGTGATCTTGATAGATTGCAATGAGAGGGGGAAACTGGAAGCAGAGTTGCCAAGCAAAGAGGTCAATTGGCTGGGAACACACTTTATATTCCTAGCAATACTGGATGACCCTGGGAAAATCACTTCTGTTTTCTGTACAAAAGTGTTACTACCTCTGACATAAAAATAATGTTGACCTCACTTGCAAAATGCTTTTGAGATACGCTGTTGTGCAACTGTGTGTTATTTTCCTTCATTTTTAGTGACTTCAGTGACATGTTGATAACTGGTTTGGCTTAAGCTCTCAATTAATTTCAATAGCAACTTATTTAATTAGCTACAAATTAACTCCATACAGTGATCAATTTCTTTAGATCGATTTTGTCTGTGGTCCACTTTGCTTGCTTTGTCCCTGTTACTTTTTTCAAGATCTTTCCCTCACCATCTGTAAAAGGAAAAGAAACTTAAGTTGAAAGAGGTGCAAAGTCAGTGTGACCTGAATGAATGTGCTATTCAGAACTATGTGTGTAGGTACAACAGAAAAGTGAGAGCTTTCAAAATTTTCGTAATCGATGGGGCAAAGAAAAAAGAAACTCCAGAGAAACTGCTGAAAGAGTTATGTGGGGCTCAAAAGAGATGAAAAAGCTGTAGATATTGACCTTCTTCTTACTCAAGAACGATCAATAATATTGAGAGCTACACAGAGATCACACACAGTGGAAGGAAAAAAACCCCCAGAAAACGATAATCAGTCACATGGTAGATCATAAAGAACTTGTAAAAGAAATATTCAGAGCAAAGTGAGGACTGAAACTGAGGCTTAAAAATCATCAAGGAATCTGTGTTGTAAAACCTAGTCAGGGAACGGTGGGATAAGATTACTGGTTTTAAATAAAAAGAGGTTAGAGACTATGATGTCAAATATGTACAGTTTCCAGAACTAGGGAAACAGTGGCAGTTTTATATATCGAGATAAAGGTCAAGTGGAGGTTAAATGATTAATTAATAATGAATTATATAGTTTAATATTGCAAGATAATAACATACAAAATTGAAACCATGATCATGCTGCTTGAAAGAGGGTGTTTTCCAAACAAAGCTATCCCAGAACTAACTCCAGCAGAGACAAGGCAGGATCAGAGAGATATGACAGAGTTGTCACTTTGCCACTGAAACAAAATCAGATCTTAGGCTACAGTACTGGGACTATTTTAACTTTCAGTTTTCCCCTATGAGCTGTCTTTGATTCACATCACTGACTTAGTGGACTCAAATGTGTATAGACTTGTTTCTCATGCCTTGTATTATCAGTGAGGACTAGGACCACTGTATTTTGATTCTTTCCCAACAATGACATAAAAAGTGTTTTTGTTTATACACATGTATGTATAAATGTGTGAGTAAAATTAGACACAGATGTATTTTCTTTGAGGAAAAAAAGATCACTTTCTAGGGTGATCTACTGAACTGTTTTTATGTATAATACAAATAATGACAAATGAGCAAACCTATAAATCAGGAAAAATGAAGCTCTTGGTTGTATACACAGATGTTTTTTGTGTAGTTGCATCTGAAATATTTATGCACTCTTTTCTAATATATGTGTTGCTTATCTCAAATCTCAAAGTACAGTGTGTCTTCAGTTTTGCAGAGAAAAAACTCTTTGATTTGCTTATATTTTTAACATTGAAGGTCATCCATAAAAGAAAGTATAGCACTTCAGTGCCTTAAGATAGCTACACACCATACTCATTGATTTGAAATTATTGCAGCACTTTAATTTTTGTTGTAAGTGTCTGTCTTTGTAAATGGTAGGGGTTCTGCACTTACAAACTAGAAAATAATTTTAAATTATTGGTGTGTTTCACATTTTTAGGAGGCCTTCATTCTTCCAAATTAGAATTCCAATTTGTGAAGTGCTCCAATAACTTTAAATTGCTGTATAATCTAGATCCAAACCCTAATCTTTCCAAAGTGAAGAGCTTATAAAACTGTTGAAGCCCTTTAATAATTCTGAATTAGATTACAGCTACATGACTAGAATTTCAATTTAGTTTTATTTTAAATAATTTAAAAAAAAATCTAACCTGAACCAACCGTGTAAATATAAACTTATGTCTTTAGTTTCTGATATTAGCTCTTGATTTATTAGCAGCATCATGATAAACTCCCTCTGTTTAATTCTTGTGAATGTCAGAGTATTGTTGGGAAAGGCTGCTCCAAAGTCTTTAGTACCTTTTTGAAAGGGATACTGTCTTCATTTTGTATCACACACCAAATATAGTGTATAGTATAGACCTTGGACTACTTGCAGGTTATTAAACTTTTCTATATATGGCCCACAAAAAACCAGCTGTAGTTATCATTGATAGAACCGGCTGATGATCTGCTGCGCTAGGCAGGGAGAGCCAGAGGCAGCAGCTGATCACCATTTGAAGAGCCAGATGTTTCCCCAATCCTTCCTTTGATTTTGTACATCAGCAAAAATATGTTTTGCAGGTTTGTTTTTAAGGTTTTACAATGGAAGACTTGGTTGTTTATGTGCACGATTTCTGCTGTCCATCCACAACCTACCCTGAGTTAGTAAGGCCCAATATGTAGTGTACCAGTGTTTTTGCATAAAACAAGTCAGATAAAACAGTTTATCTACTGTTCAGATACAATCTGCTGTATACTCAACCCAATTATGCACATTTTTTGTATAAAATCATTGACCCAAATTTTTCTGGACATTTGCAAACCAGAGACTAGAGCACCATCCCAAGCAAAGCCAAAATTTTATGCATAACACCTCTCTAATTCCATACCAAACCATATGAATGCTCATAAATATGAGGCAACAAGAGTGAAATCTGTAAGCACACTTTATTAAATTGATGTACTGGCATCTGAAATTGACATATACACAGATAAATATATTTTTAAAATTACTTAAATATGTCAGATTCCCCGAAATTTCAAACATATTTCTATATTCACAGAAATACACAAAGATATGTGAACTTTATATTTGAAATTAAGAATAACATATTTTTCCATAGCCTGCTAAAGAGTTAGAGGGGAGCTCAACACCTGACATTGATTTTTCCAAGGGCCACATTTACTGGTACATTCTGTCTCGCAGTGCTCCAATTGATGCCAATCACCTTAATCAGCTGACTAAACTCAATTCTTGCCTGCTGTGCATAACTGAAGAGGTACAAACAAGCAAAGCAAAGCATGCCCGTGTATCTGGCTCAACATGTTATGAATAAAATTAACAAGCATTAAGTTTAACAGCTAAGCAAATAGAATCAAAAATTAAGACTTATGCAGGTATCCTGGTATTGAATTTTATCTGACCCTGCCTAAAAATGGCTTTCTATGTCTTCTTCTGACAAAAAGTACTTGGAAAAAAGCAATTGTTTATTCTCCTGATAAAGCTTCTTTTACATGAATATGTATTTTTCATTACCTTTAAAGAACTATGTGAACACAAACCCCAAATGTTGCTAAAATCTCGGTTCAGACTTTTAGTCTGACTAAGTGATCCAAATGTAGTAACATATTTTCATCTGGGGAAAGCCCCTTTTTCACATTTCTGCCCACCCTTTCAAGCCTAAACTCAACAGCTCTGAACTGCTTGTGGCTGGCTTAAGATGACCATTTTGGATCACGAAAAACTATTTTAAAGGTGTTTGTTGCAATGCCAAAGCTGCTACAGGTTCCTGTTATGAACAAATTCCAAGCATATCCATGCATAACCTGAGTGTTTTTTACAGTTTTCATGAGAAGTTTGTGGTCTGTGTCTACTACATGAGAGCAATACTTCTGTATGCACTCAGTGAACCTTCTTTACACCAAAGGCACTTTCACAACTCCCATAGTTCATCCCAGAAGTGGTCATTACTCTCTTTTTGCACCACATCTTTAAACAGGTACGATTAATTAGTTCCCAGCTTTCTTAGTTCCACTTTTCGAGGGAGTCCAGCTTCATCCAATAACCACATTACTCACTTCATCTGCTGGCTTAAGTCTTACAGTCAAGGATTATGATATAGCTGTGCATTTGACCCGAAGAATCTTCCTGATGAGATCCTGAGCCAGTTTGTCCTGGAAAAGAAGGGCAGCATTTGTATTGTTTTACACTCTACCACTCTGCTGATCTGCCAGTGTGAGTCCCCAGCCCAGCTGCAGGCTGGCACTCTGCCACCATCACTTCTCGTTGAACAGGGAACTCCGCTTTCAACACAGAGAGGATCAATGCAGTAAGCAATGGGATGTAAGAAAGGATAAGAGGCAGTATAGTTATTCCAGGGATTATTTCCTTCCTGTATTTCCTAGCCATTTTTTCCCTTATTCCCAGCTACAAAGAGAAATGTTAAGAAAATGAATAAAAGGAATCAGATGACCAGTGGAAGAAACAAGTACTCCAGTAGTAAAATTTGTTCCTAAAACATTCTTATAGAACTTTTGGGTTTGAAAGTTTGAATAAATTTATTTTCCTGTACATATTTATAGAGCTTAAAGGCAATGAGTAGCATCATATAACTAGAGAATTTTGCCCTGATTTTTTGATATATTCAGGAATTTTAGGTCTAGTAAGAAAAGATTGATTTCCCTTTAATACCTGTGATTCAAAGTAAGAAAATAAAAAATCCCTCTGTCACGTTAAAGACAAAGAGGAAATCACCTAATATTCCCAAAAAAGTCTTGTCCAGAACTCTGTAAGAGGAATTTTCTTATGTATTCAGTAAAACTTACGTGGGAGGGCTAAAAACCTGTTGCATGAAAAATACATCTTGTGTTTATTCATAGCAGATTATCTGAACATGCTCTTCTTGTCATGACACGTGAGATGAGAGCCTATAATCAGCTGACCTCCTTTCATCTAGAGCTAAGAGATTACTTTTATGAATTTTCATATATTGTTTTTAGAAATTATTTCACATATTAAGAAAGAGAAGGCTGGATATACAGGCTGTGTAAATTTTCTGCAAACTTTCCGTCTGCCTCAATTTCTAGACCCTATTGACAGAAACACTGATTTTCAAATATGTTAGACTAAAATTTCTGGTGTTTTGGCTTGTTATTTTTTTTTAAATATGAACTGAGTTTCACCTTACTTTGAAAAAATAGGCCCTGCTTTTTCTCAAAACTAGGTGACTGTCCATCCAAGAAGCCAGTCTGAACAGAAAAAAGTGCTTGCTTTATGTTTCACATTCAGATCAAACACAAAACCAGGAAAAATTAACCTGGCTTCAGATTTCACTTCAGGCTTTTTCAAAGAGCTGTACCAGGAACGTGTCTGTTTAAGAGACAGTCTTCATTGTATGTTCACTGGGATTGCATCTGAGTTCGGCCCTGGTGCCATTAATCTAATTGTTGTGCATACGTGATCCTAAGAACACTGAAAGTCTCCAAGTAATTTTTTAAAAACATGCTCCAAAAGTCTCCATCTGTAACATACAATTAAAAGGTACTTTGAAAAGTGTGCCAAAGTAGTTGTTGAATTTAAATTCAGTTTATCCAGTTCAAAATTGCCGATGGCTATGCCGACCATTGGTATTGGGTGTGTATCATAACTCTAGTACCTCTCTAGTACCTTATGCTTGCCACCAGTTTTTGATGTATAAAAATACACATGCAATTTTAGTGCTAGGAGATCTGGAGTCTTACTCCTCACTATTGCAGAATGACTTTCCCACAATGACAAACTTACAAAAGAATAGTGATTTAAAATGGTGTCTATCTCCCGTATTTTAGAGGCATTAAACTGTACAAAATTTCTAAACATCCAAACGTTGGCATCAATTTGACAAACAGGCAGCACAGATGTGGCAAAAAGAATAATAAGGGCTAATTTTATGGCATCAATCTGTTTGTCATCAGCATATAAATGAAATGTAGGCCCACATTGACAGATCAGATTATTGAAAAGAAACAGGTTACAGATTAAAAATCAGGGCCTTGAGAAGAGAAACCTGCAGAGAAGATTTCATGGAGATGATCAAGCCACAGGAGGCAAGACAATCTCATTTGGACAGAATTAAGGAGAACCAAAAAATAACACACTTCAAAACACCTCTTACAAAGCATTTGAGGAGAACTGAGTGCCTACTTGTGTCAAAGACAGCTATTATAGGTAGGAGGCTAACTAGAGAAAATTCTGCTTGGACTCACAAGGAATTGCTGGTGACTGTAATGATAAAAGTTTGGTACTGTATTGTGCTCTGAAAACAAACTAGTTTTAGAAGAGCAAGTGGTCATCAGAAAGCAGACAGAACAACTATCAGTTCAAAAGAATTAGCAAAGAACCCACAACCAATCAAATAAAAAATCCAATTATAAGAGAAATTAAAGTAAAAATTAATTTCAGGTCCCTATATCAGTTTTTACAGGGATGAACATGAGAAATGATCAGTTTTGGTGAAGCAAAGTCAGGATGCTAACAGACCACATAGAATAATATAGTCCCTTAGGTTGGAAAAGACCTTTAAGATCAAGTCCAACTGTTAACCAATCACTGCCAAGTCCTAATAAATGATGTCCCTAAGTACCACAATCATACATCTTCTAAATACCTCCAGGGACGGTGACCCAGCCACTTCCCTGGACAGCCCGTTCCAATGCCTGACAACCCTTTTGGTGAAGAAATTTTTCCTTATATCCAGTCTAAGGTCCCCTGGCACAACTTGAGGCTCTTTCCTCTTGTCCTATCACTTGTTGCTACACCTACCTGCCTACAACCTCCTTTCAGGTATCTGTAGAGAGCGATAAGGTGCCCCCTGAGCCTCCTTTTCTGCAGGCTAAACAACCCCAGTTCCCTCAGCCAATCCTTTTAAGACCTGTGCTCCAGACCCTTCACCAGCTTCATTGCTCTTCTTTGGACATGCTCTACCATCTCAATGTCTTTCTTGTAGTGAGGGGCCAAAACTGAACACAAGATCTGAAGTGCAGACTCCCCAGGGCTGAGTACAGGGGGATGATCACTTCCCTTGTGCTGGCCATGCTGTTTCTGACATGAAGAATGGGTCTAATCATGTCAATTTGATAACTGTGTGTAAGGAAACCTGACATAGTGAATATTTCCTTGGTTTTGAAGCACTGTTTAGTTTAACTGTCAGCTTAAGTACAAGAAACAGGGAAAGCAGAAACATGAAGAGTAATAAGGACATGATCACCTGCTATTTTAAACAGTTAAAGGACCAAATCCTAGCCAGAAAAAGAACATCTGTGAACTTCTCACTGAGTTATAAAAGAATCCATGAGATTTGTCAGAGATGCCAGGAAACACTCCCAGGTTACCTTCAAGTTTTTACAACAGTAACAGAGGAATCAATCAATCTATGTAAGCGTATGCCCAAAAGTGAAAGGATTTTCCCATGCTGTAATTAGTATTACGACTGATAAATATCCAGTGGTAGCACATTGGTCATAGATAATAAAGGGCTGATTATTGAGCCCTGGGGATGCCTCAAGTCTGACTCCGCATGGATGATTGAAAGTCCGCAGGATGTTAAATCTATTAGAAGCATTCAAGTGTAATACAGGTAATTCCCAGACAAGTTTCAGGCGTAGAAAGCAAAATTTCATGGTTTGTAATATCAAATGTTGGAATAAACTTACAGAAAAAGGAAAGGAAAACCCTTGCCACAGTTTGCCAGCAGACCATTTTTCATTCTCTGGCTGCTAGGAGGGACTTGAAAGCAAGCTTGAAATATTCTTCACCAGCTTTGTTCCAGCTGAGCAAAACTCAAGCAGAAACCTCATGCATGAGAACTTTAATAAAAATTAGGGAATTTGAAATTAATTTTGTGTTAACAAAACCCCCCCAACTATTTCCTAGCCCTGTAAATTAAAGAAAAGGGTGGCTGATGGTTGTTTTTTTTTTTTCATTTGGGTTTGTGGTTTTTTGGGTTTTTTTAGTTTTATTTTTTCTTTTCAGAACACAGCTAATTGCTGCAATCTTAAAGTACAATTTCAACTGCAGCATATGTGACAGTGAGAGAAGGAAAATATATGTGTATTATTTAATGACTATTAAGTCTATAAATATAAAATTAAAAATTAAAAAAAAAAAAGAAAAGCAGTTGCAGACAGGCTTTTTCAAGTGATGAGTCTTAATAAGTACCGCTGCTTTGCTTGTTCTTCGGAGAATGTTTTTAAAGGCATATTTTTCTTAGGCTTTTCTGGTTTTCTATTTAAAGAATTTATACATTGAAAACTAATTAAAATACTGACCTATGACTCTATTGCATCCCAGAGGCTTTACTCTATGCCCATAGTGAATTTTGATACTGGAGTCAGTACAAGCGGTTGTGACATGTAGAGCACATTTGCCCCAGGTGAATAAAGGAAACGGGGTATGACCAGCCTCCCTCAGTGTGTAATTGACCTACAGAGAAAAGGGAGGACTAGGTTCCTCACAGTGTGATTCATAACAGGCAATGCAGTAGACAGAGAGACAACTACATCAGTTAAAGAAGTGTACCTGAAATATTTTCCTCTTCAGTGTTGGGTACCTAATTAGAAACAGACATAGAGAATTAGACATCTCAATAATGCTGTAATTCAATACTTTCCAGTTATAGATGACATCTACATGTTCATGGACAGTTGGCTTGTTGCTTACATTGAGGGGGATCTGTAAGGCACCCATCTGTTATATGATGGACTAGTGATTTGTATGATGGCCTTTTATACAATAAATTAGTTGATGGCCTCCAAGAGCATTTGCTTTTGAAGCTATAATTCTACCCTAATTTTCCTCCTGAATGCCTAGAGCTTTATACCCCATCTTCCATTTCAGAGAAGAACATTTCAACCACAACTCTATTCACTGTTGTTGAAGTTGAATCGTTCTGAAGAAAGAAATGAAATTTCATGGAGGAAAAGGGATCCAATTAAAGAAAGGCTGTTTCAGTAGCCAAAGTGATTTCCAAGATAACAGAAGGAAAATAACATTTTGGATTCTGGGCACATTTACATCGTGTTTGCATTCTAGGTATCTTCTGCATCAGCAATTTTGAGATAGTCCTGAAAGCAGGCTACAATCCACATTTGTTCCACATCGCAAGAAAGGGGTCTGTCTACCTGTCTTTCTAGAGACAATCATCATCTACTTTACTTACTGGTTCCATAATCTTTGTGTTCTGTCTGTGGCTCATTTCAGCCTGAAACATACATAATACTTAATGTCTAGGGCCTTGCTTGCAACCTGGTGCTGCAAGGCTCACCATCCAGGAAGATGAGATATGGGCAGCTCAGTCCACTCTCACAGCACAAACCTGAGAAGTTTCCCTCCCCTTCATAAGACACATATATTTTAAAACATTATTTTTTATGCTAACGCCAGTCAAGTTATCAGGGGCACAGCAGGATCCCACACACAATCAAAACTTTATGACTTTCTGTATCTGGTTTCCCTCCTGTGCTAAGCACAGCATCAGACATGCCAGGACCACAACATGTGTACACTGTGCCTACGCAGTAGTCCTGGATCAACCAGGATACACCCCAGCCAAAAAGCTTTAGAACTGCCACAGCAAGCTGAGGGTGTTAAGCACTCTTCAAGCACCCTCAGGGGGCTAGACCAGAGATGCCTAGTATCTACATTACATTCCACCACGGGTTTAGTAGGGAGAGAAGGGAAATTTTCTCACCTCCTTTAGGAAAGCAGCTCTTTTCTGCTAATGCTGCAGCTATCAGTTAGATTTCTTGGAGGCAGGATCATGATGGAGCCTTGTGTTTACGAACTTGCCTTAAACCAGCTTTCAGGACAGAAGTGTAAAACACGAGTTGTAGAAAAGATTCTTCTTATGGAGAAAAAAACTTCAGCAGTACAAATATAAATTTTTAAATTACTCTGGGATCAGCTTACAGAATAAGTTGCTTTGGGAAATGATCATTGCACTGCTAGCATGCAAATCTGTAAAGCTGTTTCATCAGCCTATGGTGACAGCACCCTGTCCTGCTGCCTGGCCAAGATTTCAGAGAAAGTATGGAAGATTCGAACAGAACTGGAATGCTTCCTCTGAGATAGGAGAGAAGCTGTAATTAATGTAATTAGTTAATGGACATTTGTAAGCCATTCTTGCAATACCTCAGGAAAAGAAATTTTAAGGTCCTTCCCTGTTCAGGCTATCGTACTAATTCACAGTACATTCACTCACTGTACTTGATAGTACATTTTTTCCCAAAGCTGGTTAATAAGGTTCACAGCCTCTTCAGAAAGATGCTGAAATTTTTTATTGCCCTCAGTGAATTAAGACAAAAGTAAGAAAGAACTTCCATTCAGGGCCCCTATCATTAGGCTTGTCCTCTATCTGTATGTACTTGAATTATGGTACAGCATCTTGACGTCAGGGAGCAGCAGGAGTGGACAGCTCCGCAAGGGAAAGGTGAACTGGGAGCTGGGGCTGACAGCAAGACTTGAGATGAAAGTTGCAGTCCCACAGTACAGAAGCAAAAAGAGCAGAATGAGTCCAGGGTCAGCCACAGACCACTGATCACCAGACAGCCTGTAGTGATGTGGCAGATCTGAGATCCGGCTGGGAAGTCAAGCCAGCAAGACAAGGTCAGGACTGGCATGGTGCAAGGCCAAGCACAGCTACAGCACAGCACAGGCATGGACAAAAGGCAGGGGCCTGAGCTTAAACGCAACTCCTGAGCCAACGGGTGAAGTGTGTGTACATCGAGGTCTGAGCTTTTCACACCTTTTTTTCTTGTGGCATAGGTGTTTTCACAGCAGTCAGATAAAAAGTTACACAGTTCTGGCAGATCAAAAGTGACCCAGAGCACAGGAAGCCAAGATTCACCCTCTGGGAAAGGGTGGGAAAAGAGGTCACAGAGGAGGATTATGGAGAAAGACAGTTATAAACTTGTCAGGATAATCAGAGCCTGTTGGTGAAATCAGGGCCCTGACACTTGATAAGAAAATACAACTTTTGTAAAAGGTGTCCTTTCTAATTGCCGGTCACTTTGGCTTTGTTTTTTTTAGTTGATTATATATATTGATAATAATATTGTTAATAATATTGTTAATAATTGGTAATATTGATAATACATAACATATTACATTATTAGTATGTACTTTCTTTGGTCCACAAAGTTTTTATTTAACTCGAGGAGCTGTATGCACAGATCAATGATAATAAAAAAAATGCTTTTTGCAGAATTATAAAATGTACAATATAGGGCCTTATCCACCTCCTGGGAGGTGATATGGCTTGTCAACTCTAAATAACTTCACAGAAAACATTGTGCCTCACAGGAGGCCATTATGTAAGAAACTCAGGGTTGGATCACTGACCCACTTCATGATTCAGTTTAACAGCCCAAGTTTAACTGTGGAGGAAAGAAATTTGCTAATATTGCTTGAACTATTTATTAGTTCTTTTTAAAAATCTCATTGGTTTCCAATATTATGAATACAATGCATAACAGGGGAACTTTTCCACAGAAAATCAATTTTCTGCAATATTATCGTGTCCTTGTATGGAACAATAAAACACTGAAAAAATCATCAAAACTATTTCTTATTATCATTGATTTGACTATGGTATGCTTTATAGCTTGGATTTCTCAGTGTGTCAACTAATTAGCTTCACAAATTACTAAGAAAATTCTACTGCTTCCAACTAACTCTTATAAACATGTAAAATAGTTTCTGCATCATCTAAAAATGAAATATGACCTTTTAAATGTTTTAACTTCACTTCCCTTTTTTTGTGAGTCATGATACTCTGTTTTATGTTCTATATTATGTTCCTGTTGAAGCGTTATTCAGGCGCTTAAGATAAGCCAAATGCTTAAAAACATGGTCAGTTTGATTGTAAAGTATGTATTCAGATTATAAAAAGTGTTTCATATAAGCATAGTCTCTTTGCTGGCATATGGGGACCTTGTCCACCCCAGAGATTAGGCAATTTCACTTTTTCTGCCTTAAGCCTAAATGCCACAGTAATTTCAACTCCTAGATTAGGCAGTTTGAATACACCCCTGAGTCAATTACACAAAGCTAACATTTCAAAGTCAGGGTAAGTACCTGTACAAATGTCTCCTTCCTCCTCTCCCCAGCACACACAGAGACACACATATGACCTTGGGAACACAGCGCAGACCTGCTCCAAAGCCATCAAAGCCAGCTGAAACTCTTCTGCTTACTTCAGCTGGCTTTGGATCTTACATTTACATTTGCATAACAGTTCAGCTCAATTCTGAAATATAATAGGTCACATCTGTACAAATCCTGAAACAGGCATACCACAATAAATAAATAATAATAATAATAAAACAAACAAAAAACAAAACACAGTGTACAGCTCTCTAAGCCATGCTGATAAACTGCCAAACATTTAGTTTTTCCAGTTCCCAATTTTGTGTTCTAATGTACAAGATGCAACACGGTCCTCTTACAGTCATTAGCAGTGGAAGGCACTTCATCATTTTCAGGGGTGTTCAGCAAACACAGCTCCCTTTAAAAGAGATCACTGGCTTTAGCACGTAGTGAAGGAGGTCACTCAAGAGATCGCTTACCCTGGTCTCTCACCCATTCCCAGCAGACTGGTCTGTAACGTGCTTTTAAAAACTTGAGATGATGGAAATTCCATGGCTCCCCAAGGCAGAATGATAAAGGCCTTACTGTCTCTACAGTTGGGAAGTTTTCCATAGCAGCCCCTGCTTCAGTCTAAGCTCAGCACATTATTATTTTTCCTGTTTGGTGGAAAGGAAGAGGACAATACTTTTTTTTCCTAGCAACCTCTTATAAATGAAGAAAATGTTGGTCATGTTTCCTCTCAGTTTTTTTTTTTTTTTCCTTAATTAAATATGCCAGTTCTTACAGCCTTTCTCATCAGTCATATTTTCTGGACCTTTGGTCCTCTTTGTGTACTTTCTCCAATTGCTTTGCTTTTTCATCAAACGTTGCATGTTATATCAGACATTGCCCTGATGCCTCGTTTCAGTAGAGTGGGAGGATTAAACTATCAAAATACTCTCTAGACACAGATACATTTCTGCTTTCATTTTACTTGCACAGGAAGGGGAATATTTAATGTCTCCTATTTCTTAGGACACTAAGTGGAATAGAAGATATTAAGTCAAAACATCAAGTCACAGAGTTTGTCAACAACAGATAACCAAATGCCAGGTATTTAGCTAGGTCTCCTTTGGCATGATAAGATCCCATAACTCAGTTCAGGTTGTGCTTGGCTGTCCTTCAAGAGTTTATTTCTTTAGTGTATCCTCCAACTGTCCTATCTGTTCGATGTTTGATTTTGCACATCTGTCAGTCACATGACTTTGAAATCTGGGTAGTTTGCTATTTTTCATGTTGGTCTTGAATTAAAATACCTACTATCTTGTGACACAGAAGAGTAGGTAGGAAGGAATAAATCTTTTCTTAACATTATATATTTAAAATATGTTAGAGGAAGTGAGTGCAAAAATGATCTTACTTTCATATGTTACAGGGTTGACTCATAAGCTGACAAAGGTGGTTGAGAAATGCGATCAAAAAATGTTTTAGTGACCTGTTAATCTAATGAGATTCCAAAGAGGAGCTGCAGAGATGAAAGATTAGCTGGAAAGAGGAGCAATTGTGGTTGATAGTGAATACAAAATTAAATACTGTCTGTGGCTGTAACTTCATAGCTAGAATCATAAAAATATACACATTCTGTTTGCATGAGCTTTTCATATAATTTCCTTGGGAGGTAGTGAAGAATTTGCTTTTTCAAAAGAAAGCTTTGGTAATTTTATATACTGTCTCTTCTTTTATTCAACAACCTCCTTTCATTTACCCAAAAGAAAAAAGGGAACAGTTAAAACAATGATTCTAGTCCCCCAGCATATAAAGCATGCTGCGCATTCATGAAAGGAGCCAAAACTGGTAAAAGAAAAAATGTAGGAGTCACAAGATAGCTGGAGGCCTCTGCCCTTCATTATTATGATGACTTACTTGTCATGGAAAGCAGTGCTTACAGTACATGCATTTACGGCAGTGTTTGATATGTTGCCTCATGGACAAAGAGGCAACATACCCAGAAACATCTTCACAGAAATTAAATGTGACCTTTGTAGTGTCTGGCAGCAATTTCATGGGAGATCTGTAAACACAAGTACAGATAAAGAAGTAGACTTGTGTGCTGTCTACATTAGCACATATTCAGATACATTTTTATATAAATTCTATAATGGTATCCAGGTTGCTATTGTCATTTGGATTTCAGCTGCCAAAGCCATGGTTTTATGTACATGATAGCATTACAGCCAGATCCGTCAGTGGCTTACATTTGTAAAGATGGGACTATCTACATGTGTAACATTGCATATGCAACTGTGTGAGTGCTTAGAATCTCAGTTGTATTGACAGTGATGTGTCTTGTATATCAAGGTTTCCTTTGTCAGTTTAAGGAACAAAATGCTATGTAAACAATTTGATTTCAACAGGAAAACACAATATTTAATGTCAGACTACTGAAGCATCAATGAAGCCTAGTGTTGCAGCTGTTTCTCAAGTCTTTACATTTATGTCTAAAGTCATTTTTACAAAGTTTAATAAAAGGCTACATCACTTTATGTTTAAATCAGAAATCAAGTGTTTTGAGGAAAATGTTGTGCTTATGAACACACCTGTTTTCCATAATTTGAAAAAAGATCCTATTCACATAGTTTTGTTATTTTTTTCTAATTAACTTTAAAAAATCATCTTTAATATTTGGTTTTCTGCTGGAAGAAATCTACCAAAAAATATACTGGCTACAGACAAAAAAGGCAGATATCTCTATAACTCATTCTCAAAATTATATTACCTTGTGGAGAAGGAATTGTTTGCTGCATATTTTTCTCTTTGTGAACTATTTTTTTTCCCAGTAAGCCTGATGCTTTTTAAAATTTTTTTAAGGGGAAAAAAATAAAATATGCTAAGATTTTGCAGTCACTACTGAAAATACTAAAATCAGGGCCATCCACAGCTCTTTTAAAAATATTTCCTAATGTAGTAGATGAATCAATATGTCTTTCTGCAACATAAGCTTGTAACATAATTAAAAGCAAAACTGGTATTAATCATAATTTATCATAAAACCCTAAATATTTATTTTACATGTCCAAGAGAATTTTCTTTCGTGTTCTTATCCCATTCCTCAGTTTTGCCATCACACTTTCTATATATCACAGTTGCTATAGGCTTAACTACTTTACAAAAGCCTGTATTAACATCATGCAGGTGGTAGTGCTGGGTTCACCCTTCATTCGTCCAGCAGAAGCTCCCATGCATCATTGTTAATCAAGGGTAAAATATTTGAAAAGCTGTTAATTTGAAGGGGGGAGGTACATAAACATACTGAACACAGAAATCGCAAAGATGTTTTGGGAAAGTTTACAGAACCCTTAATTAACGTGCCATCTGCCTTGTACAGACATAAAAGACTTTGTTGGACAAAATATACACAGAAGCATCATGCAGTAAGCTTCCCTTTTTCCTGACATCCAGATCAAGTTTCTTTTCCTCCTGGCTGCTCCAGTATCCTGGCTGTGGTCCTTCTTAAGCTGCATCCCCAACCTTGTAACCCCAGTAATGCCCTGTCAATAAGTCCTCCCTTTCACACTACACTTGTCACTTCTACACCATGGGCGGCACAAGGGCAGCTGCATCAATATTATCTTCTCTCAGATAGGTGTTGATTTTTCTAGTAGGTACTTCCATGGAACTGTCTCCAGCTGAACAGTTTCACATAGTTTCACTCATGGAAAAGCTATGGTAATCCAGGTAGAAAGTACTGCAGCAGCATCTCTCTTGAAATCTGCTGACTTCTGCCAGGACTTGTGCTGGGATTTCTCCCAATAGATGTACCTTTCCCAGTGACATTGAACAGTAATGACTGACAATTAAGTGGGACAATGTTAGCATGAACTTTGCTTAACAAAGAAACATTTCTTGCAACTGCTAGCAAATATTTAATTGCCTATTGATGTTGTCAACAAATAAATAACAGGGAATCTTTTTGTGGGTATTCAGCACAACTCATACTCATGACCTTGTATAGGTACTCTGGGCTTCAGATGACTTCTCTTAGGAACTGTAGTAATTGAGAAATGTCAAGCCAAATAGTTCCAGATCACAGAAATGACAAGATATATTACCAGTCATTTTTCTTTTAGAAATTGGAGAGGAGTGGTTGATAAGGGAAAGAAATTACATGTACCAAGGAAGCTTTAAAACATGTTTTGGTGGAGAAGTATGTTTCTGTGATTATGATTATTATTTGCATTTGAGTTGGGATTGATTCTTAATTCTGCTAATTGTTGCAAAAACATACTAAACATAAATCTGTTTACAGGGGGGTTTATTTGATACAGTATGAGTTACTATGTTATTAATATCAATTTTATTAATACTATAATCATCAATTATTTGAATAAGTTCTTAAGTCAAGAATAAAGATCTTCCATAGCCAAAGTTACAATGTAATATGCATAGTCTTTACATTTGTTAAAGATTGTTATGACTTAAAGGACAGAAGAATCTGTTCTGATTACCTAATACAGCAGCATAGTATTTCACCATCTGGAATATGTGACCAGTGATCCTTACTTACTTTAAAGGACTGTTTTGAAGCTTAATTCACTGATATTTTGTGATTCTGAGATGGAAACGGCTGTGATTTCACAAGAAAGTTGAACATGTGACTGCCTTTGAGTGTATGAGTATATCTGCTGAATCCACTGGCCTATCAAGTTATATACACATTTAAATATTATGTTGAACCATTGTCTTAAAGAAGCAATGGATTATGGCATTTCTGAATTCCATTTTTTAAAAATCTGAAATTTAAAATAAGTTTGTCACAGAGAGAAAGCTATTCCAGAACTAAAATTGCCAGAGTTAAAAGCAAACCAAACTTTGAAGGAAATTAGTTCAGTAGAAGTGGAATTAATGCTGTTTAAAATCTATTCATGTTGATTTATATATATATATATATTTAAGTGAGTTGAAAATTGGACATTTCTGAAACTTAGAATTATGGAGCAGTAAAATATTTACAGTTTTAAAGCAAGTGAATTAATATGTTTCCAAAGCACTTAACATCTCATCAAGAATTAAAGTACTAGTACTAGTATTGTTACAGCTTTTTCATGAGAATCTCTAAGAAATTCCAGTTTGCATTGTACTAACTACTGGTATTAATTAACATATCATTGAAAATGAAAGATGGCTTAATTCAACTAATGCTGCAATCATTTTAATTGATTTTAATGTGAGATGGTCTGAAATACAAACTTTAAACATTGGACATTAAAACATAGCCATAAGAAAAGTCACAGCTGAGGGCATGGTTTCTGCATCTCTGACCTTGAGTGTTTCATTCCTCCATTTTTCCACAAGTGCTAACTTCTTTGTATTAATTCATACCATATAACCTTTAGCATGTTAGACTCTTTAAACCATTTAGTAGTACTATTTTCATATGCATCCACCTGTAAAACTACGTATCTTACTCATTGAAAGCATAGGGCAAAAAAGAGCAGTAAAAACTTCTAAAGCAAGCTAAAAATTATTTTCTATTCCTATAAAATAACTCCTCCGCACATTTTCTTTAAAATGTCATGAATTCAAAGTTTGATAGCTGACAGCCCTGCAGGGTTAGAAAAAAGGTCTGTGTGTCCAATTGAAAAGTTGAGGATTTTTCCCTTTACAAGTTATTGCCTCTAGCCCCATAAGACTACTAGGTATTGGACTTAAAAGCAGTGACATTTCTAAATACAGAATTGATCTTACTAGCTTGGGATTAAAACTTGACCGTTCCAAGGGTCAGGAGGTATAATTTTACACAAAGAAAGGAAATGTTGTGAAGAAAAGAAACAAATATTTTTGTAAGTGCTTAACAGTTAAGATCATGCAAAAAAAATAGAAAGTGTGAAGCCATCATGAGGGTAAATGTAAAAGTACACCTTATGAAGTGTTTCAAAATCAGGTGAGATACAATAATAACAAGTATCACCATTGCAGCAGATATTATCTATGTCTATTTTATATATACACACACATATTCTTTCTATCTTGATTGAACATTGTGAAATGTTTCAGCATGTGAGTACACTAGTAAAATCCCAATTCTACGCTATAAAATGGAGGAAATAAGAAATTCTGTCTCATATGAGATAAAACATTAATGTAAAGCAATAAAAATTTAATTATGTTCAATGTCCACTTATGTGATGCCAAGAAATTAAATTTCTAAATTTAGGATCTCATAGTACCTCAACATTTCAGAGGCTCTGCTAAGATACTACTGTCTCAGCACTGTTTTGGGTTTAATATGCAAACAGAATCATAGAATCATTTAGATTAAAAAAGACCTTTAAGATCATCAAGTCCAACCATGAATCTGTCACTGCCAAGTCCTAATAAACCATGTCCCTAAGTGCCACAACTACACGTCTTTTAAATACCTCCAGGGACGGTGACCCAGCCACTTCCCTGGACAGCCCGTTCCAATGCCTGACAACCCTTTTGGTGAAGAAATTTTTCCTTATATCCAGTCTAAGGTCCCCTGGCACAACTTGAGGCTCTTTCCTCCTGTCCTATCACTTGTTACTTTTGAGAAGAGATGGACACCTACCTGCCTACAACCTCTTTTCAGGTAGATGTAGAGAGCAATAAGGTGCCCCCTGAGCCTCCTTTTCTGCAGGCTAAACAACCCCAGTTCCCTCAGCCACTCCTTGTAAGACTTGTGCTCAAGACCCTTCACCAGCTTCTTTGCCCTTCTCTGGACACACTCCAGCACCTCAGTGTCCCTCTTGCAGTGAGGGGCCCAAAACTGAACCCAGGATTTGAGGTGCAGCCTCACCAGTGCCAAGTGCAGAGCAACAATCTTTCCCTAGTCCTGCTGGCCACACTGTTGCTGATACAAGCCAGGGTGCTATTGGCCTTCTTGGCCACCTGGGCACACTGCTGGCTCGTGTTCAGCTGGCTTTTGACCAGCATCCCCAAGTCCTTTTCCACCAGGCAGCTTTGCAGCCACTCTTCCCCAAGCCTGTAGTGTTGCATGGGTTTATTTTGACCCAAGTGCAGGACCCGGCAAATTTCCTTGTTGAACCTCATACAATTGGCCTTGACCCATCAATCCACCCTGTCCAGATCCCTCTGCAGATCCTTCCTACCCTTAAGCAGATCAACACTCCCCCCGCCAACTTGGTGTTGTCTGCAGACTTACTGAGGATGCACTCAATCCCCTTGTCCAGATCATCAAAATTAAACAGAACTGGCCCCAGTACTGAGCCCTGGGGATCACCACTTGTAACTGGCTGTCAGTTGTGTTTAACCCCATTCACCACCACTCCTTGGGCTTGGCCAGCCAGCCAGCTTTTTACCCAGGGTAAAGTACACCTCTTCAAGCCATGAGCAGCCAGTTTCTCCAGGAGAATGCTGTAAGAAATGGTTTCAAAGGCTTTACTTGTGTCCAGGTAGACAACATCCACAGCCTTTCCCTCATCCACTAAGCAGGTGACCTTGTCATAGAGGCAGATCAGGTGAGTCAGGTAGGACCTGCCTTCCATAAACCCATGCTGGTTGGGACTGGTCACCTGGTTGTCCTGTATGTGCCACATGATGTCACTGAAGATTATCTGCTCCATGACCTTCCCTGGCACCGAGGTCAGACTGACAGGCCCGTTGTTCCCCAGATCCTCATTCCGACCCTTCTTATAGATGGGTGAAGTATTTGATAAACTCCAGTCAACTGGGCCCTCCCCAGTTAGCCAGAACTGCTGGTAAATGATTGGAAATGGCTTGGTGAGCATTTCTGCCAGCTTCATCGGTAACCCTGGGTGGACACCTTCAGGCCCCAAGGACTTGTGTTTGTCTAAGTGGTGCAGCAGGTCACTGACCATTTCCACTGGGATTATGGGGGCTTCATTCTCCTCCCCATCCCTGTCTTCCAGCTCAGGGGGCTGGGTACCCAGAGAACAACTGGTCTTACCATTAAAGGCTGAAACAAAGAAGCCATCAAGTACCTCAGACTTTCCTCATCCTTTGTCACCATGTTTCCTCCTGCATCCACTAAAGGATGGCGATTCTTCTTAGCCCTCGTTTTGTTGCTGATCCATTTACAGAAACACTTTTTTTGCCTTCTATGGTGGTAGCCAGATTAAGTTCTAATTGGGCTTTGGCTCGTCTTTCAGCACATGGGGATGATCTGCTCCTGCACCTTTAAAATTTCCTTCTTGAAGAATGTCCAGTGTTACTGGACTTCTCTGACCTTCAGGGCTGCCTCCCAAATGACTCTGTCAACTGTGCTTCTAAACAGGCTGAAGTCTTTTCTCTGTAAATCCAAGGTAGCAGCTCTGCTGACCCCGCTCCGTACTTCTCCAGGAATCGAAACCTCTTATCATTTCATGATCATTATGCCCAAGACAGACTACAGTCATCAAGTCCTTTGTTCACAAACAACAGGTCCAGCAGGTCGCCTTCCCTAGTTAGCTCACTCACTAACTTTGTCAGGAAGTTATCTTCCCCACACTCCAGGAATCTTCTGGACTGTTTCATCTCTGCTGTTTTGTATTTCCAGGAGACATCTGGTAAGTTGAAGTGCCTCGTGAGAACAAGGACTAGCAAATGTGTGAGACTTCTCCCAGCTGCTTATGGAATATTTTGTCTGCCTTTTCATCCTGGCTGGGTGGTCTATAACAAATTCCCACCATTATATTGGCCTTGTTGGCCTTTCCCTTGATTCTCACCTGTAAATACTCAACCCTATCTTCATCATCTTTAAGCTCTAGAGCAGGGGTCCTCAAACTACAGCCCACGGGCTGGATACAGCCCCCCAGGGTCCTCAATCCGACCCCGGTATTTACAGACAGACAGACAGACAGACACACGCTGGGGACTGGGGGGGGGGGGGCGGGGAACCAAGCAGCCGCAGATGACTTCTGCCATTTCATTCACATGCCGGCCCCCTGTTTAAAAAGTTTGAGGACCCCTGATCTAGACAATCAAAACACTCCCTAATATACAGGGCTACCCCACCACCTCTCGTCCCTTGCCTATCCTTCTGAAGCATTTATAGCCATTCATTGCAGCACTCCAGTTGTGCAAATCATCCCACCATGTTTCTGTGACGGCGACTGTGTCATAGTTTTTCTGCTGCACAATGGTTTACATCTCCTTCTGGTTTTTGCACATGCTGCAGACATTGCTGTAGATTTGCTTCAGCTGGGCTATTGAACCCACCACCTTTTCTGGGGGAGAAGCCCTAATTCCTACATGACCATTCTCAAGCACTTCCATGCTTATTAACACATCAATAACTCTTGTGTCTTTGCTGCTGCATGGATCTCCATCCTCTGCCTCCACTGAGAGAGCACACCAAAGGACCTCGCTAGCACACTGTCCCTCAGATATTGGCATGCCACCCCCAGGCTCACTACCTCTAGTGAGCTTGGTTTTATCACTTTAAATCTATTTTAAAGCTCTTTCAATGAGCCCTGATAACTCCTGTGCAAAGATCCTTTCCCCTCTTTGAGACAGGTGTATCCTGTCTCTTACCTGCAAGCCTCCTTTTGTGTAGACCACCTTGTGACCAGAAATCACAAAATTCTGCCGGTGACACCAGGCTTGGAGCCAGGTATTGGTGTGCTGGATCTTGCTGTTTCTTCCCTCATCATTCCCTGCAATTGGAAGGGCAGAGAACACTGCTTGTGTTCCTGACCCCTTAACCAGTTGTCCCAAGGCCCTGAAGTCTCTCTTGAGCTCCCTCAGACTACCTGTTGCAGCTTCATCACTGCCTACCTGAAAAATCAGTAATGGATAATAATCTGTGGGCCGTGCCAGGGTAGGCAGCTTTCTCCCCACATCTTTAACCCAGGCCCCAGGGAGGCAGCAGACTTCCCTAAGGAGCAGGTCTGGTCTGCATATTGGGCCTTCTGTTCCCTTCAGAAGGGAAGGACATTCCTTCTGTCACAATGACCCATCTTTTGACTGCAGTTTTGATGCAGGGCATAGGCTGACTTAACCTCAGCAACACTACCAAGCTAGATGAACCATCATCCTCATTATTGTTTGGTTGCACTTTCAGAGCCTCGTGCTCATTATGCAAGGACACCTGTGAAGGTGGGGTAGTCACAGAGGAGATGCACCTGCTGTGCTGGGTGGAAACATGTTGCCATTGCTCCCAATCCCTCAAGTCACTGTGCTCAGCCAGACAGAGAGAGGATAGGGAATGCTCCATATCATGCGTCCTGTCTGCCTGTCGGGCCTGTCTCAAGGAAGGTAGGGTGTGATTCCTGCAGTCTGTCTCTCTCTTGCTCTCCTGTTACTCCTTAACCTACTCACCCCCTCCCGGAGCCCTGTCACTGAGCGGAGGAGCTCCTTTCCCCGGGCGCGCTCCCGCAGGAGCACTCACAGCTGCCATCCCGTGCTGGCAGAAGAGCAGGGCACAGCCAGCAGCGTGTTCCCACCAGGGCCCTGCCTGGGCAGCTGCATCAGTCATGGTGGGTGCAGAGCTCAAAGAGGCTGCGGCTTTCTGCTGGGTAGGCACCATTGCTCCGTGGCTGAGCTTCAGCACCTGCCCTGCCCTGCCAACTGCCATGCCGCACTATGGCCTGTTCGCCCACCCTGTTGGCAGCACTCCTGGCCGCTAGCACTCCCTAAGGGCTTCTTTTATAGGTGGGGAGGCTTGGCCGCCCTTGCTCCTGGCCCCACTCAGGTCCTGTCAGCTGCCGTGGCACCAGGCAGCTGAGAGAGCTGAGAACCTTCTCCTGAGGTTCCCTTGGTTCAGGAACCCCCAACTGTACACCACACTGGAGCGCTTTGCTGCCGATCATGCTGGCACCAGAGCCACTTGCCTCAGCAACATATATGCAATGTGGAAGAATCAGCAATGTGACTAATTTGAAAGCAAAACCTTTAAAGCAGAAATAATAGTTAAAGTATAAGCTGGACTGACCAGGTGAAAGATTAGTTTAGCCCCAGCCTCCTGCCAGCCAGAGTGGCTATTAACAAATCCGTAGAAGAGTGCTTAAGTACAAGGTACTTATGCAGCAGATATTCCCCTGGTATGTCTTCCAGATTCCAACAGGTTTGTGAGGTACAGTCAGATTTTTTTTATCTTTGTGTACTGTAGCCTTAAAAGATTCTTTTGACTTTGAATTTACTTAATCACTCTTTCAGGTCACATAATCTTCTGTCATTTATAACCTCCTGTGGCAATAATTTCCATAGTTTAACTACACCCTCTGAGAAAAAATGCCTCTTATTGTTTGTTTTCAGTATACAGCCTAATAATTTCATTTAATGCTTTTGCATCTTATATTACAAGGAATAACGAACAGTCATCTCTGGTTCTTTTTCACCATGGCACTCTTACAGACCTTTACCAGAGCTCCCTTGGCCACCTCTTACCCAGACAGGAGGGACTTCAGTTACAGAAGTGGCCTCATGTCTTCTGTCCCCTTGTCCCCTTTCCCTATAGCTTTCCTAGTTCCACTAGATCCATTTGAGTTTGGAAGAGATCAGAACTGCATACTGCCTTTAAAATGTGGGCATGCCACAGATTTTTTAGAGTGGCATAGTCATATTTTCTGTTTCGCTATTTCCAACCCCCTGCCGAAAACTAATATAACTGAAGAACACATCATGTGCTTGACATGCTTTAGCATCTTTGAATTAAAACATACACATAAGTTTTCTCCAATGTGTAGTCAATAGAAAGATGTTGGCTTATATGTAATTTTAGATATCATTTAGCTGTCTGAGAGATCAAAATATAGTGCCAGGTTCTGATGTGAATTATACTGAGGATACTCCATTGAAGTTGACAGGTCCAATCAATATACAGCATGCACTGACATGAAGCATATTCATGACATTCTCTGAATACTATATATGCAGAGACAATGATTAGAATTGCACTCATTATGTAATTTCTAGGAGATACATTCTAGTTAATAAGCTTCATGTACTTAGTATTCTATATATAATTTAGATTGAGTAGTGTAATCTAAATTAATTGTATTCTTTATTTATTACACCTTTAAAACATAAGTAGCATGAGAACGTAACAGAATGCAAATTACATCAAATATAAGGATGCTGTAGCGGTTTGTACTTGCAACACTATGTCTGACTGAAGGGAAAGGCATTTCAGATTTGGAGTTTTCAACTAAAGCACGCCACATCTGTGACACAGCACAGATAGACAGACAGAGAGCTTGTGATATGCCTTTCACACCAATGAGAGTTGATTCCATTCTGCAAAAACTGCAACTTTAACTGAATAATGTCACTGTATATATTTTATATATGTATACTTTCAATATTTTATATGATAGATGTTGTAAGCATCAAAAATGGTATATGAGACCTCCACATAAAGACTGAAGTAAATAAATACAGCACTTTATTTGGTTGCATTTTCTTTTGAGCCTAGGAGTAATTTATCTTCACATTTTTATTTTGGCCTTGAGTCCTAAAGATGTCTCCTAATTTTCTTGTGCCTCATGATGAGATTCAGGATGATACTGTCCATCTCTTGTTTTAAGGCTTTCAGCTGAAAGGTGCCATACAATGTGAATAGATCATTAGTGTATTAACATTTATTATTTTGGGACACTTTTTTCAGTCCTTTTCTACCATACCTGAAGGCTAAAAAGTACAATTTCAGCTGACAGAAGACAAGCCCATTATTACAACCCCTGTACCTGCAGAGCATTGGGAGTTTTTGTGTTGTTTCCCACAAGGAAGCCACACACAAACAAAAAATATTCTCAGGAGATGGAAGAAAGTGGATAGGCTAGTAAGCTTTTCTCACTTATTCGGTCAGGCTTTTTTTGGCATCTAGTTAAGGCACATACTCCCCAACACCTCCTCTATCCACTCTTTTTTTTTTTTTTAGACTGACATAAAAACATTTATCCAGTCTTATATAGTTTTTAACACCATCAGTCACATTAGTCTAAACACACAATCTAGCTGACATGCGAGTAGCTGAAATGGATGTACCAGAGGAGTAAGAGGACTTAAATCCTGTATTGCCACTGTTGAGTGCAGTAAATTTTTCTGGGACTTCCAGGTATACAGTTGTTAAAAATGCATCAAATATATTGTACATGTGCCAATCAAATTCAGAACATGTCCACAGAATCCACCAGACTTTGTGCACCGCAGTGGCCTCCTCTGCAACATATGCCCTTATACTATTAAGTCAGCACAATCCCTGGTACATATAGTTCACTGTTCAGTCATGGCACAGTGCAGACCCTCATTCTTTTCACAGCATTTTTGAGATGAAATATGGAGACATCTGTTTTCGTGTTTTGTGATCCAGTGTGATGCACATCTCCTTCTTCTAGCCTCTGTACTAGGCACTCCTTGCAAAAAGCACAGTGGAACAGTTTAGAAGTTATCTCTGGAAATTATCATTATCAGCTGACTGGTTTAGTTGAGACTACCATTACAGAGGCATGAAGTGGTATTGAAAAGCATGTCAGTTAGGTTGTAATTTACTGGGGAGTTGGTCAGTAAATAAATACACTTGGGAAGAGTCAGATGAGCAGTAGATCATATAACTGCATCCCAAAGTGACTACATTCAAACCACTGGAGTCTAGAAGCTGAGCAGACACATTAATAAGTCCTAAGGCAATAAGCTTTACTGAAAGGCAAGAACATCAGGCCTAAGACCAGCCTGGAAGAGTCTAAAATATACATTAAGGAGGTGTCTCTTACATCTTTTTCTTCTAACAAAAGAGCCTCCATTTCGTAGATTTGTACTTGACTTTATTTTGACTCTGTAATAACAATGATTTTCCCACATCTAAAAAAAAAAAAAAAAGTGCAAATTATTAAGGAAAAAATATAATGTCATAGAGGTTAGCTCTGTGAATGATAGAGTTTTCAATGTACAGCTTATATCTATCAGCTGTAGCAACATCTGTGTTGTTTAGCTTTGGGTTTTAATCAGTTTTTAATCAGTTTAAACACTGTAAGAAAGCTTTGTGTTTAGCTATATTGCATTACAGTTGTGATCATCTAAGTATGTACAAGGCCACTGCATCTCAACTGCTTGCACAGGTTTGTTGTATCGCCCCATTTTAATAAAGTCTTAGTTATTACATGAGATAGGTGGATACTTGCCACTATAGGTGCCTCAATCCTTAACGGACTTTGTCAGACCTCCTTTCCAGTCACTGTATGACTCTGGAGAATGCTAAATCCAGAGGTCCTTATGCATTTTATGTTAAGCTGCTTGGCCACCAAGTCTGCATTCTAATGTGCTCAGAAGAACCTTAGCATTAACTGTCATTAAGATACATAAACAGGTTATCTCTCTGGCATTCTTGACTGTGGCCTTTATTTAGTGAATTATCTGCTACATAAAACATGGACAGCACATGTATGAAGGCCTGTACTATAGTTCTTTCGCCCAATAGTTCAATGATTAGAAAATGCACCCAGGACAGGTGAGACTTACCCAAGGTGAGATCTCATCTGTGCTTGCAAAATTCAGAACCTTTTCAGGAGGAATGACCAATTATCCAGGCTGTAGGGCACTACGGAGTAAGAAAGCTTCTTGAACACCCTCTGTTCACCATTAGTCCTATTCTTTCATATTATAAGTAATATTGATTGTCTGAAATGGGAAGACTGCTCACTTTTACAATCTGTAGTTAAGGTTTTCACTGAAGAAAGGGTACCCAACCAAAGATATTAAACATCAGTCACTACAAACCCCTTGTCACCTTAAACCAGCTAATTACTATGCGTCCGATCCCAGTCACAAGACAATAGCGAACTATATGCCTTTGTCCTATTCAGGAATTTGTATCAAATGTGTTTTTAATGTGTAGCCTGATAACCAATAAAAGATTTTGTCTTGGTTCAGTCAGTGCACACTCTGACTCACCAAAGAGAGAATAGGGAGATAAGCATTACTCTTATTGAAGCAGTCGTTAATTAGCCAGTCAGGTACACAAGATAACATCTAACAAAGAGACATCTCTAAGGAAGAAAAAAAATACTTATTTTAATTAAGAGGGATGGTCAGATTATCTCGCAAATAAGAAAGAAATCAATGCATGTGAGGAAAAACAGATTAGATCTATTTAGACTCCTGGGGAGGACTTACCAAAGAGGATTAGTTATAAAAAGCAAGTGTCTTGCACAAGAGGCCTGAGGCCTAACGTATACAGAACTCTTTATAAACTGAATGTTTAGAAAATCTTGAAGAATAACAGCTGGATAAAAGGGGAGACATACTGCTGACATATCCTTGTGTGAGCAGAACGAATGCCAGTTTTATTTTATCTCATTTTTTGTGTTTTATAAACAAAAGTAACTGTGCCCTATTTTTGTTTGTTTGTTTTATCCCAGCCTGGCTTGAGTTAAGTTTATTTTCAAAGTGTAAATCAGACAGAAAAAAAAACTTTACTTCTTTCTTTGAAATTGGACACTGAAACAAATTAGCTCCAGTTGCCATAGCTCCACAGTGTGTTCTTCAGGGAACCCACAGGTATCAGAGCTGTAGGATACACAGTAGGGCTGTGTAGGAGCAGCACATGGCATCATAAGATACAGCGGAGGAGAGGCTGACAACCAGGAGGTTTCTTAATCATGCAGCTAAGATATGAAGGAACATGTACAAAACCTGAGGATCTTCAGAGAACATGTAACTGATGTTCGAATGCTCAGTCTGCTGAACAAGTAATACTGAATGGAGCAGGAACTGGAATGCAGGTGCCAATCCCTGTCTTCTTGCAGTAGGGCTACAAAGTCCATGCTTTGCTTCACCTTCTGGCCCAATGTATAGTTCTGTTCACTAAGCACCTGCTTCACCAAGAATTGGTGAGGGTACACTCACTCCACAATATACTGTAGTCTGGGATTAGGTCATCAGCGGCAAAATATCTATTCAACATCCCTCATGCAGAGAAGGAAATCTAACTCACCTTTTCTATCTCACAACCACTGAGTTGTCACATAACAGGGGGACTCTCTGTTTTCCATCTTCAAAGTGAACCCAACTTCAGGTTTTGAAAGGTATCATGTACACATCTAGCTTCAAAAGTGAGCTCAGCTCTGTTTTGCATCACCAGGGCAATAAGCATCCTTTCAGTGCCTGACCACTTAACATGTTTTCTTCTGCCATTCTCATTTTGTGGATTAACTTTCTTCTTGCATTATAGTTGGAATCTCTGGAACCTAACTCAAAGCACTCTCTGAGGAGGCTGTTTTTCATTTTATCTGTCCATTCAATCTAGAATAGCATAGGATGTTATAACAGTAAAAGTAATAGAAGCCCAGCCTCCGGTCTTCCCCTCATTAATTCCCTTTCACATTTGTTCCTCTCCCTGCCGGTCATAGCTGGCCTTGAAACTTGAACTAATGAAACTTTGCTTTATTGCTGATCTTGTCATTTGGAAGAAACATTAATGACAGCTGCAACCCTGATCCAGGCTTTGACATTCTTAATTTCCAGGATAAACTTTAGAGCCCCCAATCTTTTCCAGTCCCTGACAATATACAGTTTTCAAGGATCGCTTTTGCTAGGAGTACCTGTGAATAATAGTATGGTGTGAAGGGTTTAATAGGTTGATCACTGGGAGAACACTACAATTTTTCCTTAGATCACCATAAATCTATGTAAATATTTATACCCTGAACAAACAAATATGAAATATTTTACTGATTTTATTAAGACTGAAACATATCTAATGTTATCATATAAAATTAACCTAACTAAAACTGAGCAATTTTATACGTATCCAAAACACTACTAAAATTACTACTTTGACAACATACATTTTAGCATAGCAAGTCTCTATATGACTTTGCCCCAAGAAGCCAAATATATCAGACAGCAGCTTAAATGAAGAGCCTGATCTCTTAATGTACCCACAGTTAAGTCATGCATGCTTGCAAAATGTGACATGATCCTTTTTGCCTTGGTCACTCAGCATTATCAGGTATATCTCCCTTTTACAGTGAACAAAATCAGCAAAAATGTATTGAAATGAAAGATAAAATAAGAGTACAGACTGACAATAAATGAGACCTCATTAGGAAGGATGGGAGATGGCAATTCGCTGTAGAATTTATGGTGAAGTTGACCAGTTTGCTTCCATTATTGCTTGTATGAAAATAAGAAATTTCACTCTGTTGCTTCCTGTAGTTTCTAGGAAATCATCATCTTGGGACAAGATATCCTGGAGGGGGAGTGTGGCCTTTTGTCTGCTCCATTCATTCTGGAGGTCCATAGGGAAAGAAGTCATAGTTCTCATAAATCCTCAGCAGATACCTACATCTTTTGGCAGTGTGTACATAAGGAGGATCGTCCAATACTTAATCCTGCTCTGCTTTATCAGAGTGCATCTACAGGGTCAGACAGAGATGAAGCTATGGAAAGTGATTGGTTTCCCTTGATTTTTTTTATGCACCAATACTCATCCTCTTAGGAGATTTCCTCTATAATCTTGGGAAAGGGGGGAGAATGCTCTTGACTAAATGTCCATCCATTAGGCTCTTTAAAATACAGAAACACAGCTGAATGACTGTAGTTTGTCTGACGTTGTTCAAAAAAATTAATGGATCCTGTAAGTTTAATAGTGGTAAGTATGTGTTATAGCAGTAGTACAGAGCACCAGTAAACAAGAATTATACAGCAGGGAGGCATGAACCCCCTAGTATTTGTCTCATCCCATTTTTGTAATATCAGTCCTTTAGAAATTCTTTTCCTTTTACACTTTTACACTTGCAGTACGCTAATTCCAGGGCAACTATTGATTGTAGCACAGCTTATGCACACCGTGTGCTAGATCATGCCCTAAACTGTATGGACAGGCAAGTTATAAAGAGTAAGAAAATGTTCCCCCAAGCATTAATGCTCACTTCCTTAGCTTCCCTTTTGATGAGTCATTTGTATATAGTAGTCAAACTGATAACCAAAGCAATTCCTGATCTTCCCTCAGACCTTCTATGAGTTGTACATTATTAGAAAATTAATGTAACTGTGTATGCTTATAACTACAACAGCTCAGTTATAAAACCTACTTTTTAGGGTTTAATATCTTATCTGGTTCAAATCACATTGGAATAAAACTTGGTTTCCAGCCCAGATGCACATTTGTTTTACAAAAGAATTATTCAGATAGGATTTAATTTTCATATAAAGATCACCAAGAAAATTATTTTTTCAAAGATTTCTACTTTTCTTGGTGAAAAAAAAAAACCCACAAGTTTCTCATAGAGGAATAATAAACAATTCAATGCTTGAATTAGAAAAGTGGCCTTATTCTTTAGGAAAACAAACCTCCCATACTATTCTATTGGAAATCCAGTTGCAAGACATTAATCACCCAGCTTTTTCTTCTGACACCACACAAATCCAGACATCCTTTTTGGGACATTTGCAGTATTTTAGACATGCAGTCATAAGGCAGTTATTTTTGTCCATTCTATTTCTTTTCATTTCCATGATTTCATGCATTAGTTTTTCTAAATCCTGTGAGAGGAAAAAACCCCCTAAGTCATAATCACATAATGTTAATCATATTAACAATATCAGAGTAAACAATACTTTGTTAAACTACGGTTTTATGTATGAATTAAACAAAGTGTTTTTGCATCTACCTTTCCGTTGTGGTTTTTTTTTGTTGTTGTTTTTGTTTCTTTTTCTTTATTTCCTTTTTTTTTTTTTTACTTTAGGAAAAACTATGGATATAAACCAGATGTTGCCATATACTACTGGTGGAGATAAGATTGATCACGGTAGAAATTATGCTTACTAAGGGTTAGGTCAAGTCTCAGACATATGGACATGCACAACTGAAAAGAGACTCCTGCAGTTGAGCTTTCCCTATGGCTTCCCTGGGATTTTGAGTCCAGGTGTAAAGCAGTAAGCAGGTGTTAGGAGGACTTTATCTTCACTAATGTGCCAGCCAGCACATCTGAACAGGCACAATGATGTACATAATCTGCTACTCATAACAGCTACGAGCTTCTTTCCTATCTTTTGCTAGGCTAAAAAATTCTTATGTCTGCATTTTCCATATGCTTCTCATCATTATATGTCATTCTTTACTGAGAATAGAGTTGGAGTACCAAAGTTTGCCCTAAAGGAAAACCAGCACCTAGTTGAACAGGGGGAAAAAAAAAAAAGTACTTGCCCAAGAAGTAGGGAGAATTAAAATTATCTCAGGAGAAATGATATTTTAGTTTTTTAACTTCTGTGTGGTTTACTTTCTACAAAGCTGTTATTAAATACTTAAATAATAGCTTCTTGCTGTTACTTAAGTAATGTAACTTAATGGTCAAACAGGTTTCTCACCCTACTTTAAGCACAGATATCAATCATCGGAGAAACTACTAAAGTATGCTACCATCATATATGTATAGCCAAGATGTTAACTTTTCATTCATGATGATCAAAACCCCGGCAACTATTTGGATCACTAGTTGCCAGTATGGAAGAAAATAGTGAACGGTATCGTTAACTTCCTTTTTCTCTGTTTCACAGTATCTCCCTCAAAAAAATTCTTTCATTTGAAAAAAATTATTCAAAATAAACTAATAAGGTATGGACAGTGTACGATATGAGGTGAAGTCTTTTACTAAGTGAGGGGGTTTAATAGCAATGTCAGAGCTGATCTTTATTCATCAATATGTTAGAGTAGACAAAACAATGTAATTAGTAAGATATGTATATTATTAATTTTAACAAAATATGTCAATAGCAAGTGGTAAACTGTGTATTGAGACCAAGAAAAATACTGCAAAATAATGGGAACATAGTTGCTAGCATAGTAAACATGGCTTCATCATCAGTCTGTGTCAGATTGGCAGTTGTGTCTGTGAATGATTTTTTTATTCTACTGAAATGCTCCTATCCTATAAACTACATTTCCATTTCAATATCCGAGACAGTCATATCATTGTTTTCAGTAGTGAGCATCACTTTTATATATCATGCAATATTGCATAATACATTTTAAAGAGTAAAAATCACTTTATTTCTTCTGTATCATACACAATTGAAATACTTTTCTGTACATCATTTGGCCATCATTTTTATTGCACAGTATGTTCACAATTCTTGATTAGAACTAAGAAGTTTACATTAAACTCTGAAAGGCGTTTAAAAAGACACTCCAGTATTCCTCTAACTGTAACACTATTCTGAGAAGGACACACTTACAGGCAAATGTTTGAGCTGATGTTTTTTTGGTGCTTTTGCCATATTAGCCATAAATTTACGGGCCCGTATTACATCCTACTTAGACTTTTCCCCCTGCTTCTCTGCTCCCCCTGCTTTCTCCCCTGCCTCAGCTGCAGGATGACACAGGATCTGCAATGGTGAATCTATCCTTCTTGGGAATTCCTATGCTTATATCATGGGAATTCTGCCAGGTTGATTAAATCATCTGTAGCTCAGCGAAACTGTACAAAATTGTCAATAATGGGCATGATCCTACATCTATATTTGCTACCTATTTTCAGTTTGATAATTTTCCTTGATATAAATAGAGCATGTGTTAATAGTACCTGTCACACTTTTATAGGTTTCTGCATAACAAGAAAGATCCACAGGACTAATAGGTACCCTTTTGCATATTCATATGATAACCCTAAATGTTAGACATGTAGTCAAAGAAAATCACACCAAAAAGGAAAAAAACCTTTCAAATATGAGGCAGATTATGACTGGCCCAGAAGAGTTGCATTATAAGAGAGACAGATCATAGATGGAGGACTTCATAAAAAGTATAGCATTGAGATGTACTAAATATGATACAATCATTTAACTTCATATTTCCATCCCTTATCTACTTTATACCTAAAAAGAAATACTGATTTTATGTCAGCAAGTCAAAAGTCCAGCATCTCTCAGTGAGTTTATAATCATACATTTACTGTTTTGCATGCATGAGCAGTGTGCAACAAATTGCAGTAACACTTCTTTTCTGGATTCTGCTCATTGTTACATGTCTCCTTCATGGGCTTAGTATAACATTCTGCACAGCTTCTGTCAGCCATTATTTCAACAGACTACAAATATATTTATTAAAGATGCTTTATTATTATTATTTTTTAACTGCATTGGTTAGAAAAGAGAGACCATATTTAATCACTGAATTTTCATCTGGTACATATTCAAATATAATGCTGCTAGGCAAGAAATTGAAGTGTACCATTGGAAAAATGAACAGAGATGTAAAAAGAGTCAATACTAGACTGACTCTACTCCCGCCATGTCAATGGATGTCGTATTGTTATATTCAGTTAGAGCACTTTCTTCATTTCAGAGCGCTTTTGGAAATTCCTCTGAAATTTTCATTAGTATTCAAGAAGTGCAAAAAGGTGGAGTGTATTTGTAATACCTGGTGATACAGTACAACAGTGAGCTTCTCAGTTACTGTATGATGGAATTTTGTATTTGCACAAGTGACCTGAAGAACAGCATGAACCCCTCTAAACCTAGGGAACTGCCCATGATTTATACTAATTTAAATATAATTATAATTGTAACAGATGATTGGTTTTAAATTAAATCAGTCTCTGTGTTTTCTATCTTTTATAAATAGAACTTGTCTAACTCTATGTTTTGGACAGCATCTGCAAGGATTTGGTGCTAACTTGTATGCATTGTGCATCCAGCACTTTTCAGCATAGAGTGGATTCAATATATTAAATCTTATTCTCAGGATGAATATATTAAATCTTATTCTCAGGATGAATAATAACATCCTTTTGTTTTAAAACACATCAATTTCTCTTAAGCTATCGTTATTTAATATTTAATCAGCCCAGATAAATGCATTTCATATGCCCTTAAATATGTGTCACAATAAAATAAGAGACAGGAAAGCTAATAAAATAGATTGGTTAAGTTGTCCAGAAGATAATGCTTCAGAATTTAGAATATGTAACTATGTTTTTCAAAGTGGAAGTTGATTTAGCCTGTGGCTCTCTGAAAGACACAATTTGTGAAGGAAAGCTAACAGGCAGCTTTAGTGGCTTGAGGAATTCATGATTTTCTCTCAATTGTTTCCCTTGGTTGCTGTTTGTTTTGTTTATTACAGGATACTGTTCTGAAGACAATAGTGTGTAAGGGTTACATCTGGTGTGTGTTCAAAAACTAGTGGTGCAAAATGCCGAGGTTGGCTGGGGTGAACTGCTCTCCAAGAGCAGGCTTGGGATAACAAATTGCCTTTGCATGAGGGCCCTGGCATGTAGAATCACTTACAGAGGTGGGTTGTCAAGGCAGAAGAGGTGAAACAAGGGTGATCAGAGGGCCCGGAAATTATTATGATTCCCCCACCTTGTTTCTCCCACCTTCGTTTTTCTTTTTTCAAGTCATTTAGTGACCTGAGGTGAAATGGACAGGAATTGACAGCGCGCGCACTGCTGCTGGCAGCAGAGTCTCTGCAGTTGCTCCCTGGACATGAAAGGAGGGGGGGAAAGAAGAAAGAAACCCAGTTGTTGTTCTCTAAACATGACACGTAATAGATAATAGGTTTGCTTTAGTTGCAACCTACCCCTTTTTCCTATAGAAATTCCCCCCCCCCCCTCCCCCCCCCCCCCGCAGTTCAGGAAAAAGGAGAAATGATTTTTTGTCTCTCCCTCGCTCTCTTTGCCTGCACAAAGAAAACGTGGGTTGATACCATTTTTATTGTTCTGCTGGGGTGGGTTTCAGACCTCGCATTAGCATATTGAATGTCTAATTGAATTCGGGGGCTGTGTTAATCATCTTGTTTTGTTTAGGGGCGGTTGGTGGAAAGTGTCAGCAAATGATCGCTTTGGCTTGGGGTTAGCGTGTTGCTGCCACCCCAAGAAAAAGAAATCAGGAAGGGGGAGGGAGCTGGGGAAAGGCGAGTTGATTGAGTGATGTCTGGAGGGCGAACTCGTGTCTCTTTGGTGATGTTGTGTGCTGCTGTACTGAAATCCACCCCTCTGCTGGAGCTAAGGCAAGAGTTGGAGGCATCTGATGCTGCCGTTTCCAGGGTGAAATTTCTAAGGCTGATCACTAAAACAACAACCAAAAAAATCAAATATCCTCAGCAAAAATAGACGTCAGAACAGAAGATCCGGCATTTCCCGGTCCAATTGGCATAACCCAGACAGGCGTTTGGGAACCATATGCCTTTAACCTAGCCACACACACGAAAGAGGGGGGAGGGGGGGCTGGGGGGGCGGAGGGTGTGTGTGAAAAAAAGACACTACAACTACCGACCACCACATTTTTTACAAAAGGGCCAGAAACAGAGCCGGTAGGAAAAGAGAGAGAGAGAGAGAGAGAGAATGAGCGAGAGCGAGAGCGCGAGCAAGCCTCCCCCTCTTCCCCCGATGAGTTTTTCGCAGTGCTCTGTGGAGGCTCGGAGGTGGCTGGCAGCGCAGGGGGCGGCTGCTGCCGCGGCTGGCGGGGCTCCGCGCAGCGCAGCGCAGCGGCCGGACGGTCAGCACCGCCGCGCCGGACAGCTCCGCGCCGCCCCGCGCCGCCCCGCTCCGCGCCCGCTCCCCGCCCGGCCGCGCCGCGCCGCGGGGGCGCCGGGGCCGGTCCTGCCCCACAACAAGTACCTCTCCGCTGTCCGGGAACTAGACTACACTCTCCTCGCGGTTAAACTGCGTTTTCTCCGCACGGAATTGGCCGTCAGGCGTAATTATCCCCATTTCCCCCACCCCCACCCCCCCTCTCTCCTTTGCAGGAACGACTCTTTGGGAACCTGGTCCACCCAGGGATGTAAAACTGTGCTTACCGATGCATCCCATACGAAATGCTTATGTGATCGTCTCTCTACCTTCGCCATTTTGGCTCAGCAACCTAGAGAAATAGTAAGTAACAAAGGGGGGTGGGGGGGGGAGGAAAATCCAGTTTTAATGCAAAAGGCAATAGCGGGGGGGCTGCGGGGGGCTGGGGGGGGTAGCTGGTCGAGCTTTCCTCTCAGGTATATTTCAGACGTTGCATTGAGCAATTGTTTAATATCGCAGGTAGGCAAACGTCGGTCTCCTGGTGTCTACAGTGTCTCAGAGAAATGAATTCCAGATTCTATGATATAACTAAATCCTAGTGAAATTTGCATGCTCTCAGGCTCTGAATTTCTCAGAGAAAGCCTTCTAATTGTGATGCAAATGTGTTGAAAACTTTTGTATTGAACAATTATCCACTCAACAAGCTTTTTTAAAGGTTGCAAGCCTTTCCAGGGGAATGTACAGGGCTTTATTACTGCTCTTGGTAGCAAAACCCTAGATACTGTAGTTAAACAGATTGCAGATCTGCATTGGACATTTTCAGCACAGATATTCTGTGTAGTCTGTTGATATGATGTAAGAAAAATAATCAAGTTTTCATGAGAAAGAGGCAGCATTAAGTGTACAAGCAAACACTCCCAATATTATTGAATGCAAAAATAGCTAAAAAGCAAATATTTGTGAAGTTATCCTGCTAAAGCATGATTTTCCTGGTTTTGGAAGCATATGTTCAGACTCTTTTTAACAGCAAAGTAGATCAGTTTGGAACAAAGTGGTTGAAATAAAATGTTACTTTCTCCCTGAGATCTGGCCTAAAAGTACATCAGTCTTACCTCCTATTTGGGTGACAAAAGGTATCTTGATAAACGTAATTTACGATACATCCCTGAGGCTCTAAAAAGCTTTTTGGTAAACCAGGCACGCTATCTTTTAAAACTTTCAGATCTATCTTTTTTCCATTTGTATTAGCAAATACCATGTCAATTTCAGACCATAAGCACATTCACATATGGAGGAAAAACCTTACCTGATATTTGGCGATAATAGTTTCTTTTACAGCAGGGATTTTCAAGGTCATTTATTTATTTTCATTTTTTATTAATACACAGAGTATAAGTTAAATAATTTTAAATTTGAAGCTTCTTTACAGAAAGCTTGTGATATTGTTGCCATAGATATCTTGCCACTCCTTTTAGACAGAGGCCCAAGGAAATTAAGCATGTGAGAATAGTGGATTGAAGTCAAAGTTATTAAAAGTCAGAAAGTTTGGTAATTCTGCAACAAGCATGAATCGAATTCTGGGACAATTTACCACATGATCTTTAATACATTACAGTGAAACCAAGCTGTTTGTTTAACACACAATTCTAAACATTGCTGTTTCTCAAGAGAAATATATATTTTAATTAATTTTATCTGGGAAGTAGTTTCAACTTCTGCTAACATCACAGTCTCCTATTACATTGTAATATTACAACTTTATTTCTCAAAATGTCATGCAGGTATTGCAAGACATTTTAAAGCTCAAAGGTCCCTGAGGAATGTACCAATAATTAAGCAGATCTCAGAGTTATGTATGGATCAGTTTTGGAATTAAGTTGATTTCTGCTTCATAAGTAATATTACTAAAGCTATCTGTGACAGTGTGACTGCTTTTATCATTTTGCTTTTGTTGGGTTTTTGTTTTTGTTTTTTTTTTGATTGTTTTAATTGCTGGAGGATTTTTTTCTTCATGGTTGTCTGTTGTAACCTACAGATCATGGAATCATCTGGTACACCCTCAGTGACCTTAATAGTAGGCAGTGGTCTTTCATGCTTGGCCTTGATCACCTTAGCAGTTGTCTATGCAGCGCTATGGAGGTATGTAATGGATGGACAAAGCTGAATGTGAATGCATAGTTATATAAAGTTGAATTAATATTTAAAGAGCACATTAGGTGCTCTTCTCTTTCCCCACCTCAGTGTGAATGGTATTGTTCTTTCAGTGGGGTATTCATAGTGCCAAATAATATTTTACAGGATTCTTCTATATGACATGTTTCATGTGAGGCTTCTGGCCTATACCTTTGACTGTTTTTCCTCCATTTACATTTTAATACAAAACTTCTATGTGATAAAAATGACATATTAAAGTGCCACGCCAGATATTGCAGATTTAGGGAGGTTCAGTCAAATGGTTTTGAGTTTATCAAATTCATTTATAAGTTTCAATGAAGGTCACAAAATTAAGTAGTCTCAAATAGTGTGGTTCTACATTCCAGTAATAGACTTTCTTTCCATCCCGAGTTTACTCTATTAAAATAATATATTGACTTAAAAGTACAATAGATATTTATGAAGTAAATTAATTTGAGTTGTGATGAGAAATAGCATGTCTTAGTGTAGAAGTAGAAAAGTATGAGGAAAAGTCATGTAAATAAAAAATATTTTTTAACAGTGAACATGGGTTCTCATATAGCTTTTTTCCATAGTAAAAGAAAAATAAGTTCTTATGCAAGTAAGAAGAAACACAGGGAAAAAACAATAGTTTTTAGGGTAACATAAACTTAACCAATAAAACTTTGCTTTTAAAAGGAGCATGATAATTTTACACCCTAATCTCTTTCATTCTCTTATGTAGCCACAGAGACTCACAGGATCAAAAATATATGTAATAAATATAGAATATCGAGTTACATAAGTTATATGTACAAGTATAAAAATTAACAGCTCTTGTCTGTCAAAGCTAAGAATGAGATTATTTCAGGATATAATTCCCATCTGAAGAATTATAATGTTATTTTTGCAGTCCCTGATATATTTAGCACTTGGATGGAAATACTGTCATGCTCAGTGGAACTGATGTTCTCCATTATTTAGATTAAATATAAGGAAGAAATTTTTTACAGTGAAGGTGGTGAGACACTGGCATAGGTTGCCCAGAGAAGTTGTGGAGGTCCCGTCCCTGGAAGAGGTCAAGGTCAAGTTGGATGGGGTTTTGAGCAACCTGGTCTAGAGGAAGGTGTCCCTGCCTGTGACGGGGGAGTTGGGGTTAGATGATCTTTAAAGGTCCCTTCCAACCCAAATCAGTCTATGATTCTATGATTATGGTAACTTTCAAGCAGAGAAAAAAAATGTATATGGTAAGTTATGGAACTAGTGCAGGTTCTGCATCCAGCTGAAGAAAAGGTACCTCATATAGATCTCAATGTTCTATCAGTAAGATATTTTGAAAGTAGTATGACAACAGAGGGGCCTGTCATTTGAATCATTAAAATTTGCCTTCAACACATGTCTCAAGAGCACATAGCAACCAGCTATAGTGAGAATCCAGACAATGAAGATTTTATGTATATATGCTTTATATATATATATATATATATATATATATATATATATATATATATATATATATATAAATATGGGGGTAGGGATAAAATTGATATTTTGGCTTTATGTCTCTATTTATATTTTGGAACACCCACCTTCCCTCTGAATGGCAGGGCCTGTTTAGAAGTGATATAAGGTAGAGGTATTCTGGTCAAAAGAAGGCCTGTCTGAGCATTCTGTTACGGTTGATTGATTTGATCTACCCAATTGAAAATTCAAAATGAAAAATAAATTCATTGTCAATCTAATATTCCCTTCCCTTCCCTTCCCTTCCCTTCCCTTCCCTTCCCTTCCCTTCCCTTCCCTTCCCTTCCCTTCCCTTCCCTTACCTTCCCTTCCCTTCCCTTCCCTTCCCTTCCCTTCCCTTCCCTTCCCTTCCCTTCCCTTCCCTTCCCTTCCCTTCCCTTCCCTTCCCTTCCCTTCCCTTCCCTTCCCTTCCCTTCCCTTCCCTTCCCTTCCCTTCCCTTCCCTTCCCTTCCCTTCCCTTCCCTTCCCTTCCCTTCCCTTCCCTTCCCTTCCCTTCCCTTCCCTTCCCTTCCCTTCCCTTCCCTTCCCTTCCCTTCCTTTCATCAATAGCAGGCTGGCAGAAAGACTAAGACCTTCCCTGTTTGAGTCAATGCTATGAGCTCCTGCTTGCACTATATTTACTCAACCACTAAGATCCTTTATAATCTATAGATACTCAGTGTTGGGAACCACCCCAGGTGAATCAATAGTTAACAAGTTGGGAAGTAGAAGCATACTGACTGTGCATTCGAAGGCACTAGACTTTCTGTATTTGATTTCAAACAGATAGAACTAATCTTAAAAACATTTATATTTAAAGGAAAAATGTGGGTTGTGGTACTAGGATTGTTTTGTCTGTTAACTAAAAAATGTAGTGATGTTGTGTATAGCTGAGAATAAGCAACTACAATTCATCTCATGTTCAAAGTTCAGCATTTCTCATGGGTTCAGCATCCTTTGCTATGACCTCGTCAGAGTGTCAGCGATGGGTGTACAGCTCAGGAAGAGACAGCAATATTAACTAAGCTCCAGTGAGAAGCATATAGTATAGGTCATAGAATATGGCATGGTCTTCAGAGGAATGGAGCACCCTTACCTTTCACTTACTTCATTAGTCAACATTTACTCTGGTAGCAGCTATGAAAATCAGGTCAGTAAGGTACTTCACTTGAAACCATAACCATGCTCTTTCTGTCCTACAGCACATAAAAGGCCATATATAGAAAAATCAGAGCATTAGTGTCTTGTAGGGAAATAGGTGATAAGACTATTTGACTTTTTCATGTTAAACTTACTTGTAAAATGAGTATGATAAGTTTGCAAGAGAGACTGTGTGATGCTTACTGCTATAATTTAATCTTTCTGCACAAACAGCTATTTTTTGGCATTAGATTTTATGACGGTGAAGATATTACAGTATTATTGTTTCTTCATATAAATTAATTTGTAAATGTGGTGGTACTTCAAGATTAATGTTATCGTTATCCGGATAACATGTTCCAAAATGCACTGGCATAGTATCATCAACAAACCTGCATCTTACTTATGCATCATGAGCCACATCTTCTGTTTATGTAAATCACCATATTTTTGCTGAAGTTAGTTATTGTGAGTGTCTATTCCAGCTGTGGATATTCCCAGGGATGAGCAGGGAGCATAAGAAGTTCCTGACATTGAATGCATGCAAGCCCGTTATCAGTATGGAGTTAGAACTGTGTTGCCAGCAGTTTTTAAAAGAAACATTGATAATTATTTTTAAAATATACCAAGATACTAAGAGGGAATTGCAGAACAGGTATCAAAATATCATGGTTGTTATGTCTGTAATGTGATAGCTCCCTGATACTCTTTTTGAGCACTTGAAAGAGAGCTCTTACCTTTCAGAGTACCTCCAATATTTAATGCAAGAATTGCATCAAAGCTTTGTATGACTTACTAGTTGTTTTCCTTTTGGAAAAGCTGTACCCTCTCTTTGTTTATTTGAACAGGTACATCAGATCTGAGAGGTCAATAATCCTAATAAATTTCTGCCTGTCTATTATCTCATCAAATATCCTTATCCTGGTTGGACAAACTCAGACACATAACAAGGTATGATGATGGATTCTATTAAATTTGCCCTTAAATATTAATAACTTTGTTTTACTTGTGTTTAGCTTAAAATAATTACATCCATTTAGTCCTATACTCATAGGACTTGGGTTTTTTTAAAAAAATATTAACAGACAAGGGAAAATATTTACTGTCTTTTGTAGGCTTTTTTCCCCCTCAAAAAATCCCTGTTGGTATTGTTCCCTCTGGATAATCTGTGTTCTCTGTGGTAGACTTCTATGTTTTGTAACTAAATTTCAAAGCAAAAAAGTTCAAAGACTCAACATCAAAAGCACACATTCCGATTCATTATAATAGTTGTAATAGGATTGTCCTATAGTGTTTTTGTCTTTTTATTAACACACTGGTACTCAAAGGCAAGTAGAAATTGCTTAGAAGTTAGAGTACTACTCTTGAAAATGTGCAGAAACAGTCATCATAACAACCTATAGGACTGTTAAATCTCTGACTGATGTAGCTATAAGAAAGTAATAACCCTGCATACCTTGCTTAGTGATATATTGCTGATTTATTACTAATCTGTCCTCGGACTTTTTCTGAACGTAGTTGTTATTTGTCCCTCTCCTGCAAAGCAGGGCTGTGTCAGTGTTTTGAGGCATCACCCAGTACCTAGTGATGCTAGGCAACTTTTAGAGGTGGCAATAAGTGCTTCAAATTAACTATGGCTACATGATAGCTTGGAATAGAAAATAGGATGTAATTAGTGAACAGGACACTGTGATAAAATGCTGTTGAGGTCTGTAGTAAGCAAGTAGCTGTAAACTAATTCTTTATCCATATCCCACTGCATTGAAGTACATAATGCACTGCTCATCTTAATTTTTCCAATATCTAGTGAAACACATTCATCATCTGCTATAGGATAACTGCTGTTTCTACAACACACCTATAGTTATTCCTATAGTTATTAATTTATTTTTTTCAAATGTGTGCTTAGAAGTTTAGCTGCCAGAAGTCACATAAATTCAATGCAAGTCACACAGCTGTACTTTGTAAAACATACCCAAACCAGTCATTTCCAACATAAAATTTAACAAAATTATTAAAATTAAGGTATTAATATGCTTTAATTTTTTGGTAAAGGTATAAACAAAAAAAATATGGGTTTGCAGAAGAAACTCATGTTACTCTTACAGATTTTATTAAGGGGAAAAAAAGTCAGAAATGCACAAGCAACTTCAGAAAGCCAGAGTGCAGAAGGATTAAGCCTCCCTAGAATTTCGGCACCATCATACATAGTCATATGTATTATTTTATTACGTATTTCAAGAAAAAATGTGGTTCAGCAGCTGAAAGTTCCTGTGTATATAGCCACTGCGGAATCAGAGTTTGAGGGCATCAGTTTGACTGTGTTTGATAACATGCTCTCTAGGTATGCTGGCAGACTTTCTCTGATGCTTGACTCGGGGAACTCTGGACTAAAACATGCTCTTAATCCAGTTACTTTCTTTTAATCTTAATCTCCTTGAGCTCCCTTACATCTGCTTCCTGAACTCCTGAAAGTACAGTGATATTATATTGACTTACATCTGAGAACAGCAGATCCTAAAAACGGAGGTGCTCAGAAGAAATAATAGAGAGAATAAACAACACATCACAAAATTTACATTTTGAATATATGGCCTGAAATATGACTATAAAATACCACCTTTTACAACACTTGTCTTCTTTTTGAGTCCATGTTTTGCTTTTGATATATGTACCATGCAGGAACTTCCAGCCAGGGAGTACCTTTAATGGATCAAATGCAGAATACACTTTTTATACAGAGGAAGATATTCCTTGTTACAGGCCAAAAATCTTTCTAGCACTATGTCCACTGATATGTGAATATATGGTAGCTCCAACAGGCTAGCCTGTGAATGCACCATCCACAAAATGGCCAGCAAAAGTCACTGTTTAGCAAAAACCTATTCAAATTAAAGTGGTCAGATCCAGGTATGACTTCAGTATGTTTGTAAGTAGGGATGCGTTTTGGCATTAGATGCATTTGAATTCAAGTTATGAAGTTTTTATTTTCAAAGATCATATATGGCCAGAGGAAGCTAGTGTTTGATTTTCAGTCCACAGAGCTAGATTACAACACTGACATCTGTAGGAAAAATTATGTTTTCATTTTGCTCAGCTGGAAAATTAAATCTGTAAATGGGAACTTCAGAAAGCAAATCGGGTCCTTACCTGTGGTTTAAGATGAAAAAAACATTTTAGATTTGTTTCTGAGATTTTATTATTGCCTAGAAATTAAACCATTTGAGGGTTTAGTGCTTGTCTTAAAATTTGGGGAGAAATCTGGGGAATACTTTATCACGACAATGTAATACTCAGGTCAGCAGAAATTGTTTCCTGAATATGAGGTGGTATTTTATGACAAGAAGATAAGCTCAGTTTTTTTAATGTATCAGAGACAATTTGAGAACTATGATAGGCCAAGTCTGTACTCTGCTCATATTATTCATACTGTTCTCATATTATTGAGGCACCTAGTTAATGTCCATATGATGCTGCTGTTCACAAATTTGAAGAATGCCTCTTTTTTCCATGCTTTAGTTTGGCTTTGCTTCTGAGTTTGAATTGTTCCCAGCTCTGTATTTGTGTATATTCCCTTTGAGAATAGGTGCTTGTAAATGTTATCAAAGCTGAATTCCAGTTTAAAGTTGAACAGTGTGTAAAGTAAGCGTACTGAAGGTGTATTTATAACAAACAGCATATTGTCAGTCTGTTTTCAGTTTGTAGTTTTCTCTATCACCATTAAACACTACACCAACTACTTCTATTCATTTCAATGCTATTCAATCTCCAGGAAAATTCTGTGGTTCATTTTAGTATGCCCACTGACATCTGTGACAAAGAAAAAAAATTTGTGTCTCTTGGTCTGGAGAACTGCAGGTTTTTCTGTTATTTTCTTTCTGGTTTATGTAAATTATAGATACTTAGCATGTCAGGTTTAGCTTCAGTCTTTGAAGGATGAGTATATCCTCGATGTTTTTACAAAAGCTTCTTTTAGTGAAGACTAAGTGATCCAACTAAGTTCTGCCTCTTTTCAGTAAAAAAGATCATGGTATTTCCCACAGGCAGAAATGGACAAATTATTTTCAGAGGACATGCAGAAGTGGTTTACGTTCTTTCAAGCTACCATAGCTTTTCCATTTCTAATATTGCCTGTTTAAAAGTGATTTTTTTCTCCAGCTTCAGTAACTTGAGGATATCAACATTATACCAGAGGTTTAGGTCATTGGGCTTTTTAGCTTGCTGTAGAATAGTTTGTGATGGGAGGCATGGAGGGGAGTAGATGTCTTTTAGAAGATCTGGATTGGGATAGCAAGAAAGCTTTTTGTCAACAGAAAAGCCTTGATCCTTTATTCCTTCTTAGCCAAACGTGTTGTGCATCTTATTGAAAGACATAGCTGAGAAATGTTCTGCTTTTTTCAAAATGTTTCCCCAAACCTTTCAAATTGGAGAACTTTGTTCAAAGCCTTCTTAATGTTTTAGACTGTGTAAGAGATTTCTGTTTTGTCAGATCCTGTTTTGAAATACAGGTCACTGAGGGCTGAATTTATAAGAATATTATGAAATTAATTAATTATCGTGCTTAAATATATTTGGTGTTATGCTAGGCATGAGACGCACATTAATTTACTTTAGTATTTCTTTCTGTCTCTTGTTTTCTGTGTTAAATGTTAGCTACATAATGGTATTTAAATTTGAGGGTATGCAATTGATACACTGGAGATAGCCCTTTAACAGCTGAATTTCATTGTAACATTGAAATTAAGCCTTCTGAACTAAGGAAGGGTAACACTTTTCATATATAACTTAACATCTCAAATATCTGTTCTTTCACAAATACTATGAGGTGTCTCTAACATCTACAAAAGTGTTATATATTTACTCTGAAGAGACTGACAGTTTTCCTTGAGGAAATATCTATCAGTGATTTGTAGGTTTCACTGTAAGGTAACTCTTCTGTATTATGTTTCATAATGTTCTTCTTGCCATCAAGAAAAATGGTTGTATTTCTTCTATATTTGAACCTTTAATGCTTTAGCTATAAATCTTTACTATGCTTCTGATCCCATTTAATGAATAGGTTTCTACGCCGAATACATTATTGATTAACATTATGTGGATTTTTTAATAAATTCTCTTTCCTTTCCATACATTCGGAAAATACCTTGATTTTTTTCACAGTTCTGCCTAAATAAAAACACATTAGCTATTTGATGTAAAAGTTCTTGTTTACCTATTTTTCCTGTGAAGAAAGCAAAGATGAACACAGTTTAAAATAAATCATGGAATTCATTCTACATATGGGCAAAAGTTAATTATTTTCTGTATTGTCTGTTTCTGAGTGTACTTAAGAGCTTGTTGATAGAGTTTGAGTCACTTGTGAGAAAAAGGCATATTTTTAGAAATGTCATAGGACTTTGTATATTTTATTAGCCATATTCAGTTGTATGTGTGCCTACCAAGGGAAGAACAAGGAAGACATTAAGACACAAGGCAAGATTTAGCAACCCTGATATGCTGTGTCACCCCTGTTTAATTGCAGTACTGAGTTTATTATGCTTACTATTACATTTTGGAATTTGTCTTTTAGATCATACCTGAAAGGATATGAAAAAGCCATGTCCTGACCAATTAAAGAACATAACATAAACAATCAGTAGTTTTGATAAGTGCATGAACAAGTAAAACCCCCATAAAATTATGTAAATAATAAGATTTAAATGTTCACTAAATAGGCTGACTGGACAAAAATACCCCCAATTTAGGTTTTTTGTTTGTTTGGTTCGTTGGTTTTTGAGGGTTTTTTTTGTTTTTGTTTTTGTTTGTTTTTTTTTTTAAATAGAGGTTGTAGGCTGAAAGAAGCAAATGGAAGCGTAAAGGAGTTGAGAAGCCATAACTTCCCATTCCCACAGCACTCTGATGCTCTAAAGCAGCTAACTGTTTAACTAGAGCTCCCTCCAGTTTTGAGAAACAGTGGGTGGCAGGATCCCCTGAGAACCTGCAGATATTCAGGTGGTATTAATGCTGCCTCCAGCCATGTGGTTCTTGCCCCCATATCTGCTGCTGCCTTACAGATGCAGGCATTGTAACAATATATCTCCTAGGAAACAGCAAGGGAGACCTAGAGCAGATGGAATGGACAGAGAAATGATGCTAACACAGCATTAAGATTGTGTTAGAAAATCAATGAGGAAGCAGGGAATTTAGTATGCCAGGCAGTAGCAGTCTGTGTTTCAGGTCTTGCCCAGAGAATTTCAGGGGAATACCCCTCATTTCAGCAGCTGAAACCCAGGAAAATATGTTCTATTTTTGCCAGTACCCAACTTCCAAATCAACACCTACTCTGCTGATTGTCATTTCTTTCTTTGTGTTATAGCTTTTTGAACAGCTGAGCCACAGAGTCTCTGCTATGGGTTAGCCATCACAGAATCACACCAATAAATAGGTCAGCAGTCAGAGTGCGCTGCACCTTAACATCTGCCTGCTGTGTGTTTGGGAACTCAGAAACAACAGGAGAAAAGTCCACTTAACTGAGCAACTCTTATTAGGAGTAGGTCTGTTTAAGCAACACTCTTTTACCCCTCCAAATTCTGACAAAAGCCATTAACATCAGCTGAATTAACTATCTGCATTTAGATTCTCATGAGAACTTCTGGGAGCATATCTTTCTTACCCAAGATCAATAAACATTGTCACTCATGCTACTGTTACCTGCCTCGGAGGAGAAAGTAACATTCTTCTCAAAAGTGCCTGCCAGTCTGATTCTCAAAATACATCAACTTTCTAATTCAGTTCGTTATTTCTAAACAAAACAGACATTTTCATTGTAAGTGGGTTACAGGGAAGAAATTGGGTAGATAGCATGTACTCTCTGCCTGCAATCCCCAGAAACTTTTTAAGAGCTCTGTGAACTATAGAATCACAGAACTGTCCAGGTTGGAAGATCATCGGTTTTGACCTCATTCTCAAGGCAGGGTCAGCTGTAAGGTCAGAATGGTTTGCTCAGGGCTTAATATAGTCAAGTCTTGAAAAGGCATGGAAACTGCACAACTTCCTTGGGAAAGCTGATCCACTGCTTGACAGTGTTCATGGCTAAAATGTTTTCCCATATATCTATCTAGTCTGGACTTCTTCTTGTTTCAATTTATGCCCATTGTCCCTTGTCATCCCACCACACATCACTGTGAAGAGCTTGGCTTCATCTTCTCAATGACCTCTCCACAGGCACTGACAACTGCTATTAGATGCCCCTGAAGCCATGTCTTCTCCAGGCTGAACAAGTCCACCTTCCTTAGTCTCCCTTCACAAGTCGTGTTCCAGCTCCCAAGCATCTTGGTGGCCTCTGTTAAAGTCACTACAGTTTATCAAGTCTTCCTTGTATTGGGCAATCCAAGTGTATTAGACACACTATTCTAGACACACTAATGAGTGCTGAGCAGAGGAGGACAATCCCTCAACCTAATGGTTGTGCTTCTCTTAATGCAGCCCCAACTGCGGTCAACCATTTGTGCTGCCAGAGGTCACTGCTGACTCACATTCAGCTCACCGCCCATCCCTTCAACCTGTTTAGGTCTCTCTGAATGGCAGCCATGCCCTTAGGCAAATGGTGTGGTCCCCCAGTTTGGTGTTATCTACAAACTATATGAAGAAGCACTCCACTGCCAATTCCAGCTCAATGACATTAAACATAGGTCCCTGGATAGACCCATGCAGTACTCTGCTTGTTATCTGTCTCCAGGTAAATTGCACCCATGAGCCATTGTACTCTAAGCCAACCATCCATCCAGTTTTTCATCCATCTAGTTGTCTAGTCTGGTTCCAAGAATATTGTGAGAGACTTTATTGGAGCTCATTTTAATGAGCTTTATTCTGAAAAGCAAAAGTGGCGTTAGTTTGGAAATCCAAAATTTACTGAAGCTTACCCATGAAAGACTGTGTCTGACCTATGACTCACACTGGTGCCAGCTCTAGTGTCTCTTCTCCCACCCCCCTAAACAACCACACATTGCACATGTGTGCTGAGGAATGTTGCACAGGTGTAGTCTACTCTCTCCTCCCTGGTTGTGGTGCTGGGCTTAGTGCTGGCATGTGTCTCTCTGGTGTTCTGCCTTACCACAAAAAAAACGCATAGCTCAGACTTTCCTGAGGTAACCCTCTGTTGTCATACTCTTCCCAAAATGGTGGGCATTTTCCTCCTTGCTCTTCAGGACCTGTTTAGAGTACTTTTTTCCCTTCTAGAATTCACCTTCGCAGCCTGGAGTAAAATAGCTCATTCTCTCACAAACACCTGTTTGAATAATTTCAGACAATCTGTTGATGACTCAAGCAGCTATTTTGGGCTTCACACCTTTTTTCTACTTCTCTTTTGCTTCTTTGTTGAATTTCAGTGGAAATAGAAAAGCAGTCAATGGAAAGTAGATCAACCTATAAACAGTTAAATGTTCATTGCTTTTATTTACATGGTCTTAGTTTTAATAAAGAGGAAAACATAAGCACTTCTAGGTGATAATAGTAAAAAGGATTTTTAAATGAAGACACCATAAGAATAGACTTCACAAGACTAAACAGTTTAAGTAATAATGTAACAGTAACACCAACAATCAGCAACACAACCCAACCAACACAACAGTAACACCAAAAATCAGCATTCAGCTACTCAGTCATTTTAATTCTAGTATGAAAGATAAATTTCCTACATGGATTTTCCTATGTGGATTACCATTTTTAGGAATATAGGCATAGAATCCATTTGTCACAGGAAAAAAAAAACAAACAAAAACCAAAAACCAAACAAAAAAACAGATACAGAAGCACAGTAAGGTATTTTTGATGTAGATATCTGGTAAAATAATACATTCAAAAATACAACTCTGAGGTAAATGCGGTGTAAATCTTGTGCCCTATACAGTAGTTATTATATCATTACTTTTTCTGTGTAACAAAATGAAACACGTTCCAAAACAGAGTCTCTTTTAAAAGACTATCATTTAAGGAACAGTAGTGTAAATTTGGTGCAAAAGATTATCTACCTATTGCAGTGGTTTTTATTTATACTTCCCTACAACTCCCTGTTGTGTCTGTATTTTTCGGAACATATGGTATGGTTTAACCTTGACATGCACTGTGAAGTTCATTTGTACACTTTTACATTTTTTTGCTTGTATTCTCCTAGGTCAGAGTTTTTAGGCCCCTAGATCTTGCAGTCAAGTCAATGAGAGTGTTTTAGAAGGGAATGACTATTGGATTGGTCTGATTCTCAGACCGGTTTGATCAGAAGCTGTAAAATGAGTATTCTTTCCTTAACCACCACATACATCACTCTGTAAAAGGTATGGGCTCAGTCCTGTGATTCTTGTACATGAAAGTATTCTCTAGCCCTAAGTTTACTTCTAATTTAAAGCCTTAGAAATAATGTCACATTGAAGTTGGGAGATTCAGGTGCAGAGGTGGTTTAACAGTCGGTATGAAAATGAATCGTAGGGTTTGTGCTTCTTACTTATGGCTGAAGTACACTCAGTTCTGAAAACAGAGCTTGCTAGTGAATCAGTTCACTCTTCATGCTGGAGTCCCTCTTGCTTTTGCAGCAACTGGAAAAAAAAAACAAAACAAAAAACCCCCACCAAAAAAACAGTGGATCATGTTTTGCTAGATTAAATCAAACTAGTCCAGGATGCTGTTTGAACAGCAGCCAAAACCAGGCACTGAAGATGTACAAGAGGCTTTGCCCTGGGCAATTGTGAGTTAATCTACCCCGTACCTTATTAGATAGCTTAATTTGCAATTGACTTTAAGTAATTACCAAAATAAACTTCCTATAAAATGATAATTGTTCTTAGGTGTTAAGATTAAGGTCTTCGGTTCCAGTGTCTATGTCCAGGCCTGTTTATTCATTTTATATTTGTCTGCCTTTGGAGAAAAAAAAAATAAATGACAGGAGCAGATCCCAAGTTTCTTTTCATTCTTTCCCTGTGAATCTTGTTTGCCTGGCTACAGGTAGCAAATTTTCAACAGGAAAAGCATAGAGTTTCTTTCTCATTTCCACTTTCTAGATTTTCTACAAGGTGATGGTAAGTGAAATTTCACAGGAAGTGGGACACGCAGAATGCAAATCTCTGTTCTAGACCAAGACCAACATTCTGATGAAAAGCCAAAGACGATCACTGAAATTCTGACCTTTCCTGCTTTTTCTTTCTAAGAAGCTGTGGTCACTGTGTGCTGAACTCGTTGAAGTCAGCATTCACTAGGTGTGGCCTGAGCATATTTATTACATCATGAGAAAAAATGATGTTGTTAGATGCTTTAGATTACATTAGGACTTTGTCATGAAAGGGATGCTCAGCTTGTCAAACAAAGGGACTCCTAGGTATGGCTAGGGACCCAAAATTATGTACCTGGAGATCCTCTTAGTACTAGTAAAAAATGCACGCAGTGCCTTTAATTTTAGACTGCTGCTGAAGCATGACCTCTTTATATTTGTTTTCATGGACATACATGCTTATTATGTTGAGTCTCAATGAGTCACACTATAGACATCAAACCTGGTACTGAAAAAATTGACAGTAACTGTGTTCTAGTATTTTTCTCTTCTGATGGTTTTGTCACAATTTTTGTAAAACTGGCATGGTGGATGAATAAGTGGGTGTTTCGTGGAATTCAATAGAAAATTATGCTCAGGATAATTCTTGAAAGGAAACTGTAAAGGTAAATTTATGAAGCACGCATTGGGCTATAATCATGGACATTTTTAATGAATGTAATTGTAAGATTTCCAGAACCCTGCAGGGAAATGTACATGTTTGTAATAAAAAGGCCTCAAGCTGTTAAAACTGATAGAATTTTTGAAATGTCAAGAAAGTTCAGTTTGCACTAGACTTCTGGGTTTAAAAACAGGATGGAAAATATGTTAGTATCTCTCTCTTCTGAAGAAAAATGAAATATATCTGACAGAAGGGGTCCAGCAGTTGGAAGGAAGTATGAATAAGGTTGGCACAAAATGTTGTTCCATTAGTAAGTGATTACATATCTGTCTCTACTTATTAGCATGGTGTATAATTTGTTCTCTATGCTCTTCATTTCATAAAAAGTCATATCTCTAACCTATCCCATATTTGTAAAATAATTTCTTTAAGCTAGGAAATGTAAATGGATTTGTAATTCTTTGAATACCACTTGAAGTTAGGTAAAAGCCTAGAATGAGAATGTCTTCCTTAACAAGCTTAGCTGAGCCGTACAGGACAACAAAGCCCAATGTGTCAGAACCTATAGCTATTGAAACTTGGACTTAAAAAGATGGAGTTAATTTTAAAGCTCTTGTTATTTGCTTTGAGATTTTACACTTCTTCTATTTGAGGGCTTTCAAGTCTGTTTTTTACTGCATATCCTCATGTCAAGTCAATCAGAATTCAGGCTTGAGTGTTAGCAATTTAATTATTGATAGAAAACCTTAATTTTAGCACTGCTTATCTTTTGAAGTAAATACAGACTAGTAATAATGTTTCAGTGAACTGAATGATCCCACAGAGTTGTGTTACAATGGAAGAAAAATGGTTTTGCTGGGAATCATAGTTAGACCTCAATATCAAGGCAGCGTTAATGATGGACAAGCACTGCTGCTAGACTGTTTGTCTCTTGTAGCTATTCATATACTTCATCCCATAAAATCACTCCAGAAACAAATGTGTAAGAGTTTAAACTTGATCAAGTGTCTTTTTTCCATTCATTTCTAAAGGATTCTTCCTTTTGGAAAGAAGGTTCAACAGTGCCTAAGACCAGTAAAAATATATTAGTCAGACTTTAAAACCTTAGTGGGAAGATTTAATCACTTCCATGAGTACCTAAAGAACACAGCTGTCCTAGTTAAACATTAGCTATTAAACAATCAACGCGTCTTTTTTAATTATTAGGAAATTGTCAATTGCAAATAGGAAACTTTCAAAGCTGAGTTGTGGCATTAATCCCTGTGCACATATTTTACCAGTAGCAAATGCAAAGCCTGAAACAAATCAAAATTAAGCCAAATTGTGTTGTCTTGCAGTTGTCACGGCTAGGAACATGCACACCAGTCATTGATATAGCTCAGCTGACATTTGTTATGGCTTGATGGTTTGATTGTGTGTTTGAGCCCCGGGAGGTCTCAGATCACTGAGGTTTCGATAGTTCAGTGAATAGGTATGATAAGCAAAGCAGAGCCGAAAAAGCACTTTGAGGTTTGTCAAAGCAGCACTTTGCAGGGTTTCCATTCAAGTTACATGTATAATGCACCTAGCACAAATAGACTTTGGTATCTCTTAGTGTTACACTGTATTAGTGTTAAATAATAAGAATTTGTATGGGCTTTGCTAATCTCAGCTCATGGTCCTTCTGTTCTCTATATTTAAACCTGTCATCACATATCAGCTAGAAGGACTGGTTTGGGTCACTTGGATTCACTTGTCTCCCCTAGAAACTGGTGAGCAGAAATCTCTTTAGTGCTCTATGAAAGCTTAAACTTCTGGAAGGAATTTATCTAAGTGGTGTTGAAGAAGAAGGAATAAAAAATGGATGCTTTTGAATGCACAAAATAAGTAGCCTTTCAGTGCAGTCCCTTGCGTATTTCTTCTGCAGGCTTCCTGTTAGACCCATATGCACAATATTCCCTTGCGATAGTCTGGTTCTCTGACCATGGTCTATTAGAAGCTTTTATTTTCAGTAGCTTCTAAAATATAATAATAGATCTATAATAAAACATTATCCAGTTTGCAAATACAGTAAAAAAAATTAAAATTTAAAAACTGTTGTGCCTTCTGGCATCTGGAAGGGAAGACGGCTTTCCTGCAATGATCTAATCCTGTCAGTACAATTGGTTTGGAGATGCTGCTGTGTGCACAGAGGATGGCACTGATTTCAGCGGTTGGCTCTGCAGGCAAAGTTATCTGATCTTTGCAGATCACAGAGCATCCACTAAGGGAATTCCCAGCAGAGGAGCAGAGAGAATACAGATGAACTTTCCAAAGGTAATTTGGCTATAACATGTCATCCAGGGCATGATGGACATGGGAACAGTCTGGGAGATTTTGTAGGAGAAGGCATCCATGCTAAGTATAGAATTTAAAATGTAACATTTTATACTTGCTAATTTTAGTTGCCAAGATGCATCTGAGAGACATGTAGCATTAATCATTAATTATTGTTGTTGATAAAAATAAACCTATCATTAAGGCTCTGGGAGTATTTCCAACATCAACAGATTTTCAATTTGATTTATCAACAGAGATAAACATTTTTATTTTATTTCTCCTTCCAGTCAGAACTTCAACTTATTTCATACTCACCCCTCCCATAGGGAGAAGCTTCAGTAAATGTATCAGCCTTGCCCTCTGTTCCCAGTGTCAGTACACCGAGATCCACCAGCTCTCCTGGAGACGCATGGAGTGAGGGAAAGTGGTGAGGACTCTTTCAGCTGTAGTAAGATGGTTCAGCCTTCATTTCTGTGCACTTTAACCTTAGAAATGTTAATTGGTACAGAGAAGCGGTGGATGTTAGGAAGAAGGCTGGATGTGAAACTCGTTGTCAGGTAAAATGGAGCAAGAAAGATGCTGTTTCCACCCAGCAGTACAAGGGAGGTACTATAGCCTACTGGGAAAAGCTGTACTAGAAGCAGTAGTGTTGTAAAGGGGACAGACTTTGCTCTTATTGATTACAGTCACACATGAGTGGAATCAAGGAATTAATTTGGTTTTTTGCATTAGCAGAGGTTTCCAACTGGTCTGGAAGTGTTACCCACCAAGCACCCCACACGCTGGTCAGATTAGAGCCTCAATATGTGGGCCTCAAAAGCTGGTATGCCAGTGAAATACGTACCAGAAAAGAAAGGTCGCAACCTCCATATACAGATGGGTACAAATAACAGCATTATAATCAAAGCCAGCATTTGGGAATTCAGGGACTTCTCCACAGGCCTTTTCCGTCTTCAAATAGAGAAGACAGCTTACAGGATTCAAGCTTTACATTCCAATCATGTAGGTTTTTTTCAGTGTTTGAATTTCAATGGAGAACAATTTTCTGGTGTTGGCAAGGCACTGGAACTCATAAGGAATAGAGGCAGCGTCCAGCCACGGTATTCAAATCTTCAGTGGCTCTGGCCAGTTGGGCAGGATTTGTTTCAAGGTCATTTCTTACAGAGGAACTCACCATGTTCCTGGCCCCTTGGAGTTTGCCCAGTGGTCTGACCTGCAGTCTGACAGAAGCAACTTCCTCAAGGATTTACGTGTTAGGAGTTACTAGGCCACGCATGTGGTTGCAATGAGTGGAACACATTTCTTACTTTCCCTAAGATACTCTCCGCACTGATTTTAGTGCATTCCACACAGATAGCTCTGTGCCAGATAAAAACCCATCTCCTCCCACTGAGATACTATTTTTTTCTGCAGATCATCTCTTAGTACATATTGTTTTACATGGGAACTGTTTGCATCCCATATACATTACATTTTTAATATGAGACTCATTGACATATAGAGGCAGGAGTTAATCATGTGGTTAGCCATGCAGTTAATGATTTAAAATAACTGAAGGGATTTTATTTCCTTTAAAATGCTACTAATGCATTAATTAATAAGTCATAATTTGTATATAATAAAATGCCTAGGTTCAGTTAATGATAATTATGTTACTTAGGAACAATTTGAAGTCACGCACACAGAACACAATACAGTAGAAATTGCTTTCAATCTGAAGTTGTATAGTAAACATGTATGTTTCTTTGAGCTTTATGTGCAACTTTGCATTTTGTTTAATATTTTTATGGTTATTTACCTTTCAAAATAACCAAATCTAAATTGGAACAGAGCTCAAAGCACTTTGGCAAAAGAATATTTATATATGCTAATGATTTCTAATTAGGAAGAAAAAATTGCTAAAAACTAAGATAATGTGTTACTAGCAATACAGTTACTCCATCTTTAATTATGTGCAGTGCCTTGCAGGCCATGGAGAGTTTGAGTGGAGAACAGCAGGGCAACACATTCAGTAGACCAGATAGCTACCCATTCTTCTCCTCTTGAACACCAGCTCTTGGTCCAAGGGAATATCTTCCTTGTGAAAACAGAACTGTGCTATCATTGGCTTTGAGAAGAGGGTCACAGTAAAATTATTTCACTTTCTAATACTGTGAAAAATGCAGGTAATTTCCTGGGCAGGAGTAAAGCACTTCTTTAGCTCCATAGACATGATGTTTGTCACTGACTGTCAGAAAGAAGGAGACAGGGAGAATCTTCCAGCCAGGCTGTCTTTAGGTAGGAGTCAAGAACCTTTGTACACAGGCCCTGCTGTGTGGCATGGGGAGGGAAAGGTCCTGGTTTTGAAGGCCGCGTTGTCCTTTCCTATCTCCTTTTTGCAGGAAGTGTTCATAGTGAGTGGAGATTACCCCTTCAGGTGGAAAGAAATAATCTGTTTTCAAATTAAAGAAAGTAAAATCATCATTGCATAGTCTCTTCTTTCATCAGTTCTGTTTTCTTTTTCTTTTTTTCCCCTTATTTCTTTTATCTTCTTTCTTCGTTCATTGCTTACCTTGCTTTTATGATTTCTGATCTACTTTTAGTCTGACTTTCCTCACCCTTTCCTTTGTTTTGCTTCCCTGATATTGTTTCCTGCTTTCTTTGTCATCCAATATTATGATCAAAGCTGGCATTTGGGAATTCAGAGATTTCTACACAGGTCTTCTCCATTTTCAAATACAGAAGGCAGCTTACAAAATGCAGGCTTTAATTTCCAATCATGTAGGGTTTTCTTCAGTGTTTGAATTTCAATGGAGAACAATTTTCTGGTGTTGGCAAGGCACTGGAACTCATAAGGAATAGAGGCAGCATCCAGCCACAGTATTCAAATCTTCAGTGGCTCTGGCCAGTTGGGCAGGTTTTGTTTCAAGATCATTTCTTACAGAGGAACCCACCATGTTCCTGGCCCCTTGGAGTTTGCCCAGTGGTCTGACCTGTGGTCTGACAGAAGCAACTTCCTCAAGGATTTACATGTTAGAAGAAGAAAATTATTCTCTGTTCCATTCTCCCCTGCCCCCTCTCTTCTGCCTCTCTTTCACTTCCCAAGAGGCAGAGATCTTCCTGCTCGTTTTGTCCTTCTACACTTGACCACTTTTTCACATTGTTAAGTTCTCCTCTGCCTTGACTGTCAAGCTTCTTGACAGATAATCTCTTTCAGTAATGGCTATCCTCTTTTCTGCTGTTGCCTTCAAATTCTTAAATTCCATTTCTCATGGAGCATATCCTGAACATTTCAAGCTCAGTTATACACTTGAATGCAGTAGCTCTGATCATAGAACATTGAAAAACAGGGAAGTGTAGTTATGAGATGTGATAGCACAGTAAGACTCTCACCATGTACCAGTTGGGCATACATTGTGTTTAAGCAGTTCTCCATTGCTGTGCTTCTCAAGAAGAAATATTTTGGGACTTGATTTGTTAATGAACTATAGTCTAAAAGGGATTCGGGACCAGAAATTATATTACTGTCTATATATTATAGAATTATACTATACAATTATGCATATATAGTATTTTTTACATATTGGTAATTAGACTTGCACTCAAAATTCAGTAGCCCTAGCTGGGAGGGGTTCTCCTAAACCAGACAGCAATCTAGTGCATCATTGACACTCTGACAGTCCCACAACACACACAGCAGGACTGACAAACTGTCTTGTGCATGGGTGTGACAGAGCCCCGTGATCTAAAGGCTTGTTCTGAATTCTTTTCAAGAAACCATTTTGTCGTGCAATTGCCCTGTTCCTGTGTGGCTTTATGCTATTCTAGGAAACCACGCTATGTAGCTTTTTTTTTCCCTTTACCAAGCTGAACGTCACTATCTCCTATGTTTCACCCGTATCTTGAGCTACTCTGTCATCTTTAAATGTAGGCCAGGAATTTTTTGATTTATTTCTGATTAATATTACCTTTTAAAAATCAAGTCTACCTTTATAAATTTGGAGGGTTTTTAATCCATTAAAAGAATTAAACTTTTTAAACAGAGAAAACTGAACTCAGTAAATAAATAAACAGACTGTTTATTACACACCCTTCTTCCAGGCTGATATCAGGCCTTTTTTTATCTCTGTGTTGTCAGAGATTGAGAACATTAGATTGATGCTCAGAACATCATGTCACTTCCCTGTATCTAGCACTGTATCTATGTTTACTAAAATCTGCCTTTTAAAATCCATATTAAACTATGGTTGAGTGAAAAACATTAAACGGGGTTGGGCTGTATATCAGCTGGTACCTGCAGCCAGTAAACCCTTGCAAAATGGTAGCTATAGTGTAACTGCAGAACTACTTGAAAACCATCACAATCAGCACACATAGGTATGAGTCACCAGATAAAGTTAAAAACAGTGAAAATCAAGCCTGAATTCTAATTCAGTTCCTTTGCATTCCTTTCAAAATGCAAACGGGCCATAAACCCTTTGCTGCCTGGTTAAGCAGTTAGTTTACAATTGCTTTGTATTTTGTGCTCTGCACAAAGTAGCTCAATTATAAAGGCGAATATATCCCTCTTGATTTATTCTAGCTGCTTTTCAAAAAGTAATAGATTGGGTGCTGTTCTTTTGGTTTCTTTAATTCCAAATATGGGATTCATTCCTTCCCAACTCTCATTTAGGGGCAGATTTTCCATACGGTGCTTTCTAAGCTGCACAATGCCCCCAGATTATAATGGGGGCTGTGCAGCATAAAATCCTGCAGCACTTCAAAATTAACCTTAAAACCCTGCAGTGCTTTGGAAATTATGGATATTTATTCAGCAGTATGTGGTGGCACCAGAGTGGAGAAAGGCCCAAGGAGTTTCACACATACTGCTGTGACAGGACTGAGGTGTTTCTAACAGAACCTAGCTAAGGAACACCATTTTGTATTGAGTATGGCTGCCAAAATAACGACATACCATAAATTCGATATACTTCTAGATAATGTCATGAAAGACTAGTTGTGGCAGATCCAACACAGAAGCAAAATTTATGTTCGTCAGAAATTATTAACCTTGTTACTTATGGGATGCCCTTCTTTGCCTTACATATAGCAATCCCTATCTTTTATTGTTGTGGTTGTTTGGTTGGTTTTTGTGTTGGGTTTTTTTTTTTAAGACATCTTTTCTGATGGGATAATTGTCAAGATGCCGAGTTGCACAGTGGATTTGAAATTAGGTCTAACCATTTGTTACATAGCTGTAGTAAAGAGGACATTTAATCAACAGAATTTGATAGATGATAGTGCCTGCAACTAAATTAGACCCTAATTCTGAAGTGAATACTCTGGAGACCCACCAAAGCTCTGGGACCTGTGCATCAATTCCTTTTAAGATAGGCCTTTTGTTGTAATGATTGTGCTTATTGTAAAAAAGCTAAAGTAATCATTATTACCCAGCTCTGCGAATGCGTTAGTTTTTAAATCATTGTTCCTGAACAATAATTTATGGTTCACATACTTAACACCCTTATGGAAAAGTCCTGTATATTTAATTCAAAATGGTAAGTGTTCTGTATTTCCATTATTCTTAAAAAAACATTGTATCTTTATTTTGGATTTTTGGAGAATATTCAAGGCATCTCTTGAAAACACACAATTCAAAAGCAGTTTGGAATAAAATCTAAAGAACTCCATTAAGTCCTATACAGCATTTCTTTGTGTATGTATGTGTGTGAGTGTGCACGTGTGCCTGTGTGTATGCTGAGAAGTGCAGGATTTTCCAATCAGTCATGTATTAATTTTGACTTTCAAATACACAACATCCTTTGATTAAGGTGGGATCTCTGAGTATGTATGAGAGTAGAATACAGTCCATTAGTGATTAAATCTACCATTCATTAAATATTAAATATTAAAGTGGGTATATTCTTTTTTTCATAAACATAAATCCAAAATATTTTTAATATTCAAATATTATGATACGTATCAATGCACAATATTATTTATATATTCCTTTAGTCTTATTTGAGGGAAGTTAATATTTATTGAACAATTCTATTAATAATAAGCCTGCCATACTTCAGAAATATTTCAGAGTTCAAAATAATGTCTAGCCTTTTAACGAGGCTGACAGCAGTAGGTGAAGTCTTTACTGTAAAAGGGCATTGGATATTTTTCTGTGTATTTGACATCTGGTTCTATACATCATGTGATTGCCTGTATCACTTGTCTCACATTCGTAGCATCTTAGTATTTGCTGGAAGTATCAGCAGCTTTTATGGCAACAAGAAGCTGTGAATGTGTTACGGGTCCATGAGCAAGCAGCTGGAATTGGATCTTATATTGCACAATGATACAGTTGCTTTTCAGAGAGCTGAGAATCAAGTCATGTCTTATGTTAAGTAGTCATGACATTATATCCAGCTGAATTTATTACTCTTTTTATTAAGTTTTTCTGTGAGCAATCACAATACTGACAAGGCTGCCATGTTAACATTTTTAAGCAGTTAGTGGAGTTGATTTGCCTACAGGCTCCCAGGGGACAGTGGGTGTTCCAGTCATTTTACAAAAAGAAGTGACAGGTTGTGCTCTCTTGAGTGACTGTGCCATTTTCTTTATGCCTCTAGATTCTTCCATCTCAGCAGAAAACTTAATATTTGATCAGAAAAATTAGTATGGATTTGCAATGTAATATTAAACTGATTTTACTTTAACTTTGCAGCTCCTCAGTTACTGATCTTGCCACAAGCTATGAGCACAAGCTTGTGTGCCATGGAGGACTTAGACTGCTTTTCGCTACCTTCTCTACCTTTAAGGCAGAAAGAATTGATTTGTTTCGTAATCTAACTAGAGGGTTTAGGATGATATTTAGCATTTAACCAGAGACTTTTGTTAATAAGGCAGCACTAATAACTTACCCTTTCCTTGAAAATACTAATATGCAAGCACACTAGTCATCAAATCCACTTACATTGTAGAAGCATAACTTAAAGCAGTTGAAGATATTACAGATGCATAGACTACTGCCTTTAAAATCATTTATATTTTAAACATTAAGTACATTTCCATGGGGTATCCCCCCCCATGATAAGTGTGAAATATTATTCAAAATGTAGTAATCTAGGCTTACTGAAGTCAGCAAGAATTCTGTGCCAGCTCTAGTAGCTTCATGGTTTTTGCCCTTTGTGGAAGGGCTCAAGAACTTGAAGTTACTGCAGTATATTCAGAAATTAAATGGAGATACTTTTAGTTTTGAAAAGAAGAGGAATTAAATTAAATCTCAAGACTTCCAGAATATAGTTTCAGACTTGCTTTAAAATGCACCCTCTCTGTGGAGCTGAACTGCACAGCATGTTACTTGCCTCCAACCCTGTGTATGATACAAAACCCAGATATTCCCCCAAGTAACAGCTCTGAAGGGCCTAACCTGTTCTGTGTCCAGGGATACCTCTAACCTATGGTGACAGAGCCAGCCTCCTAATAAAAAATGCCTAACACTGCAATTTTTTTCCATCTGGGAGCTAGACTCTGGATGAAGAAGGGACAAAGTCGTAAGTTCCCACTGTCAAGTTTTGTGCTACAGGTCTCCAGGCTAAAATATGGTTAGAAGTCTTCTGCTTTTCTGAAACCAATGGAAAGTAAAACTCAGGACTAATTTATACAAAGCAACATCTGTGGAATTCAAGTGCTGTCTTGAGATAACTGAAATTTTAAAAAATGTTTTCCCCTTCTAATCCTGTGTGAAACCAAAGTGCCTGTTAGAAACACCTTCTTAAACAAAGATTATAACGTAGCAAGCATTTGTGCATGAAGGTGTTGATATTAATTATCGTTCAGTAACAGGAATGTGCTGTTGGTTGTAATAGGATGTAATCATATGTTTAGAGAATTTTCAAGCCTACCTAACACACATCAGCTGCACTCCTTCAGCAACAGGTAGGCTGGTCCTTGGTCAAAGACTTGTGTGCAGCAGATGCTGGAAGTGGAGAGCTCATATGGCTCCAGTGCTCCCAGTGATGAAGTGGTGCATCCAGGGATGCTGTGGGATCAGGCACTGCTTCCTGCCACATGGCAGAACTAATTGTACGTGCCCCATTTCTCATGCCAACTGGTCTGCACACTCATCTTAAGTGGGCTATCTTCTATCACGGGTTTCTCTACACATTATGTAACGAAATACGACCTCTGAAATGGTATGTTTAACGTATGTGTCAGACTTGTTTGGATTCTTAACCAAAATGTCAAGTTTCATTTAAATGAAAAAGAAGAGGTCACGCTGATAAAGCTGTCTACATTCAGATTCTTGTTGAATTTTTTGTCATTATACTCTTTCCCTTGTGATGTACTTATGACATACTGTGAGGTGAAGAAATATTCTTAGAAAATGTGAACTTTCAGAGCTGCATTTTAAGCCAGAGGTCTTATAGATTTCCAGTCACTTAAATAGTTGAAAAGTATCATTTAATTCACAGAAAGATAAAGCTTGGCTATAGACTATACAATTAAGCAGATGAAAGCAGTTAGCCTTATTAAACCTCATTTTCATATATCACATAGCATGAAAGGCAATATTTTTTCATTTTTGTATGGTCTCACACCCATTCCAGGGATGCAGGCAAGATTATAGCAGATTTTGAAAAAGTTTGTGATGGATTTATTGCATTTAATGAGCATGCAATATATGGCTTCTCAGCCTTGGCTGACATTTTGAAATTAGACTTCCAGCAGTGAAATCTTGTCAGGGATGGGTTTTAGATTACTCAAGCTTTTATGATTAGAGCTTTTCGTGCATAATGTCAAGTACAATCGTCTGTTAAATGCTAAATGAGCATACCATTGTTAATGCAGTAGCAGCACAGAGAATAGGCTCTCTAGAGTTTAGGTTTTTGCTGACTTGGAACAGAACTTTATTATGAACTTTATTCATAGTTCTACTCTTGAATGTATGTGGAGACACAGAGGAGAAAGATCTCTGTCAAGTTTTTAGAAGTTTACTTTAAACTGTTTACAGTGTGTATGATATTAGAACAAATTATTTACTTATCAAGAAAACAAAATATTATTTATATCTTAATTCTTGCCAGATTATTCAATATGTGTACACGTGCCTTCTATATGGTAGATATATCTTTATACATAAGTGAACTGTAACTAATGTACTTTTTAAAAAAATACGGCTTTTTAATACTTCTGTCTTGCACAGTAACATTAAAGTTGAGAATTTACAACTATGACCAGCCTGAAAAACAGCTATATATTTTAGAGTAATAGATGTACACAGAAAAATTAAATGACCGTATTATATATATTAAAATATGTTAAATAGAAATGTGTTTTCTCATGTTAGGCACATTAATTGGTACTGATTTAATTCAATGGATGTCTAAAATCCCAGCTGGATCTTTTATATGAATAAAGCAGTGTTTCAGCCAGCTACATTATCTCAGGCCCAGATCCAAAGTAAGAATGTGCTATCTCAGTAACATGGAAGTTTTAAGTCAGAAAACCCATAAAACGTAATGCCATCTGTGCCCTTACATAAGATGGCTAAACTCCACTGTTTAAAATGTAAAAAAAGTTGATATTTGAAAAAAAGTTCTGCATGGATATCTGTGCTAAGTCAGCAATAACTACATTGAAAATGAGAAAGCACTGAGGAGATGTTTACAGCTCACCATTGCAAAGTTAGTACTTCTACCTGCTTGGAAATCACCATCAGAGAGCCCTCTCCAAGTTCAGGTCAGTCCTCCTCACTTTTTACATGGTGTGAGCATCGTTTGAGTTCCAATCACATAAAACATGATTTTTCAACTAAAAGATTGCTTTTTAACTGTTACAACTCCACAAAACTGTTACAAATCCCAGTGCCAATTAATCTGTTTTGTTTCTTTTTTTAATTGATTAATTCCTCTGTACAGTAGAAATTAATTAATGGTGTAAATATTTTGCTGCTGGTTAATATTTCTTTTTTTGAAAGCAAATATCTTCAGAATATATCTGTCAACGAGAACCATAATCCTGTGACAACATTTTAATCCACTAAAAAACCCTTTTCTTAATTGCCTTGAATCTTAATGTGTTTTTGATTTTACCAACTATTACCAACCAATGTAAATATTTTTTCTCTGTTCTGTTTTCTGCACCATTTGGTGACAATGTGTTTTCAGCAATATGTATTTTCTGCTTTTTTATATGATCACCATTATTTAAAATGTAGCAATTTTCAGTGCTATGAGGGCCCCATGAGGCAAGACCACAAGGCACTGACCAAAGTAGTTTATTGGAATGAGCAGGCCAACTTCCATCGACTTTGCCAGCATTGGGACAGTCTATACTAGTGTCAGATTTGGTTTATCTCATTTAATCTGACAAAGAACATTCCATCAGTCTACATACTTTGCTTTTGATCTCACAATTTTAGGTTAGTAACTGACTGTGGCAGCTCGTGGGTTTTTGTTAGGTTTTTTTTTTATTTGTTTGTTTCTTTTTTAAATGGTGCGGTGCTCTAACTTTAAGCTGCAGTGATAAAATGGCCAGGAGGCTATTTCAAGTAGCCCTCTGAGGATCATTTCAACATTCAGCCCAGTGTAGTAATGTTGCGGTAATTTAAGACCAATCTCAAAGCCAACAACATTACTGGCTGAGACTAGAGCGACAAAACAAGACATCATTCTGCATTCCTCCCTCGCCCCGCATCCAGTAGTGACTGGATCCAGGTGGGACCGATTGCAGCCCTGTCTGGAATACACCAGTTCCCAGGATATTCCAACAACAGCCATGTCTAGACCAGCGCTGAACTTACCGCACTGATAAGATTCTTTGGGGGGTGTGCGTCTGTTGCATACCACTGCCTGAAATGTGCTCTGTACACTGTCACCACATGCGAAGACCTGCCCTGGAACATCTGAGATTTACTAGACACATAGTAAAGTAAAGGCTGCTAAATACTCACAGGAGCCTAGTGACCAGGGGAATTAAAAGACAGTGTTAGAGTTTCTCTTTGTGTGAAATAAGCTAACTCCATTGACTTCAAGACATACACAGGCCAAGGCCAGGCTGGTCTGTGCTTCTTAAGGCAAGACAGGATCTTGGAAAAGAGAAAACACATACCAGTTTTCCACCTTCCTGGAAGAGTTCTGGGAAACATTTGCAAGGCCTGTAATTGCATAAGGGTGCAGAGGGCATGCGTGGCAGGGTACTGTGTGGGCCATTCATATTTTGAAAATGTAGTGCAAGGCAGAGAAATGGAAGTGCGCAGGTACAACCAGCATGCAACTCATTAATGTGTCAGACCATTTTTGTAATCTTATTTGGAGTTTGAACTCTGAACAAATGATGGTGTGTTTTAGGGCAATCAGTGACTTTATGGTGCCTTTTAGTACTGATGGAAACTGCAGAGTTAAAGCCTTAGAGAGCACAATTAACCTATTTGGAAAATATAATTTAAATTCTTTAAAACCCAAAAAAGATATTCAAAGCAGTCATAATTTCAGATTCTGAACAGAAGGTCCTCAAAGTGTCAACATAGGCTGTTCTGGATCAGAATTCACCCATTACTGGAAATTTGTATTAGCAGGAAGTTAAACAGAAACGAACAATGAATGCCAGCTCACTCTGCCTACCTTTTTTTGGCTGCATTCTCAGATATCTGAGAAAAACTGCCTTTCCTACCTCCTCTGGAGAGAGCTAGCAAGTTCCCTGCCAAGGCGAGCCAGTGGGGTTCAGTCAGTATCTCAGATAGTCTCCCAGGGGTCACAGCAGAATAAGTCACCCTCTTGCAAGGGCAATTAACAAAAAAAAAAGTATTAAATTTTTGTTTCAAATCATTCAGGGTGGTGAAAGAGAAATAAAACCAGAAAACCATCTTGTAGGAAGCACAGTATTGTATCTCCTGTTCTATATTTCTAGGTCAATTTCAAGATTCCCTTCACTTTAAGTTGATCAGTAAAAATATCAATCATCATGTTCTCTGAGGTTTCCAATATCTCTTCCAGGTATGAAAATAATGAAAATTAAAACATTCTGACATTGGAGAGGGGGGCACAACTCTGAAAGTATCTCTTTCTCAAACTCAAAATTATTCAGTTACTTTCTGAATGTTTTCCATAAATGTCAAGTTTATTCTCAAATTATCTTGAAGGCAAGTGTGAGCATAAGCTACTGAAGATGTAGGAAGAATATTGCTTTTACTGCAGATCTTCCCATTTATAACTAAATCAGATCAGTAGCACCATGTTCCTTTCAGGACAGGCTCCAGAATCCTCTACAAGTCTTTAAAGCTTTCTTGAGTCTCTAGCAATTAATTGAGATTACACTTACGTATTTATTTGCATTCATCCCTTCCAACATATAGGCTAACACAAGAATGGACAGAAGTCATTAATTTTTACCTAGTTAACTGATAAAAATAGAAGGCCTGAAGATAACAATGTCAGAATCAAATGCCGTAATATTTCAGAATGAACTTGTGCGATGACACTTTCCATAATCCACTTCTGTCGAAGCAGAAGTCTCTGTTTCCTTAGTTCAGCATTACAATGGCAGGAGATACCTTCCTCCTCCATCCCATCCAAACACAATTACAAGATGATGCAACCAGCATGACTTTAGTACATCACTAATTTCTCTCACTCTGCTTTTTCCTGCCTTCATCCTCTGTCAAGCCAAGCCCGGAAAACTCATTTAGTAACCTGTCCTGATGAGTATAGACACACCATACACAGATTTGTGAAAATACCGATTTGGGGATTTATTACTAGTATTTTTCCTACTACTCTGCTATAATAGAGCACATTTTCAAGCTGAAGCCCAAAAAAACCCCACTTTCCAGTCTTCCCCATTGAGAAGAGACCCAGGTGTGAAATATTCACTGAAGACACAGTTGCAGACTGGGTGAGGAGCAGTATTGCTGAGCCAATCTGCCCATGAAGCCTCCAGGGGAGTGGGAGCCTCCCCAAACCCAAATACAATCAGAGTGCTCATTCTGCACCACTAACTTTTTAAAGCTATTGGCTAAGCCTGCTAGTAAATGAGAGTTTGAAACTCCTGCCTGTTGTGCCTGAACCATGAGCAGTGTCTTGGTCTAAGAGAAGAATACATAGCAAGCTGCTGGAAGCCTATCAGCTACACCTGATTACACTCCATCAACTGCTGCCAAATTTTTTTACAGCCATAGTCTCTCTCAATTTTGTCTTTGATCAGCTAGTAAAGATGGCTTCTTGTAACAGAAGAGAGCTCCCATGCATATGAGTGTTGCAGAGGAATCTCTCTGCAGCAAATCTCTCTGAACTAACACCAGGCACTGACAATTTCCTAAAGCACTAACAGATTCTTTTTTAAATCAAAATTATCTTATTTATACATTACATAGCTTAGTGATGAGATCCCACTATCAGCTTGGCCTTGTTTCTTTCATATACCAAACTCATCCTTTTCAAAGTAGAGGATGACAGTTGATCTTTACACGCTTTCAGACTAATGACAGCCACTCAGAGAGAAGCATCTGCCAATACTGAGAATATTGAGTTCTCTCTCATACCTGCAAATCCCTGCTTATAAAAACATTTGTCCTTATCTTGACAATATTGTACAAGCTTTTTCATTTCAAGATTCAGACTCAATTTTCTCTCTGCTTGCCCAATATGCTGTACAAGTAATATCCCTTGTATCTCTGTCATTACCAAAAATTACATCACTCACATAAGTAACATCTAAGTTAAAACTGGTAAACTCAATACTTAAAATACGGTCTTTTGGAAATTATATCATTAAAAGATTTCCCAGGCTGGCTTTCCTAGCTCAGTTTTCATCTGGTGAGAGGAAAGTAAACCTCATAGCTCATCATTTATAAGGACTAAGTAGTACATGTGGGTCTTCTTTTTTTTCCTTCGGGGTGAGGGAGGAGGGGATAACGACAATGTTTTTGTTCGATACACTTGTAAAAGACATAATCGGTATTTTAATGACTTGATCATAGCTGCCTCTGAAGTTTTATGATGTTAAGTACTTTTTCTTAGAGTCATCAGTTGATTGGTAGCTGTAACTGAAGAGCATAGGTAGAAGTAACCCAAAATCTCACAGATGTGATCAGTATGAAACAGTATGTATCTTTTTTTGTACAACACACTCTGAACACTATTAGACTACCTTTCTGTGTACAAAGCAAAAGGAGAGACTGCTGTCTGTCCATGTTTGCTTGGCTAAGTTGCTGTGTTCAGAGCATGATATGATGTATTAGATTTTTTCACTTCTTATTTGCCCATTTATCTTGCAGCATGTGAGTTACATAATTTTCTAAAAAGCTCCTTACAAAATGTTGTGTAGACTCTTTGCTGTATAAAAAAATCTTCTGATCAATAAGGAAACTTAAGGGGTTTGATCTTTTTAAAGAAATAAGATATAAACACATTGTATTGTTAAGGCCAAAAAGCTCTTCATGCATTTCATCTAATTCTATATAATTAAAGAGTCCTACAAGGAGTTCTTTTGGAAAAAAAAATAAATAATAAACCCTGTTTCTTGCATTTGTGTACATTTATCAATTAACCTTCACAAATAGAGTGAGGAACAATTTAACCTCAGAACAGTATAACTAATTGATTAAGCAAAAGTCCATTTATACCTGTGCAGTTTTCTAATATCTTATGCAAATTTTCTGACTCTGAGGCAAGGTCATGTCACCATTATGCTTTCTTCCTATTTTTGATCAATGTCACCACACCACACAATATTAGCATTTAAGCCACAAGGCATGCCAATACTTGGAAAACCACCAAAACCAGATGAATAGAAGCAGCCTAAATTCCTACTTAAGCAGCAAGGTAATCATCATAATTGAAAGAAGTCTAATGTGGCATGATGACAGCAGTATTCACAGAGAACAGAGGAGAAAGACTCCAGAATTTCAAGTGAAAGCAGGGAGGATGTAAAGTAAAATGGGTGGACCATTAAAACAGAAGGAGCCCCAACACACTGACCAGCTGACTTGGCACCCAGTGCAATGATGGTTTATCCATCATTCATGAAACTTGATTTTGGAGTGAATACTATAACACACATAGAGCAAGTAGCAGCTAGCAGCAGAATATGCGAGCCTTCGGCTTTTTGGACAGAATATTAAAGTAACAGGGTATTTCCCATCTTTAACGATTGCAGGACCGGATTGCTTGTGTTCGTATATCCTGCATGGTACAAGATGAGTTCTTTGTATAGGACATAAATTGTAAATCCATCTTCCCAGAATGAAGTGTTAGATAAGCATCCAAATACACTCTTTCTGTGCTGTCTCCCTCACTGATTAAGGTTCTGAGATTTCCACGATGCATACTAAGGTTGGTTTTGTATGACAGAGGAGTATGCCTGGGGCAAATGAGGCCAAAAGCATAATATAGGAAAAAAAGAGAGTGGCAATACTGAAGTATCTATTCAGAGGAGATTGATAATTGTAACAGAAATAAAGGAAAGAATACAACAATAAAAGTTAAATAAAAACTAGAAATATTAAAGGAAGGGTAATTAAAAATATAGAAAAAAAACATAAAATTCAATATAAAAGTTAATGTTGATGTAAAAACCATATAGAATTATATTATCGCTTTAAACCATAATTAAACCCCTGAGAACATACAGGTATCTAAAGGTACACCAAAGCCAAACATCAGTTTTTATTGTCTTCAAAGGAAGCCTATATCTTTCTATATACAATGGAGAATATAGAGGATATAAAATTCTAGACATAAGAGATAGAAATGTCAGGTGAAATAGCAGTGGAACAGTATTTGCATAAACCCCCCCAATAATAATAGCCAAGTGGCTTTGATTAGTGTACCTTTTAGTGTTGAGTTAGCTAACTTGCACTTTATTTTTATTAAATGGGTTATGTTTTAAATAACTGTAGATGAAACTTTCACATTAAAAGGGTATAATCTAATTTAAAATGCAAAGTTTCTAGGCCAGTAACTGAGTTCAAGCAAAACTAACTAATGCAGAAGAGGAAGAAACAAGGTTCCTGTTTTCCTTGTGTAACAGAGCCTTCTGACACAGCTGTGGTCCATCCACCAGTATGGAGAAACAAGGCTGTAGCAAACCCAGAAGTAATATTCACACACCCCCACACACACGGCATCTCCAGAAAGATGCAGATTTACCTGTGTAATTCAGGAGGGCACATCAGATTTTCCAAAGTCAACACTGAATTATTAAAGGTCTTTTGGCATCTAGAGGTGCAGAGCAATATCAGTTAAAAAATTCAGCCTGTGGATGCAGACTTGGTCTTCTCATCTCTCCTTTAACTTGATTACTCTTGCTTTTTGGTGAGTTGTCACTGATACCAGGCATTCATTTCAAATATAGAGAACAGCTTTCAAACAAGGAGAATACTGCAGAATTTAAGACAGTTTTACATGCAACTACTTACATAAAGACTTTGACAACACTACTTCAATTTTTTGTTTGACATCATCTTATCTGTTATATTGCACCTGGAATAACTTTATTAGTCTTGAATTATTACCTGTAGAAACAATGTCTATTTTTGAATATTCGTGCTTCTGTAATTGCCCATGGAATGTATTACATTACCAAAATCTTTTTCCTATTAGATGACCTATTTTTTTCCTGCTTTCATATAAGCTTTTTTGTTCTGTCTGCAGTGTGTAAAGAGAATAATTGATCCCTAATATTTTAATAGGAAAGGTCAAAGCACTTTGCATAGTATCCCAGTTCAATTGCTTTTGTACTAGTACCTTAACACATTTTGTCTAGTGTCAGCAGTTATGAAAGGTAATAAACTGCAAGAATTGAAACTGTGGGTTTTGCTATATTCCCAACCCCTATTTAATTCTGTAGTAATCTCACACAACTGTGCAGGGGTGAAAAAAAGTTATATTAAACTATGGCCATCTTCCAAATATATTGTGGACATCCAAAACATTTTACTTGAAAGTACTACACTCTGAATAATTTCACACAGAGTTATTTGGAAGCCTGAAATAAAAGGTTTGACTTTTTACTGCCGAAGACTCCATGTAGCAATTTTTTCCTGTGCAAAGAGGGTCTAAGTGCCACAGACCCAGAACAACAGTATTGGCTCCCACTTTTTGTTCATATTAGGCAAGTGTAAAGAAAAAATGTATGCAAAGGCAGTTAGTGCTTATTCATTAAGAGTATGGATAAGTGCTAAGGCATGGAAGGGCTAGAAAAGTTCAAGTAGTAGAAAATATAAAAGGATTCCAGCTTTAGTTGAAACACACACAGGTAACACAACGTCGAAGTAAGCGGAGAAGTAGAAATCTTAGTATCGTTGAATCTGTAAAACTGAAAAAGAATCCGAGTCTTTTACTATAAAAACTATTTAATAAATTATGTAAATGTAATATATAAATAAATTATGTCATGTTTCCACAATGTCTGTGGAAGCAAACTCTCTGTTTTTCCACAAAAATATTAGTCATAATTAAGAAATGCATTTAATTAGGTCTTTGTCTTAAAATTCCATATAATACTCAGCCTCAATCAAGGGTACGTGTGTTTCTCATAATTCAGTGTCTGGGAGCTTCACATCCACCACTCTATTTGTCCTGAGAGTGCTTCTGGAGGGAAGTATTAGTTTTCCCACTTCACAAATGCCAGGGGCGAGTGGGATCATCAGTACTATTTCATATAATAGGTACCCAGACATGTTTGAGCAAAAAGAAATGATAGAAACCCTTCTGCAATTTTTACTTCCAAATTAGGCTTAGAGGCAGTAAGGGAAGCATAAATCACAATGTTTTCAGAGAAAGGAGATGAGATCCGTGTTTTGTTACAAGGATTTCAGAAACTCTATTGCTTTGTCTATACATCTATAATTAATTAAATGGGCCAGGATACATTCTCTGGCCCTGAGGACAACTCATACAAATGCATGCCTTCCAGAAGAGGCAGGCTGCAGCCGTACTGCCTGCTGGCCTGTGCTGGCCTGTGGAACTGTGGAACGTGATGGGTATTACACAGGGGGGTGTTGCTTTGCAGAGACCAGGGGTCATGCTAGCAGTTCAGTAGCATGGATAACCACCTGCCAGGTGCTTGGACCCATAGCCTGGCCCTGCTTAGTTAGCTAGTATAGATATAACCTGCCTTTTGCAAATACTTACTTGGTTTTGGTATAACATGGTGTGATGAGGTTTTGAAACTGTAATCAAGTCAATGGATCTAGTGAAGTCACTGCTACAGGAACTGTCACATGTTCTTCTTAAGAAAAATAAAACAAAACCAAAGCCAACCAACCAAAGAAACCAAAACCAAACCAAAATGAAACAACAACCACCCCCAAAAGGTCTGAAATAACAACAGTAAAAATGCTATGACTACATACCACTTGTCAAAGAATTTTCTAGAATCTGGTAAGGTATATTTTTTATTTGCTTACTTTCATCACCTTATTCTAGTGTCTGAACTTACTTAATCAGAGCAGGCCACCACACAGGTTATTGTTCTTGGTGCACTGACTTTGCTTGTATCCTGGTGTCACTCAAATTTTGGAAGAGATCTCTGCCTGAAGTACAGTATGGATTAGACTATGTCTGCAAAATCTGACCATCAGTTGTATGCAAATCAGTTCAGTACTTCCAATAATATAGTAGGTTTATTAGATGCTAACTTCAATGATACCTTCCTCTTTGGCAGAGTCAGACAGGTTTCTGGCAAATCTAGCCCATTACCTATTCATCTCTAATTTGTTCAAATTAACTGTCAGATGCTGCAATTGTCCCCAGAACAAGGTCAATGTAGACCTGAAAACCTTTCTTAAAAACTGTTTCTTCTTTTGTCAGTAGCTACTTAGTTTAAGCAATGGATAGTGGCTTTGCCTTTGCTTTCAGTGCTGAAAAATATTAGTCAAAATCTTGACGACTAATGTAAAATATCATGCAAGAATTTTGAACCCAAAAATTCCACCAAGTGTTTATGGCTTTTTCAATGTTAAGATGTAAGAAGAAAAAAAAAATCAACTGTTAATGTCTCCTTTTCCACTTGAGATTATCAAATTCTGTAACGGCTTTTCATATGGTCATAATCGTCTGGTCTCCTTTAAGCTTTTTTCTATGGCATGCTGACCACAAGAAGCTGTTCCCACCTTTGCTGTTGTTACAGAATGACCCTGTAAAAAAAAATGACATGTCTTAGAATGGTTCTTATATTTTTTTATCTTCCTGTGTCTTCTTAGAGTCATGTATGTGACTTTATAAATGTAAGAATTAGTAGTCTGTAAAAATTTCTCTATTTGCCATAGCCAGGTATCATCTTAAATTAGAAATGCCCTGGACAATAGTGGTTTGTCTAAAAGTGGCTGAATTTCCTGTTTATTCATGTCATGCTTATGAGTTTCCCAATTAATATTCTCATTCAGATAGATATCAGCTTGTTGGACCTCAGATCTGCATTTATTAATCTACCATGTACCATCGTCATATATTCGGATATTTAGAATTCTAGATGAAATCATCTCTGAGCTACAACCACTTCTGTTTAAGAGTAGAAAGACACTGGCAATTTGATGTTCTGAATGACTGTTCTAGAGGTGTTCAGGTGATGAAGATCCACAACCAACATTCATTACCTGCACAGCTTCCTGACAAGGGCTTTGATGCAGATGTACAATGAAACAGATTCTTTTGCTAGGTGGAATTTGCCAGGAACCTGCACTAACATCTGACTGCGATAATGCTTTGGCCACTGGCACTCAGATTAGTGCCCAGTCAGCTACAGACAGCACATGTTCTTGTCTGTGTGTCCTTACAAATGCACAGCTTCCCTGATGGGCTTCAGCTAATTCTTTCATAGCTGTGACTTTCTTTTCTTCCTCAATAAAATCCCTTTTACACTGCTAACATGTAGACCATGTTGCTATTTTTCAAGGCTTTATGAGACCTCACTTTTCCTAGTGTGAGAACTGGATCTAAATAAAGCTGTGCCAGCAAACTAGTATCTCTGATGCTATCAGCTACCTAGTCTTTTAATAGTGTCTGCTTTTAACATGCTGTATTTGCAGGGTACAGCAAGACTGAACTGCAGCAGCTAAAAGCTGCTTCTTTCTCCACACACACACACACACACACACACACACACACACACCCTTCCCGCTCCTGGAACCTTCCAATAAGTTTGGCCTTATCAAATCTAGCATTCTTTCTGCCCGGCCTATTAATATGAAAAGTCCCTTGTATTTTGTTGCATCCTTTTCTTCCACTGTCATTCTGGGAAGGAACACATAGGGTCGTCAGCAATGTCATCTGTGGCACACATCAGAACGCTTACCTGATATTGCCAGCTATACTACAAGCCTCTGATGCTGCTGAAGCCTCTAGACGGAGCAAGGCCCTCACAATGCCTTATCACACAGCCATTTGTAATCTTGGCTTCGTTACTACAGAGAGATGGAGCTGAGTTTCCTTCAGAGGTTTCTTCTTTCCCTGTTAATTCATCCCTGCAGCAGTGTTGCAAGGTTTCTGTTTACATTATTCCTGCTTTAGACAGCATGATTCTTTCCACTCCTCATATCACTGTGGGTAACCATGTAAACCAAGATGCCTAATATTGAACTTCAGCTGAAAATTCGTCAAATGGGCATATTCTTTCCACTTATTAACTTCACTCTTCTGCCACCTTTGGTTAGGAGTCCTCTGCTCTGGACAACTGCACAGCTTACTGCCCAACCCCCTGCTTCAGCTGTGAATATAAAAGACATAGCTCATTTCTGGTGGCCAAACTGACGTTTCCCAACATCAGAAATATCAGCCAAAACAAATCTGTTGCCCAAATGAAACAGGCAAAGACTGCTGATCAGGGTGAGCTGTGCCCTCAAAGCCAGCTACACCCAGCTGCAAGGGCTGTAGCAGCCTTGCAAACCTAACTTGACCAAACCTCAACATTGCAGTGATGGGGTGAAATGTCTGTCAGTACTATGGCTTTAGAATTTCCTATGGGTAACGACTCCCTTGCCAGTACAAAAAGGCACACAGAGAGCAAAGATCTGGCCCATTCGGTTCCAGTTGCACTAGGAAGATTTTTTCATTAAAATTTATCACTGTGTTTTGGCAGATATAATTCCATTAATTCTAGCAGCTTTGCTAATGCAACAAAATAAATGTCTCAAATCCCTCACCTCTGGAAGAAGTGATGTATAAATATGCCTGTCGTATCAATTTCAAACCAGGGACTAGAAAAATAGGATTAGAACAAGGTGAACCAGTCCAATGGCTAGGATAAACTAAACGAGTGCAAGGCTCACATGATCCTTTTAATGGGGTTAAGCCACAAAGAGTGGGAAACAGTGCAGCAATAAGTTTCAGTTGTGCTTGTTTATTACAGACATATATAACCCTACTCCTTTTCATTTGTACAAGAACTGTTTTTCTGAAGATGTCTATTTCGGAGACTGAAGTATTCCTTTCCTAAAAACTTCTTATTTTACAAATGAAATAAAAAGAAATACAGTTTAAAAGGTAGAATTCTAAGAGTTGTGTCTAGCACATAATAGAAAGACTGGAAAATGATTCTTGTATCAAAGTTAGGTGGAAAATACAGTATTTCTGTTAACAGAAAATTGATTCAAAATGCATGTCCTGTTCATCAATTTGTTAAACTCCCGTTGTGAAAAGAAAACTAAATACCACCCCACATAGTTTTTACTGGTTACAAATGTGTAATAAGACTATAAGAGATATGTATATCCAGCCAGCATTTTCCAGAATGTTACTTATTTTTCAACTCAGGGGAAAAAGAAAAGAAAAAAGAAAAAAAAAAGAAAAAAAGACACACACACAAAATAATTTTAAAATAAGAGCACAGTAACTTTGTCCCTAAAAATGAAGGGACAGGAGAGCGATTTTACTATTTTTCATTTTAAAAGAAGAGAATGTATATAATTGCCAGGAAGCTGCTACACAGCAAAACAGCTGTAAAGACTCAGTTTTCTTGGCCTGGCTTCCAGGAGCTATGTTACTAGATTTTGAAACAAGTAATTTAAACCAAATGTGCACATAGCCATAGATTCAAAATAATCTGGGAGATCCTCTATGGAATTGCTACTTTGCTTTTGATGATTCTGGGCATCTTGCTGAGGCCGTCTGCTTCAGTCAGGTAGAGTACCAGAAAGCAAAATAATGGTGTCAACAATACATAAAGCTATTTTTATAGTGTCTGAATCAGTCTCTATGGCAACATTTTTTAGTCTATTTAGATTTTTTTAAAAATCTCTGTCTCTCTTTCCCCCTTCTTGCATTATTCTCTTGAGTGACAGATATTGATAGAAAGATAAAACATAATGTCCACATATATACATCTGTTGAGTTTGGAAGAGTAGGTGGTTGTTAGCTTTATACTTGACCTTTCCCTTTAACAGATATTTTAAAGACATTCTACTAAACTTCTTTCTTTGAGAAAAATTTACCTGGAAAAAAAAGCAAGATACATTCAACTTGAAATCAAATTACTCCAAATACGCATAGGTATATAATTTTTCCTCGTCAAGTCTGAATGTTTTATGAGAGTGGTGTGTGTGTCATCATTCCTGTTTTATAGTTGGGGAGAGGCAAGTACAGACAAGAAAAGAAAAAAAATACCCAAGGTCAGCCAGCCAGCTAGCAGTTTCACTGACTGTAGTAGCAGATTTGCAAGGCTTCAGTACCTTAAAAAGTGGTTTCTGATGCTACATTTTATACCTAAGCTCTTCTAACTCAGAAGGTTTACATTTCTGGCTCATTATATCCTTGCCTCTCCCTTCTGTTGCTGTACAAAAAGAGCCTACAAACAAGGGGGAAACAGAACTGTACCCTGAGAACCATGAAACCGCCTGCCTCAAAAGGCCATTGAATTTACAGAGAAAAACAAACCATGTATGTATAAAAGCAAAGGAAATTTGTTTTTATAAAATCTTTTTCATTTGTATTAAATCAAAGTATTTCATGTAAGAACAGTAGGTGGGAAACTTACGGGTTTTATTGGAGGAGAAAAAGGTAAGATTGAAGAGTGATGATTAAATGGGGATGATATTCCTGGGCAGTATAGGAGTGAAAGCAGCTGGTGCTGGTCTGGGCTGCCTGCACAGAAGAGTTTTACTGAGGACCTTGAACCTTTGTGTAAACAGAGCAGCAGAGGAGTGCCTGTTCTTCAGAACTCTGTGGATGAAAGGGGTTTTCTTTACACTGGCAGAATTCTTATCCCTCATGATTTGACCTGATTTTTTAAATTATCTGATATAATTTTGCTACCTGCCAGCTTTAGATCATAAGAACAGCAGTATCGGATCAGCTCAGTGATCTGTCTTGTTCACTATGCTGTCGACATGAACCAGATATATAGGAAAGTGTATAGGAACAGGGAATGAATGATCCTATCTCTGATGCACATTCCCAACTTTTTGCAGTCAGCAATTTAAAGATTTTCTGAGCCAGAACTGCATCCAAAGCATCCAGCAGTTAGCCTATTCTGTAATCCATTTTAAACGCATTTATCTCTTTGGCTACCTTCAAATCCTAAAGCAGTGAGTTCCATATTTCAATTCTGTGATGTATCAAGAACATAAAAATAAAATTAAAAAAAAAAAAAGAAAAAATATCGAGCATCCTAGTTCTAACACTTAAAATTTTATTTGAATGCAAATCACATTATTTGTATCCTGAGCAGAGTTGTTTGTCTTTACAGTCCCTCACAATAACTGGAAGGAGATTTTAAAAAGCACCACAGATGAGGATGATTCATGTGTATCCAACACTCAAACAAAATTGCAGATGATCGGCTGTATCCTGTTGGCTGTTTCATGCAAAAACCAGAGTGCCGTGATACAAGCCAAAGTGTCATTTCAGTTTCATCAGAATGTACTTATATTTTTAAGCACCAGCAATTTTCTTACAAATATTATAAACTCTGCAATTTCTTTAATTGAAAATTTAATATTAGATGGTTTGTGATTTAGAATACGAAACTCTAAGAGGAAGTTTAGAAATGTATATGCCGATAGTTTATGAGATCAATTGAGTAATTAGAATGAGTGTTCTCACCAGAAAAGTTTTTTTTAAAAAAAGATACATTAGTAATATCAACCAGTGCTTTTGTGCCACATTTAGACAGAACGCTGTCTTACAATTCACCAACTAAATGTGGAATCAAATAGTAAAAAATATTCTTTACAAATATTGTTAATGGCTAAAAATAGCAAAGTTGTTTATGGGGGGAGGGAAGGGGGAAGCCACAAAATATCTGCCTCATTGGATGAAGTTGATTCAACAGTAGTTCTGAAGTAATTAGTGGCATGTACTTACCATAAAGCCATCACAGCACTACCACCTTTAAGGGTTGAAAACAATTTATCTTCAGAAAATATGTGCCTAGTGTGGATTGAGAAGGTAATATTAATGAAGGAAAGAACCAGGAAATAGCAACACACTTAAAGCTGGCTAGAGCTAAAATCAATGACAAAAGGCAGTCAGAAACACATGAGTAATTTATTAAACAATGATAGATTTGGGTAAGTAGCACTGCAAAATCAGTCCTCCTGATATGTAGGGTGAAGATAAATTAGCAGTTTTGTAAACTGAGCAGTTCTGTTTGCCCTTTGACTAACATATAAACCAAGCCTTCAAGAAACGCATTTGCTCTTCTCCTGCTTGGTTTTCACTGCTGTATTTATCCCCAAAGCTATGTGAAACCTCCTAGGGTAAAAACACTACTAGAATTAAACTTCTGTCAAGGGATCACCCTGAGCAATTGCGTTATTAGCAATCGTCTTTATCAGGTGTCCTGTCATGTTCGGCTCTGTCCCAACACCGAGGGAGAGCACCGGGGGCTGCTCTCTCAAGGGCACTGCAGTCTGAGTCAGGCACAGAGCATATACTATTCAAAACGCTGAACTAAAGGCAGTAAAGATGTAGTTTTATTCAAGTCCATCCTCTCTTTGGTAAAATATATGTTCATTCATACAATGATCTCATACACTTTGTTAGGGAATACAAATCACCTTACAAAGCGCTAATATCTTTCCTATGCATGTACAAGTGGCTGCTGTTCTGTTATGAGTGGAGCAGATGATTAAATAGCCCAAATAAATATGGGACTCTCAGAGCATCTTCTTTGATATGAAAAATACAGATAGAAGAATAAAGTATATTTTAAACAAGTGTTCATAATGGGGACTTTGTACACTGCCTGCTTCCTCTTGTTGCTGCTTGTATGCTCACAGTGCAGAAATTAACACGACCTTCATCAAACCGATTGTGCAGACTTTCTGGTTCCCTTCTTCTCCCTGAAATAACAAACTTTGAGATACTAAATCTTCTATTGCTGTAGGCATCTTTAATGAGAAGCTCTTCAAATTCCCTGGCAAGCATTATCTAAGAGCATAGCTAAAGCCCGCCTGGAGAAAGCTATCATGTTGCTAGGCGCTAGTTCTCTCTATAGTTTATCTTGCTGAAATCTCTGTGCATTCTTTCCAGTGTCCCTCCAGAAAATTTTTCCTTCCTCATTTGGAAACCCCTTTTTTCTCCAGCAGGAGGTTCATGTTTGCAGAGTCCCTGGGAGTTAAGCAAAGGTGAAACCAGTAGATATGAGGCCTTGCAGAGAGCTTTAAGGTCCAAAAAAGACTCCTTATAGTGACTCCCATAGGAAGACTATATTTAGAGCCTATAGGAAGAAGAAACTTGTACTCGCTGGTATTTGTGAGGAATCGGTGCTATTCCAAATACTAATGATACCCCAGCTCTGCCTTCAGACTCTGTTGACAGGAGTAGATTCACTTCACCTTACATCCCAAGTATGAACTAACTCAGCTAAACTTTTCTGTGGCTTCAGGAGAAGAAACAGGGAAGTGGAATCAAGGCAAGAAATCCAGGGCCAATAAAAAGACTTCTATTCACCTTAATCAAGAAATCTGGCTTGAAGTAATGTGATAGAGGAGCTTTTACTAGTTATAATTCCTCCTGCTGCATCTGATCCCTCTACAAGACCATTTCATTCTTTGCTCCTTTAAAACACACAGATTGTTATAATGTTCCTCTCTAATAATTACAACTTTATACATTTTTATAATCATGCTAAAAGAATCATTGTGAATCATTCCACACTTTTTTGTCATAAATATTATTTTGTCATTACTTCAAACTTTTTATCCTGCTGGTTTAACATAGCAGACAAAAAGAACTGAATAAAGGTGATACCTCACAGAATTTCCTCCTTGCTAGAAGACAATGCAAAGGTATAAGCAGCATAAGTGATTTCACCTTTTATAAGAATAGGAATCTTGACATTTTGCTTTCTTGTGCAAGCAATGAATGGAAACTAATGTCAAAATATTAACTGAGTGGAGAAGTTGACTTTTTAACCTATTGTTGTCTTTCCTGTTCTTAGTCAATCTTCCATATACATGTGTGAACACCACCTCCTCTCTGGTTGCTTTTTTCTTTCAAGTTTCATAAATTATCAAATTATCCACCATGCCAGCAGCCACATGTCCTGGTTTCAGCTGGGGTAGAATTAGTTTTCTTCTCAGTAGCTGGTGCAGTGCTGTGTTTTGGATTTAGTATGAGATTAATGTTGATAACACACTGATGTTGTTGCTAAGAAATGCTCACTCTAAATCAAGGACTTTTCAAGTTTTCCATGCTCTGCCAGTGAGAAGGTGCACAGAATCTGGGAGGGAGCAGGGCCAGGACAGCTGACCTGAGATAGCCAAAGGGATATTCCATAGCACAGAACATCATGCTGACTGTATAAACTAGGAGGAATTGGCCAGGGGCTGAAGATTGCTGCTCAGGGACTGGCTGGGCATAGGCCAGAGGGCTGTGAGCAATGGTATTGTGCATCACTTGTTCTTCTCCTTTTGGGTTTTATTTCTCTCTCCCTCTCTCTCCTTTTCATTACGGTTGTTGTTATTATTGTTGCTATCGTGGTTTTGGTTTGGTTTTGGTTTTTTTTTTTTTTTCAATTACTAAGTTGTTCTTACCTCAACCCACGAGTTTTATCTTTTTCACAAATCTTCTCCCCATCCTGCTGAGGAGGTGGGAAAGTGAGCAAGCAGCTGTGTGGTATTTAGTTGTTGGTTGTGGTTAAATCACAACACCATGGTATACAATGACCAGAACTGAAGGTCAGACAGAGATGCAATGTATCTTGAGGAACTGCCTCCTTTGATTTCCAAAATGTGCACAGGCATCCATTGCTATACAATCTTTCTTCTATGTGAAAGTCACTGAGATTTCATTAATATCATAAGAAACACATAATTACCCAATGCTTTCCCTTTCCTGTATTTAAAGGTACTTTAAATTTATAGCCTATCTTTTTTAAACTATGTTTTCCATAAAATAGAGCCCTCTGTTAGGAACGTCTTCCAGCTGAAATTTCATCCTGTAGATGAGGCAGCTTCATCAGCATTACGTGGATCTCTGCATGAAGTGAAGAAAGAGATGGATGGCCTCTGAAACAACCTATGGCTAGTGCATTAAAGGCATTATAAATTAATATCATAACCATAAGAGGAATTAATGTGATTCATGATGCTATTGTATAATAAGCTTGTATTGACTGTGCTGTACATGAACTAGAGCACTGTCAGTTGCCCAAATTGGAGATTCTGTCCTGCTCCCCTCACTCTGTGTTCACTCTCAGGTACACAGGTAGACATGCTGTGATATAGAGATGTAAAGCAATCTCCTCTGTCTTTAATCTGCTGAAAATACTGCTTTGCAATGCATAAGCCATCCAAGGCTGTCTTTTCCTCCACTTGCTTTTATAGTGTGACAACGTGTGCTCTGATTCTAAGGTTACAGGGAAAGAGTACATATTTCTGAAAAAAAATTAGGTTTTCAATTAAATGAAACAGTAAAACCCACTGGTAAACCACATGTGTACACATATGTATCCCATTAACAACTTTCAGATGCACTTAAATTCATTTTTTTAAAAGTACCTGTCTGTTTGTGTATGTCTACATACGTGGTCTATGAACACTGCTTGACTCAAAAGCCTCTGTTGTCCGCTCTTCATAGGCATGTGTGGTCACCCCCACACACAGATACTCCATTTGGGTTCAGTGTTAGGTTCCTGTGCTGGGTCTGGCTGGGATGGAGTTTATTTTCTTCACAGGAGCCTCTGTGGTGCTGTGGTTTGGGTTTCTAATTAAAACCGCGTTGCTAACATGCTGTTGTTTCAGCTATTGCTGAGCAGCGCTTACACAGCATCAAGACCTTCTTAATTTCTCAGCTGCCCTGCCAGCAAGGAAGTTGGGGGTGTGCAAGACGATGGGAGGGGACACAGCTGGGACAGCTGACCCCAGCTGACCAAAATGCTCTCCCGTACCATATGACAACGTGCTCAGCAATACAAGTGGCAGTGGTCTTTCAAAAGTAGCTGTTGCTTGGAGACTGGCTGGGCAACAGTCTGCTGGTGGGAGGTGGTGAGTCATTGCCTTTGCATCACTTGGTGAAGGCTTTTTTTCCTTCATTTATTAAATTGTCTTTATCTCGACCCACCAGTTTTTCTCACTTTTGCTCTTCGGATTCTCTCCCCCATCTTGCTGGGGGGAGTGAGCAAGTGACTGTGTGGGTGCTTAGCTGCTGGCCAAGGTCAGCCCACCACATTTGCTCAAAACCACCACATGCTTTATTGGATGAGAGAACAAAGCCAAAGTGTTCTACGTGTCTCTGTAGGTGGGCATGACCTCAAGCATTGGCATGAAGTCATCCATACTCTGGAAGCATTAGCATGCCTCTTGGCAAAATTTTGTCCCACACTAACTAGCATTATCCCAGTCAATGCCCTGAGTTTGGGATAGTTAGAACTGGCAAGGGACCAGTGACAGCAGGCTGTTTGAATATGGCCACCTTATTTTGGAGCATAGAAAAATTTACTAATATAGACATTTACTGTGTCATTCCAGCTGGCCGCAGGATGAGTGAATGCTTTCTAACCCATTTGATTTGCAAGCACAAATAGATGTAGCCATAATGTATCTTAAAAAAAAAATTATCAGTTATTTTGGAAAAATAAACTGAAGTTATGTGGTATGAGAAGACTTTGGATGACCACAATAATGTAGATACTATCTTCCTTCCCTGGATTATTTCTATTTCAGATTTGAATTTCTTCTCTCAAAAGGGACCATTTCTCACTGTTTTCATATTGCTAATCCTAAATGACACTCTCCTTTGAAGAAAACTAGGCATCCTTGAAACTGAGGGTGCTCTTGGGGGCAAAATCATCCTTTTCCTGTTATTATTCTTATATAAAGACTCTTAAGACTTATGTATAGAACTGTAATTTAAAAAGAAAAAGAGTAAGGGTAGCTGACATATGACAATCTTGTAATAGCATTGCAAAGATATTGCTTCAGTGCTTTCAGTCAATTGTATGAAGGGATGGAACCAATGCTTTCAGTCAATTGTGTAAAGGGATGGAACTCTTACAGTTATGCAGACAAGGAATATTTGATGACATCAATATCCCAGACAAGAAGATGGACTGTTTTCATATGGCGATTGTAATCATCACACTCAGACTAAGTGAAAGGCAACTGCAGGCTTTGTTGTTGAACTTCTTGTTCTAGTCATCATTTTGATTGCTGTGGAAACTCCCTAAAATTACAGCAGTTTTATTGTTAGCAAATGAGATCAATATCTAAAATAAAGCAAACAAATGATCTGATTTAAGAGTAGAGATACTGAAGTGACAATCACATTTTCCTAATAGAAAAAGTTCTTTGATGACAGGTTTTTACCCATGTAGCACTGAGGGGCAACACAAGGCATTATTTTCTATCTACCCAGTAAGGGCTTTTTCCTGGTAATATTTCTATTAGGACATCAGTTTGCACTGGCTGTACTTGGATCATGTTACAAGAATTTGAAGTCTTACATACCAGGCTCCACTGTCTTGAGCATCCATTCTGTTACCCTCCTATGTTATGCCATCTCTTCAAAGAAGGTCCTTCAATTCCTTGCCTTTGTCAGTGCCCAGGCACCTCCTCTTTTCCTCAGAACTCCATAGGGAGCTCCCTCTCAACCGTGCTCTGAACTACTCCTTTCTTTAGCTGCAATCATTGCTGACTCATGTGTAACCTTTGTGCTTAGCTCAGCCACCCCTTCATTATCAATCCTGGCTCATTGCCCCTAGCTACTCATGCAGCCCCCACAGTGAACTTTTAAATAAATTGAAGTTAGGAAGACTCAGGACCTTTGGAACACTGTAGCACAGGTGGCTCATCACTCTAATTGACTGTTGGCTGTTGTATCCTTCATTCTTCTCCAAACCAGTACAACCATTAGTATGCTAATGCAACCAAATATTTCTACTTGCAACAACCCAAAGAGACATCTAAAAATCTGGATGTCTTTATGTAATAAGTTGAAATGAACATACAGCACATTGTTGTATGATATAGCCAAACAGCTTTTGCTTCATTGTTAATAGAGTTGTGTCATTATTATATCTCTTCAAAGCTGCCAAGAGCATTTGTCTTCATTTAAGAGCACACTGAACATTCCATATTTTAAAATTAAACCAATATGGCATTTTCAGAGTCTAAAAATAGTTCCTAAAAACAACTATCCTGTAAACCAAAGTGTAATAAAATCAGTGAAGCATGTTTATTATTTATCCACAGTCTCCACCTTAATTTGCATAGCTCCTAAGCAAATAGAATTGTTTCTGACAGCCCAGTAGAACCACTCTGGCAGCCAGAATGAATATTCTTTTCCCCTGTGAGTCACAGCCAGTTTCAGAGACTTTTCAGGCCAAACTGCACTTTCATCAATATCAATCCAGACCCTTATGTTCACACTGCACCTTCCATTCTGCTTCTGTAATATTGTTACTGTAAATGAAGTGCAAGAACATAAGAACTTAAATTCTTCAATAGTTTTCAGGCACCAAGTTGATTTTGCTTGCACATCAATTCAAGAAACAAATCTATATTTTATCTACTCTTTAAATAAGAAACCTTTTAGACTTCGTAATGCAAAATCTCACCAAGCTTTTTCTTAATAGAGTCATTTTTCAGGATAGCATCACCTTCAATTTAATTTTTTAATTGTCATTCCTCAGTAGCTCAGTATTGAATCTTTTCTAACAAAGCATGACAGAGATTTCCACTTCTTCACCTGAAGTGAGCGTGATCACTTTACACTCAAAAGGGTTGACTTTTGAGGAAAAAAGAAATTACCAAATAAAAGAAAAAGAAGAGAACTAGGAAAGGGTGCTCTCTGGCACAGTGAAGCATCACTATTACAATACAGTGATACCAATTTGGGATTAATTAGTGAGGGAGAAGTTGGAAAACTTGTGTTTAAATTGATTTTATGCTTCATAGTTGTAAAGAGCTTTTTATTTTCTTTTATATCTGCATGAAAACCTGTTGTTCTGAGCTTCATAAACTTTCACAACATATTCATATGAGGACAGTTAAAATACTGGGTTATTTTGTCCTGACAGAGTTGACATTTACCTTGTTTAAAGTGTTTAACATCAAAGCCAACAGCATAAATTTATGAAATGAAGTAGGCCATACTTACCAGAAAAATATTCATCCAATACTTTGTAAACATTTAAAACATTTAGGATAAAAAGCAAGATCACAAGCCTCTGCTCATGCACCCTACATACCTTATTCTACAGGTTTGATACTCAATATAAGGCCCACTTAAATTAATGGAAGTCTTTCCACTGACTTTGAATTAATCCTGTAAACAATTAGAGGATCCTATTCCTTCATTTCCTGCCTGCCCAGAAATATATACATTTCTGTATATACTGCTATATACATATATACTGTTATATATATTCTGTTCACAGCACAAAGGCAAGAAGGGAAAAGCTTCCCTTGCCACTTTTTGTAATCGAAGAAATCAAATTGTCTCTGAGTATCCTCCTGTTCTAGGATGTTGCTTGTGCTGAGCTCATTTGCTTGAATATAACCTAGCAATAACAATTCAAACCAGGAGGAAGACTAAAATGAGTACAAGGTAACTATATGAGAACTGTCTTCCTACTGGCTTTCAATTTACAGTAGGCATGCCACCAAGAAAGCAATTCTGACTTAACACATTACAAATATGTGCACTGCACTGAAAATCTCCAGATAATGCTGTAAACACCACAGAATTAATTTTACCGTCTCCTATGTTAGAAATAGCTGAGCAGATAAGGAATTATCCAGCTGGAGTTCTTACCTCTATCCCAACCACTAACCAAAATGAGCCACAAATATTTCTATAGCCCCGAGGTAAAATAGCACAACACAGCTTGCATCCATCACAAGCAAGTCCTCCAGGGCGGGAGGGCAGCTGTGGCAAGCTGACCCTCAGGCAGGGCTCCTGGCCCAGGCTCTCCTTCAGTCTGTGCGTGAGCCTGGGCAGGGTGAGCATTTTTTGGCCCAAGGAATTCACTAAAAATTTAGCATCATGGATCACATGTCAGTGCAAAGAGGGTGCTTTTACTTTCACTAGCATAGACAGATCCTGCCATACAACAGAGCAAGGAAAGTTTGCATATGCAGCAAGCAACTTTCCTTAATTCTTTTCCATCCCAAAAAACAGCAGCCTACCCCTTCATATCTAGTGGATAGAATGATTTTATACGATGTGCATTATAACGTCTGGAGAATAATAGTGGGCAGCAGATAAAAAACAGCAGTTCTTTATAGACATAACTGAGGGATGCCAAAGTACAACTATATGGTATCAAATCTAAATGCAAAGGAGAACTTTGAAGAAAAGTAACTGCAAAGAGCAGAAGCTAAAAAGAAGGGTCCCTATACTTTTAATGGATCAGGTATGAACAGCACCTCTATTGCTGGACTCTGCACCTGGGAAAAAAAGGGGGACATTCTGACTGATCTTCATAAGAAAGTGTCATTAAAGATTGTGAATGAATCAGAGGTAATTTTCAGAAATACCTTTGAGTAAACATCAGAAAAAGAGGAGCAGGAACTGAATCTAAAGCAATCTAAATCGTAAAGCATCTAGAGAAACTTCAGGTGAAAATAAGAAGACACATATTTAAAGTGTGTCTGGAAAGTGCAAATGTGGAGAAAACTTGAAGTTTTATGTTTTCTTTCAGTCACACTTACAGCATTGCATCAGGATCACTGGGGTTATACTGTCAGATAAGAGGACAGACTCCAGAAGAGAAGACAAGATATGACAGACACAAAAAACTTAAAATAGCTGAACAATTGATACTGCACCTTGAGACTCACACATTCAGTGACCCCAAAGTTTAACAACTGTTGTGATAATTTGTACACGATACAAAAAAAAAATATAAATCAAAACTTCATACTAAAAATATCTTACTGTGGCATTGCAGTGCTGATACAGATGAAATTTCTGAGACTGTATTTGTAAAGTAAACCAAAGGAATTTACAGCCAGCTTATGAGCTATTTATTAGAACCTAGAAAGGCATCTGGCTTGTTGTGGGCAAACAAAATGATTGAGTAGGAGAAAAAAAAATGTATGTCCTTAGTTAACACTCATTATCTTTTTGGGGGAGATCACATAACTACTCAAAACCCATTGCTATTGCACTGAAAAATTAGCTTGCTCTTAAAATCCAAGTAAGGGCTACCTTCACATTGTCTTGTACTGCCTACAGAAACCTTCAGTATAATAATTAACTGTGCATATCTCTTTACATGAAGTCAAATGCTAATTATTTTGGGTTATCATGTCAGATATTAGCACACAATATAATGAAGTTATACTACTTAAGCTTTCAACTTTTAAGGATATCGGAGGTTTTTAGAAGATCTAAAACTTTGTCTATAAGTTAATTAAAGTAGATACTTTCATAGCTGTTGGTTTAAAATATGAATAACATTATTATACAACAATTCCTTCCGCTATAGTGCTCTTTTCAATATGGGTATCAAATTTCCTGAATTCTTTGCTTGAACAAGTGGTGTTAACTGTACTCAAGTCTGGCAACAGAAAAGAACATGTGATTTTTTAAATTAAATGGTACCTTCAAAGCTTTACGGTGCCAGTAATGTTAATGATCCTGAAAGTCTACAGCTATGATTTCTCAGGCATTTCAGATCCAACAGTTTCAAATATGTTTGGAGTTGAAGAGACAGCCTTTCTTGCCATATTTATTTTGTCATAGAAAATCTGTCCCCCTTCCAGCGAAAAACTCCTGAGATGCAAGCCCATATTTCTTTGTTTCACAGCCTCTGAAAGTCCACCTACTATTTCATGGCAGTTTACTCTAGAAATTACTATTTCATCTAGAATTCAGTATTATCTGACCAGTATACTGTATCCCTGTATTCTGACAGTGTCTGCCATTCCTTAGACAAAGGTGCTGTATTATGCAAATCAGTTTAAAAATAAATAATGATAAGAAATGGAGTAAAGGTTAATAAGCAATACTTTCCTTTCTTAATTTATATATTTATTTTAAAGAAGGAAAATATAAACTGTTTTATAGTTGCGAGTTACAAAAAGACAATAAAATATACCAGTTTTGACATAGATTTATCTATCTGCTCTTTGCTACGTCCTTTGCATTCTCTCTGTTTTGTTTGTTCTTTGTTTCATTTATTCTTTTTTGTGATCTTTAAGTGCTCTTTGTCTGTGTATTCAGTACATGGTCAGAAGTTCATAAGAATAAAATTAGCACTCATATAATTTATCTCACGCTTATCTAAGTCAAGGGCAAGATATTTTTTTTAATCTCCAAGGAATTTTATTATTTAAATTATTTTCTGCTAGTTTTCTCTTCTACTTATGACATAATCCAGTTAAGTGGATTTTAGCCCTATTCATTTTGCTATCACCAATACAGATTTCATTTTTTCATGTCTATTTTCCAGTAGCTTTGATTCTTATAGTATTTATCAAAACCCATAGAGAGGCAACTAATTTGTTGAAACAAAAAGAACTTGTTTCAGGGGAAGAAGACAAATCAGGTATCCTTACTTAACCCTCTTTGTCTTTGTGTGGAAAATCAGTTCACATTGCTATTACAAAGAACACTGCTCTATTAAAAAAAATAAATAAATCAACAACAAAGTGCTCCAAAAAATATAATACGTTATTATTTTGAGGTTGTATTTATGACCTACTTTTTGTAGGCCATAAAAATGGTTAAATGTTCTCTTTATTAGTCACCATTATTACATTAAAGATATTGATGGCTAGAATAAGTAACTTTGAATTTCCACTGTTTTTTACATTTCTCAGCTGTGCTTCTCCCTTATTTGGAGTGGGTGTCTTACACGAATAAAAGAAGGAAATAATTTGATACCTGATGTGTGCTCTTACTTTCAATAGTATATTGTTTATTAAAAAGGGATGAATGGTCTTAATGAGATATTCAAGGTAGCTGAACACTTGAGGCTCAATTAAAGCTCATGAAATTGTGCATTCTGAGGAGAGAAAAGCTCCCTTCCCCCACTTGTAATTAGAATTAAATATGGGGACCTGAGAACAACAGCCATGGGAGGAAGAGGAGGTTAGAGTTACAGAGCTGACTTAATTTCAGAAGCTTGAAGAAATAGTGAATAAATTAGGATGTTAAAATTCATTTTGTTGCAAGTTGACAGGTGCTCAGCACAGGTAATTAATTCAGTGAGTTTTAATGAACTAAAATGAGAAGCAAATAAGAATCGTCTCCTCCTAAAGCAACGGGGAAGGTACATACCACTATCTCTTGGTGCAGACAGGTTGACACAACACAGCTTTCTGTGAGTGATGGGCCACAAGGTTTTAGTGATGCTGCTGCATGTGCAGCAAGGTGAAGGGAGGCGGTGGTCCCTTGGCAAGGAAGGAGAGGAGTAGTCCATGACCTGGTGAAAACAAACAAAATACTAATAAAGTCCTTGCTAAAGTTACAGTTTCCTAGCTGGAGATATTCTGTGCCCCGTTCAATAACAGCCTTTAGTGAAAATGAATTTTTATTCCTATTTGGAAATAGACTTCCCAGATACAGCACTTTCCCAGACAGAACAGCATTGTTTGTTTATCAAAGGGGAAGAATACAGAAGTACATAAAAGAAGATTTCCAGGGGTGTATTGGTCAACTCTGCTGAGCCTGTGGCTATACCCTACGAGAGGGGAGATTCAACTGCCAGAACTGCTTCTCTGGCGGGGGAAGGAGGGAGGCTAAATTCACTTCAAGCACTGCCCGCGCATGATCCTGTCATCGCTATCCCACAGCAGTTGTTAGGTGATGTTTTGGAGCTGATTTGCATCTTTCTGATGGTATATGATACAAACATACTCTTATATCGGTGATACAGGCTTGCCATCAGTGTTCATTACAGACCTCCGTCTGCCACTCAGAAGAGTTAGCTATAATCAGCAGTCGTATATTCCAGCTAAAGCAAAAATCGCTTCTAATAAAACTTGCTGTCATCTCATTTTGTGATCAACATGATCATTAATATTTTCACCACAGTTCTTTCTTCCACAGCAGCCATGGCCACATTTGTTTCAGATTATCATCATCTATCTTTCTTTCAATGCAGAGGATAAATTATGAACTAAATTCTATAGTTGTATACTCAGTCATCCAGTCATTGAGTTTTGGTATGTTTTCAACAAAAAGATCAGGATTTGTTTGCATTTGCATTATTTATAAAGGAAATAGTATATTCACTGGGTTTTTTTTCAGGGTAAAACTCTGTTTTACCTGTTGAGTTTCTCCATAAAAGATTCTGTACTATTCCTCAAAAGTAATTTTATTCTTAAATTCTTGTTCCAACAGAACATGCTAGCTTTTACGAAAACATTGATAGGATAGCAAATTGAAGTTGTATAGTGGGAATTCATTACATATGAGCCAGCTAGTAAAAGAAAAGACATTTGTGTATTTTCTGTTATATTTATCGTGTGTTTCACGCCATAGTTTTCATTTTAAATATTTTTCATATACAGGAAATATTGCTGTCACTTAGTCTTTAACAGTATAGATTTTATGAATCCACATACTTTAAGCACATTGAAGCATAAGAATTAATGGCAAAATCTGGATGGAATGACTAGTACAATTTCAAGATTTTTTTCCAGTTTACATTCCTCACTTCTTAAAAATAAACAATAGTTCTCTTGCAAATAATTACATAGACCTCCTTTCTCCCAGATTTAAATACACATAATTTATAAAATTTATAAAAAATTGACAACTTGACCCAGAATTAGAAAACAAGGTGTTTGTCACATCTGCAAATTCATAGCAGAAAATCAGTACATTTTGACTTTTTTAGTCCATAACTCTGAAAATTCAGAGATTATCAGCTGATATCAGCTATCAACTATGTATTTCAGATAACTATGATTTCAGATAAGAATCTGAGAATATTACCACAAAAGAAAATTCAACACAAAAAGACCTGAAAGTAATTAGGAATATAAAATGAATTAAAAAATGTCTGGTGTCATATATATCTTATCATTCCCAATTTTTTGTAGCTACTAGCCTTGATTCAACAATATATGCAAGCATTTATATATAATTAGGAACTCGCATATTTTCTTCCTAAATAGTTTGCCAAACCAGGATTTTAGTAAAAAAAATTGCTTACCCTTTTATTACATGTGTGTGAGATAGCTATTAGATGTGTATGCTGCATAAATAATCATAAAAATAATATAGTACTTCTTAACCGTGATCTTGTATTGTTAATACAGGGTGTGGGGTTTTTTTAACCTTGATATAATTTTGAAACTTCAAATTATTATAAGAATAAATTGTGGTTCTGGTGTGGTTTCCGTTCTGGGTTACAATGCACACTGCATTTTATAGCCTGCAATGGGCATTTTAAGCAACACAGCAGAGAGTAGGTCACAATTTAACCCAAGAAGCTCATGTATATAAGCTACAATGTCAAGTTTAATTAAGGGCTACAGTGACAAAAGCATGTGCTCAAAATTCTTTTCAGATAACAAGTGACCGAAAAATTTAAAAACAATATCCAGGGTAACTGTTAAGGTTATGATAAACTGACTAAAAAGATCTGAGACAGAATATTCCAATAAGTTAAAGTTCTATGAGATTTCAATTAAAAAAAAATCAAAATCAAACAATTTATTGCCTAAAATTCAGATTTACAGTCAGGATCCTTCTGCATGGAGGGAAAGAAAACAACTGGCAATTAGGAGTATTTGTATTCCCACATTTTCGTTATTCAGCTCTGTGACATTTTTATAATCAGTAACTTCGTAACTTGCTTCCACAATGGCTTTATGATGATCAAAGTAAATGCGTAGAAAAAAAAATCTAGTGGCATGATTTATTTTGTGTTCTTTGTCCCTGCTCAGCACACTCAGTGTCTGGGAAAACAGTCAAAACCTCTTCTGGCTAATCCCCATCAACATCTCTCTTTCTCTCTCTCTCTCTGTGGCCACCACATCATAAAGGGGGAGTTGATGCTAAGAATAAAGGTCAGGATCATAGAACATGACAACTCTTTGAATTGAAAAGAGAAATGAGTGTCCCTAAGTATTCAGCATGAGCTTCTCTTTGCTCCCTGCAGGGCATCTGCACCACAACCACCGCGTTTTTACACTTCTTCTTCTTAGCTTCATTCTGTTGGGTTTTGACGGAAGCGTGGCAGTCATATATGGCTGTTACTGGAAAAATTAGGACACGGCTCATAAGGAAACGCTTCCTGTGCCTTGGATGGGGTAAGTCTGTAAAATTCATTTCCTCAAAATCATTGGGATGAAACGTTTAATGCAACGACAATGTCAAGAATATCATCATTTTATTCAGTAGACAGCTCGAGCTACGCTGGTATATATTGTAACATTCTTTTATAAACACATTTCAGCAAAAATTTAGAAGATTTTCAACAGAGTAGTGTAATACCAAAAAATCAAAATAAAGCAAGAAAAAAAGATGAACTGAATATTCATGAAACTTCATCCAAGTTCACTTTAAGGCCTGTCAAATGTACCAGTAATCTAGCTATATCAAAGTGGTACACCGTGGGCAGAAAACAGCATCTTCCTCCCAGTGCTTCAGAAAAACAAATCCTGCAATAGCACTGTGCTTCATTAAATGATTCATTCATTGCAAAATTGGTCATTTTGCATTAGCTTGCCCTGTCATTTTTTGTCCAGGCAGAACAGCAATATTTTGCTCAGCATCTAATCATTATCACTGTTTTGGGTTTTTTTCAGGCTTACCAGCATTAGTGGTTGCAATATCAATAGGCTTTACCAAGACAAAAGGATATGGAACAGCCCACTAGTAAGTCAATCTTAAATGATAAATTATGTTTTTAATTAACAAGAATGTCATACACATCAGGAATTACACAGCACAGTCTGAAGGCCCTACATTCACACTTGGAACTGCCCTAAGAGTCACTGAGTGATCCACAAAAGAACAAAGAGAAAACCATATGCCAGTCTTGGACTGAGCTCAGCAAAGCACCAGGGATCCTGAATTTCTTGTGAGGTTTTGAAGTAGCAAGCCTTTTAGAAACACTGAGCATTAGGTGCACTTAGACATCTAAAATTTATATACGTATACCAAAGAGAACATTAAATGTCATGGCTAGCCTTTGTCAACCTCTAAACATGTCTGACTGAAACTGTACTGGCAAGAGGCTCTTTGGCACCCAGGTTTCTGCCCACAAGCATGTACCTCGGCTTTAATGTCCTTGAGCTGCTGGGAGCCAAAGCCCCACAAAAAAACCGAAAATAGCTCTCCCATTCATCCTCTCTCTCCTGGAGCACCTGACCCAGCCCTTTTCCTGGACTGGGCTGTGCTTGAAAGGCAGCAAAGAGGAGGTCTGTATACTTCATTTACATTTTATTAATACAGTTCCTGTTCAGCCACTTGCCCGGTACCGGTACATATTTAGCACCCTGGAAAACGCACTCCTCAGCGAGGCTGCCCTGTGGTTGTCTCCTGCTGAAGAAGGAGCTTGGGCTGACCCTCTGTCCTGCCAGCACAGACCTCCAACCACTGACACATTATGTATGCTAGTGCGTTTCCTTCAGTCATCCTGTTTGGAGCTCTCCTGGTGTTGCCTAAGAAATTAAGTATGCATCTGGACAGAGAGAGAGGAAATATGACTGTGAAGCCTGGTAATGAGGGCATTCATCAGAGATGTGGATGAGTTAGGTCAAGTCCTCGCTTCAGTGAATATTTAATTATTCCCCTTAGCACCATCACTGAGTGAAACCAGGATTCTGCCTCCCTGCCCGGTGCGTCCCACCATCTTGGCACATGGTGAGAGAGGCTTCAAGCCTTTGCTCTGGCTCTGGGTGGGTAAGGATTCAAAAACAAATCTCCTCCTGAACACCAGCTCAAACCAGTGAGCTGTTTAGTTTTAAATTGTGACAATGTGCATCTTGCATTTTTTTTAACGAGGAATGGCTTACCTAACTGAAGTGCTTAATTTGCACTTATAGCTGGTAATCGTTAGTGAAACAAGGGTCTTAGCCGTCTTTGGGGAGTTATACTGGAGACCTGCTCCTCTGACATTTTTTCTAACTAGTATGTGCCCATCTTGCTGGTTTTTTTTTATTATTTAGTCCGTGAACCAGCACTGGAGCACCATTTAGGCTGTGAGAGTTACAAATTACAAGATTATAATGTCCAGACCCCACTGGGGCTGTAGCTCTGTCCTGTGCAGGATTCATGTGTGACTACTTGCTTTTCGTTAGCGTTGCTTCCTGCTTGCTTCCTGGGCTGAGTGCATTTTTAAAAGAGGATATACTGAAACATTCAGACAAAGCATCAAATCACTCATTAAGAGTAACCTGTAAAGTAAAAAACAGCAGGTCTCTACATGTAACGGCTCCTCTCCCAGGACCCAAATTCAGCTGACAGGGCACCATGGAACAAAAGCGCAAAAGGAGGTGTACAGAGGGCGAACAGAACCACAATGCAGCTGTCTCATCTTATTTGCAAATACCTTTCTGGGCATTTAACATCAGAATTACATAAGGAAAGCAGAGAATTCAAGGAACGAAGATTCCTCTCCCACCAGCAGCTGATGTGCTGTCTCGCTCTAGAAGCCAGCAAAGAATTCTGTCCCATAACAACTGCTGGGTAATGTAAAAGCAGAGCTCCTGTCCTGCTCCTCCTCTGATAAGTAAAGCATTTGTGTAAGTTTTTTAACTGCTTACGCTGCATTTAGCATGTTTGGCTGCAATCAATTACACACATGCTGCCACCAGAAATGTGTCCTGTTGCAAAGTATTCTTGCTCTGTAAGATGCTATTTTTAAAAACAACAGTTTCAAATGGAGAAAAATAACAGTGAAAATTAAGGAATTTACACCAGTTCCATAGTCACATACATGAAGAGACTGATGGAAAGGGAGAAGGATCTTTGAAGCAGATTTCAGTTTCATATGGCATATGACTGATAAGGGTGGCTTGAATTCTTCACACTCAAACCAATTCTGTGATCAACAGTCTCTGATTTCTAACTTTTTCTTTCAGTCCTAATTATTAAACTATTATATTACCATACATTTAAAACTAAAAATGAAAAATATTTCACACAGACACTTGAACTGATATAGATACAGAAACTGAAAGGATTTCCTAAAAATAATAAAAAACCACAGAGACAAGGGTTTGGATATTTCAGGATATCTGAGAAAGATGTGTGTCTGAAAGCTTGACTGTTTTTCCAACGATTTCTGTGAGTCTAATAAATACTGTGGCTACCTCTCTTCAGATGATAAAAGGTATGAAAGCAGCACTACTATAAGTTACAGTTAATAAACCTGCGTGATCTACTCATGTTTACCTACAGTGCTATATATTAATAAGCAGTACAGATAACTTCCAGGAATTCATTCTATCAGCAAAAATTAAAATTCTGTCATAGTCATGCTCTCCTAAGAGAAGGAACCATTCTCCTAGAGAGCATCAAACAGCTCACAAAATGTACAGGACACGGGAGCAAGCCTACAAATACTTCATCACTCAGCAGAATTTTATGACCATGTAATATTGTCCCATAAAATCCACCAGTGGATACCCTTAATACTGATCAATTTATATGGCTTTCTACTATGTGGGGATCAGGGAGAAAGATGACAAAACAGCAGAGCAAAATAAAAACAACTATAAAGCACAGAAGAAAGCTATCAGAGTGAAGAAAAAGAAAAGAAGGAAGAAATAGTAAAAAAATGACGATAGCTTTACGGTATTAGAAGGCACCTGAGAATCTGTCTTCAGAAAATCTTCAACAGAAAAGGTTCAGGAGAAAGCACATTTCAGAGTCATCAACTGGCAAATATTGAATACATTGCAATAATCACATCACACGTAGGAAATCCAGACTGTTGAAAATTCAGGTTGTGTAAAGAAAAGAGGACAACCTCTACATATTTTTCCAGCTCTGCCTCTAAATGGAAGTCACTCTTTTGAACAGCCTTTTTACTTGAGGGCATGGGAAAAGGAGGGAACAACTCTCCCTTGGTCTTAAAGATTTTTGTGGCAGAAATTGTTTTCCTTTCATTTAAAATAAAAATTTGTTGACTTTTTTTTTCAGCACAGATAACTGAAGTTATAAAATGCATCAAGAATTTTTATGAACTGATGTTTCTATCTGAATAAACGTTAATATTTTAATTACATGTCTTAGTTACACAGAATGGTCATCCTCACTGAGTGTAAAAGTTCATACCAGTAGGGAAATGTACTGTGAACACATTTTCCCCTCTCAGAAGCCCATGTTCTCAGTCTCTTACACTAAATAACCTAGCTTTTGGAAAAATAGCAAGAAATATGCAGAAAATGTTGAAAGCATTTTTCTTTGACATTACAAAAATAATTTGAACGTTATTGTTGTAGTTGTTTTTTTCAGGTGGGATGTAGAATAGCCTGATGTATTACAGTGAAGCAGATACGAAGTATTTGCATCAATTTATCGTTCCAGAATTTAACACACCGATGCAGTCGGGTTCATGTGGCAGATTTCACATAGCTTCATTGCCACAGGAACCACTTCTACACTTTGCAGTTAGAATTCCAGCAGTAACAGACCATTAATATTATGATGTGCTTGCATTTAATTTACTTGGTTTTCAAAGGTACAGAAACAGTACTGGAAAATAAAGGAGATATGTATGATTCTGATGTGAGTGTTTCTGGATGTGAGATCAAGTAAATAATTTGAATGCATAAACTTGAGTTTTCTTATATGTAGGTGTGATCATGCATTCAAATAAATATGCAGTTCTTTGAATGTGTAATCACCAGGAAAATAGCACAGCTGCATTTACTTCAGTGTGTGAAGCTCCTGATCTTTTGCAGATATGGAAAGCTTTACATGATGTTGTATCAAATATTTAGAATCTGATTCTGTAAGCATTCTGTGTCTGGAAATCTGATTGTTTCAGTGAAAGCCCTGGTACAGTTTGACAAACTCTGCAAGATTAGTAGCTCACCAGAAAATACAGTTTTTAGATGCTTTAAAATATACATTTAAATTGTTTGCAAAATATTCCGGAGAATACAGAACAGTTAGATCACACATGATTTTTCTTTAGTGTGAATATTGTCTGTAAGACCTAGTTCTAGTAGCAATTAATAAATGACATATAAGAAGACATGCAAAAACCTGGGTTTTTTCTGAAGTTTTATGTTACAGGTACTTGACCTTTCACTGATTTAAGTATAGAATTTTCAGACACTGTAAGATGGAAATGTTTCTAGATGCCTACCTGGCAAGTCCTGTTTAGTTAACTCATCATAGAGAGTTTCAATAAAGATTTGCAAACTTTTTTCCTATTGTGCTCTTAATACATTTTAGGCGTTTCCATATATGTATAATTCACATTAAAACTTTTGAAACATTAACAATTTGTAATGGAAATAACTTTTAACTCTCTAAATCATCATATCACCAAAGTAATTCTTTTGTGTGTATTATATGAATCTCTGTATGTAGGATTGAATATACATTGGAAGAACCTCATACTGTAGTAATTATTAATGCTTTCTTGGCAATGCTTTATACTTATTTTTAATTTGTATTAGTTCTTCTCTAATATTCTTTCCAGCTGTTGGCTGTCTCTTGAAGGAGGGCTACTTTATGCTTTCGTTGGACCTGCAGCTGCTGTTGTCTTGGTAAACATTAATATAATTTCCAGTATTTTCATATGAACTGATGGAATGTGCTGTTTAAATCATAAAAGCTTAGCTATAGAGTAGCATTACATTTTTTCTGTAAATACTGAGCTCAGTATTGTTAAACATACCTTCATTATTTTGAATGCATGATTCATTCAATTGTATCACTTCTTTGTACCAGTCATCTCTCCATGTTTACACAGTAAGCTCTGAAAGAATAATGTACTGATTAGTGGCACAGAAAACCTGCTACAGGCATCACTGAGTTATTATCAGTAGCATCTCTGCAATTGTCACAGCCTTGTAAATTTTATTGACAGTTTTGATAGAGTGCTGTTTGGCAGAGCATCACTGTGCCAGCAAAAGCAACAGGCAGGAACCAGCCAGCTAGTTCTCCATGGCTACTCATTTTGAAGGCAAAGAAAAAAAATATCATCATAGCTGGGGAACATTACTTGTTTGTCTATTAATCTTCCACATCTCTGGAAATTAGGTGTAGATATCTAATTGTAGATATCTGCAAAGTAGATTTCTACATCTAAGCTAGTTATTCCAGCCATATTTCATTGTCTGTGGAGAAAAACACACACTTCTTAGGGCTCAAATTGTCAGAAGTATTTCAGATGTCTACTTCAGGGTAAGATGAATTGCCCCCTACATGTGCCATCAGCTATCAGTCATCTGCGCTGCAGTCTGTGTGGATTTTTTACAATAATTTGTTTAGCTTTTTTCCCTTACAGATTTTGAATCTAATTCTTCTTTCCACTCCACCAGTTTTATATCAGGATAGTTCTATCAACACCAGTTATTTCTGATTTTCCCTTGCAGAAGGGAATCAGTCTTAGTAGTCATCGAATATACAGCCATTGAGCTACATAGATTCTCCTGAAATGGATGTTTACTACTCCCACAGAGTATGTCTCATCATTGCCTGGAGTCAAGCCAGGATCCTTTTGTACAACTCGCAGTCCCTGTCATGATAGAGGAGCCAAGGATGTTTACAAAAAGCCAATCATAATTTTCACATGGAACTGTATGTTCTCTGTGTAATTGGCAAGCTTTGTTCAGAGATGTTTGAAGTTCACAGTCTCAGCTCGCCCTGCCATTAGCTCGTAGCTGTGGAAGGAGCTGTTCCATGCAGCCACTTAAGCCTAAATGTACAAAGCAAAAGAATTAATATAATGTCGACTGAAAAATGTAAATGCTGAAAATAAAGTGATAATAAGAAAAGCTGGAAAGGACTTGGCAGGACAGGCTGGCAACTGTTAGGTGTTTTGGCACAGGTCTTGAAAAATCTGTTTGAAAGGAAAAAAGGATTACCTTTTTCTAATAAAAAAACACCCAAGGAACATTCATTTAACAGATTCAAAACTTGGTATTACCTCTTTGCAGGCCATGCAGAGACAGGATGATAAAGTACAGTTCAATGATACAAATGAATAATAACAGTCATTAAGTTGTCCATTAAATGCCATTAGCATGTCCACTCAGTGCCAAAGTCTGACTGCTGAAACACTTGAATTTTTTTTTAGGTTAGGTCTTCGACCCATGTGTGTGATCATAACACCGCTTTAATGAAGCTAAACAGACTTACCCCAGGCATTCATCTGGCCCAGAAAAAAAAAAAACACCAAAAACCTGTGGTCAAACAAGGCTGAAGGCTGGTGTTTTGGTGAATGGCATAGACAATGACTGATGTGCAGGAGGACATGGAAAACCACCAACTGGTTCTGCATAAGTGGGAACACCCACATGGGCTGTAAACGCTTAAAAAGGAACACTGTTACAGTCACCATGTGCTCTGACTAGCTTTTGTGCCTGTGCACAGCTCACATGCAGTGGTTTTCCCAGAATAGGATATATAATTGCAATTAAAACTGAGGAGGTATTGTAGCTATGTTACTGCTCAAGCTTCTGGCCAGCAGACATGTACGCATAGAACTTGATACCTGGCATACTTCAAGATTCAAAAATAATCCTGTTGTGGTGTGCGTATGCGTTACCCATTTGAGAATGCAAACTTCTGGTGTGCTCAGGGACAGTGTTACACAATTTCTGATGGAGTACTCTGAAATGTAACAGGAGGCATTTTGCAAAGTATTTTCTTTCAGGCACTGGAAGATCAACTGTTTGTTTTCTGTTTGACAGGTCAACATGGTGATTGGCATTTTGGTATTTAATAAACTTGTTTCCAGAGATGGAATCCTAGATAAAAAGCTCAAACACAGAGCGGGGTAAGCAACAATTGGGCTATTTTCAACCATATTAAAGTTGTATCACCGATTTTCAGTTACAGATACTCACCAAAAATGCTTTTGATTGTGCTTTGAACTTTTATATCGTGTAACAGTGTGTCTAACAGATTCCATTCATCCCAAAAGCTGCTGTTGCATTATCCTGAGGGAATGCAACTGAACAAACTGAACATACTGAAACACAAGTACAACAGTATTAAGTTACTAATAATGAGGATTAAACAAATCTGAGCAGAGGTTTCACAAGAATATTACACATGTAAAGTTCTTGCAGGTAGGAAAGCAGTTTTATGAACTGTGTACTGAAAGAACCAATTATTTTTGTCTAGCTGTCCACTTTAATTACTATGGTGGGAAATGTTACTCATTTGTGTAAACTGTTATGAACTATATTTTACAGCATTATATGCCTTGCTGAGGTCATTGCTATTCTGCTATTCTGACTATGTGAAGAGTTTGCTTTTGTTCTTGCATCCATATCTACATAGATGTATGTTCCAAATTAGTGTAACAGAATTTCGAAGTAAAAAAACGTGTTTAAAAAGAAAAAAAAGGTAAATGGAAATTCTGTGTTACTAGTTATTTATTTGCATTTACATTCAAATTATGTTTGTTTTATCATGAGAAGAAAGGATTATGACAGTGGTGGTATCAGAAACTGTTTTTCAGTGGATGACAATGATTTGGAGCACTGCAGCAGCAAACCTAGATTAATTCTGTATTAGAGAAAAATATTTCACAAGCGCATCATCACCTTCTTAATGCTTATGAAAGTATATTTAAGCTTTGCATAATCATTGTTTACAGCTACATGTTCTAGTATTGTCTTTTGGGCCAGCTTGTAGTTACTACCACCAAAATCTGCATTTCTAGCCATGATAAGGAATGATATCTTTATTTTATGGTGTATTACTGCTACGGGTAACTTTATTACAGCTTCACTTTGAATCATTTTACCATTTCACTAACAGCAGCATTCCTAATAAGTTCAATTCATTGGTTAGATGAGCAAATTTATGATAAATACTTCAGCTGGTGTGGTTTGCATTTAATATTAATTCAATTAAATCTTTTTGGTTTTCAGCTCTTTCACCATTATTCTGACAAATATCTACCAAAAGCTTTCATTTTGTTTCTTCTCTTTTTCTCTTTTTACATTACAAAGTATTAATTTCTTAACCTTACTTTTTTCTACATTGCTTCATCAACATTCTTAACTGTGTAATAACACTGTTGAAATCCAGAGTATTTTAAAACTACCCAAATTATTGCAAGAGTAGTAATAACTTAGTAATCACCAATTCAAATTCACATCTGTTGGAATTCCAGTGATTTAAGGGGTTGAGGCAGCCACAAGTTTTGCTTTGTACATTTTCGAAGGATATCCAAGCTGAAATGCCATCATTTTTTTTTCCAGCTACTCAGTTGTCTGCTGTAGAAATCTATTTGCTTACAGTATACTTTCCTGATGAAACAAATAGCTTGCTTTCTAACACTGCACAACTTAGTAAAAAGTAATTTATTTTAAAGTAAATGGATAAAGAACTAGAAATTATTCTGTCAGAAACGATCCGGCTATTCTGGGGAAGCACGTAGATGCCCTCATCGGGAAACAATCTTAACATTTGTGATAGTATGAAATGGTGGCTTGGCAACAGCATTCCTTGATACTACTTGGCAGATGAAAAGTCTTGAGTCATTCTTTGGGGCATAGACATTGGTGCAGCATTTGATCTCCGGTAGAAAGGGCATTGTCACTCATTTCTCAAATTACCTCCTGCAAACCACGCTCAGGAAGGCAACTTCATTCTTTCTGGCAAACATTGGACTTACACCAGTCAAAAGTGCAGTCTAAAATTCAGCTGTAGAAATCATTTATGTAGGATTTAAAGCAGTGAATGGATCAAAATATACTAACTCCATATGGGTTTTTCCACCTTAATAAGCATATAGAGAATCAACAAGTGTCTTTGACGTGTATCAATCACTTTCCTGGCATAAGGGATACCGCACGCATATGCCCAGACAGAAAGATTCTATTTAGTCTATATACACATCAAGTTCTATTACTTGCAAGATCCAGAGCCAGTCTATAATGGCAAAGAGAATAATCCAGTCTGATAACGTAGATGTATTGCCAAGCAAAGACTGTTTTCCCAAGCTGAGGTTAAGCTTACCCAATTTTTCAAGTTGATTCATTAATGCAGATCTTTATTTGGTGTAAACTGGATTCACTGAGTTCTTTTCACACCCCATAGTCACCTTATACAAGGTCATAGTTCTCAATGTTTTTTTTACGGAATAAACCCTACATTTTTATGGAAAACTACTACACTTTTTTATGGAAAGTCATCATTCAGTTTATCAAAATGGAAAACACTGGAGTTCAACGTTGATTTGGGCAGTATGTTAAAAATCTTGTGAATGCTGGGTTTGGCAATAAAAGGTAGCTCTGTTGGTTGAAATAACTGGGACAAAACTGAAGTGTTACCTGTCTTCACCACGTTGAGCACTTTCCAGCCGGAAATAGGTAAAGCCCCCTTCCTGTCGCATCTCAGTCAGCTGTGGTAATCTCTGGATCTGATAGCAGAAAGAGAAAGAATAGCAAAAGTCTTTATGTAGTTGACTTAGGAAGCTGAATGCATGCTGTACGTAAAAGAAAATTTAAATTCCAGGTTTTGCCCTTTAACTCTTCTGACAGGTGCTGAGGTACAATTGTCCATACAAAATGCTTTGAGCTTAATGTTTGTGTACTGTGTTTTATTAAAGTGCAAAACAGGTCACCCTTTTTTAGTACCAACTGATATTTATCTCATCAGATTCCATACATTTCAAGCCCTGTATTCAGACCTTTATATGGCACGTATAAAATCACTCCAGATGTTAGTGGGCCATTCAGGTCACTAGTAAAAATCTGATTGTACAGTAAGCCCATACTGATTTGATGCTTGAATACTTTTTGCAGGTTTTGTTCCCTAGTAACGCTCTATAGTTGTACTGCTTCATACTCCTCCTTTAAGTGTCCTATACTCATTCTCAAGCAAGTTTGGATACAACAGGTCTGAATAGAGGGATTTCACTTTGTGTGTCTATCCTAGCACGTGCTTATGTTTACTTCAGTGTACTGAGCAGTTTTGATCACTGGACATTTGGGGCCTTTTTTAGCTTAAATGGAAGAAATAGAGTCTGCATGAAATGAAGCCCCATAGCATTAACATTTAAAGCTAACAATAATGTAAAGTACAAAGTACAGTTTTGCAACAACATAGAGCATTCATCCTGAGTAAGTCTACTTACTTTTTCTGCATGACGTCATATTTAAAAGCTAAATTTCAGTAGCAATGTTTTTTGGTGACAATTCAATATTTTGTTCTTTTTGTGGGTGTTCTGTTTGTTTGCAGTCAGATGAGTGAGCCTCATAGCGGTTTGACGCTCAAATGTGCCAAGTGTGGAGTAGTTTCAACAACAGCTTTGTCAGCCACCACCGCCAGTAATGCCATGTTAGTCCTGATCATTTACATCTTCTTGTTACAAATCTTATACAGTGCATGTGAGACAATAGTTTGATGATGACAACTGTGTTTGCTAACACTGTATAGAGTGCTGAGCATATTTAAATACTTTTTAACAAAAAGCAAAAATATTGCAACTGTGTTTATTAACTGAATACAGGATATTCTTTAGAACATAAAGTACCGACACTTACATTCTTATCTGTGATTTTCAAGTTAACTTGATAAAGTGCCATCCTTAAATATGTTTTATTTTAATAGTGAACTTTTACTAATTTTTTACAATATTAAAGTGCTGCTTTTCTTGTTCTTTCAATAGGGCATCCCTTTGGAGTTCCTGCGTGGTGTTGCCACTTCTGGCCCTGACTTGGATGTCTGCAGTTCTGGCCATGACAGACAAAAGATCAATATTATTTCAGATACTTTTTGCAGTATTTGATTCATTACAAGGCTTTGTTATTGTCATGGTCCATTGTATTCTCCGAAGGGAGGTGAGGAATGGCTTCCCAGTTTTCTAAAGGGCTGTGCTACTGTTAATCTCTCAACTGGTCTTTAACATTATATACAGCTTGCTCTGCAGAAATATGTTTCACAGAAAAAGAAAAGTATTTTATGGTGAGATGTAAAGGAACAAGTAAAAGATAGAGAGGGAAGATCAAGTAATACCAGGTGCAGAATGTTAGTTTCAGTGTAAAACTGTACCCATTTAGTTCATGCTGGCTTTTAATCAGTCCCAAGTTCAGTTTATTTTTAAGTGTTAGGCTTTCCCAGTATTGTGACTATGGGGAAATACTGACATCAATGTCCTTTTCCTGAAGGCCAAAAGCTATAGATTTTTACAGTCTCTAAAACTGATTCAAACACAAAATGATTTCTGCTTACACTGTCCCTGAAAGAGGACACAAGGAGATAAGGTGTTATGTTGAAGAAGATCTACCCTTTCAGTTCTGCAAACTCATTTACATAGTTAAGTTATAGAGACAGTGAGGATGAAGACAGATGAATGTTTTGAGAACAGCAAGGAAAAGCTAGTACCCCTGACCTGCCCTTCCCAGCTCAGTGTCACACACTGCAGAATTCGTCATCACTGAAATACAATGTCAACGCTATCACACAAGTACTCTTTCACCTGGCTCTGGTGACAATTTCCCTAATCTACCTAACCTGCTAACCAATCCTACATTTGTATTGAGATAGATCAGTCTGAGAGCAGTAACACAATGGCTTTGCTGGCAGATCTGTGGTAGTAGAATCATCTAGCAAAAATGAGCAGGAGGAGCTGGGCTGGAGAGCAGTAATCTGGTCCATCAGCATACCTATGCATTAGCCATCTATCAGCTTCAGGATACTCCATCCCTGGAAGTGTTCAAGGCCAGGCTGGATGGGGCTTTGAGCAACCTGGTCTAGTGGAAGATGTCCCTGCCCATGGCAGGGGGTTAGAATTAGGTGGTCTTTGAAGGTCCCTTCCAACCCAAACCGTTCTATGATTCCCTGATTTACCACCACAATGAACCAAATTACACTGTCTGCTATGGTTCCTTCTGATTATCAAGAGTTACTCAAAAGCACTTCAGGACTAAGAAACCAGGAAGATGTTTCAGGAAAGGTTTGTTGCCAATGCCAAGTGACAAATCTCACACAGTCGTTTCCCTTTCCACCATTCACACCCTTTAAACATTCAAACTCACTATATTAATGAAAAAGAATTTATGAGTGACATATCTTATTTCAGTCTTCCAGTAGTGTACCACCTTGCATGAACTTTAAATCACTATCACTATACTACACAATATACATACATGATTATCTTATCAAATAATTAAGTTTCCAATCCTAAGGAAAAAGCTTATCAATATCTTACATAAAATAGCACTTTCCATTGTGCTGACTCCCTTCTACTTTATTCAAGCTGTTGGAGGCTATGAACTTTTGTTTTTCTTAGTTTAGCAGCTTTCATAATGGAAGGGGCTTATGTTCTTTAATACCTTTTATATATTTTTTTTTTTTCAGGATAAAAATACGTGCAGAGTAAGACAGATAATAGTCAGGGGAAATCTATTTTATGTAAACTGTCTTGCTATGCCCTTATTTTCTACGGCATTTTCTTCCTCCATATGATTTACATCTGTGAAAGAGGGTATTCTCATCTGTAGAACTGAAAGCCATCATTTCATATATTCTTTTAGTAAAATGTTAAGACACTGTAACCATTTGTACTTAGATTCTTCAGTAGAAAAAATGGCAGTTACATACTGGTTATCCCATCTTGTGAAATTTTTATTCCCATTGGGATATATTAATAAGCCTGGAAAGGACATACCACTTCCCACTTATTGTCATAAGGAATCCTTTTGATTTCAAAGTATATATCTTTAGCTCAAGGTTGCAGATGAAACCTTCAAAAACAAAGCAGTATAAAATTATGAACTTTCGTAGACTCATAGAATATCTAAAGTTGGAAGGAATACATAAGGATCATCAAGTCTAACTCCTTGCTCCTCGTAGGACTACTTAAACCTAAATCACGTGACTAAGAGCATCATCCAGACACTCCTTGAACTCTGGCAGGCTTGGTGCCATGACCACTTCCCTGGGAAGCCTGTTCCAGTGATCAGCCACCCTCTCAGTGAAGAACCTTTTCCTAATGTCCAGTCTGAACTTCCCCTGATGCAACTTGATTCCCTTTCCTTGTGTCCTAATTCCATTTCCTCATGTCCTTTGTGAGGATGCAGAGAGGTTGTAGTGCATACCTGGTTATGAATCATTGATTTCATAAAAAAGCAGACCAAAATCCATGAGGAATTCCAAAAGTAACATAACACAGCATTGTATAAAATCAAAAATATTTGGACATTAAAATCTGCTTCAGTGCACTAATGCAGGAATTTATTTGGGAAAAAAATGTTTTAACTGCTTAAGATGAAATTGAACAGGCATCTTCCCACTATGCCCCAAGCCTTGAACTCAAGACATGTTTTCTACTCTAATGACAGCTATTTGCTGCAAATGCTTCATTCCCAGGGAACACTTCAATGTTGCTGAACATCTCATAGAAACATTCTTGTCTAACCCTACTCACAGGTAGGACTGTGGTGATAGAGGTGGAATTAGTCTTTTCTAGAAGTAAACTTAGTGTTGAAATTTGTAGGGTACCTTGATTTGAACCACTTTTAGAATCTTAATTGTGTGTAGGCAATCAGCTAGTTATGGTTTATTTTAATCACTCTTTTAGCAAATCACATATACATATCTCGACTAACTGCAAAGAATCATTATTTCATTTGACTACTTAAAGGAGTTGTTCCCACAAGCCAGTCTTGGCAGTTACACCTCCTGTTCCTAACACTGAAATTCTAGAAGGCATTTGGTAAAACAGCTAATTAATCTAACTACACAGTATTTTAAAAAATGACCTCAAGAGATTTCCCAATAAGGACCAAAAAGCACTTGGATATGATGTCATCCCATATCAAAAAGAGGAAGAAGTTTTTTCTTCAGTCATGACAATTTAGGCAGAAGTAAATGTACAGAGACAACTTATTCACTACCACTAGATTATCACGAGTCAAGATGATGATAGTGGTGGTGGAAGACAAAAAAGCCTGGGCATATTGCTGTTTGAACTCTATTTGACATAATATATTGAATCTTCTTTAGTCCTTCAGATATAAAGTGTAAACTGGGCAAAACATTTGAGGAACTAATTAAGATAATTTTTTTTTCATATGGGAAAAGAAAATGAATAGAATGTTTTTCAAGAACAGCAAAGTTTTCGTAAATTTTACAAAGTATTAAAAGTTGATGCACTTGAAACTTTTTTTTCAACATTTTTCAACAAATTGAAAGTTTTGTTTCAAAAATCCGTACGGTCTGCACTTATATAGACCAGTTTGCAGCAGCAAAGACATAATTGTTTACTGCAACAAGTTTCTCTGCATAAAGAGCTGTAACCCCAGTAAGTTATGTTTCAGTCTGGCTCTAGACAGCCTAGCTTTCTAGCTCCAGAGACCCTTAGGTGAGTGCAAGCCAAGGCAGTGGAGATCATGCACAGTGTGCAATGCAGACTTTACACTGCACAAGGTACCTCCCCGCTGAAAGAATAGACTGTTACTTTTGGTTTTCTGCAAAAGCATTTTGCTCTGCCAGTGCCTGTCAGGGAAACCCTGCCAACTTATTTGTCACTCTTGATGACAGCTACAAAGCTATCTCAGTTATAGCCTATAGGATTGATCTAGTATTTATAGCATGCCAGCACAGGCAAAACAATAATTCTGACTGTCAGGAAAAAAAATATGGGGTGGAATATATCACCATAAAATTTGAACAAAGACGAGGACAGCCCTGCTTTACTATGCCTTTGTTGTTGTTACATTACAAAAAAGACACAGACTTTTACAGTTATATATATATAAATCCCCCATTTTTGCTCTTAGCTATATTGCTATAAACATAAATGATGGAAACATTTTTTGCTTTCTTTAGTATGCTGTATTGAAGATCTTGTGTGACAAGGGCTGCATTAGGAAGCCAGGGATGTTCCCTGATTAAGACATACAACTAGAGGAGAACTACGTGATGTGTTGCGTCTATTTCTGCCCTCCATCAATTCAGAGTCCTTTGGAAAGAGATTAAATCTTTCTATACTTCTGTTTCCTAACTTCCAAGATAAATACAATACTTCTTAAGCATAAGACCTCTTGAAGACCATTTGTAAATTAGGAAAGAAAAATGCAAAATAAGAGTTAGATATTATGCTGCCTTCTTAGCTCAGAAAGCCTAGTCGGTTTTGGGTTGGTTTTCCTCTCCCTGCTGTTTAAATAGCTGATTGGCCGTTGGAAGATGGTGAGGTATGTGTCACAGAACAGAGCATGATAGGAGACATTAGCACTGAAGCTTCTCCATCAAAGCAAAACAGTTTGCCTGACCTGCTTGAACACAAGATGCTTTAAAGATAATTTGAATTGCACTGAGTAACTCGTGTTAATGCTGGTGATGGGAGGAACCCACAAGTATTTTCTTCTTTTGCTGTGCTCTGCTGACTAGAGAGCATTTGGATTAAATGCATTATTGGCATCTGAAGCCCACATTTCTGTATTGCAGGAGAAAAATAAAGAGTACATGAGTAGGGAGAGGGTAAGTTATAAAATCTTGGAGTTGGTTACTGTTGCTAAGGAAACCACTTCCCTGGTATCCACACATTTATCACATCTGTCTCTTCTGCTCTGCCTGGCTCTAAGAAAATCTTGTAACTTCATGTTAAAAGGCAGGGGGAAGAACAAGATTATATTTCAAAGGAAAATGTAAAGACAGTGCAGCCTTTACAGACTCAAACAAGTCTGAAGAAGCAGTTTAGAAAAATAAGATGGTATTTAGAATCAACTTTTCTGTGTCTGACATGTAAGGGCACCTAGAAGTTGCAACAGATGTCGATACAACAGATAGAGCCACATACAGCTACATTTGACGTTCCGCATGTTCAAATCATACGCTGCTTGCATGTCAAAAACATTGTAAGAAACATACACGTTTAAAGGAAACTGACATCAAGATTCACCCCTTTAGCACAGAAGGTAGTAAAAGTAGGACATGAGATTCCTGAGATCTCTGGAGATACGGAAGGAAGAAAATGAAGATACTGGGGAAGCTTCATGAATGCAGAAACCCCAAAATAAGGAGGCCCAGTGCATAGAGTGAGATCACACAGTCTGTTCTGAAATAATAATGCTTTGGGGTCAAGCATCATGAGGCTTGAGATGAGATTCAGCACATCTGGGGATGCTTTAGAAGGAGAGATTTTTTTGTGTGTGTCAAATGACTGTGACAGTGCTTACCCAGAAGTATAAAACTTCAAAGTGTGACCTGACTTCAGCATTGACAAAGTGAGAGAAGACTCGGATTAGGATTGCAACAACTGGGAGATGCCAAATTAAATTAACATCAAACACATGGAAAACCACAGCAAGTGGTTAATCAGAATCTGAGTCACAATACAGGTCAAGCACACTTTACATTACCACATGCGGGAAGTCTCAGTGTTCTGAAATCAATCCAAACCTTCCCACCTTTCTTCATTTTTCTTTCTGCTCTGTGTTAGTTTTCTTCCACCTGCAACAGTCGCTTATCAAGACTGCAGAGCACTCTTACCAATTTAAGAGTTGAACACTTTAAAAGGCAGGTTAATTAACACTGATAACATACAGCTGTGGGCTGGCTTCAGGGGCAGTGGGTTGGCTGACGTGGATAATGTGCAGCTGTGGCTGGTTCCTGCTAAGTGGTTAAATAGCTCTAAGGACCATATGAAGATGAGTACTGTACAGAGAGAGCCCTGGAAGGGGTGAAGGAGGCAGAGAGAAGAGAGCCCCAGGTGTAGACAAGAAGGGGAGGATGGTTAGAAGAGGAGCAGCGTGGACTGGCCTAAAGAGGTTGAAGAAACAGCATGGATAGTAGATGAAATTTTGAAACCTTGTGTGAGACTGGTGGTGGTGCCGAGGCATGATAGGGCTGGCGTGGCCTAGTAAAAGCCTTGTTGCAGCTGGCTAGTTTTGATAGCACTGCAGCATTATATGATTTTTTTTTTATTTCATCTTTCCTTTTGTGAAAGCTTTTAAACAGCTTGCAATAGAATACGATGTATTGAAAGGGGACAGCTTTTCATCAGCAACAGTTAATGAATTATCCTCTTCTGCTGTTCACAAAATGTCCATGAAGAGAATATTATTTTCTCCCTTTTAATTATTCTGAATAAGACATTAAGTAATTTCTACAAATAATAAATGGAATGTAGTTATTTGTAGGTGTTCTGTTGAGAGTACTTTCATATTCAAACAAGCAATGATATTAGATTTTGGTTTTTTATTAGAGACCACCTAAGTTCTCATTTGCAAAGTCACACTTTGCAATCAGGTTCCTAACACAGATGCTTGCATTTCTGGAATCAAAATTCACGTTTTAAAATTTTGCGTTCAAAAGTTGCTTTGCTGTCCTTACTGCGTTACCTATGAGAAATCAGCAAAATGTGTCTGTATCCTACTGTTGGCAAACAGGAGCTGCATTTTTCTTTTGAATGTGCTTCTCAGTTGAATTACAGCTTTTTGACAAGAGTTGCATAACAATATTTACTTAGACATACTTTCTGCCCCAAATCAAAGTAAACATAGATAATTCTTCAAATATATATGTGTTTTAGGGACAAATCTTAAAATTTACTTTATGGATCATATTAGTAAACAGTAATTTCTAAGTTCCTTTTTTTTTTTTTTTTTTGTTTCAAGAAACCACACTCTGTGCAAACAGTCCAATTTTCTTCTTTTGGTGCTCACACTGAAGACATTTACCTGATCTGAAGAGCCTCACTCCTAGAAGACATATATGAGACTCCCTGTAACATGGAGTTAGAGATTATAACTGGAATCATTAACATATTTTGAATTGACTTATTCTTTAAAGTATGATTAGGAGAGCACTATGTATCAGATTGTAGCAACTGTTAAAGAACTGTCTGTCAAGAATCTTACACATATCAAGCAGAAGATACATATTTTTTTTTTTTTTTGCAGTGGTTAATAGTACATCTATTAATCCTGCTCTCAGACTTGTACTAAACTGAAAGAGAAGGCAAAGCCAAATCCTATGACCCAAGATAGATTTGACTTGACTGCTAGTTAATACCGGTCATAGACAAATGTGGTCTTGATTTGATAGACTGACAGACTTTGCCGCGGCCACAAAATACAGCAAATATATGAAATGGTGGAAATAAGTTTACTGCTTCTGATTTCTTAAGTATGCTAAAGAAAAGTCATGTCTTGTATTCCATACAGTTTAGTTTATTATTTAATAGGAGTAGAATATATGATGTTGCGCTACAATCAGTATAAGATACTGTTTTCACAGGTTCAAGACGCTTTCAGATGTCGACTGAGAAATTGCCAAGATCCAATCAATGCAGATTCTTCAAGTTCTTTTCCTAATGGACATGCTCAAATCATGGTTAGCTTTTATTTTCTTCTTTAACTATTAATTTAGGATTCCTATCCAAAAGAAAATAACTTAGTGCTGTACATGGCAAGTATGCACAGCTGAAATATTAACACAATTCTTAAGCGTAACTCTGTTTAGGTCATTATCTGCTTGCTTAAATCTCTTAGTAGGCTTTAAATTATTGGTGTGATCATTTACCGGAGCACAGTGAATTAGTGTCTTCCACCAGTGTTCTTTATGACAAAAGACTCTTACATAACAGAATGAGAAAGTAATCTAAAAATACACTGTGACTTTTTCTGCTGTTGATGTAAAGAGCACTGATGTGTTTTAAGAGTTCTCCCTTCATGGGGCCTTGAAAAATGTTCCTCTCAAAGTAAGTCAGACAAGGAGAAGATGCTAGAGATTCTAGAGGGGGAGTCTGTTTAGTGGATTGGATTAAGGAGATTGTCAGTGGCTCAGTATGCCAATTTGGATTTACTAACATTGTTAGGTGGTATATTTCAACGACAATTTGTCATTGACTGTAATGAGGACAGGATCAGGCCCTAAAAAATGCAAGCCTCAGCAATAAGATGCCCTTCAAAAATGGTGACTCAGAAAGAATCCAGCCTTTGGGCTTCACAAGAAAGAGATGAGTTTTATTAAATATTTTTCATGTAATAAACTTTTTGTGGAATTAAAAATGTAATTAAAAATTGAATTCTCGAACAGGATAAATAGTTTTGTGTAACTAGGAAAAGTGTGCTTGGATTTTCAACTGTAGAAATTCATTCTTAGCTCTTACAATTCATTTTTGCCTGATAAAATAAATATTAGCTGTTTTCAGGGAGTACAAAGTTTTTAGTAGCAAGGATGGACAGAATGTTATATAACAAATAACCACTTCATAACAAATTAATGAAGTTTCAGACAGGGTGGACTAATTAGGTTACTTATTCACAGTAATTTGTATTGCAGGCTGTTTTTCATACTTCTGTTTATAAAATTACTATGAAAAGCTTCCTTAAAGATGATCCTTCGATGAGATGTAGAAGTTACTCTTCCATAATCATAAAAAATCTATACACTGTATCGTTTTATTAAAATTATATACCCTACTTCCACCTATTTTATTTTATTTTTTCTGGTCAGGCAGCATACTTTGAAAACCACCCAGTTATACTTTAGGAAACTTTGTAAAGCTCTGCTGTTGTAAAACAATACACTTCACCTTCTCAGCAACAAGAAACCACTTTTAAGAGACTATGACTCTGTAAGTAGGACATTTTGGAAGCGCTAGTTGGCAAAAAGGTACTGTGGTTCAGTTTTCAATTAATAATGGCTGTCCTGTTTCGTTGTTTCTTGTTACAGACTGACTTTGAAAAGGACGTGGACATTGCTTGTCGGTCAGGTAAGAACACTGACAGAGTATTTAGCCAGCAAAAAGAAGTCTTGTGCTATTTCCTTATGAAATAAAAGCCAGAAAAATACCAGTGCTTAATTGTTTACAGAAAATATTTATAATATAAACAAAAAATCTATGCCACTGTACAAATACATTTATTTCATTTTTTTTTTTACAAAAGCTTTTTGCTAGAATTCAGCAGTTGGGAAGCAGCCAAAGGTGTGATTGTCTGTTAGAAAGCAAATGGAAGGAGGGAAGTTTGGGAAGGAAGATTAACCTTAACGCAAAAAACTTTCCTCGCCCTGGTACACATGCAAATTTGAAACAGTCATTTTGCTATCAAAAAAATATACAAATACAATATACCTTAACAGCTATGCATATGGAAGATGCATCAATTGGTGTTCAAGAGGGTGAGTTTTTTAGGACTCTAAGTGAAATCAACAGTAGCTTAAGCAACATCATATCAGGAAAATGAAATTTGATTCCACTTCAGTGGAAGAAGCTGGGTTTTTTTAAAGACACTTCAGTGGTGTGATCTCTAAGTAGTCAGCTATATCTGTTTCTGCGTATTAAAAATAGCACAATTTAAGCAAGTCACTTGCCAGTCTTTCTTAAATAAAGTATAAAATAGATGACCATTTAAACCCTATAGACATTTTTAATCTAGGAGATATTCTCAAATGACAGTTCTTCCTAGGGAGGCAGTCTTGCCTAGATACCCTCCGTTTTCAATGAAGAGAGAAAGAGAGAGGCGGTGTCCTCTCCACAGGGTGAGTCAGGGCAGCAGCCCGAGTTGGCTGTTCTGTGTCACCCACCTGAAGGACACCGCCTGCCTGTGCTGGTTATATGGGGAGCCAAGAAGGCAGACTTCATTACGGGAAAGTTTGAGTTTCCAGTCGCTCATCCTTAAAACACTGCCAGTTTGGTTTCTTGCAACATGGCAATAGTTCCTCCACACAGATTAGTTTTAATATGCACAGGTGTTTTGAAGGAAGCAGGACCGTACACTGTAATGCAAAGGTATGTCTGCCACCATCCAGTGCAGACAAACATCCAGCATCAGTGCATGTAGCTCCTGCTCCTTACAGTTGCCAACACAGCTCTGCAGCACAAAGAGCCCTGTCAGCATCGTCCTTAAGGAGATGGACTTTGAATACATTTATGAACAGGCTTTACTAGATAAATGTTCAAATGCAGTTTCTTTTAATGAAAGTCTTAAGATAGGTCACTGTTCGAAGTGTCTTAATAAGTGTGCTAGGAAATAATGAAACAGCCACACTGAGGTTGGGTATTTGTGCACTGTTGTTCAGTGGTAAATTGCTCTTTTCATAATGGAAAAAAGAGGCAGTTCTGTGTGAGGTAGGAGAGCAGGATGCCTTATGAGGTGCTTGCTGTGGAACATGGCAGTAAACTGACAGGTACCAGGGTATCTGGGTCATCAGAGCCCTCAGGCTACCAAAAGGGATGTAAATGTAACATCTGAGATACTTCAAGTTGTCTTATTGTCTCAGCCCATGAGCTGGATTCTATTGCACAAACTAGCACTGGTGAACTAAAATATTTTCAACTGGGGCAAGAAAATCTTTGCACCTAACTGGAATAAGCCCTGTAATTGGTTGCTTTAATTTTTTTCCTTATCTATCCTTTTTCTTTCATTACAAATGGTGAATTATAGACTTATATTTATTTTTTAAGATCAATAACTGTGATTTAATAGATGCTTTGCTTTTGAACGCATTCTTCAGTGCTCCTGGAAATTTTGTATTCTATGACATGATTAATAACTTTTACATGTGGCACTTACCGCAACAAAAAATTGCTGGGTGTTGCTACAGATTTGACCAGGAAGGTTTAGGCCTACAACAAAAGTGGATTATGGCTGTTTTATGAGACATGTTTATATCCTTTATAACCTTTACAGGTGCAGCAAAATATGTCTTCCTAATACCAACAGAATTTCATCCCAATGTGGTTACTTTTTCGTCACTTTTATTTAAAAAACAATTTAACACAGAAAAGCTTTAAAAAGTCAGTGAAAAGAAACATTTAGGCTCTCAGGAACATATGTTCATAGTTATAATCTTATGGTAGGTCATTACAATGGATTGACAACTTGATTCTGCCTTACAATCTGTTTGACATTTTCCGGGAGGTTGTGTGGACTTAATAATGGCAGTACAGATGTCGTAGTGAAATTTTTTTGGAAACCCTTAATTGAGTTCCACATGGCAGGCTTTTGCTTAAGTTTCAGGTCACCTAAGATCTATGTAAAACAGTAGAAATAGATGGAGTGTTTTCAATGTATATAAGTGGCTGAGACTTAGTCAGACATCTGTGTCCATTATACATGGCAGATTGAGAGATGTTTTCATAGAAAAGAAACCACAAACCCTCTCAAAACAATATTTATAGAACAAAAGTTATTATGTGGATAGAAAAAGAGTTAAGAAGATGCATTGGTAAGGGGAGCGCTGCTAAATAAAGCCACCAGAAAAAGCAGCATTAGGCAGACACAGTTTCATGTTGTAAGAATTCTGTTCTCTGGACCCACAGTTCTGCATAAAGACATCGGACCTTGCCGAGCAGCTACTATAACAGGAACACTTTCTAGAATTTCACTAAATGATGAAGAGGAGGAGAAGGGACCAAACCCTGAAGGAATGAGCTATTCTACCTTGCCTGGAAACATCATCTCCAAAGTCATCATCCAGCAACCAACAGCTCTCCACATGCCTATGAGTATGAGTGAACTGGCCAATCAGTGCTTGAAAAAAGACAACAGTGAGCTGCGGAGGACTGTGTATTTATGCACTGATGATAATTTGAGAGGTGCGGATATGGACATAGTCCATCCTCAAGAGCGGATGATAGAAAGCGACTATATAGTCATGCCCCGGGGCTCAGTAAATACCCAGCCATCACTGAAAGATGAAAGCAAAATGAATATAGGCATGGATACGTTGCCTCATGAAAGGCTGTTGCACTACAAAGTTAATCCAGAGTTCAATATGAATCCCTCTGTAATGGACCAATTTAATATCAATTTAGACCAGCATCTTCCCACCCAAGAACATATGCAGAATTTACCATTTGAGCCCCGCACAGCAGTGAAGAATTTTATTGCCTCAGAGCTGGATGACAATGCAGGATTATCAAGAAGTGAAACTGGATCCACAATATCAATGAGCTCTTTAGAGGTCAGTGGTTGCATAAACAAATTGCATGCTCTGGTGTTCTAATTATATGGTAAGACAATAAATTGTGTCTTGTTCGAAGGGGTGAAGCTAATGTTTTATTTCAGTATAAATTACTGTTTGGGATCATACACTGTTTTTCACTTTTCTCATATTATCAGAAGCGTTATAGTAAACAAGATAAAAGTTTCAGAGCCAGTCTGTATAAAACTGTATAGTTCTGGAAATTTAACATTCCACACAACTGCAAAGGATTTTGTGACCTACCAGGTAAAGTCCACTGGAAAATACTGTGTTGCTATGAGAAGAAAAACTATTCCTGTGAGATAAGAGTGATAATCATTGACTCTACCTGCAAGCACATGCAGTTGAAAATATTTGCCATTTTATTGCTGACAATCATATCTGTCTCAGATATCATAGGTCTGATTCTGCTCTCACTAGTGTAAATCTGGGATTCTTCCATCCAACAGTTCATCATTTACTGATTTAGGGTTTTTGCATGTGTGTGCAGGCATTAATATAACTGATGTGTGCAATAGGTACAGGTGGTCATCATGTGGAGTATGCTAGATTCCAGTCAGATCACAAAAGTGAACTGAAAAACTTTTAAAAGGGATCCAGTTCATTACTACAATCTTTCTGTGGGATTTAAAGATTATAAAAGTGAAAAATATTTGCATCATTTCTGAAGACCTAAGTGTCAAATACTGCCATTCCTATTAAACTCTTACGCAAAGTCACTAGCAAGGTGGAGTTAGTTTCATACTTGGGCCTCCTTAAGAACTAGAAATAAATTTCACCAGCATTTCAAATATTATGAAACACAGCATTTGGTGGGAAAGAAAAAGACAATGAGAAAAATATGGTACATACTTACTCTCTGAAAGAAGTTACAGATGGAAAAAAATTCTACTGTATGTGCAAATTTGAAGCCATTAGCTATTGCTCTACAGTGTTTGGACCCACTTGTGTAAGGAAACAGACTTTATCTGGTTTTTAATTTGTTATAACTGTAGGTGATACTTCATAAACAGGGGATATGGTTATTTCTTTTAAAATTGAGTTTAAGTTTTGTGTGTGGATCGACTGAAAAGTTTGGGCAGAAGATCAGATCTTAGTTTCTTTTAAAGAGATGTCTTTACAAGCTTTGAAGGTGAAATATTTTCCATGCTGTTCATATTGTGTGTGTAGAATCATAGTTTTTTACAAGACATAATTTAACAGAAAAAAAATAATTTAAAAATGAAGTGTGGGGCTTTGCAAGTAATCAAATAGTATCCACTTTTTGCTTGTTAAAGTGAATGTGTATAATCTTGCAACAAATCTTCAAAATTATTTCTACAAGGTAGTTTAAGTGCTTGCCCACTCAGTACTCAGGTGCTTTCAAAGCAAGTTTGCATTGTTACAGAAGTTACTACCCTCAGCTCAGGCATATTAGTTAATAAATCTTAGGTGGTACACAGAAGTTCTCCAATTTAATGCAACCGCAGAAGCAGGATAGCTAAGGTCACTTTCCTGTAGTATCCTCTCCTACCTATCTACAATACTATCTTTGACATACTTTTTGTCAGGTATAGAGACTCAAATCCAGTCAAGATTGGGCATACAGGTGAAGTATCTAGGGAAGGTTCAGAATTCCATAAGAAGGTAGCCATACCTGCCACTATACCATCCACTCCCCCTGAGGTCTACATTACCCTGTGGTAATGCCTATTTCTTGCCATTGGTGATAAAGATCATCTAGGAGACCTAAAAAAGAAGACGACCTTGGTTGTAAAAATTGGGAGAATAATTACTTCATCTTACACGGAATTCAAATTCCTGAGGCCACTTTGGAAAATGTATCTGAAAATCTAGGAGTATAATGTACTGCTCCATTAGAGTTAATCTTTTAAACTGTATTTGTATCAGCTGCGTTTGTATCAAGCTTACCTCTAAGATGCGATATAGACACTAAATCTGAATCACCCTTCTGTATAACATTTTTTATATTCAGAAGAGACTACTAAGTACATAACAGAAAATATTAAAATATGGTAGTAAATATTTAGTCTCTTCTAACTTGGTAAACATGGTAGGTTTAGAAAGCTGTATTTTCGTCCAGAAAGCTGTAAAGCGTTATGTTATTAAACCTAACCAAACCTAGCTTAATTCCACATACTAGGAAAAAAATAGATATTAGGGTAGATCAGATATGAAGTGTTTTGGCTTTTGTGTCTGCCTTTGTTGTTCTCAAAACTACTTGATTATATGTGGCATTACTTCATCTTTTGGAAAGGATGTGCTGAAACGAATTGAAGATAGGAACATGAAAAAAATTGTGCACGTAAGAAAATCAGAGTATCAAGCAGATCCAGATAAACAAATCCAGCCAGGTAAAGAATGTGTGGGCTTATGTATGCACTGTGTAAGAAGCAAGGGCTGAGGTAAAGCCCTAAAATGCTATTGACTAGAACTGACCAGCTGGATTAACTTTTATTGTTGCCATAAAAAATCGCTTGCCCTCCCTTCTTTGTTTCAAAATATTTTTGATGTTCAGTTCAATATAATTTTAGAAGATTTCAAGACCTTCAAAAGGCAACACTTTGTCAGACGCTGTGGAGCAGCAAAACCTGCAGCAGGACTTTCAAGAGCATTCTGTCGATGTTTTTCACACAGGGCATGACTAGATCATCTCTAAAGGTAAAGATCCTGAGCAGTAGGAAGCCTCCTTCTCCTATCAGCTCATGCTGCTGTCCCACCAAAAGTCCAACATAAAAAACCATGGGTTTCTGCTCTGTAGGGAAAGTTTCCCTTTCATTTCTCTGAAGAAACAGGTGTCCCAAGACAGGTGGTAGAGGCCTCCTTTTGTGTCGTATGCATAGTACAGGCAGTTGGGTTCCTCAGCTGTTTTCCACTTTCCACTTTGTTTCCACGTGTTTTCTCTGGAATTAACATATTACTATCACTTTGACCTTGTAATTATACATTGCTTATCAACTGCCATGTGATTAAAATGCACTTAGAAAGTTGTGACCTATGTTAACGCAGTTCTTCTTTTTTTTTTTTTTTATTTAAACTCATGGTCAGTAATTATTAAGAACATACTAATGGGAATAGCTGACGTGGTGGTTAGAGATTTGTCTTACCAGAATGCCGTAAAATGTTGTATGATGCATTTTCAGCCAAGATCTAATGCAGCTCTCATTTCACAAGTGTAATTATGAATCTACAAACATTTGAAGTCGCAAAAATACTGCAGGCATAACTGTTTGCAACTGGACACCCAGTAGAATACAATATATCGATCTACCTATTAATATACAATAGTTTTTATTTGTCCACTCATTTTATGGTAGATGCTAGTCTTTGTGGCCATAAAACTGAACCAACAGAATTAGAGAACACTCTAGAAAATATAAACCCTTAAGTTTTTTTCACATTGTAAATGACATTTTTTCTTTTAAATTTAATTTCCATCTTACTAATGAAACACGAGAATATTGTGTTTCAAGGAGCCAGTTTAGAGAAAAATATGCATTATTTTTCAAAGAATTCAATATGTTTGGAAAATTTAGTTTCTGAGTAACATTCTTACCTTCCTAAATTAATTAAATCAATTATTTTTTGTATTATTTTGCATATTTCAAGAGATGATCAGCCCTTAGGACAATATGTTTCTATTCAAATAATTAGAAACTGTACATAGAGATAAACACATAGCCAGAAAAACAAAGCTTTCAAAAAATGAAGGCTGAAATGTCAGGTCTTGCTCATGTTCTCTTCTGTTTAGACTTTTTGGTCATTATGATCATTGGATATGGATATTTTGGAACACAGCTATAGTATAAGCACAAGAACTAATGTCCTGACTTTTAACTCTGCAGGGAGGATCCATCATCCCCACCATTAGGTATCTAAATGTAGGTATTCCCCTTCTATTATGGAAAAAGACCTTTTCAAATTTTGGCTCACCTTTAGAGTCAGTGGACAGAAATAGGCACTTTTAGGCCACTTTCAGACATCTGCTCCAGGATTAAGTAAATCACATGCCTTCAGTGCAGGTGTCTCTCTTCAGGTGCCATAGAGGAAGCCAGAAAGAGTAGTTCAGACAAAAACATCAAAAATGTTAATGACCTAAATTTAGTCATATGAATCCTACAGTGTCACAAATTTTATTCTAAAACTTTTTTCCTAGTTCTTATACAAATTTTATTCCAAAACTTTTTTCTAGTTTTTATATCTACATATTTTTTACTAAAACAAAATGCTTAGTTAGGAACAATCAAATACCTTATTATATATGGAATAATTTCAGTTTTCAAAAGATACTCTAAGAATGCCATAATATTTACATTTAAGTATTGCTCAGATAAGTAAAAATGTAAGGATCTGCAGATTCCTAATATGTAAATCAGTAATTTTTTTTTATTAGTTGCATGTACCCATCAGTACTTATGCAATTATAAGCACAGACAGGAATATTAGTATATCACAGAGTTTCTTAGGAGGAGTAATTGAACATCTGGCTAATCTCCTGCACATCCATTATATGCGTGGATTAAAACTGGCTTTGCTACCTTGGCATCAAAGTGGCTTGGAGTGTGCTCTTTCAGTTCAAAGTGTTTTGATTTTAATGAAGAAAGCACTCTCAATACACTCTTTTGGAATGTTTTTTGGTTTGAAAATGTACACTCAGTGGTGTGCTCATTAAAATGAAATTACTTTGAAGTGAAGTAGTGCATTCCCAGCCACTTAGATGCAGGGAAAGGTCAGGAGGTTTAAATGCAGAGGAAGAAGCTGATCTGTGCAATGTATCTCCAAGTAATTTATTTATTTTTATTGTGCAAAAAAAAAAAAAAATGCAAAGGGGAGTGTATACCTGCTGCCTGACTATGCAAGGACACTTACATCGTTGCCTTTGTGGAAAGAGAATGACAGGTTCTTTCAAGGGAACTACGGATAATGTAATGTGAACAGAAATGAAAAACATTTGGAAGGAGTCAAAGACTTAACTATTATAAGAGGAAGGACATGGAAAGACAGGCACTAGAAACATGTATTAAAGGGAAGAAAGAGCATCAGCTTTAAAAGAATGGGAAGAAAATTATTTCCCAAATTGTTTGCCATGTAAAGGACTGGAATTCTTTTTCCAGTCTCCTCTCTTCTTTCTTTAATCAGTTGCTGCTCTGGGATCTTTATGTGGAGTAAGACATAAAGCTCTTAGATTGGAGGTTGATTTCACGACCAAAATAATCCTTCTGTATTCATTCATGAGAGCTCTTAATACATTCAAAGATAGTAAACTCCAGAGGTCCTTGGCCAAATTGTTGGTGGGGGACTTCAGGAAATAAATACTGTTATGGCTGAGAAAATAAAGGGGTATGTTAGAGACAGTGAAGTGTAAAGAAGAAGTAAAGGTACTGATAAAGAAGAGAGAGAAGACAGACAGACGTGCCAAAAAAAATCAAAGATAAAAAAAGATGGCAGAAATGGAGAAGAAGCTTAAAATGAAAGCATTAGGAAGAATGAAATAAAAGTATTGGGGAAGGAACAAGGTCTAAAATAAAAATAGAACAGGAAAGGAGAGAAGAAATATGCAGTTAAAAGAGTCGATCTGGTCAATAAAGTACCAGAGCATCAGGAAGAACAAAAGCAAAATGGTGTGAAGTCATTTTGATTTATGATATGAGAAGTAAAAAAAGAGAGAGAGAGAGAACAAAAATAGAGACGAGCACCACAGCAATTTCCTCTTTATCATGTTTCCACATTGCATTTATTTTCAGGCATTCTGTATCTCAGATTTCTATTCCTCCCGTTCCTCATTTCATTCTTCACTAAGCTGTGGAGGCAGCTCTTGCCAATTTTGTGACTCTCAGGAAAATGAAGTCTGGTCCTATAACAACCTTCTCTTCTCTTCATTTGAGGGAGTAGGTCTCAGATTCATCTGACTTCAGAAATTGATGCAGCTTATTTTCAGGTTACTATACAGGAGTGGGGGTAGAATCAGGCAGACTTGTATCTGGTAACTGAATAGGTAAAGAACCAAAATTTTAGTCAGTATTATGAAGTGTAGCATATATTTCAGTCTTTATATTATAAGCAGCTATCATAGCTATATAGGAGCCTTAAGAATCATATTTTCAGTTGTTTGCCTATTTAAGAAATGCTACATTTCCCCCCAAAGTCTTCAGAAACACAAAGCAAGTAATTTTGGTTGATTGAGTAAATACATATGCAGTTTAACCTATCAAAAAAGGGAGCAGAAAAACAGAATAATTTGCCAGAAGTTTTAAACTGAGAGCACTGAAGCTATGTTTGTGCTGTGTGTTGATGTGCTAAATTTGCTAGCATATTTTAAAGATTTAAAATTCCATATTAAAGAGTTAATTCATTTTTTTCATTAAAATTTAACCTCATGTTACGAACTAATAGCCAACGTAATCTCCACTTCAGAAACTAAGGGTTTTTTCAGTTATATACAGAAAAAAGGCAATTTACATCAAAACTGTCTATCCACATTCCACTTTTATATCTCTGAGGGCCAAAAATATTTTTCCCTTAATTTTGTTCTGGGAAAAAATCCTCCCCAGGCTAAGATCTTGCATGTTAAATCTAATCTCAGAGTGAAATTATAAACTGCTGATAATAAGGCTTTATACTAATGGAAGCATGGTTTTAGCCCTCACTATAATATAGTATCTCTGGTTTTAATTATACTTTGCACAACGCAATGTATATTCAGGAGTATCTATGTAATTAATCAGGTAGTGCTCTAATACAGACTAGAATAAGGAGAAAACCCAGCATTTGCCATTTTACAGAGATGGAGAGGGATTTTATTAGTCATTGAGTGAGAGCAGCTCTTTCCTGGTACCAGCAGATTAGTGCATGGTGGTGTATGGAAATTATTATTCAGTATTCTATTTTTGTCCCTCAGTGAGCAGAGTTTAAAGTTGCTTGGAATTACACAGAGGAGCTATACATGATTAGCACAAAGTAAAATTGATTTTAAATAAATTACTGCTGCAAACCTCTTTTCAGAGTTTCACTTTGGTCCTGGCATGAAGAGTGGGGGGTGGATATCTTCACAAAATGGGTTTTATCAATTAAGATCAAACAGCTGTAGAAATCAGAGACAGAAAAAATCTTGTCAGGTCATCTCTTCTATCAATGCAAGAACATTTTCTGCAGTGCATTTCTCTAATGCATAGTCAAACTTCACTTTCAAGGCTAGAGTAAAGGATCTCCACTGTTCTCTTTAACAGATTATTGCATAGTTACATAAACTTTCTTTATTCCCAACACCGTTTCTGAAATGTTCTTTTTTTTTCCTTTTTTTTTTTCAGAATTACAACTTTTCAGATTTTTCTCACACCAGCTTTGTTTATCAGTGTTTATATCCTTCTAAGGTTTCTCAACAATCTTCTGTGTTTGCCTTTTCCAGAGCAAACGTCTAAACAAGCTGTATCACTCTTATCCTTTCTTCTTGATCCAGTGTTATTAACTCTTTAAAAGTACCATTTGCTGCCCGCCTCTGAAATTTCCCTGGTTTACAGAAATGAGTTGGCTCCTGTTAGAGCAGGGTGCCGATGCAGAACTGTCACCGGAGTTGTTCCGAAAGGGCTGTTTCCACCCTTGCCCACTCAGAGACGTGACCTTTCTTTCATAGCACTTGCAGTTGTGTATGTGTTGCAGTTCACTACTTACCCACACCCCTCATTTTTTTCAGAATTACACCAGTTAACCCTCTGCCGCTGGATAATTGCATGTGTCCTCAGTTTTTTAGGCAGTCTCTTTATTAGTTACCCTTGCAGGTCTCCAATATTTAGGGCTCTTCAGCTTGAAGAACAGATGACTAAGTAGTGACTAGGGAACGATTATTCATATTTCCTATAGTATAAAAAACAGGAGTATCAAGTGAAATGGCAAAGGGATAAACAACATAATTTCCTTTGTCATGTTATGCATATTTAAATTGTGGAATTCACTACCCCAGCACATTTTAGATGTCAAAATTAAGAATAATTATAAAACATGATTAGACTAATGGAATGATGTAAAAAATATTACTAAGCTCAACAGAGTAAGGTCTTCCCAAGGAAATTCCCAGACTGCTGAAGAACCAGGGAGGGTATTGTAGCAGAAATGTCACTTTATACTTGCCCTTCTCTCTATCATTCTTGAACCATCACTGCAGAACCTGGTCAATTACAAAATACTAAAATGAAGCAAGTCATAGATATTATCCTTTACAGGTATTTGTTATTTATATCTACTAACGTTAATACTCAAGTGGATGTCCAACTAATCCTTGAAAGAAACACCAGCATCCAGTCTAATTTTTATGTCAGCTAAAATCATTTTCAGTTTTAGTGGTGGGGAAAAGCATCAGCTTTTTGAAAAGGAACATACTGGTGTGACCAGTTCAGCAGCTCATTTGATGCATGAGATTTTTTTTTGCCCTTACTCAACTTCATTCAGCTACTGGCTTTTGCTAATTTAAATTATACCAGATGACTCATTTCTGAAAACACTTAGGTATGTATGGAAAACCCCATTTTTCTCAGCCTGAAGAGACATAACAAACTTCATATAAGAAAAAATGTATAAAGTGATTATTTGCATGGTTTAGGCTTGTATATCATACAGAAACTATGAGAAGAATTTAGTAAAATGACAACTTCCAGTTGGGACCAAAGGGAAACTATTCCATCCTTATGAGATTCACAATGACTTCGTGCTTCTGCCTATGTTCCCTCTCTCAGAAAATAACACTGCGGTCATTTCAAGGCAATGATGCAGTAGCCAGAAGGACCTGATCCTGTACCTAGTGGTGTCAGTGACAATACTGTAGAATCACTTTCATGATCAGCGTACTTTGTTTTTCAGAAACTCACAGAAACTTTCAGAAACCCCGATACTCTTTGGATCTTTGTGACAGTTGCGTACGTTTTGTGTTTTAGGAGACTAGATTCTGACAGCACTTGTGCAGTATTTCACCATATGCAGCCACGGAAAAGTGAAGCACAAGCACAGAGCAGATGTTTTTTACTGCATAAATTTAAAATAGATGTGTTTGTGATAGATTCTTATTGAGCCCTAGAAAAAATCCTAAGGTAAACCTGTAGTATGACCTGTTTGGTGTGATCGAACAGAAAAATTGCAATAGTTATGTCTTTCTGACAATAGCTGAGTTAGATATATTGCAGTCTGTTAGATATGTCTTTTTACCATCTAAACAGTGGTAGAGTTGTCTGGCTGCAAAACCTAATAACCCAGTTACACCAGGAATATTTTCACTGTGCTCAAGCAGACTTAAGGCAAAATACAAAAGCTCCAATTTTATACATCACAGTATCCAGCAAACTACACATTTCTTAGTAAATTTTCCTTCTCAGTCAGACTGTTCAATGACATCAGATTTATTACTGAACTGTAGCTTAAAAATAGCTTTTTCAAGCATTTTTCAAAGCTAGTCCTGTAAACTTCACCTCATTATCTGCTGTACATATTTCTTCTTTTGTAACCACTGAGCCTCTACAGTGGTAGATATGCTCTAATTGTACCTTAAAAATAGATCCCTCATTAAAAATACGTAGATTTCTTCAGGTGCTGATTTACTGTGTAACGATGAAGGGCTATGTCAAAGGTACACTTGTACCGTGGCCCTCATAATATGAGTGAGAGGTAAGAATTTGCTTTTAAGAATTTGGGCATTACATCCTCATATTTTTCTTACCTCTTACTTGTTGTTTCCATGTTCTCAGGATACTTATTTTTGCAGAACTGTTTATTTTTAAATACTCTGTTTAATGTGTGCTACATTAAGCCAAGCCTTGCTGATGAAAGATAGCTTCTCCAAAGCTTGTTGTTGGTTGTTTTAATTGTATTATAAACTGTGCTTTTATACTGCCTCCCAGCTCTTTAGGCACCAATGTGTTGACAATACTACAGTGACAGTCTTCATATTATTGTGGATTGGAGCATCAAAATTTTACTACAAAACCATAAGCATGTCAGAAAGTGGTATTATCAAGAGCTCAGACACCAAACGTTTTCCGCTTTCTACACCTAAAAGACTTGTAAAATTATTTCTTTCAATTGCAAGAAAACAAAATAGCTTACTGAAACCTGCATGTTTGTTAAACCAAATAAAATCAGTGCCTAATGAAGTCAGTAACATTATTCATCCTGACTTAACAAGTTTGATTTGTATCTCGCTGCAGAAATCAGGTGCAATTTGAAAAGGTTCCTTCACCATGACGTAAAGCCATCTTATCCTACCACAAAAAACAGTTAAACTGTAGCAGCAAGCCTTTTCTTTTTGGGGGGTAATTTTCCCTTCCTTTTACACTCCTTTTTGAAGAGGAATGTCTTTCTTCCCATTCACATGTTCTTTGCACTCTTTTCAGCTCTTGCAACCTCGCTTCTTCTTTCTACACCTCTTTAGTCTATTACAAGCCATTCAATTGCCAACCTTAGGAGAAAAAAAAAGATATTTTAATCTCTTCTTTATAATATCTCCACTTCTTTCTGATATAATTTGACTTTATAATCGGTTTCTTTTAGAATCTGTAAAAAAATCTGTGCTAAATTATTTGTGATATGTCTAAGCAATCATATTCTGTTGCATTGTATACAAGTGATTACTTCACTAGTAAATCATTCTTGCTTTATATCAGACGCTTTGAATCAGATTTGTCATAAGTGTAAAACAAAATCATTGCTTTCTTCATCCAGATTGTCATTGCAAACAAACAAGCTGAAGCTATGGAAAGCATAGATGGCTTCGGCTTGATTTTGCTACCAATTATTCCATTAAAATCAATGGAGTTGTACCAATGTAAGCCTGATGTAGGAAAGAATCAATTTCTACCTATAAAAGTCTAAACCATAGATATGTATAGATATCTGTGTAAAGAAGCTCTAAGTATTATGATAATTGACAAATACTGCAGAAAGTATAGAAACAGATTTATTTTATACACCAACAGGTTCAATTGCATGCAAATAACATGCACATTATGCATCCCGGTGAAATGCAGTGTGGTTTATTTCAGATAAAAGAATATGATACTGGTCTAATAAACTGTATGCAAAGTCATGCATATAATCTTAAATTATCAAGATAAAATCTACAACCTCTTACAGAATACCTAATATATATCTGACAGGAAAAAAAGAATGTTATTTAGACTCATTAGCATGATTTGGTGAATAGTCCCCTTGTTAATGCAACCTCTTTTTTCTTTCTTTTTTACTGCTTAATAGAGAAGAAAATCACGTTATTCGGACCTTGACTTTGAAGTAAGTTTTACTGAATTATTCCTGATCATTGAAAGTATTTTCCTAAAAGTAAATGTGGAGTGTCCATTTTAGCAGATTTTAGTTTTCCAACATAGTAGATGTCATAGGGTTGTTCAATTGATACTGTACAGAACATGATGAGCAATTCATTAGAACTACTTTGGTGCAACTTGTTTGTAAAATATTCTGAAATCAAGCTATCATATTGCAATATTAACAATCATGGTTTCAGTTTTTAAATTCTCTGCCTCTTCATTTTCATCTGGGATTTTTTAATTTATTTTCTTTTCTTTTATTTTCCCTGGCTATCTATTGAAAAAGTGTGACACTTGTAGGACAGGCCACATCATTGCAGAAAGTTGCTTTGTTCAAGAGATTCTCAATCATTTGTTCTATCTCTCTTTCTTCAATTCTAATTTACTAGCATATGAGTTTCACATCCAAATAGTGATTATGAATGTGTCAAGTTTGAAACAATGAAGTGCTGCAGTTGTCAAAGCTTATGAATCACATACTGTATAAAAAATCAAGTTCATGTAAGGTGCTTTAGGTTGGATATCCACAATTTCAGACTTAGACCCTGTTGAGTGAGAAAGTTTGGTTGTGTTAGTTAATGACCATTTTGTTCTATCACAGTCAGTATAATTAAATCTCTTAGAGTTCTGTTTATTCGAGGATTTTTTTCTTTCTACCAGAAGCAATACAGCAGTTAGTTTTCAAGGGGATGTTAACCATTTATGGATTGGGGTTTTTTGCATTGGTTGTCTGTTTATGCATATTAATAGTTTGATATAATTCATTATGTGTGTCTCCAGAGAAGTTGAACAATCATTTGCACGGAACCTACAGATCTTGGGCTAAACTTTGACATCGAGTGATCAGTATATATCAACCATGACATTAAAAATTACCCTGTCTGTTTGCCTGTGCAAACAACAGCTTTTTATTACTATTATTATTATTTGGGCTATAAGCACAAAACAGGCACTTTCAGATTTCAGCTTCTAGTTCACAGTAAAAAAAGAGGCAGAACTTGCAAAATGCAGCCATAGCAGTGGTCATAGAAGCCTTGCAATGATAGAAGGGTTTGCTTTGGTGACGAGTTTGTTGAAATGCTGACCTTCCGTGTCTGATTGTGATTTCTTGGTAGTCAGTTTAGCATCATGCCTTAATCTCTTATGTCATTTCCCCCCAGAGACTATAGTTACTTTAAGTCATCATGTAACATAATGCACTAAAAATTCACACAGTAATTTTAAGGAAAATAAAATGAAAAATTACCCTAAATATGCTTTAGGATAAATGTGTAGAAAGGAAGAAGGAAAACAGGAATCAACAGCAAAATTCTGATGAGCAAGCAATTCTAAAATCAAATTCAAGAAATATGAACAGAAGTTTTATAATTATAGTGAAAAAAGTATTCTGAATTTTACTCTTCTTTATTGAAAGGTAGGAATATCATGCCATCCACGATGAGAACGTTCTCTTTAGTATCTGTGGCAACAGATGCTGAAACATTCTTCCTATCGCTCAGGAGAGCATAATTCAACACCAAACAAACACCAGCAATGTGGTGCACATCCTGCTCTCAAGGATGAGGCTGCCCATTCCATATTTTCTTTTGACTCACATAGTTTATTTAAGATGCTTACACATTTTTCTTTTCTTGTTTGCAGCATTGTAGCTCCATAGCCTCATGGTTTTAGAAGTATGATTATAATGCAGGAAAATATAGTTGTTCATAAAAAGGGAAAGATGGGGCCATTGGGAGTGACTGCTGAGGAAGTGAGAGTGGCAACGATACTGTGCCAGTTGCTGCTGTGCTTTAGAAATACTGACTCAAGACTAACCCCATCTCACCTCCCCATTTTATGGGTCCTCTGATTAAGCCTGTGGGCTTTCCTGTGTTCTTACACATAGCATGGCTGGTCGGCTGAGGTAAAGCAAAATAAAAAAAGCCATAAAATGTTCACATAGCCACCCAGATTCCTTTGCTCAGCAAGGCATCCTGATGAAGGGAGTTGAGATAGTGTTGTGTGGCCAAAACACTGATATTCTGATACCTCAACACAGCTTGACTGCAAAACAGAATAAAGCCTGGAGGTCAAGTCAGGTGAGAGTGATTGGCCATACTACTTAAATGTTTTAACACTTTCTTTGCTTTGTCTGTGCCAGCTGGCACTCTCTGAGACAATGTCCTTCCACAGTTCTGAGATTAACAAACACTATGGATATGGTTCTGAGGATAAGAAATGCTAAATACATGGTATGGATAAGACTGTCAAGCTTGGCTCCCTCCATCCTTTTCCTTTTAACAGTCTCCCAGCAGTCACTACACTCTCAGGCTCTCACACGTATCTATCTCTCTATATCCATACAAGACAAACCCTCAGGCTGTGCCTATCTTACCAAATTAAACATTTAGGGGATTATTCATGGGTAACAAAATGCCAGTTTTTATATGGATGAATTTTTAGAATGATCTTTGCTGTTTTATTCTGGACCACCCTTGTCTCTCCAAACAGTTTCCGAAATGTCTTTAGGGAACCAGCGCAACGTAGGTACCATTCACAGCAAGCAATCTGGTTGTAGACTTCTTATTTTGGGAACTAAGAAAATTTAGTAGCACTCATAGAGAACATTCCATTCTAGATGGTGCCAGAGAATGGTTTTGGACATGTTTGACCTAACTGCTGTCAAACCAAAGTTCCATAGTTAAAAAAACCAACCAACCAAAAAAAAAAAAAAAAAAAAAAAAAAAAAAAAAAAAAAAAAAAAAAACAACCAAACACCAAAACAGAGACTGTGCTAGTAGGCTGCAGTGCAACACTCACCTTAATATTGACAATTTGAAGTAAAAACAAAGAAACACAAGACAAGACAAGCAATTTTTTTCCAAGGGTCAAAGACAGCTGCTGCGTAGCGTGAACACAAGCAGACTATGACTGTACTCACCATAAAATACTCTGTCCCTGTTATCATCAATATATGTAGAAATACAAGTGTACTTTTAAGAGTCTTTGCAATGGACTGTAAATAATAACAGTCCTCTGACTGTGTTGGGTAGTGTTTTATATATATATATATATATATATATGCCTCCAGTTGAAGGAAAGGGAAAGAGAAAAGGATGACATCTAAACTGGCCAGCCCTTATCATAGATCTTAAGCTGGTTAGAGAGGAGGATCTCAAAAACTGGGCTACCTGTGTCTTCTTTTCACTTTTTAAATAGTTTACCATTACATTCTTAAATTATCCCTTTATGTAGAAAAAAGGAGACAAACCATAACATGCTGGGTTAGTCTGTAGGCAGAAAATATTTCTGCTACATAACATACTGTCCACTATTAGATTTTGCAAAACACTGACTAATGCAGTCAAACTTTGGAGTTTGTTAAAATTGTCAACATGCTTTACGGCTCTTTTCTTGCTGATACCAAGGATTAATTTAGGCTCATTCATGCAGTCTGGTATCCATATAGGTCTGGGCATTTTGGATCCAAGCTGCTGCTGGCTGTGGTAACCCCAGCTAAGTGCCCTCCAACCCCAGTTATTATGTTCTGGTTTTCCCTAAAGCTGGACAGGTAGCTTTTTAATGAAGGTTCAGCACTAATAGTTAGCTGTCAGATCAAATAAAATTCATTCTAATTATGTTGAACAGAAATACAGATGCTCTGGAAATTCCCAAGAGGACTTTATAATAGGTGTGCACTGACACTTACAAAAACATACCAGAGAGTTAAACAGTATTGACATGCATTTTAGGATTCAAGATCACAGTTACCTTTAAATTCTATGAGAGGGTCTGACTCCTGGATTTCCCCAGCCATCCGACCCACTCTCCCCTTTCTATAAGGGATTCATCGGATCTGCTCTGGTGATAACATTTATGCCAAATAATTCAGAAAAGTGTCTCATTACCTTGCTTGCCAGGATTCAGGTCATCTCTGGCTCTTCTTGTGCTCCACCCACGAGGGAGAGCAAGGGTACACAGGACCAGTGTGAATACCAGAATGTTGTCTTTTCTTTCCACAGTGCAGTAGACTCTTACCAGCAATAATGCTAAATCGATCAATAATTGCTGGAGCTGTATTCTTTCAGAATTTCATGTTCAATAGCTATTCATTATAACACTGCAAACTCACACAGAAGTTTAAAATAATCCTTTTACTAACCTGAAGGCACCTCTTGAAGAAAAAGGTGAAAAAAAATATGCCTGCAGGGAAAAATCCTTTCCCATTCCTAAATCTGGCAACTGATCACACCTATAACATCTTGAAAACACAGCATGTTTCCATTATAGGGCTGGGAAGGCATTCCCCCATCTGTTCTTTTCACTTAGCTGTTTCATACAATACTTGAGAGAGAACATTTTTACCTGCGACAACACCGAAAATCTCCAGGGCAAACTGAATTACATCATTATTATTATTGTTATTGTTATCATCATTAATGCTATTCATAAGATTGACCACAAATCACAAATCTTCATGAGAATATTCGTGCTTGAGCTAGAGTCCAGCTAAAACCCTGTCATAAATTAAAAAGGGAGCAGGATACAGAGTTATGTTTGAAGTCCTTCCCATGCTGATGATAGTCATCCGCACTCTGAATCCTCTTCTGAGAGCAGATGCTCATCAGAGTGAAGCTTAGTCTTTTCAAAACACACACTTGACATTACTTGTGAGTAGAGGTAGAAATGTGGAAAGGGTGTAAGTGCAGTTTGACCACTTTTAGGTTGTAGGGCATAAGAGTTAAAGAGACCACAAGATGTGTGTCTGTAGCCTGGTCGCCAATTCAGGTGCTTCTGGAGGGGATGCAGCATTAATGGGCAAATCCCCAGCTGCAGCTAAAGGAAGTGTGTTTTCAGAGGGAAGCATGAGAAGCCTTTTTCCATCCTGTTGAGGTCCTGATGATGCAACAACCATCCTAGTGTACATCGGTCAAGATCTCCAGCTCTGTATTCGTAAAGCTTATATATCTGTAAGATAGATAAGGCTCTGTTTTCAACATTGCCCGTTTAATAGAGAAAACAGATTAAACTCCCACAAATACTTTGTGTGTTATTTTCTCATAAAGGAGAAAGAGTTATGCAACAGAGCATATTTTTTCTAGGAAGGAGACAAGATGGTGTTTTCTAACAGGGAATTTAAAAGAACTCTAGAAAAGTTTTTCTTTTCTTCCCCCAAAAAAGTTGGAAATTTAAGTTACTGCACCTTCCATTAAGATCATTCTGTATAAGCATTGGGGAGGAGCAGGTGTCACTGGGTAGGAACTATGGAATGGAAGCCAGGAAAACACAAAGCAACCAAAAGGTCCATAGGTACATATGCATACCAGTCATTCTGCTATTAAGAATAAAATGTAAAGCCTTTTTTTCTGGCAGACTTCCCAATGCAAGTGTTTAATTTCTCCTCCCACCTGCTTCTCCTCAGGAACAATGTAATGAACTAAGACATTTGAATTATTCATATTTGCTATTTAACGAATTATTGGGTACATGATTCAGAAAAATATCAGAAAGTAACATTCGCTCTATTTCCTAGCCTTCTATTAAAATTTTTCCAACTGGAGATACTTGTTTCACAGTCATATGTTATTTCCTGATTTTAGAGCCAGTATTTTAAACCACCAAATTTGTTTTATCCCGTGAGCATATCTCCTTATTTCAGCCAGTAACAGTCTTTAAGACAGAACCTTACTTTTTTAAATTCTATGTATATCAGATTTGTTACATATTCCTGCCTACCGTAACAGCAGTAGCTTAAAAGAATCCATAGGAAGTCAATTAAGTGAAACTGCCCCCATAAATTTAGATCACCTATCTCTAGTTAAATTACGTTTTGCAAGGAGTTCCTCACCAAATCCTGCAAGATTTTTTCCTTATTCACCCCACAACTCATGTTACATTAATAGGTCTTTAATTGCTTGCTGTATCTCATGTCTCTTTTGTGAATAATGTTGCCAATTTCCTGTTCTCAGAAGTGAAACAAGTTCTCAAGCTATGATGTAGCTATAGTGAGGATAATATGCTTATTACAACATAGCGGTAGAAATGCATGGCCAAGAAAGCAGCCACATTTCATGAGATTTATAATCACAGAAGGCAAATGAAAGATAAAAGTTAAAATTGGCATTGGTAAAGTGTTATTTGAGGGTCAGGCACTGCTACTCCAGTTTGAAAGGTACTCATCCAAACCTGGCAGAAGGATTACTTGCTGGGAAGGGTCACACTCCGGCACTGCGTATGTAAGTTCACAGGGTTTGTCAGGTACAACACCAGGGAAAATCAGGTTTGACGATTAGTGAACATGCATAGAGGCTGGTGTCCTGCACCTTTCCTATCAACATGATTGGCTGCTGCCCTGGCTGTTACTCAAGTTCAAGCAGACGAAAGCTTAGGAAAAGCCAAGCTGAGCCCATCTGCTGTTGAACTGAGGCGAAGCTTCCTCCATCCCTCCTGTTCCCTGTCCTCAGACCATATAACCATGAATTTGGTTAAACAGTAAGAGCCTTCAGCTTTGCTCCAGAGGTCAGTCTGAGTCCATAGCTGAGAGTGAACTTTTGTTCAGAACTAACTCAGATGGTGGGCTTGATGGCCCAGGCTTGAGAGCAGGCTTCACTCTCCATGTACTGCCAAGGCAGATACATGGCTGAGCACTGCTCCAGCTGTGGGGGCTTGTTTGTCATCCCCGCCTCTTGCACAGGAATGCCGTACAATTATTTTGTGTGGAAAAGTACCCTATGCATGGGCTAGAGGGAGGGTGGGTCCAACTGCCCAGTCCATGAAATAAGGAAGCAAGTAAAATTGAAAAACTGTGCCTACTTTTGTTAATATGAACACTATTTCAACTGCATTTTATAATGATCTGAATGACAAAAAGATTTGTAATTAGAAAGTCATCACATTTGGGGCTTTTCCATTTTGGGCCAAGATTTCTGAGTTCAGTGTTCTCATAAAAATTATTCCAGTAGGGACTATTATAAACTGCTGTTGCTTTCCTATAGAAATTAAAATATTATCATCTGTGCTGAAAACAGAAATTCTAGAAAATATTCCTAATGTGCAAGAGAAATATCCTTCTAGGAAACTGCCATCACTTTCAAAATACTTCTAGGCTAGCACAAAACCAGTGTCCCTTAATTTCAGCAACTCAATAAATGTGGGGTAAAAACAGTCTCTTGTACACAGGAAGAACATTAAACAGAGCAGAAAGAAGGCTCAGTGCAATTCACTTCTGTTGGTGGAGTCTATAGGGAAAAGATGGCCCTGCCAAATTCAATTTACTTTATTATGTTGGAGAAAATAATGCTTCTCTTAAAAAAGCCTAGATTCAATTATAAATATAAGCAATTATGTTCCATTTTGCAGAAGGTCATGCATACAAGAAAGAGGCACATGGAATTGTTTCAAGAGTTAAATCAGAAATTTCAGACACTGGACAGATTTCGGGATGTACCAAAATCAGGCAGTATGGTAAGTTTTCCTTCTTAGATATTTAAAATATGATGGGTCCTTAACAACAAGAGTGAAACAAGAGTCTTTTGAATTCAGTATATTTCCCAAGAAGCCCTCTCTGTGCTACCTTTAGATAGCCTCAGAAATTAGAACAACAGATATTTTCAGTAATCCAACCTATTAAGAGATTCATTAGTTTTTACAACTAGACCATTACTAACTCACTGACATTACAGATGACAAGTAATTGAACTTCAGGGAATACATTTCAAATCTGTGTGTGCCTACCAAGTCCAAGGGACTTCATGTAGAGAAAGCAGCTTACTAATATAGTTTGGCCAATAGGGCTTTTCCTCTAGCTAGGCAAGCAGATATAAAATTAGTTACTACAAACAAGTCCAGCTAAATTCACCTATATGTGAGATGGTCCAGAAAGTGCACAGGTTCTCTTTAATGCCATGTCTTTTCCATAATAGGTTTATAAATATTTACCATGGGAAAAGCAAAAATTAAATCATCCTGAATTGACTCTGCTATCATCATAATTCAAATCTATACACACACACTCATACGCACATGCATAACACCCTGACTATATCTGATAATGAGAGCAAGGAAATAGTTGATTCTGCCTAATTAAAATGCCTAATTTAGTGTGACATATTTGTTAGCAGTAATATTATGATTAGTAACAATTTTTATATAATCTTATAATATAAAAACCGTATATTAAATGGAACTGAGCTAGAATCATTGTATTCTATAACTTTTTCAGAAGAGCTACTCTCAGACATGAAGAGGTATTAAGCAGATGCGAGGCCAATGGATTTACATCACATCATCCTAATCCATCAGAAATTTGGCCCTGGCCCTGATTCTTTGATGAACCTTTAGCTGTGATATGTGTTATTTTGCACCCAGTTCTTGCTCACTCCCCCTTCTGAGATTTCCTGACATGTAAAGTCTGCGTTTGCCTCCCTATTTGAGATTTGCTCTCCACATAAAGCTTAAATTAATTCAAAATCTCAAAGGGAATCTCAGTGGACGAGTTGCGTTTACTCTGTTTTGCATCGGCACTGTGTTTTTGAAAAGTCTGCTAATCAAAGCTGCCTAGAGGAATGGTGTATCTGTAAGATAGTCAGAGAGTGATCCAGGTACCTAAATATAGGCATCTTAGGCTATTTTAGACAGCCTCAGGTGTCTTAGTCTAGAGCATGGTACAAGCAGTGGTGACACAGGACTCAAAGGAGACCTGCACCTCTCATGAAGGCTGATAGGAGATCAGGCAGAAAATCCAAAAGTATCTAAAATGTTGCAAAAATGTGAAGTTTTGGCAACCGAGTCCCATCCAACATGTTACAGCACAAACCATGAATTAAATCAGTCCTAGTCCCTATTGCCTTCTACCCTAGAAAACTTGGCATTAAAAAAAAATAAATCAGTAGTAAATAAGCAGCTTTCAGCCTGTCAATCCTAATATACATGAGCTCATCAGCCTGTAAAGCAAGATGGGCTCTCACAGCACTTTCAAGGACTAGGTTTCTGTGGTTCTGTCATGCACCTGCCCCAGTTTAAAATCTGACTGGCAATCCCTGTTTCAAACCACTCCATATTTCAGGCAGCAAGCTCTTCTCAATTACCTTCCCTTCTTTTCTCCCACCTTTCTGCACAACCACTATTAAAAAGATGGCTATTGGTACTGGATCACTTGGCCATTCCTCATGTACGTTGGTTCTTGTGAAAGAAAGGGCTTAGCTGGCGGCTCAGGTGAGGAGCCTGCCAAAGTGTTGATTGTTCACAGAGAAAGAGTCGCAACAGCGCTGAACACCTGCCAGCCTGGCTCCCTGCAAAGCCATCTCCCCTCTCTGGCTTCTGTGTCTCATGAGAGCACGTCAGCAATCAGCCTTACAAACTGAAAAGACATTATTTCATCCTTGGGTTTAATTCTTCTTTCTTTGGTCTTCAGGAGAACTCAGCACCGAGCAAGGCTCCATGGGACAGTTTCAAAACCACCGGTGACTACCAACACTATACAACAATAAATGTATTAGACACAGAGGCAAAAGATGCTTTAGAACTCAGACCAGCAGAATGGGAGAAGTGTCTGAACTTGCCTTTAGATGTGCAAGAAGGTGACTTTCAAACAGAAGTTTAACAAAAACAAACTGAACAAAACAAAAACAAAACAAAAACTAATTAATTGCACTGACAATAAAGAGACTTTGGGAATCCTGACGCTCCTGTCTGAACATTGTGACTACTTTATGTCAGGCTCTTCCTGTGCCAAATGTCAGTGGTTTTTTTCGTACAGTATATTCCCACTAGTGCGGCTAGTGGAGAACCAGGTGTACAATTCTTACCATCGTGTGTTGTAAGTACCCGTGGAATGGATTTGTAAGGTAATCTTTATAGATAAACCTCAAGCAACAATTCATGTTGTAACAGCTTCATTTGGTTTAGTTTTCAAAAAACTTCACCATGAAGCACAATGTATATATTTATGCAGTTTTTAAAGTTTATAACAGTCTGTTTGGCCATTACTACACTTTTTACTTTATAATATAAAAGCAAAGTTTTTGTCATTAAATGAATGTCTGTTGAGCTACATTCTTCATTGCTTTAAATGCAATAAAGTAATAATCTCACTTTTATATGAATAATATATTTCACATCTTTATTATTGCAGTTTTCTCTGGAAAGCTCAGAGTAGCTTTCTCTGCTGCAGCTGTGTATAAAATATTTAAAATGTTGTATGGTGTAAATAAACCTTTGTCTACATATCAGTTTCTTAGTGCATTTTATTCTGTATTTGTTTATCTTAAATTTGCATATTTATAAAGTTTTCTTTAAAAACACATATTGCATATGTATTTGGAGTTTTAATAGTACATTGTTCTAGCTCCTGCAAGGAGATTCTAAAGCATATTAGTAGGTTTCTATAGCCATTCTGCATTTTCTTAGGTGCTCTTTTGTGACAATGTGCCACATAAATTGGACTTGTGAGAATACTATTACAATTGTTTTGTTGTAGAAGAATATTTGTCTTTCTGCAACAAGACAAATAACGGAAAATAAGTTCTGATGAACAACACCCAAAGAAAATGCTAATTTAGAACCATTACGTCTTGTTGCTGTATAACAACAAGAAAGACTTTAAAGATAAAAAAATCTGAAGTATTTTAGAAAAAAAAATCAGTGTGTTTCATATTATAAATCAAAAGCAGAGCATGATTTATGTTGAAAATACAGTAAACCAGTTAACTGTAAAACTAAAAACAGTTAAATTAAAGACCAAATCTCCCTTTCCATGCTTAGAACCAAAAGTACATCTTAAAATCTTTCCTCATCTACAACGTAACTGTGTAGGGCAGGTATGGGAAGATATTGCAAATCTTCAGGTGCTGGTACTGTATTCCTAAAGAAAAGTTTCCAAACCTGTTTTGGTTCCTGCTGTATGGAATTGAATATGCTGAACAGTAATAGATGGAGAGCTCTCAGAAAGGAAGAAAACATGACCACCAATCTCCTTGGGCAGAAAATATACTAGAACAGAGGCTTGTCAGCAAGAGCTTAACCCAGAGCATTGGCAGAAGGAGATCATCATCCATCTGTTGAGAGAAACATACTTAGGATCAGCCTCAGGACCAACCTTAAAGAAAGTGTTTGAGTCTGTAAATGCTTTCTCCAAACCATAATAAGGTACTTAAGTCACGAAAATGAACCTGATTCTGCCTACTTTGAGTGAGCATCTCATGCAGAGTGCAGACTTCTCTAATCTAGTGCTTCAGAATCTAAATCTTTACATAAATAAATACATAGCTACAAACCAGGTATCAAGCCCATTAATTGGTGTAGGTGCCTAGAAGTTAGATGATGTAGCACTGAATATCACAATACATCCATCAGTCAGAACTGGCCCTTTATCAAGAGTCTGATGCAGATGGAGGCAGCTGACAAGGCTGGCTCTACAGCCTACTAACACCACATCTCTCAGATCAGATAGTGCACCAAAAAGCTCTCATTTTGTATCAAGTTCTAATCTAAAAAGCACCTATTTTCCTTTTAGATAAAAATACAACAGAAAATGCACATTTTTTAAGGAATTTCTTCAGTATGGTAGGCATTTCTCAAGCAGAGCATGCTTTACAAAACTTCTAATTTTTGAGACCAAATCAGGAAGCTTAAAATTATATCAAAGCCAGATATAAGCCTTAGTATCCTCGTTTGATCTAAATATAACACAGAAAGTGCTAGACATTTTTATTTTCCTATATATTTCCTATTTAGAAATACTAAAAACATGCTGAAACCCAGTGTGTTTGCTACTGATGTGACTGCTTCATATTAAAGCAGAGTTTGTATTTTGTAAACAAGATGCTGCATGTACTTACCATTTGCTGTTCAATGTCTCTGAAACGGTGCAAGTCAGACTGAACCCAGCAGGAGTTTACAAACTTGTATGTGCTGGCTTAAATGCTGGTAGAGCACCAAGATGTTTGGCATTACACTACATGCAGCTAAAAACTGAGTCAGAACTCCCTATATTATACTAGGCACAGACATGACAGGGGCCCTGCCTTTGCCTGCCGGGGAGGGCTGGTGCCACCCAGCATACTCTGTGCTACCTCACCTGGTCTCCAGCTGCAGCTGCAGAAAGGTCCAGGTGTCTGAGGGCAATTCGAGTGTTGGAGGGCCCAGCTAACCAGTGTTGCTGCAGCTGGCACCAGAGTCTATTGAGGCAGTTGAGCTCAGCCTAGAGTTTACCTTGCTCCCATTTATAATGCATGTTCCCTAGACATATATATTAAAAAAAAAAAAAATACCCACCAAAACTTTTTGGGAAAAGCCTTATTCTCAGCAGTTCAATGCAAAACAAATTACGGCCTGGACTTTTTGGTGTAGGGAAGCAGTGCATACAGGAAATCAGCTGAGCAGCCACAGATCACTCAGATCCATGATTTCACATCCAAGGCTGTATAAAGGAGTTGGGTGCTGCTGGCATAAAAGTGCTAACAAAGTTATTTGATGCATGGACCCTTGCCAAAGTGAGGTTATTTAACCCAGAATCTTCTGGGGAGGCAAACTGAATTAGTCATTATTGAACTTCAGCTCATACTCTGCAATATCTCTCGGAAATAAGGAAAGAGAGATTAAGTGCTACAGGGGACAAGAGGTAGAATAGCAGTGCTGCCACGCTAATGCACCTTTGGAGTGCCATGGGGTTAATGTTGGCATATATGTAATGCTAATGACTCCTGATGATGAAGATTTAGGGCAAAATTGTAACAGAAGACACAAACAGATAGGGGTCTTTTCTATTTCATTCACTACTGAGTCTAAATTTTCTTATAATTGGTGAATCAGAACTCTTCTCTGATAAATGTTGTCTTGACACTCCTCCTATGAAAACATCATTTGCTTCTATGATGACAAGGCATAAATCACCTAATATAGTTTTATACAGGATTAAACTGGGGTAGATTTAAAAAAAAAGAAATCCAGAAAAAAAAACATTAAAAAAAAAGATAATAGAATCCTCCAAGCCCCAAGCTGCATCAGGTGAAATGTTCTCTGATACTTTGGTTTGTCTCTGTTTCTCGTAGCTGCTAGGTAATGCAGTACTTAGAGACCAGAGTTAACAAAAGGTCTGCTTCCTGCTTGGAAGGCGGCATCCATCTGTCACAGCACCAGCAGTGTGCTTTCCATCGAGTTATACAAAAGGATATGGAAAGCACTTTTAGCAATCAGCAGATGGAGACACTGTATATTGATAGCACAGTTTCAGTCCCTCAGGCATTAGCCTGAGGCTGTGCTGTATCTCTGGATAAGCCACAAGATGCAGTTTGTATGAGCAGACTTTATTTCCCTCTCTCAAAAAGTGTTATAGGCATATAACACTTGTGCAATCAAGCCTGTTCTCATGTGTGGAGGGAAGTAAACAGAAAGGTACTCAGCTGAATATGAGCCTGGAGAGCTGTGACTCATTTCTAGCCAGGTCTCAATCAGTGCAATGGTGTAATCTTTGCTACTTTTCTAGAAACATCTTTCTTTGCAAGGAAAGCAAAAGACAACTCACCAAGAAAAATTCAACTGCTGATAAGAAAGACATGACTACTAACCTTAGCACTCTCACTGAAATGTTCTGTCCATTATTTACAATTATAAGGTAAAGAAAGAGCCTTTTATCTGGTTTTGACAAAATCGTCTCTTAGATAGGCTGCATTGGATCATCCTGTGGCAATAAGTTACTCAGATTAACCACACTACAGTACTGCTCCTCTTGTTTATTGTGCACTAGTTTAATTTTATAGCTTATTATTTCTTATGAGGAACAGGTAATAACTTTTACCAATTCAGCTTCCTCTCTTGACTCTAGAAGCTTCTGCTATAGGCCCCACAATTACAGCTTTTTCAGGCTTACAAACCCACACTCAGTTAGTTCTCACGTGGAAGTCCTTCCCTGATTTCTGTCATCCTTGTCTCCTTTACAGCTTTTGCAGGTCTGCTGATATTCTTAAATAATTCTCAGTAAAACCTGAACTTATTAATGGGCTCTGTTTGACCCCTGCAGAAAAAGGAAAAACTCAACCAGGAAGCTTCTAAAATTCCTTTTCATTCAATAGGTAGTGGGAGGGAACCCAAAAAAAAAAAAAAAAAAACCACCAAAAAAAAAACACAAAAAAAAAACCACAAACCCCCCCCCTCAAAATTACTTCAACTTTTTTATTTATCTGTTTAATGGAAAATACATTACCATCTCTTTGAGCAAGACATGGGCACCAGGCAGCTTCTCTTAAGTAATTGTCTCGACAAGTGGACTTTATTGATTTATTTTCTGCTGCTCCTTCTCTCTGGTGCTGTGAACATAGACTTTCTTTCTTAAGAAGCACTCCTGCAGCAAGACTGGTAGTCATCCACAGCCCATTGGTTGAGTTTTACAGTCAGAAAGTGAGCAAGTACTATGTGAATCCTTTCAGACAGAATAGTAGTTTCCCACATCCTGAAAGGCTGCTGAATTCTGAGCTTTTTTTTTTTTTTTTTCAGTTTTGGTAACCCCTTTCCTCCAGCTGTATGTTCAGAGAGTGACATCCAGTCACTTCCTGACTCTCTTTAAAACTTGGAACAGGCACCAGGAAGGGTTTGGGAGATGCTGGTCATGGCTGTTCTAAGAGTTAAGCAGCTGTACCTCAAGAGAGGTGGGATTTAAGAAACAGGTCTAGTCTTAATGTTTTCTTGTTGATTAGCTTGGGCAGCTATTGGGAAGCCTATTCTTTGTATGCATCGTATAAGCAGATCATATGTCTTGTTCAACATAGGAGTCAAGCTTAAGAGACAGGCACCTAAACGTTACATAATGTAATGCTGACTATCAAAAAAATCTATGTCCTTTTGCAGATCAGATTCCTAGGAACTGAAATACTTGAAAAACTCTGGTTCTCAGAATCCAATTTTAAGTACAGCAACAAGCTAGTGTTTTTCCCTATCATCAGTTCAATGATTTATTTTGATATGCCCTTAAGCTGTTGACTCAGGAAATTGCAAAAGGTGATGTTTAAAGGACATAACATAAAAAAGAAACTGGAATTGATTAGTAGGTATGTTTGATTGCTTATTCGGTGTCTCCTTGGACCTAACCACTTTATTGCTCGCTCCTCTGAAGAACTGTGTATTAGGAAAGGATTTTCAGAGCTCTGTTTCTAATAATTAGGTTCTTGAATCAGGCAAGAATTAGTTACTACAGTTTCTAAGACAGATAGGTAGAATCCATTCTATCTAATTTAGAATTCTAACTAAAACACAGTCTTGCCAATATTTCAACCAAAGAACTCTGCAGAGCAACTTAACTCCACTTATCACGGCTGTCTAGGTTCTTTCTGTAACCTAAAGGAAAAGGGAGGCACCTCTGAAGCCCAGCTAGACCCAGCCAGTTCTCTAAGTTAAGTACTAACTTCTTTCCATTGATTGCGCAGGGAATTTAAAAGCCTCCCGAGGACAATAAAATTCTTCTAAATTAAGCACCAGATTTAGCTAGGTTTAGTCATCAGCATGTGAGCTAATGTCTAAGCTCCCATTATAATCACTGTAGAACAGGTCAATACAGTCAATGGAGCCTAAAGACCAATTCAGCTTACCTTTACTAGAAGCAGGATGCAGTTAATACGAGATGTCTTACAGTTTTTGAAACATTTGCATGGGGATTGCAGGTATGAAACACAACTTAAGGGAGACTTATACCCTTCTGGTCCAAGTAGGACCCCACACTGCATTTAAAATAATACTATACACTTGTGCTTAGACATGTGAATCCAGCACGAGGGAAAGATTTTCTGAGATGCTCTGGGATATCCAGCCTCCACCTACAACTCCAGAGAGGTGTGGGGTTCTGGATCCTATGTCGAGTTTGCCAACTTCACACGAATGTCATAGGTACCCTCACTATCCCACATTGCCACTACTTCCACAGAATCCAACTTGCCTGCTCCTCTTCTGAACATTTCTGCCCATTCAAGTAGAGGATTCATCTTCTCTATACTTTTATCGTTAGACCTCTAAATCCTACATGTGAATTATCCAGATCCTCATCCTTTTGAGAGGTAAAGGACCCACAACCCAGGACAACCTAAGCTGCCAAGTATCAGTGGACTGTGAAAAAGCACATATTGGAAGATTGTATACGGGTCAGCCAGGCATGCAGAAGCCACAGAGCCAGGAAAATTGCAATGTTATGCTTTGAGCTGGTGTTAGATTTCAGCCACAAATGGTCTGATGTAGAACACGAATGCTTGCCATACTGACCTGGCACTGCAATCTTGCTTTCTCATCCATGAGATTCTCCTAACTATTGGGCAACAGTCAAGCTACTTCTTTCTTCTGTTCATCTGGCCTTCTGGTGGTCGTATTTCTGGTCCCACAAAGACCAGACTTGAACTAAGATGATGACAAGCGTGTTTACCGGGGATACTGTCTGATCCCTCAACTTCCAGCCTTTTCCTGTAACTTAGAAGGTGGTGGTTCAAACCTTCCTAAGCTGAGTAGGACAGGGAAGCTTTCCAGCTTCCTCATGCTGGCTTCTGGCCAGCAGACAATTATGCACAGAAGGAAAGACAGTCCCACTCTCAGGGCAGATAAAGTCAGTAGTAGTCAGTGGGTAGACTCAGGCCATGCTATCTGAGAACAAATTACAGACTACGATTGCCACAAAAACATTAGAGTGGTTTCTCAACCACTCCCTGAACAAATCAATTTGGGCTTAAGATGCCACAAATAAAACCCAACCAATTCACAAAGGAGATTACACAGAAGTAGAGAAGATAACCTGTTATGCCATAAAAAAACCCCTCAACAATGGTAACATGAGAAAGGAGGGAAAATTCTGGTTTACAGCTTAACCCTAACTGCACTGTAAATGGTGGGTTTCAGGTACTGTATAGAAAACTACAGGAAAAAAAAGAATATTTTCATTATCTCACAACTAAAAAAATGAGAGAATATCATAAATATTTAATAGCATTATAAAAGAGGAGAATACACACTTTTATCTGTTAGGTCTGCAAAGCCAAAAAAACCCCACCCATGCTTAATTCCAGTCTGAAATAACTTTACATAATTTCATCATATATGATTTCAAAAAAGTAAAGATTCAGAATCATCTGCCTCAGCACCATCTTTTGGTTACAATGTGATGGCTATCTTTTGGGGGCTAATTAAAGGATATTATAACATTTACATTTATTCAAAGTGCAAAGAGTCTATTAAACTTTGACTTGGAAATTTATCTGGAAATTTTACTTTCTGAAAAAGCTCATTAAAAACATATGAATATTGAATTAAAAGATTTGAAGTACTGGGGTTTTTTTCCTTTAATTTACCATGGCCACTTAAGACCCTATGTTCTAAAACTGGAATGACAATGAAGAAACTCAATAATTTTGGTAGGAGAAAGCAAGAAAATCCTTTTCCCAGCAAGTAATATTTGCATAGTGAGAGGTCTCCTATGTTAATAAAGAAGCCTATTTGAGGATGACAGCCTTCAAAACATGCATCAGAACTTCAGATCTTAACTCGGTGTAACAGATCTCCAAAAGGCAGAAAGAAAATATCCTTTTTTCATCACAGAATGAGTTCCAAAGACAGGATCCACTTTCTGCATCTGAGCAGGAGGTTGTGACCTCTGTTAGACAACCAGGATTGAAGACCTCTTGCTCCATTTTCAATCTACCTAAAATCACAAAGTGCTGGAGAACACTGGAAACTCCAATGATCTGAAGATGCCACAGAGCTCACTGCAGCTACTGAAACAGTAGCACATTTTGTGTTGGGTTGTAGGTGCTTGGCTACAAAATCCTGGACTCTCAGCCATTTTTTTATGTTTTTACGGTGTTGAAAGTTCAAGTCCACAGCATTTACTTTCAGTTCTGGCCAGTCATGTGCCACAGCTGTTGTATCAGCAAGCAAAGACATAAGCAGATGACTTTATGGAGAGGTGTAGTTTTTGAAAAAGAAAAAGAAAAAGAAAAAGAAAAAGAAAAAGAAAAAGAAAAAGAAAAAGAAAAAGAAAAAGAAAAAGAAAAAGAAAAAGAAAAAGAAAAAGAAAAAGAAAAAGAAAAAGAAAAAGAAAAAGAAAAAGAAAAAGAAAAAGAAAAAGAAAAAGAAAAAGAAAAAGAAAGAAAAAGAAAAAGACCAGGATACTGTTGGACATCTCTGCTGCACATTTCTGTTGGCCCATCCCTCCTGCCTCTCTGCATGGCTGTCCTGCTTGGACATTCAACTGGCTGCCCCAGCCTGATGTAATCTGCAATCCTAATAAGAATGCAGCACTGACAAAGATGTTGAACTGGACAGGTCTCAGAAGACACCCCTGCAATGCTGCATTTATAATCCACCTCTAAACTGACCAGCCTTTGATTCCAACCATTTTTTTACCCATTCATCCACTGCCACCCTATTAGCATCTTAACTTGGTTATAATCACAGAATCCCAGAGTGGTCGGAGTTGGAAGGCACCTCTGCAGATCAGCTAGTCCACCCCCCTGCTAAAGGAGGTTCACAGAGAGCAGGTTGCACAGTTGTGTCCAGGCGGGTTTTGAATGTGTCCAGAGGAGGAGACTCCACAACCTTTCTAGGCAGCCTGTTCCAGTGCTCCAGCACCCTAAAAGTAAAGAAGTTCTTTCCTCATATCCAGATGGAACTGCCTGTGTTGCAGTTTTTTCCTGTTGCCCCTTGTCCTGTCACTGGGCACCCCTGAAAACAGCCTGGCCCCATCCTCTTGTCACTGGCCCTTAAAGATATTTGTGTGTATTGATAAGAACCTCTCTCGGTGTTCTCCAGGCTAAACAGGCCCAGGTCCCTCAGCCTTTCCTCAGAAGGGAGATGCTCCAGTCCCCTTATCATCTTTGTAGCCCTCTGCTGGACCCTCTCCAGCAGTTCCCTGTCTCTCTTGAACTGGGGAGCCCAGCACTGGACACAGCACTCCAGGTGTGGCCTCACCAGGGCAGAGCAGAGGGGCAGGATCACCTCCCCCAACCTGCTGGCCACGCTGCTCCTAAGGCATCCCAGGATTGCACTGGCCTTCTTGGCCACCAGGGCACACTGCTGGCTTGTGGGCAGCTTGGTGTCCACCAGAACTCCCAGGACCTTCTCTGCAAAGCTGCTTTCCAGCAGGTCAGCCCCAGCCTGTACTGTTGCGTGGGGTTGTTCCTCTCCACCCGGTCTTCTAGCTTGTCTAGGTCTCACTGAATGGCAGCGCAGCCTTCTGGTGTATCAGCCACCCCTCCTGGTTCTGTATCACCAGCAAACGTGCTGAGGGCACACTCTGTCCCTTCATCCAGGTCACTGATGAGTAAGTTGAACAGGACTGGACCCAGTACTGACCCCTGGGGAGCACCGCTGGCTACAGGCCTCCAGCTGGACTCTGTGCTGCTGATCACAACCCTCTGAGCTCTGCCATTCAGCCAGTTCTCAATCCACCTCACTGCCCGCTCATCTAGTCCACACTTTCTGAGTTTACCTATGAGGGTGTTATGGGAGACGGTGTCAGAAGCCTTGATGAGGTCAAGGTAGAAAACATCCACTGCTCTCCACTCATCTACTCAGCCAGTCATTCCATCATAGAAAGCTATTACACTGGTCAGGCATGATTTCCCCTTGATGAATCCATGTTGACTACTTCTGTTAACCTTCTTTTCTTCCACATGCTTAGAGATGATCTGAAGGATGAGCTGTTCCATCACCTTTCCAGGGATGGAAGTGGGGCTGACCAGCCTGTAGTTTCCTCAGTCCTCCTTCTTTCCCTTATTGAAGGACTGGAATGACATTGGCTTTCCTCTGGTCCTCAGGCACCTCTCCTGTCCTCCGTGACCTTTCAAAGATGATGGAGAGTAGCTTGGCAATAATATCTGCCAGCTGCCTCAGCACTCGGGGGTGCATCCTGTTGGGGCCCTTGGATTTGTGGGTGTTAGGTTTGCTTAAGTGATCTCTAACCCAATCTTCCTGAATCAAGAGAAAGTCTTCCTTTCTCCAGACTTCCTCTCTTGCCTCCAGGGTCCAGGAAACCTGAGGGCCAGCCTTGGCCGTAATCCTTCTAACAAGAACAAAACCCACCATCTCATGCAGCTGTCACATCTTCAAACCGTTTCAGTTGTGCAAGGCTGAATCTCTGGAACAAATTGAAATTTAACAGGCTGCAGCTCACCCACTGCTTGAAGACCTCTTCCATGGAACAGGCAAAAAAATGGAGCAAGAAAAACTGCCTGAATACAAGTAATTACTTCAGGTAATTAAGTAGCTTTTGCCATACCAGCTGCTGTGTCAGGAAATGTTTGTCAGCTGCTGTCCACATTTGACTTTACCACACAGACCAAAGACAACTAAACATATTTATCTGTCTTTAATGACTGTGTTTTGGCTATTTGTGACCTGTGTTGTGACTTAGATATTGATTTTAGTCTTTAATGGGGCAAATATTGATACAGTCACAATTTTTATCAAACTTCCTGGTTGCCTTTCTACACAAGCTAGATGACTTGTTTTAGCATTCATTAAATCAATAACTAAGAAAGACATGTTTTTATAGTGAAAGTGAATCATTAAAGTATTCTCAATTTTTCAAAAATATCTCTTAAAAATGCTAACCACTTATTAAAACTTAATGATAAATACCTATATGAATGATATTTCAGGATGATGATATATTTATTTTCAAATATAGGTGATGAAAATTTTGGAATATTATTTTAACGTAATAACTGTGTTATGTCATATTATCATTAGCCACAACTGACTATTGGATTACCTGAAATAGACATAATGACACATTAATTCATTTTATTTGTTTTCCTGTTTCTGAGGGGGGTGGCAAGCACACCTCCTACTGCCCCCCTACTTGCAAGGGGTGTCAATGGCTTTGCAGCAAGACTCCTGCCCTGGGCCGGCTGCAGCTGCTTGCTGCTAGCAGCTGAGGGCAAGCAGTCAGACTGACGTGGGAAACATGAAAGCTGAGCAGAGAAACTTTTGCTTCAGGTCCCCAAAGCTTGTTCTGGGATGGAGCAAGTGTGCACTTCAGGTGATGCTGTGTCCACCATTCACGTCAAACTTACGCAGGTCATAGACATATAAACATGCCAGCTGCTTGACCTTTCTTTCCCTTGTCTGACAGCAGAAGAGAGCAGTGGTTTTTTCATTTCATAGCAGGATGCCAGGCCAGAGGAGGTGAAGCAAGGCCAAGGCAGAAGCAGTATCATACAGAAAGAATGGCCCAGCAGTAACAGAACTGTCCATTGTCAGAAGGGTGATTGTTCATTTTTCCAGAAACTGATTCTTTCTCACCACTCCTGAGGAACTGTATGCTGCTGCCCCAACATATTCAAACTCCACCAAGAATATAGCCTAAGCCAAAGGTGAGTTCAGGAGGACTCTGCCAACATGTCCTTCTCTGCCTGTGCTGAAGTTCTTTCACCACCAGCTCTAAATTCTCATCTTCAGTACAGGGACAGGCCTAACTCCATCTCCTTCTTCCTCTGCAAGCCCATGTGGAAGTGAGGCAATTAGCCACACCGTAATTCCCTTTGACCAGAGAAGGGGGGGAAATCCCAACACCGGCATATCCTACCGTTGTACACTCTCACTCTTGTGAGCCTGAAGGAGGGATGACTGGATACCATACTGGTGTACAGCATGAAGTTCATGTTAGTGCAAGTCCTTCTAAAGCATGAGAGAAGTGAAGTCTCTGCTCCTCCACCCTTCTCTCAGATCTAAGACTGGTGAAGGGTGCATGTTATCTTCTGCCGGGCACTGTTGCTTCTCTGTGATGTGTGCAAGAAAATTGATGGTTCTACCTCTGCCATTGACCTTCCTGCCGTACCTTCTTGACAGTGGCACTGATTACCTAGACACAAGAAGGATGAGAAAACAAAGTAAACTGTCTCAGCCATTTAGCAGAAAAAAGAAGTTAAATATCCCATCCTCCTTTCTGAAGAATTAAGAATGATGAAGTCGCTATGGGCTTCGTTGTGGACAATTACTTGCTGTCTGCTGCCTGAGGAAAGGTACTGAGGAGATTGAGGGGACTATAAGAGAAAACAGAGAAGCTAAAATAGATTGGGAAGAGACAGGAGGACTTCAGTAAAGCTCCTAAAATTGCTTTTTTGTCTCAAGAGTCTCTCCAAATAACCTTTAGCCATTCAAGCCATCAAAGGAATTTCACAGCGATCAGAAACCAAATTATTACAATTCATTTATTTCCTAGCTCGAGGAGTAACTATTGTAAAGCTTACTACCATTTCAGAGGGATGCTTCATCTCAGCAGTTGCTTTTTGTCCCAGATGTTTATCTGCCCTCTCAGTGAACCGAGAGGCAGCGGTATGCTAGTTAGTCCCACTAGTAAAGTCAACCCACAGTTCTCTCCAGGATATGAATGTTTTATGAAACACCAGTCACCAACCTTGACTGACAACTCCTTCTGCAACCTACGGCATCTATTTGTGAAGCCAGCAGGCTTTTTAGCTTCCTGCTACACAACCACAGCATCAGAGTCAAACCCCACCAAAACTGAATTAACCTGGATGAGAAAAAGACAAGCCAGTGAGTTCTTCTTGCCAAGGAATGCTTCAGCTTTATTGCAGCCACATTGTGATCTGTGTCACCATAGATGGATGCAAACCAGAAAAATGTATCCCCTGCCATCTAAGGAATGCTGGACAGGTGGAAAGGCTGGTGGAGAATTTATTTTGGTGGCAGCTGGAGGGGCCTGGAAGGTTGTCAGCTCTAATAGAGTCAGGTTGAGGATTAATTCCCACATGCAAGATGCAGGTATAGGCATGCAAAATTTAGAACCCACTCAATCAGGGGAACAGCAGCGTCTGCTCTGGTCAGCAGGGGATGTGACATTTGCTACTGTACTCTCTGAAATACACTGGTTTGGGGACTGCACTTCAGCAGAGTATTCTTGGAAACATGCGTAACCTGACAGTTTCAAGTTCCTGGGTACTAGAAAATCCTTTTCTTTTGCATGTGAAAAATATATATTTACACCCAAATTAAAAAGAAAGATTACAAATGAAATTACTTCCAGTGCAGATAAATCACCTTACTTGAAGAGATGAACAACTTAGACCAGGTTTTGTTCTTTGTTGCACCACCATAAATCTGAAATAAGTCCATGGGTGTCATCAGAGCTATCTCTTACTCATACCAGTGTAAACAAAGCAAAGAAAGTCTAGCTGTTTTTTTCCCTATGCTAATGTAAACATAGATTTACACATCTGATGTGTACGTAAAGTGATTAAATTTCTGTCATCCTATATATGTATATAGTTCTTTCACATGAATCAGGAAAATGCATCTACACATTTGTTTTCTTTTCCTTTTTTACAGGAAGACTCTGGTAAGTTCAGACTGTTAGCAAAAGACAGAAGCTGAACTCTAGCTATCATTATAAATATCCCAAATACTTTACTAAAATTTCCATAAAACCATTGAGAAGTTCAGTCTTGTTTGGAACTTCCCTACAAGCTGCCCTTTCGGGCAACACCCAAAAAGAATTTACATTACCTGCAGTTAGGGCTTTAGCAATTCCTCACACTTATTAAGAAGAATAGATTGGTTTTTTAACAACTAGTCATAAGGCTTTCATAACTGCAGTGTTTCCTAGATGCATTATGTCACAAATACAGAACTAATCTTTTATTATATGCATTCAGTCTGTCTTTAAAAGCCAAGAGACGGAAAAATAACACCTGCCCAGCAAAGCTGTTACTCTGAGTGTCAAACATAAGGCTTCTCACAACCTGTGAACCTGTAATAACTATGAACAAGTTTATGTGGAGAATTTGATCCTGAATACAATCACTCCGTCCTCAACTGGTTATTTTTTCAAGAGCTTGAGCAAAAAGAGACAAAAACAGTTTTTCACCTGCACATTTGAGACATCGTTATTTGAATCAAAGCTAACTATATGCCAGGTTGGGATGGTTTTAGCTCAATTTGAGGTTGTCCTTGAGAGGCACGTATCATCTGAAAACTCTGAAGGGAATATATAATTGGCTTGTCCAGTATTGCAGAAGGACTACAGAGCAGAAGTTAACCCACATGCCTCCAGCACACAATACTGCCGATGTGAGATGTTCTGAAGAGGAGAAAGTTTCACTAGTATCCTGTTCCTTGCTTCATACCAGTCTTGGCAGACTCTTTAATTCCCTAGGGCAAGTCTGACCAGCTTGAAATTATGCTATTCTAAACAGAGTAGTACGAGTATGAGGACATCAGACAATGTGCAATGTGTGTATGTGTATGGCAATCCCCAAGTAAGCTATGAAATTATTATCTGCTTACAGCTTCCATAAATCTTACATAAAGGATAGGTGCTCAGGAACGACAGTAAATTTAAGGAAAAAAAAAAGAGGAAAAAAAAAAACAACAACAACAATGAAGCAAAGAAAATTAACTTCCACAGTTGCTGGAGGCTTGACTCTGACCTTTTTATGTATGTGTGTTTGTGAGTGTGTTTTTGCAAAAAGACATTAGGGAAGAAACTAAAATGTGCTTTCTTAGCCCTTCCATAACTGACAGCAATTTTATTATTTTTGTGTGAAAAGCTGTTCCATACCCTTTGTAAGCTTGTGAATGAACAACAGATGCATTTATTATAAGTGGGGTTTTCAATGACTGAAAAATAAATCAATTTTCTTCTGTAAAATCAAACTTCAAGTGTGTCCATACCAAATGAGTTAGTCTTCCAAAAGAAATTCATTAGTGCACGACCAATGGAAGAGAAGGAGAAATGCATCTTTATAAGGGAACAATCCTGCTCCACAAGAAGCTCCAGAAAGTCAGATTCTGGTACACTGTTGTTAGGGCTCTTTGTCACAGTCAAGTTACGAAAAAAGAGCATCAGGCATCCCACAACCAGCTACTCCTTGGCTGTTGCAAGCAAAACTGTGAACACCAGGCTAGACAGAATCCTCCCTGCCATTATGTGTATACTACTGCTGAAATTCTCCTGCATTTTTCTTTGCCCTACCAGTAAATCACCAGGGTGATTTTAGCAATAAATATGTCTAGACTCAGCCTCTAAAACTCACCATTTTGCACTCCTGCAGTAAATTGCACTTAAGAAAATGCAAAGTAAAATATTTACTTTCAACATCATCCTTTAAAGGTTTTGTTTGTTTGTTTGGCTTTGGTCATTTTTGGTTTTTTTTCAGTAAAAGTGGACCAAGGTAAAATTGAAGAATTCAAGAAACCTGAATCATATAATGAAAAGCAATTTACCATTCTGCCTGGAGAGAGAGGTTTTCAATCAGTGTGTCCTTCCTGCAATGACTTATAGATTAGAAGCACAGAGTGTCTTTAAAAAAAAAAAAAATGCAACTAAGTGAAGATGAATATAATAAGGTGTAGGCTGAGAATAGCACACCCAGACAAGAAAACAAATGACTAGCTCTGCCAGAGAAACTCAGCGGAAAATAAAAAGAAAATAGTCCCGGGCCAGACACTCAGTAAGACAACATGATAAAAGTTACAGCAGACAAGGTACATGACAGAGCAAGATGTAGATGCAGAAATAATGGAGAGGTAAGGTAGGAGAAGTACAGGGAGTCAGTCACAGATAGGTCTGCAAGGGACTAGGACAGCACACAACTGACAGCGTATGCTTGATTCCACTGGTTGCAACTCATACTTAAAATGTCCATGATGTGTATTTCTTGACATCTTAAAATTATTAAAAACAGGTGATGCTCCAGGAAAACCATGATTTTTTTCTAAAATATTTCATTTAGAAGATATAACTAATAAAATAAAAATATTTCCATTATATAGATTTATGATATAAATCATAAAACTTGGTGTAAAAAGACATGATTGTTGGTTGGGAAAGAAATGAACTAATGTTTGAGGCAGTTTGCACTGAGGGGTCCCCAGCCTGTAACCCAAAATCTCAGGGTACAGACCAACTCTCCATTCATTCAGCATTCAAGTATTATAAATAATGTATACACTGCCTGCAGCCTGAGCACATACAGAAATTTCTTCCTACTTTTAATGCTACACTAGAGACTTACCTTAGCTAAGCTAATGTAAAAAGGATGCCCACACCGACAGCAAGACCTGCATCCTATAGGCCTGCTCTTATAATGTGAGTTGATGCTACGTTCCGTTGTGTTAGGCATAAAGACTAAAGAAAGTTCAAATGGGCGAGAGAAGACTTTGGTTCATAAAATCACTGCAGTCTTATCTGCTCATTCCTGGTAACTGTGAGTACACTCTTCAGAAGTTCAATTAGTGCCAAGCAGTCATGTTCTTTTCAATACTCAACCTTGTCTCAGCTGATGCTCGTGCACAAGTCACAATAATAGTGGCCTGCCCCAAACAGTTGAATAAAGCAGCTTGCATTCTGCTGGGTCATTCAGAAATTCCTTGCTGCCATACAAGTGAGGCAGCTGGAAGCCAAAGAGCAAACAGAGCTCAAAGTGAGATTTTGTAAATACATGTGAACATAGTTCCTGCAGCCTCTCATACCAATAGTCCTTTTTACTGAGGATTGTTCTTGACCTACCTTCCAAACACACAGCAACAGGAATATATTGTCATGAGGTCATAGAAATACTGGTAGGTTCTTGACCTACCTTCCAAACACACAGCAACAGGAATATATTGTCATGAGGTCATAGAAATACTGGTCCAGCTCAAAATTTTTCAGAAGAAAGTCTGGAGTTCTCACGAGGTAGAAAGAAATTCATAACATGAAGATAAAAAAATTCAATACCAACCTTGAAGAATATTTCCATCACCCTCTGCTCCTGAAACCTGTGAATAATCAGTGTGGAGTGCATACATTAATCATGGGTACAGTGGGAATGACTATTGCCAGACAGTTATTGTTATGCAGTATCTCTCTTGAACCAGAGAGGACCAAAACCAGGCACTTGAAACTCAGCACAATACAGTACAATACAATAATACAATGCAATACAATACAATACAATAATTAGTATCTTTCAGCAAAACAGCTTCCTGAGCTCCCTTAGAGCTACTAATCATGACACACGAATTCTTATTGGAAAGAGTTATTTTGGATGACTCTGACTACCCTTTATTACCAAGGGGTTTAGGAGGCTTAGCCTGATGATCACCAATCCAAAACATTATTGCGCTCCATTCTGTCCAGGTACAGGTCTTTAGAAGTATGTGCTGATCTACACACAATTTGTGAGGGACATGATTTCTGACAGCTATGATTATCAGTGTCTGTGAATGCTCTGGGAACACAAGTCAGGGTAACAGGCTGATATTCTTGAATACGGTGTTTTAAAAATGGGACTGCAGTTGCTGCTGAGCCATGCACATGAAGGAAATAGTGTACATGAAATTAAGGAAAAGAAACCTCAACCTTTTTAGTGTAGTAACTCTTTACGTACACACTGTAAAGGAAAAGGCACCATTTCAAATTAATTTTATTTTTAACAATTTTTCCCAGTCCTACTACAGAAAGAAGACTGATTTCTTGAGTACAGATCCATCATGCAATAGTTTCCAAATCTTTTTCCCATGTGCTTGCTTTTCCTCTTCAGAGTACGCAAAACTTGTAAAGCTGTGTTTTGAAAAGCTTTGGAAGGGTGAGGTGAAAGGGAGAGTATTCACAAAGATACACTTTAGCCACTTCAAACTTGTCTCACTGTTTCCTCTACTAACATGGAATGAGAATCAGATTCCCCAAGGGGCAATTCAAAACATTTTTATTGGTACCTGGCTCTGAACCACCTTTTAGGATTGAAAACAGGCTTGAACTATAGAAAAAACCTAGATAGTTTAGTCTTGATAGGTGATAACCCTTATAATACCCCTTTGGCTGCATTAAGAATTGCTATATGTTTAGTGATTTAACGGCATTGGTTTTGTCCTTGCCCACCTTTTTCTTTTCCTGTGTCAGAAGAAAGTCAGTCTAAATTTGCCTGATACAGGAGCAGCAGATATCAGCATATTAATCCATGGACACCTCAGCAGCTTTTTTTGAGCTTACACCTTTTCACAGGATTTGGTTTTATTTTCATCTGAGAAACCAGCAGACATAAAAAGCAGCATATTCTTCCTATTTTCCTGCAAGACTATTCTGTTTCAGTCTTACATTTCTACAGCTCCCACAGACTTAATGAATCAAATGTTAAAAACCCCGTATGTAGGATGATAAACGCTAACGACAAACTTTTCTACCCAGGTTTTGAAGGCCAGTGGCACTATTATCAGTTCATCTATCTATTTTCATAAAATTGGACACAGAATTTCAGCCAGCAATTCCTGCATGCATTTGATGACTTCTGGTTGAGATAGAGCAATGTGAGCTATCCAAGTCCATTGTAAAAATTTCAAGTGATAAAAAACTTGGACCATCCATATGGTCCATCATGTTCTTTTTGTTATGATTTCAAACTTATAATCAGCATTTCAGCACCTTTTCACCCTTTGAAAACAAGTCCTGAAACCAACCTGTGGCCTCAGTAACCCAGAGCTGAAGATAACCTGCACAAGATCAGAGACAGAATGTAATTGCATCTGGTGTCTACTAAAAAAGAGTAGTAATAAACTCAGAGGTGGAGAGGTTGAACCGAAAAATAGGGAAGACGAAAAGGACTTGGGGGATGGGGTATCAGGGACATAGGTCTACTGTCTAGGAGCACTGCCCCATGGTCAAGTACTGCTGAAAAGTCCCCATTCTGCTGAAAAGCCCTGGGTACTCCTGGGGGCACCAAGGTGAAAAGCACGTTCTCCCCACAAATAGAACAATTCAAACAGCAGGTTACATTAGGAGGAGCGTGGCTAGCAAGGGAAGCTTTATTCCATCTACTCAGGAGTGGTGAAATGCATCTGCAATACTTTCTAATGCCTAGTTTTAGTCTCCCCCAGTCCAAGAGAGATGTGGAAAATTGGAGAGGGTCCAGCAGAGGCTCTCCAAGACAGTCAGAGGTCTCAGGCACATGATCTACCTCTATGGGGAAAGTTGACTTCTAGAGGTCCTTTCCTACCAACCTTCCTATCAGCCTCACAGAAGTATAATCCATGCTGCTTCTCAGTCATGAGTGATTCATGTGAAAATTGTGGAGGTGTGTGACAAGGGAGGATATTTCATTTTTTTGACAGATAAACCAGTGATTATAAGGATAAGAGTGTGATAAATGTGGGGCAGAGTAAAAAAATGCTTCAAAAGGCATTTGGGATTAAAGCTTTTACCCGTAGATGTTTCTAAAAATGGTCAAAAGGAATACCACAAAGTCAAAAGTGAAACATATTCTATGAATAAGAATAATGCAATGGTGTCAGCAAACAGCTGGAAATCATTCCTGGAAGAATCAAAGGTGTTGTTCTAACCCCAGCCAGTGACTAAGCACCACACAGCTGCTCACTTGCTCCTCCCACAGTGGGATGGTGAGAGGATTGGAAGAGATAAAGAAAAAACTCATGGGTTGAAATAAAGACAGTTTAATAGGTAAAGCAAAAGCCGCGCACGCAAGCAAAGTGAAACAAGGAATTCATTCACCACTTCCCATGGGCAGGCAGGTGTTCAGCCAGCCCCAGGACGGCTGGGCTCCAGCACGCCTAACAGTTACTTGGGAAGAAAAACACTGTAACACTAAACGTCCCCTCCTTCCTTCTTCTTCCCCCAGCTTATATAGACCAGCATGACCTCCTATGGTATGGAATATCCCTTTGGTCCATTAAGGTCAGCTGTCCCAGCTGTGTCCCCTCCCAGTTTCCTGTGCCCCCCTAGACCTCTCGCTGGCAGGGCCTGAGACACTGAAAAGTCCTTGACTTAGTGTAAACATTACCCAGCAACAACCAAAACCATCCCTGTGCTGTCAACAATGTTCTCACACCAACTCCAAACCACAGCACTGCACCAGCTACTAAGAAGAAAATTAACTCTATCCCAGCTGAAACCAGGACAAAACGACACTCCAAGAAAGCTAAAGAGCAAGAGAAGTCCATTACGAAGATGTACAAAAAAAAAAAAAAAACATAGCTGTGTTTTGTAAATATGAAAGTTAATGAAGAGTTGGAGTTTGAAATAGAATGAAATGGTAGTAGAAAGTGATTTCTTCACAATATTTTTCTTTGTATTTCTTCATAAGGGAAACCTTGACCAAAATTCAAATAGGTAATGTAAATGTTCTCTTTTTTTTGTTCCACACAGGCTTGAAGTTTCTGCTGCTTTAACCAAAATGTTAAATCAAACCTTTCTGGATGAAAGTAGAAGTAAGTGACTCTGGCCATTTACTTTACTGACAATTTTTCTAAAGATTGTTTTAAAAATCAAGGTTGCAGTTATATTGTTTAAGCGTCTATCCACCTCTGGTCTAAACAAAGGGGCAAGGGATGATGATATACCACACCTGAACAAAATGTTAGCATTTCCTCTACATTCCCCTGAGTTTTTAAATCTTTTAAAGAATTATAGAAGACAACTGTAATTCATAAAGGGAGATAGGTCATACTGCAGGATGATTTGCTGCAGAATGATAAAAAAATTCTAAATACATGTAGAAAACACACAAGCCCTTGATAAGTCCCAGACATTTGATACCTCAGTTATTGTGGTTCCACATATTCCACAAAAGGCATTTGGGATTAAAGCTTTTACCCATAGATGTTTCTAAAAATGGTCAAAAGGAATACCACAAAGTCAAAAGTGAAACATATTCTATGAATAAGAATAATGCAATGGTGTCAGCAAACAGCTGGAAATCATTCCTGGAAGAATCAAAGGTGTTGTTCTAACCCCAGCCAGTGACTAAGCACCACACAGCTGCTCACTTGCTCCTCCCACAGTGGGATGGTGAGAGGATTGGAAGAGATAAAGAAAAAACTCATGGGTTGAAATAAATACATTTTACAATAGCTAAGGACATAGGAGAATTCATAGATACGCGTTTCCCATTTATCCTCAGAAAACACTTCCATTTTTCCCAAATCAGAGAATTTTCATAGAACAGAAGGCTTGGGTTCTTGATAAACTCTAACACAATTTGGAAAATATTTCACATTTTTTAATTTCTAATGAATAAGAGTGTGAGGGATTAGCAAGGAATGGAAGTATTTCTATCTGAAAGGAAATCAGAATTGTGATCACAAATTTGTAGTAGTACATCTCCAACAGCTTATCCTAGAACTGTTGCCATTTACTTATAACTGCTGGGAAAATAATTCAAAGTCTAGGAAGTTCAATGGACATGAAATAAGATCCACACTAACCCATCTGTTAATACAGTGTTGGTTAGTTTTCTTTGGGCAAAGAGGATAACTTCCATATCAACTCCTTACAAGCCAGAAATTACAGTTTCACTGTCAGCCTCACCTGTCATACAGTCCTCACTATATAAAAGAAATCCACTTTTTTTTTTCTTAATGCAAGTACTTGATTTTTGCTCTGTACTTTTTGCTCATGACAGCACCCAAAAGCTTCTCAGAGATTCCCAACACCTCTACAGTCCATTTATATTATCTTTTAATCGACTCTGATATATCCTAAAATTGCCAATGAGCAATTAAACTACATTTTTTTAATTGAAGTAACTGGTTCTCCTATACGGAACAGAAATTAAACATTCAGTTGATTCTTGCTTCCATTGTCCCCATCAAGATATGCAGCCACTAGGCAATGACCTCACCACAAAAAAAAAAAAAAAAGAAAAATTTCAAATTTGTCTATTTGTCTTCTAACTACAGTACTGAATTGTATGCTAGCCACATTTCCAGTGACTTATTGAGCTATTCTGTTAAAATGAGAAGACTGACTTGATCTCTTGAAAAACAAGAAGAGTACTTTCACAGAAGAGATTTATTGTTTACTTACCTTTAGTTGGGAACACAGAGGTTCGTATCCCGATTAGTAGACCCTGAACTGGCAAAGTAATAAGAGAAATACCGCCTTCAGTTGCAAACTCTTCCATGTCAGATACTGTGAATGACCTTTGAAAATGCTATCTTGCCATCTAATCTTGAGTCTGTTGAAATAACTTCACTTGTTTGCTGTCGAATGAGAATGCAGCTCTTTTATGCATCCCAGACCTTTTCAGGGTTTCTAGAAAGATTTGCAGAGATAATGTAACAGAATAAATACTATGCTAAACTGTTCTTTAAGCCCACACAGCAGAAGAAACAGGTAACTGAATTCACTTTTTAAAACAGCAATTAAATGAGCTCAGGCAGCACTGGTTTTCAGACAGTATGACAGCAATATCTGCTGCTGCGGGCTCAGGTAAATATGAATAGATACGTATTGTCATAATGCAGTTTAGTTTGCAGCTATTTTCTGTACTATAATGTCACAGCACAATTATTTAAACACAAAATGGTTTAGTCCCAGCATGTATTATTTCATCAAATTAAAATAAGTATTGGAAATGAGTGAATATCTCATCTACTTTACTACAGCTTAAGTCAATTGAGAACTATTAGCCTGATAATCACATTTTCAGGAAATGTCATGTAAAGTAGCACACTTTTAAACTGTTTCTAGTTGGAGAAGGGTAGCACTCCCTACCATTGAATGATAGGGGAAGTTTGGGAGACAAGCTACGAGTACCTGTTAATGCTGGGCAAGAATGACTGGCAGTTAAGTCACACTTAAATGACTGGCTGGAGGAGTTAATGGTCTGAGGCAATGTTCACTGCTCAGAGAGTCATTAAGCATAAGAATCTATCTGACCTGGAGGTCGTTACTTCTTATGTTAATTACTGCAATGACAAATACTCCGTGTGACACACTACCACATCTCCCTAAAGTCATTTCTGTATCAAAACCTCCCTCAGATCTCAGATCTGTGGTGACATCTGGCAGTCAGGAACAGCACTTGTAAACACATTTATTTTATCCAAGATAAACCACCAAATGTTTGAACTGACCAGAACCACCTATCTGGCAGGCTCAGCCTGTAATTTAGCCATGACTCTAAACATCCCTTCTTGCATAGTCATTATTAGCTATAATCTCCCATCCTTACATTGTCCAGGAATTATTGTGTGTGCCTAAGCCTTTGTAATTGATCAGCATAAACATTTTTTTTCCATCTGATGTAGAAGACCAAGATGAAATGGCTGAGTGCTTACTTGAAATGAAGTACATCAAGAATCAGTTGAATTACTATTGTTATCTGACAGGAAAAGCTGGGAATATCCACTGTACCCACAATTCATATATTTGCAATAACTGGACCTCATAAGAAGTCTCTGCTCTGAAAATATCTGAGTCGTCATAGGCAATGCAAGTAAAGGATGGCAATAAAACAAGGTCAGCATTTAAATGCATTTTAAAAATTTGACCAAAGACACATGCTCAGTATTAAGCCTAATGTGAGAGACCTGAAACCCGTGTAACCTCCAGGGTCTTAATAGCTCACACTGCTGTTGTAGTAACAGTGGAGTTACAAAAAAAAAAAAAATAATTATGAAGTATCACTGTCATGGTCAGGAGACTTTCTCACAGCTAAGACTCTCTAATTGGCCTTTATTTAATAGGTTTGCATTGCATTTTGAATTACTTACGGTATTACTCCTTGGACAAATTAGATCCTCATACCCTTAGTCACTTGTGGGGACCAGCTTTTTGCTTATTACCACCAGCTGAAGTCAGTCTACTCCAGTGAGCATCTGCTTCCCAGTATACAGAAGAGCTGACAGTCTACTAACTGGTAGACATCTGAGCCCTTTGCAATAACCCACTTCTGTTTTACAATGCAGTGCATTGCAGTACCACTACATAAAACAAAAATAAGGTCTGCTTTCCTTCAGATTAGTTTAAATCATTTGTATCTTTGGATTATGGCACACCAGAACTAAAAGAAGAGCATAAAGATAGCCATTATCGATACATTAATTTTCATAGTTTCCATTTATCTGTTTCCAAGTCTATAGATGTCAGTGCAAACAAGGTCTCTTTATTGGATATAATAGATCAAGTGGACAGTTTCTGCAAGAAAATATATGGAAGAATGTAAAAACCTCTCTAAAGGATCATTAATAAAACGGTGAATATTCTTTCAATACAGCCATGTTTTTATAGTAGTCTTATGCACTGCTTGCTATGTGTAACCTAATGCAAAATTTGTAATGCAAGGTCTCTCTGTTCTTGATGTGCTTTATTATAAATTATTATAAACATCTCCAGTGCTGTTGGTAACAGTGTGAGCTGCTTTCCTGATGTATTAACTGTAGACATGCAAAAAGTGCTATGTTACTTAAGAGCTTGAGGTTTTTTTTATGGCCATGGTGGCTTTCGCAAGATTGCGACAAGGTGTTTTGTAAGTAAACTTTTGAATGTTTATTAATTCAACAACAACAGTTTGCGCTGACTGGCTGTACAGCCCCAGCAAATCACTGAGGTTTTAAAAGTCACAAAGGGGAGTGGTATTTGATACAAAATCCTAAAAGGAATTGTCTTTCTACACTTGTGGTAATAGTGTCTAATATTTTTTGCAGGTAAGAGTGCTTAACCGGATCATTAATTACATCTTTCCTCTGGTTTCATGCAAACAAAAAAAAGCAACACATATAGTCAGTTCATTTTTTCATGCTTTGCCCAAAATCAAACAATAACTTTAACCAGGAGCAGCTTCAACTGTTTGAAAACCTCCAGACCTGTCATTCCTAGACCAGGTGGAAAGATGAATGCAGGCAAGACTTTCATCTTGACCTTTCTGTTTTAAAAGATGAATGTAAATGACAATGTACATTTATATTTTAAATTAAGGAGAAACTAGGATCCACTTAAGCAATATATGCTCCTGAATCTAAATACTTGACTATTCCTTAAATTGTTTTGATATAAGAAACTCAGCTGCCAGATAAACAAAGTGTGGCTTCAATACACAGTGCTTTTTTTAAAAGGTAGAAAATTAAGATATGCTAATATAAACCTCTAGCAGGTATGTCCAAGTATAAACATAGAGACTTGCGGGCACAGGAAGAAGTAATTACATAAAGTAAGGTGAAAATGAAATGACAGGGCAATGTATCTAAAACTGCACATTGGCCTTACGGACTTGAAAGCATGTCATGTCTGATAGTATCAGAAGTCATAAAAAATGTCTGGAGGATGAGAATAAAAGTCAGGGTCAGACAAAAAAGGATTATCCTTATCAAATTATGTAGGAGCAGTAGGAGGACCTGAGCCTGGCTAGAAACCAAAGGCTGAGATGGAGCAAGGATTACATGTGTTTACCTGACACTTCTTAAGGCTTTGTGCTAGGTTCCTGGGTAAAAGGCATTATATGGAAGAGAAAACAAAAGACTGTCTAGAAAGGAATTCCTAAAAGACAGACTGTAGCAAAAATTCTTAAGATCTTCTTGGATGAGGCTAAAGAACAAGCAAGAAGTGTGTTTCACAGCTTTGTTACATAGTTCTATCTCAAACTCAGCAACATAATTGAGACAAATTCAACAAGTCCTTTTATTTTGCTCTGCAAAGGTATTTGAAATGTTACACACATTGAAGACCTGCTTGGCTTGTAATAGGAAAAACTTCATCTGCTACAACCTTTCAGAACACTAACCTCATGCAGCTAGAAAAACATTCAAAGAGAGTTGTCCTGTATGTTCATGCTTGTCTTATTTTGGAGTTCTGTGAGTACAAGACCTTTAATAACTGCATATTAAGATGCATATTAAGTCTTTTACGTCTTATTCAAGCTGAAAGAGCTTTAGACTTTATCACCATAAATATATCATGTTACTTTTAAATGAAAAATATTTTAAAATAATATAAGCTAAGTATGGGGGTTTATTCTTTAATTTTGCCATCCACATTGAATTACAAAATATAGGGGTTAGGCAAAGAGAATTGTGTTATGTTGGAAGGATTTCACAGGCAAGCATTACTTCCCACATATGGCACATAATATATTTTTCTTTATTGTTTGTAATGTTTCCATGGTATACTTTCAGTTAGAAAAGAGTATTATGGGAAGGGATGCCATCCAGAGGGACCTTGACAGGCTTGAGAGGTGGGGCCAAGCAAAACTCATAAAGTTTAACAAGGCCAAGTGGAAGGTCCTGTACATGAGGTGGGGCAACCCCCAGAATCAATGCAGGCTGAGTGGAAAATGGATTTGGAGCATCCCTGAGGAAAAGGACTTGGGATTGCTAGTGGATGAAAAGCTCAACACAGCCTGACAATGTGTGCCTGCAGGCCCGAAAGCCAACTGAATCCTGGGCTGCATCAAAAGAAATGCGGCATCAGGTCAAGGGAGGTGATTCTGCCCCTCCACTCCCATGAGACCCCACGTGGAATACTGCATTCAGCTCGAACATAAATATGACATGGACCTGTTGGAACCAGTCCTGAGGATGGCCATGAAGATGATCAGAGGGCTGGAGCACCTCTTCTATGAAGACAGGCTGAAAGGTAACTCATCCTGGATGAGCTTTGGGGACACCTTACAGTGGCCTTCCAGTACCTCAAGGGGGCCTACAAGAAATCTGGAAAGAGACTTTTTAGCAGGGCCTGAAGCAATAGGACAAGGTGTAATGACTTTAAACTGAAGAGAGTAGATTTAGACTAGACATTAGAAAGAAATTCTTTATTGTGAGGGTGACGAGGCACTGGCACGGGTTGCCCAGAGAAGCTGTGGATGCCCCATCCCTGGGAGTGCTCAAGGCCAGGCTGGATGGGGCTTTGAGCAGCCTGGTCTAGTGGAAGGTGTCCCTGCCCATGGCAGAGGGGCTGGAACTAGATGACCTTTGGAAGTCTCTTCCAACTCAAACTGTTCTATGATTCTATGATTTTGTGATTATGTATGTCTGGGCAGGACAATGCTGGCTGCTGGACTATGGGTCAGGCAAAATACTGTGAGGAGACAGGGAGACTGAGCCTTACTTGAAAGCATATGAGCAAGAACAGCAAGAATATCTTCTGTAACTCAGGAAAAGTGTGAAATCCTAGCAAAGAAGAGGCTTGCAAAAGTCATCAAAATCAGGAGACTGGTGAGAAAGGCAAAAAGCAGACAGACAACATTCAGAGGGGACTGTCATTGAGGAATTCATTGAAAGCCTGTTGGCCTCAGAGAATGCCCAAAGGAAAAAACCTGTCCCTGCCTTCTTGTGGGCAAGGGTCTTCCTACTGAGCCGCTTGATTTCTGTTCTTTCTCACTCCACATTTTCTCTAGCATATGCATTCTGACTGTATTGGGTTTGCGTGACAAGGTTTGGGGGGCGGGGGGGGTGTGCGGTACAAGGGTGGTTTCTGTGGGAAAATGCCAGGAGCCTCCCTTGTGTCTGATGGAGCCGATGCCAGCTGGCTCAAAGATGGACCCACCACTGGCCAAGGCCAAGCCCATCAGCAGCGATGGTAGCTCCTCTGTGATAATATATTTAAGAAGGAGGAAAAAAAATCTACAACAAAATTACAGCAGGAGAAAGGAGTAAGTTTATGTGAAAGCAACAGCTCTGCAGACACCAAAGTCAATGAAGAAGGAAGGGGGGGAGATGCTCCAGGCACCAGAACAGAGATTCCCATCCAGACCATGGTGAAGACCATGGCAAGGCAGGCTGTCCCCCTGCAGCCATGGAGGTTAATGGTGGAGCAGATATCCACCTGCAGCCCATGTGGAGGACCCCATGCTATAGCAGCTGGATGCCTGAAGGAGGCTGTGACCCATGGGAAGTCCTGCTGAAGCAGGTTTGCTGGTAGGACCTTTGGACCTGTAGAGAGAGGAGCCCACACAGGAGCAGGTTTGCTGGTGGGGCTTGTGACCCCACAGGGGACCCATGCTAGAGCAGTCCATTTATGAAAGACTGCACCCCATGGAAGGGACCTATTGTTGGAGGAGCCTGTGAAGAACTACAGCCCATGGGAAGGACTCACATTGGAGAAGTTCATGGAGAACTGTCTCCCATGGGAGGGACCCCAGGCTGGAGCAGGTGAAGAACATGAGGAGGAAGGAGCAGCAGAAACAACGTGTGATGAACTGACTGAAACCCCCATTCCCCATCCCCCTGCACTGCCTGGGGGGAGGAAGTAGAGAAATCAGGAGTGAAGTTGAGCCCAAGAAGAAGGGAGGGGTGGAGGGAAGGTTTTTTAAGTTTTGATTTTTAGTTCTCATTAACTTACTCTGATTTGAACGGTAAGAAATTAAACTGATTTCCCAAGTTGAGTCTGTTTTGCCTGTGACTAATCGCTGACTGATCTCCCTGTCCTTATCTTGACCCTTTTGTCGTATGTTCTCTCCCCTGTCTGGTTGAGGAGGGGAGCGATAGAGCGGCTTTGGTGGGCACCTGGCATCCAGCCAGGGTCAAACCACCACAATGATAAAATTTAGTTTCAAAGATTCAAATCCTACTGGTGTTTTCAGAGGAAACACATTAACAAATAAATCTCCCTCAATACAGTAGCTACCTCAGGGTCCATGCTCACAGGCTTGCTTTAAATCCTTCAGTTAAACTTGAAACTCCAGAGGAATTATATTCAAATATAGACTACCTGAGTAAGAAAGACATATTTAATTTTCTAGGCACATTTCACGTCCTTTCAGGAGAATGTTTAGAATTTGAAATAAAATCCTTTTAATGTCATCTATACATTCCTAAATTTATCATGTGAGATGAATCCAGATGCTTGCAGTGTCTCATAAGTGGCTCAGTCAACAAAGACACTTTATACAGGCAAAACCAGGGCCAAACTGTACCCCACTCCATGCTATTTGACATTAAAACAAATAATGACTTTTTCATAAGCATACCTCAGGGAGGAATAAATCATTATGGATAACTCTTATTCTCTGACATAGTCTTCACTCTCACACTAGATGTCTTTTCTGGTTGCCCCACTTCCTTCCCTTTATCATGGTTTAACCCCACCTGGCAACAAGCACCACACAGCCGCTCGCTCACTCCCTCTGCATCAGGATGGGGGAAAGAATTGGAAGAGTAAACATGAGAAAACTTATGGGTTGAAATAAAGACAGTTTAACAGGCAAAGCAAAAGCCACGCACGCAAGCAAAGCAAGACAAGGAATTCATTCACCACTTCCTATCAGCAGGCAGATGTTCAGCCATCTTCAGGAAAGTAGGGCTCCATCATGTGTAACAGTTACTTGGGAGGACAAATATCATCACTCTAAACATCCCCCCCTTCCTTCTTCTTCCCGCATCTTATATACACTCAGCATGACATCCTACGGCATGGAATATCCCTTTGGTCCATTAAGGTCAGCTGTCCCAGCTGTGTCCCTTCCTAACTTCTTGTGCACCCCCAGGCTCCTCGCTGGTGGGATGGGGTGAGGAGCAGAAAAGGCCTTGGCTCTGTGTAAGCACTGCTCAGCAATATCGAAAACATCTCTGCATTATCGACACGGTTTCCAGCACAAATCCAAATCATATCCCTATACTCGCTACCATGAAGAAAATTAACTCTATCCCAGCCAAAACCAGCTCACCCTTACTAGGATGCTACCTAATTCTCTACCACAATGGCTCATGCCATTCATTATAATTAAGTGCTTCCTTGTTTTTTTCTAGATTTCAGGCCTAACATACCCCATATCTCAGCTCTTAATAAGGTTCTTGTTACGGGCAGTGAGAGCAGTGAGAGCAGAGCTCTTCTCTAGTGAGTCAGGAAGGTACGGCAGATGGTGCACTGATGTGTTAATTAACTGGCTGCTTTGCCTGTGATCTTCCTATTGCTCACCTCCTGCTGTTAAAAGCTGAGAAATAATGGAAGGGGTTAATGAGACAGAAACTTGTCCAGGTGGTCAAAACTTCACTGCAGCTCCTGAACACTAAATGCCATCTCAACAGTCAGCAGCAAAAGGGATGAAAGCGACTGCCATCATTGCATGCCACCTACTCTACAAAACCCTGCAGACTGCTGCAGAACTCAGGTTTTCTTGCAAATTTTAAGAAAAAGAATAGATGTAAGCTAATGTTGAAGGAGTAATATTGTCAAGCTGATATTGCCAAAAACACCAAAGGGGAGAAATGGTAGTAGTGCGACAGCTGAGAGGGACAAAACCCAAATCTTCTACCAAGTAATTCAACCCTACAGCTAGCCACCTTTTCCTAGGGTACAGAAAATAACTGTCCCAGATGAATCACTCACACAGCTCACTCCTTCCTATCTACCATAGTTAAATTTACTTCTACAGTGACAGCAGTTATCCACAGGTAGCTTCAGCTTCCTCCCTTCCAAACAAAAGTCCTTTCACCTCCAGCTCTTTACACTAGCCAACAGGGAAACTCAGTGATAAGTTTATCTCCAACTTACTGTGTCCTCGCTAAAAACTTGTACTGTCACGTCAGAGTCCTGTGATGGGTGCCCTGTCATCAGCTTATGCTCAACATAGGTGATGCAAAGCTGTTATTCTTTCTTCTCAGACCTTACTTCAATTCCATTTTTCTGCTGCAAAGGAGAACCCCACTCCTTTTCCAGTACTGTGATGCCTACAAAAATTCACAGTATCCTCTGGTACCCTGACAGTCCTGCTTATCCTTCTGATCAATGTTATTTTATTGTTTCTTGTACTTCCCCTTGTGTTTCTACCCATCAGCTTTCTGTTTCCTTGTACTTATGCCAAATGCTGGCTGGACCAGGAATTATTGCTTTGTTCTGCATTTGAACAGTGCATGGAGTTGAAGTAGGTCCTGTAGTTAATGATTACAGCTCCCAGATGCAATGGCAATATAAACAAATTAAACAATGTTAATCATAACCTTAGTAATTTCATTCTGGAAGCTGAATGATATCCAAAGACTGTACAGTACCTCTGCATTATTCCTGAATTTCTGGGGATATTTATAGGGGTAAAGATTTGAAATGTTAACAGCCTGTGTGCAAACTAACAAATATCCAGTCTAAAACAAGCCTTTCAAGCACAGTAAAGCAAATCTCTGGTGGATTCATTAATGACAATACTTGGCAGGCTACCAACCAACCAACCATTGTACGTTGTTCCAAACAAACCTTTATACGCATCCTTGCTTCACACACAAACCCCTGAGCTTGAATATATTTTAATCTACATCCTTCTACTTTTTGTTTTATAAGCAGTTACATTGAAGTTAAAGCTATATGCTTCACACATGATCTTGGAAGTGAAAGTCTGCCTGGGAGTCAGTAGGAAGCAGGTCAAGATTATACTAGAACATTAAAGAAGCTGCTAGGTGCCTGAGTAATTTTGAAAATCTCTCTAGTCTTCTATCTGTCTCTTTTGGCTCCAGAATTCCTTGGATGAATACGACTAATAACTATCTTGGTTGGCTTTGGGCAAATTACTCAATCCTTGTATTCAGATCAGATTTTTAAAATATTAAGGTACAAAAGGGCAGCATATAGCAGGTAAATCCAATGCTGAGAAACCAGAAAAGGTCTAGCAGAGGGCTACTGTGATAGTCAAAGCTGAGAGCACATGGCTTACAAGGACAGGTGGAAGGAATTGGGCTGGTTTCATTTGGAAAAAAAAAAAAAAAAAAAGAAAAGAGGGTAAGAGGTGAATTAATTGCCTGTCTATTACTCCTTGAAACAATTACAGAAATTATGGAACTAAGCCTTACTAGGAAGTGGCAAGTGATATAAAAATTGGCAACCACCACAAGCTGTGGTTTAGGAAGTTCAAATTGAGTACTAGAGGGGGGGAAAAAGATAAATCACAAGAAAGTCAGTGCAGTACTGGCTCAGGCTGCCTGGAGAGGTTTATGGACTCTGTGCTTGCAGATTTTCAGGACTTGACTGGACAGAGCTATAGCTGACCTGTTCTGGTACTGGCAATAATCCTGCTTCAGGCAGGGGAATGGACTCAAGGCCTTCAGATGTCCCTTCCAGACAACATTTCTATGGTTCTGCAGTTCAATGATGTAATTTTTTGAAAGCATCAAGACATTGGACATTTTAGAAATGTCAATGTCTTTAAAAAGCATCCCTTTGTACCTTAGTTGATCATCTGTAAAATGAATATCATACCTCCGTACTTCCCAAGGGAACTATCTGGATGAATCATTTAATTAATTATGTGAAGCTGCCATCTCCTACAGTTATGAATGCCAGAGTAAATAAAATTCAAAAAAGAAGAAAAAAAAAAAGTGACAAAACACTCCATTGGTCTAAATTGGTATAACTCTAGTGACTGAAACAATATTACACTAATTTACTCCAGCTGAGCTACCAGCCCATGTTTATTCATCCAAATGAGCAATTGTTAAGTTGAATGCTGCTCAGTATGAATTATTAAAGTGAGGATTTTTTGCACTCTATATATTGGCTCTCTAGAAAGCGATGTTTGCCTCTATTTAATATCACCATAGGAGAAACTTTAAAGAGTTGTGGAGTCCAGAAAGAGCTATGTTTAAAGGAATATACTTAATGAAAACTAGTTAGAGTAATGGACTGCTAAGGACTAAATAAACATGCATATTTTGCAGGAAGAGAGACTATCACATTCTGTTAAATGTGTAGCAAAAATTAATACCTGAAAATTCTAAGCTGTTATGTTCCTTAAAAAACATTTCTATTTTGAAACTGCATTCTTTTATGCAAATTTGAAGGTCAGATAAAGGACCCTTACCATACTTAATTGGCCTCTGTGTTTGCCTGAAAAAACATTGCATAGTCAAGCAAAGCACAATACATTTGAGAGTTTCCAAACACACCTCTCAGGAGACAGAAGGAAAGTTCATGAAAAGGTCAAGACTACAGTCATCAAAGTAGTGGAACCAGTGCCTGAGGAGAGGACCATCACTCATAGGGAATGGAAGGGTGCCAGGTGAAGATGCTGCTGCCCAGATCTCTCCAAGCCTTCCTTAAGGAGAGGGTTAATTTCTTAAGGAGCTGTTAGAGAATTACGATGCCCGTGAAAATGGGGCATCACTCAAGAAATCACTTCCAAGGCAAAAGGAAATCTTTTCTGAGAAGCCAGGTCAACTTCACAGATAGTCTGGTAGAGAGATTGAATGTGATAAGCGTTGTAAAAGGGCTTAGATTAAGTTAAGTAACTCTTTATTGCTACAGGAAGCCAGCTAAGCTTTGAAGAAGGAGCAGGTGATTAATTTAATAGGGCAAAAGATACTGCTACGACTGGTCAGTAGTTAATTAGATTGGATACTAGTGTTCAGGTAAAAGACTGAGCAAAATCCAATAGACTTAAGAGCATGTACCAGTGAATTAGCTACTGGCAGTTTGAACTGACTTCCATCCTGTTATGTATGGACCCCATTACTAGAAGATCATTGCATGCTGGTACAGCCCAAGAAGTAGGAGGTGACAGCACTTCTATCCATAAGTACCTGTCATTTGGAACCCCCTGAGGGATAATACTGGAAAAAGAGCCTCTTCTTTAATAGTAGCAAACTAAGTTCATAGCAGAAGAAATATAGGACAACAATATCATTAACAAAGAGTAAAGAACACACAAATACAAACCTCTGTGTCAGCTATAACTCTTCTTCATAGGATGCTATCTAAGGCAAGGTAGTCTCACTCTTTGCAGACCACACAACCCTGTCCTCTTAATACCCCAGCAACAAGAAGGGAAAAACAGTGGAGCACAAGCAGAGCATGGCTGTGCTGCCGAACTGACAAGCCCACACTGACAACTTCCCTCAGAGCTGCTGTGAATGCTGCTATGAACTGACAACTTGCTTCAGAGCTGCTGTTTCCACAGGGACAGCTACAGCTGGCCTCACATTCACATTGCCCTTGTAGGTCAGTGCTGAGTCCAAACCACAGTTGCCCTTAGGGTTTACTGTCCAACCAACAAGCATCCAGGTGGGCCTGCAGCTTCCAGCCCCTGAACCTGGCCCTGCTGGACACCAGCAAACTGAATACACCAGTGTCTACCACGTGCATATAAATACACTCAGTATAACTCTGGTTGCTCTTTGGTTCCCTTAATATATAACCTCTTCCTCTGTCTGAGTTTTCATAATTTTCCCTGCACAAGTCTAGCAAAACAACATCTTCAGCTGATTTCCAGTAAGGTCAGCAAAAAGTGACTGATGTCCTTGGTCTGTAATAGAAGCTATTTACTAGCAAATACTGTGATGGCTATCCATATATTGAGAAACCAAAGCTATCTACTGTGTGCACTGAGGCAAATGTCCTGGGAAAAATAATATGTAATTACGTGATTGAAGGCTATCTTACTGTATATGCATCAGAGGTACTTTGGTATTTCCAAATTTTTTGAAGGCTTGATTTTGCAGCCTTGGTAATACTCCATTAATATAATTTCTTATCTTTCCTCATGAACTCCTTTCTGTGGCATAATTTCAACTGTCCTTTGAGTCAAGAGGAAAACTATTATGTACTGAAAAAACCCACATGCAGCCTGCGATCGACAACTGCAGTAGCAGATTAGCATCATTCAAGATTTTATCCATACTAGTAAACAGAAGTGTTCTAGGACATAGGCACTGACCCTAAGAGTGTTTGTCTATACTTCGTACTTCTAAATTGTTAGAACAGCCCCTGCTGTGTTTTCACCCAGCTAGCCTTCTCCCAGATCAGCCACTGAAAAAGGGTATCAGTGGTCAGAGATAGGCAGCAATCGAATTGGGTGCAGCCACTGTTCTGGAGCATGAAAGCATGAAAGTTCTGATACAGCCGGACACTCCTAGCTGGCTTCACAACCACACCTTGGGCACGAGCTTGTTCAATAGTACATGGGTAGCCTATCAGCTCTTCCTTCATAAGCTGGTTCCACCTCAAGTGACATTTTTCCTCACATTTCTCCTCTTTATTCCAGTTCCACTAGGTTTCCCAAACCAGTCTCCCAGTTCAATCCTGATTTCCCTTCTTACCTATTCACCTCCAAACTCACCACCCAGTTTTCTCTACAGTGTCAGTGCCCCAGCTGGTAAGTGTGGGGTTGAAAACTCTTGGAGCCTAGTCAGGAACGCTGCCTACAGCTGACGAATCAGTCTACGTCACACAACACCCTACAGCATTTCACATAAAAAGTATCAGCTTTGTAAGCACCTCCTTCCGCAGCTGCAGTAGCTCCAGAAGTCTTCCAATCACAAATCAGAACGAATCTACTTCCTAACAAGCTATTTACTGAGTGGCCAGCAAACCAAGCATTATTTGCTGGAGAAAATCAGGAATAAATGCATTTACAAAGCTGAGTTTTCCGTTCTTGACATCACTAGTTTTCAAATCAAAATGGGGAAAACCCACAAAATGCATTACAAAGTCTTCACTCAGACCTGTTGGAATATTGAGAATATCCTCCTCGTTTGTGCTGAAACTATCTTCATTAGCAAATTGATAGTTAGCTGAGCTGAATAGGGCACAGAGCTGTATTTGCTTTGCTGTGGAGGCAGGACCACGGTTCTATGAGACAGTGAGTCCATGTTCACATGTGTTCCTGTGAATGGCGTTTCTGGCACTAATAATTATTATGGTAGTTTGATGCATTTGCACACAGGTTGATGAAAGTGTTGTGCCTTATATTCAAAAAATAATGTAAAATAATTGTCTCTGTCTACCCTCGGTTTTTAACCCAGCTGAGAAGGGAGATGTGTCCCTATCTACCTGTTTTATAATGTGTTAAACATTTTTTGCCAGGTTTTTTGATAATTCTCATTTAATTTATGAAAGTTTAGAAAAATTGAAAAATGGGTGCACAGTAAAATAAGAGTAATATTTCATGGCAAATACAGCAATATTTCAGTACAACCAATTGAAGCTATTGGGATACCACTGCCACTTCTTTGGATAAACGGATTCCTTTCAATCCTGTTTTTGGGTTATCAGAGGCTCTGGTAAGAGATATAACATTTCTCTGAGTACAGAAGGCAGCAGAGAAGCATCTCGATCTGCTCCTAGAGGAGACTGGTATGACAAGGAGTAACCGATGTGTCACAGTGGGGGAAAAAAGGAATTACTATATAAAACTGTGTATCTATAAATGTAATTTCCAATAAAGACTAAATGGGTTATGTGGAGTGCTGCCTTCATCTCAGAGGGATTCATAAGAATAAGTCAGATACCAGCATTGTAAATGCGTCTTTTGGCAACTGCAATAGCCACTGTAGCTCTGGCAATAACTTACATGAAATTTTAGTCTTTAAAGTCACTGCTATTGGCAGACAGAACACAGGCCAGGAAAGCTGTATTTTCCTCTTCTCTCTTCAGAAAGTACTGAGGGATCTTTTAATTTCTACTTGAATAATCACAAGAAATGGGCACAAGTCTGGTTTTGGCTTTTTTTTCTCATGCCTTTCTTAAGTAGGTCATTTTCTGAGATGGCTTTGGAAAACTGTTATCTGAAGCATGTCCTGATAACATAGGTGATGCCAATTATGCACTCTCTGCTCTCTCCTCAGTAATTCTGTTCATTTATTAATTTGTTCTAGTGGCTAACACACTGTAGCCTTGATGCCTGAGAACTGCAGCAGTGGTTTGTAAGCTGCTGAGAATTATATTCTACTCTACAGAAGATCCCCTTCTTCATCTGAGGCACCATCTGGGCCACCCACCGTATCTGGGTTTGAGAGCTCCCTCAAGACCCAGAGCATTTCTAACAATGAGGTGACAGCTGAGTTAAAACAAAACAAAACAAACAAAAACACAAAAAAACAACCAAACACACACCCCCCACCACCCAGACAAATTTCTCCATTCATCTTAAAGACCTGTGAGAAATAAACATGGTGTATGCAACAAGCAAATATGACAGGTTTTGGCACTGACATATCCCAAATAGCCAAAGTATCAGACCAGCACATACAGCAACCCTAGGCTGCAGCAGGTTTAGACTGTAGCATTCAAAAGGAAGGGCACTGGGTTTGGCACTTAAATTAGCATAGTAAGGGGGGAAAGGAGACACAGGACCAGGAAAGGGAAGGACACTATTCCCTCATCTCTTGAAAACTGACCAGAAATGCAATAAACTCTGAAATGAAACTTTTCAGCTACTGTCAGACAACAGCTGCCACCCTTTAAAAACTGCTCACCGTTACACAAGCCATTTTTAAGTTAGAGAACAAAAGTTATCCCGCAGTACATCATCAGTCTCAGTGGTACGAGCAGGGAAACCAGCCCCAGCAGTAGCGCACACTGGCAGGAACCAGTAGTGCTCAATCCAGCTGAGTTGCAGCTGAGCAGTGGCAGTTGGTTCCACAGAAGCAGCTGTCCTTTTCATGCCATCCCAGCATCTAACACCAGCCACCAGCACATGAGGTGACATGAGTAATGTTGGTCAAGTCTGAAGCTTTAAGTCCCTTGATTTCTCTGAAGAGGCAAAATTTTACAGGCAGAATAGACTCCCAGATGCCAAATTTTGGAAGTTTATTTTTTTGAGAAATATACATGCCATGTACTTATTCTGGAAAACTAAGGGTGTAACAGCAGTAGCTAAAAAGGTGATTCCTTGTTTCTAACAGATCTTGTTCAAAACAACCTCTGGGAAACCTTAATCTACCGAACAGAGGAGGAGCTCACTTGTACCTGAGGAAGGGTACTAATAAGTTGGTCCTCACAGGCTGGTGGCAGAGCTTTAAGACTATGCCTGCTTGGAGAAAAGCAGTGAGGTCTCTCTCTATAATAAGCTGATATGCATCCATGCTGGTGTCCTGAAATCTGTCATCTTGAGCATACTGTCATATTACCACGTCTATTTTCTACCCATCTGCTACCTTCTTCAGTGCAGTTGTGGAACCATTGCGCTGAGTTCTACTATGCAATGCTGACATACCCTTAGATCCTCTGGGATCAGACTAACAAGGGTTTTTAAGTAAGAATCAGGATATTGAACTTGACTTAATATTATAGGAAGCCTGCAGGACCAACACTGACTACATGTATTGCTGAATGCATGCCCTACAATGCTCCATATCAGTAAGAAGTTCCTAAATGGTGGTGGCGAATATATTATATTACCATAGGTCACATTCAGTAAATAACAAAGGATGGTTTTAGAAGGCCTTCTCACCTTCACCGAGATGGGACAGATGGTTCTCAGCCACCCAGGCACAACAGAAAACATTAATCACAGACAGAAACATCATAACCAAAGTCTATCAGGAGAGAATAGCCAAAGGAGGAAACAAATGGGCTGTGACATTCATGTATTATATCCAATATGTGGCCAAAAAGGAAGCAAACTCAGCTGGGGATCCACTGTTTAACAGATTTAAGTTTGATTAACCAGATAAGACTATCTTCTCTTTCTGTTTCTTGAGACTGGTACTACATGCATTTTTACTTTGTTTTGTGTGGATTTCTCAGTATCCAATAGTATCTGTTCATATGTCAGAAAATTCTTAAGAAAGCACAGCTAAACCAGACATATACTAAGGTAACTAAGGCAACATGGCATTGACATAGAGGTATTTAGTGTTTTTGAAAGGAAAACACCTGTTTTTTTCACATATTTATGCAGTAGCTAATAACACATGAATGTAAGAAGACTCGGTATTCTCTCTCAAATAGAGAGTAAAGACTAACACCACAGAAACTTGTAAATTTATGTCAGTATTTAAATAATGAATCATGTCAAAATACTAAATCAATTTCATTTCTTATAAACGATAACAGATGTGGTTTAAAATGTCTCTCCCCTGAAGTACTAAAGGGATTGCTATAATTAATCATCTGAAATCAAATACATTATTTGTAAACTTGTTGAAGTCAGACAACCCAACATACAGTTTTCCTGATAATTTCCCAAAGGATTATAGCCTATTTTAAACAGCTACAATGTTTTTGTTAAAAAGTTGCCACACTTCACTCCAGAGGTGACAATCTTTCAGGGGACAGGGTGAAGGCATTACTATGTGTTGTGTTTGCTGCACATCCAAAGCCACCAGTGCAGGCACAGTAGCTTACATTCTGCATTCAGATGCAGAGGTGTAAATCTGGCATCAACATGAAAATCCACATAATTGTTATGAATTGACATTAGCATAAGCCAAATTCGGTCACAGTGCATATTTCTTTCCATTGAAACTCTAAAGCATTTTGAAAGCCCATAGGTAAAAAGTAATGAAAGAAGCATTAATAGGTATTGATGCACACACTTTCATACGTAGCAAGTCTGCATATAAACTGCGAAGGAGAATGGAAAGAAGTCTGGAGCCTCTGAGACACAGCACAACTCAGTTCAAATGCTGGGGAATGAAAACACACACCTGCTCTAACATGCACGGTTGTGCCTGGCCCGACTCTGACTCCCTCAGTGGCCATGTACATCTAGACTGGAGCTGAAAATCTGGTAGTCCTTTACCAGTTCAAAGCATGTGATGAGTCACTGGTGATCCTAAAGGTGTGCACATTGACAGCTACTGATACAGCCTCTTTTTTCATGTTTATTCAAGTGGGCATGAATATTCAAGAGCATAAAACTTACAGAGCATAGGGAAACACTCTAAATTGTTTTACCCCTCCTACGCTTTTCCAATCTTAGAGTAGCTGAGCTGGGATACAGGTCACTAAAGCATGTCCAGCTGATGGCTGGATGCCTGCTCTGCAGAGGCAGCTCTCAGCTCCCTCTTGAGTCCACACAAGTGTGAGAGCAAACAGTGCAGGGATAACTGCACTTTGGGTTGTACAGTTGTATAATATACCCAAATCTTTCCTATTCATGTCACTCCACATATACCATGCACAATTGTTTCCTGTAATTGCTTAGGGATGAACATTAATCATATTTTCTGGCCAGAGTAACTGTTTGAATGGAGTCTTAATAATATTTTATTTCTATTTTGCTTTTCCCTTTTCTTACCTTTTACTATTTCCTTTCTTTTGTGGGAGTCCACCATCCCTCTCATCATGAAGGTCATCCCACCCTCTCTATGAGTATTTGGGGGTTTTGTCATCCCTTTTTTCCAGCTGCTTGCCAGAGCTGCCAGCTAAGGTGTCTCCGTCACTCATCTGCAGATCCCTTGTCAATTCGAATGGACTCAAGCAGTCGCTCCAATGCTCTGTATCATGTTGCTAAGCAACAGGCCTATTGGAAGGAGGTTTTATTATTATTATTATTTGGAGAGGTAAACTTTCTGTTACATTGTGACCATTTTAAACATACTTTCATGACATAATACCCTTCAGTTCAAGATACAGGAAAGCGTTGCTCAGGGGAGTGAAGGAGCAAAGCAAATGAATCCTCCTGCTGTGGTGCAGAGATAATGTGACATTTGTCTGCATGGGTTCTGCTATACAAAAAAAACCTGACAGGTCTAACAACACAGCCTTATGTTTTGTGATTCAGAAAGCTTTGCATACAGAACCTCATCCTGATACTAAGTCTTCACATTCTTCTCCAAGTGACCAGAGGCATAAGAATTAAAATTAGTCTTAGTTAGAAACTAAGGGAACAGTGGGAAAATTAATGTTCTAATTAAAAGAGAGGAATCTTGTATGCCCAGTGAAGCCTCTCTGTAGACCAAGTCCTTGAAAGTAAAATAAAAAGAAGTTGCAACAGATGGGTACTAAAGAGATTTCCTTTTTTTAAAAGTTATTTTCCTCATGTTATTAGATCAAAGATGTAACTCTATTTGAAAGAAGGCAATTTTACTATAAATAGTTATTTATATTGGGGAAGGTTAGCAAGACCCAGGGTTGTGAGTCAGGAGCCTGGTTTATAATACTGGTCCTTCAGAGACTTTCTGTGTAACCTGAGATATGTCATTTATCCTCTGTGCTTGATTCTCCTGATACAAATTTTAAATGTTTCCTTCCTGCCTCATAGGATTCACCACAGCAGAGTCAATTAGTGCTTCTACAAAATCCGGAGATCTTTTTGTGAAATGTGTTACATAAATAATAAGTAATACTTTAAAGGTATTTGAACTACCCACAAAAATATTCTCTGGCTTATACAAGGTGCTTTTGCTCTCCACTTACGTGATTATTTTTGTAACCATTTCTGCACTCCCCCTAAGTGTACAACTGAAATTTTCAAAGTATGTACATGAATTTTGTGTTTATGAGAGATGCCAGTTTGAAAGGTACAAAGATGGAAGAAATCTAACCACAGGAGAGATCCAAAGTTAATATTAAAAAAGCACAAAGTCCGTTATTATGCCTAACAGACAATGCCACTCCTAATCTCAACACAATAGTTTTTCTTCCAGTGCTTCTAAAGCCAAATTTATTAATCCAGACTTTTAGACACTTGCCTTATTTGAAGGTAAATAGTCTTACGCATCTTCAAGGGACTGTTTCTCTGCTTAGATTTAGGCATGTAAGCAGGAGGAAGGATGAAGATTACAGTCTGTCAAATAGGGTTTATTTCATCTATGAGTAAAATACATTTCTACAAATACTAAAGAAGGTCCCTTGCTCTAAAAAGTTAGAGGACCTGGAAAAAGAGCAATAACAAGTAATGCAGAAAATTTGTTTGTATTCTAGGCTTCACTCCTCCAAAAATTAGTTTGCTGAGACTTAACAGAATTAAATTTAACAATCAGCAGGAAAGTAAGCCAAAAAAAGAGGTTCGATATTTAGTAAATTAATGTATTCAATTCAGCAGGGTCTTATGACTTTCACCATATGCACTAGGGAAAGGAATTAGGACAAACCATTTTTATCCCTTTGGGCTCAAGAACATTCTCAGAAATCTACCGAATTTAAACCAGAGATATCCCAAAGGACTGGAAAATGGAATATTTAAAAAGATAGGGATGGGAGAGTGGCAGGAAGATCCAGAGGATTACAGAGCATTTGACTTCAGTTCCTGGAAAGATACTGGAACAAACTCTTAAACAGTCAATTCAAAGGCAGCATAAGACAGTGAGATGATAAAAGACAGCCCACTTGAGTATGTTAAGAATTGATGATGTCAAACCAATATAATGTCCTTGTCTGCTGATATAATTGGCATAATGGATTAAAGGGAAACAGTAGATATAATGTATCTTGCTTTGGCAAGGACGCAGAAACTGTCTTGAGACAAATTCTTCTAAAAAGGCTGAAGAAATATTACCTAGATCAATTGCTCTTACACCGTAAATACAAATATCAGCAGTGCCACATGAACCACTACAAAGTGATAATGCAGCAGCAGCTGCTTCTGCACCAAAAGCAGTAAACATGAGACATGCACTTCAGGCTTAGCTGCAAGAGCAGGGTGAGACAGAAGATGTGGTTGCTGAGGTCAGATGGGTTTAAGTGAGTGAAAGAAAGGAAAATGGGAAGTGAAGTTTGATAAAAGGGAACAGGGGAAGTGAAAATTATGGGTAGGATTCTGATTTAAGTATTTAAAGCATACCTAGAGGAGCCAGGCAGTTAGGGATCATCAGGCTGGAGAGCAGAGATGGTTACTGGTGTATAGGTAAGAAATCTGGACTGATAAATTAGAGTGCACAAGAACATATTTTTGTTGGGGCAGTAGACTCACCATAGTGGACTGTGCATCTATTATAATACTGATCTGTGCCTACATTTCGAGAGGTTTAGAATCTGGCAACTGATCTATGTTGGAGATAGTGCACTATTGCTCTGTCAGAGCTGCCCACAGTCCAGAAAACCTGGACAAGTTTATGAAAGTCCTGAATTTCAAAGGCAAAAAATAGCCTATTATGACAAACTCTTCAACAGACACAGAGAAGTGAAATTCCACCTAGGAAAGTTGTAGAAATCCTTTCTTTCAAGGCTTCTGATGACTCCGGTATACATCTGTGAATGAATCTCTATGCTACTTCAGAAGAGAGGATTATGCTGGGTATCCTGTAAGGTCTTCTCCAGTCCTGCATTTCCATAGGGACATACTTTTATTGGCAGTTTAAAGTCTGAAGTGGCACTACACTCTCTGGACAAGGTCCAGTGAAACAAAGGACAATCCTGACGCCAAAGTCCAGACTTGCAGGAGACAGGCAAGCTGAAAAAGCTGACCTCTGTTCTTCAGACTATCAGAGACCTGATAAGTATGCTAGTGGGAAGTATGCCTATCATCTGCTCTCATTTGTTATTCTCAAAAATTCTGTTAAGAGCAAAAAGAAATGCCCTGTATAAGAGGAGCTAAAAATTTACTGCCAAGCCACTGAGTGCTTTATCAGTCAAATAAAAATATAACAGTTACTGTTAGTCCAGTTGCAGGAATACCAACACCCATTGTCAAGTGCAAACAACATTGGTTGATTTTAAAAAAAAAGCCTGCTTAATACCCTAAAAATTTTTATACAGGAAATACGGACATACATTAATACAAATACGGGCCCCTTTTCTTGGGTGTCATGCTCATCCTTCCATTGTAGCTTGGCGAATGCAGGCTGACAGCTTCCTGCTCCCTGAGCACTAGAGGCAGGAGGTGTTATGACAAACCATCAGCATCCTGCTGTCCTCAGTGGGAGGTGCATGATGCTGATGTTGGGGCTTTCTTCTCCTCAGTCCTGGCACTGCTTGCTTTACTTCTCCCAGGCTGCCAGCTGCAGCCTGGCGGTGCCCCCCAGACCCTGCAGACACACACACACACACAAGGCTATGGTTTGTCAAGTAGTAACTAGGGGTGCATGCGGGTGTGTCACTCCCTCCCAGCCAGACCACTCCCAGAGCTGGAACTGGAGCAGGGGAGCAGCAGTCACTGGTCCCAGCACAGGGGTTAAACCAGTGACACCCAGCTCAGGCCACAACAAGGCTGAAGCCCTGCACAGCCAGGGGCCTTATGCAAAGAGGCAAAACAGTCTAAACTCATGGAATTTTAGCTAATTTAATTTAGGGCCAATTTATATAAACTTTTAACTAGTGATTCAGAAATTTAAGAATAAAGAAAAGACGACAATTATCTTCTTTCCTCAGACTCAGCTTCAGTCCAGCACCTCTGCTCCACCCTTCCTCACCCCAGCTCCCTTGTTTTCAGTGTGCATCACACCCAGGCTCCCCTAAACCCTTGGGTGAGGCAATGGGTGGCACAGGAGGTTGGAGCCTTGGTGGTTCTTTTCTGCTCCTCCTTGCTTGTTAATCCTTTTCCTCCACTGCTCCTTGATTCTTACTGCTCCTCTGCTTGTTCAGAGGCTTCAGACCCTTTGGGAATGGCCCTGTCCCAGTATGGGTTACCCATGGCTGGAGCCTCTCAGGAGCATCCCTGTTCTGGTATGGGTCACCCATGGGCCACAGTCCCCTCAGAGGTGCTCTTGCTCTGTCACAGAGTACTTCTTTCCTAGAGTGCATCTCCAGCTGTGTCCTCAGCAAGTGTCCCCTTCCACAAGTCTCCTCAGGTGTCTCCTCAGGTGCGTCCTCACATAACTGGTTAGGTGAGTCCACGGGTACCTCTAGCCTCTGGCAGCTTCTACCCTTGCTAAAAGCTGACTAGCTGCAGTTTTGGGACACAATGTGGTGTTTCCAGCATCTGCTGAGCCATCTAGAACTGGTCATGAGCTCCCCAGGCAGTTCCCGCCTCCTCCCACACAGATCACCCTGCAGCCCCAGCCGCACACACTCCACCCCAGGTATGTCCAATGCAACCTTGAATAGGAAAATTAATATTCAAGACAAGCCTACATGTCCTGAGAAAAACAAATGGGCTTCAGGAGACATCATGGGCTAGGAATTGTCTTTGAGCTAGGAAAAAGTCCTCTGTGTGGGCCCCCTGAGCCTGCTCTGAACATAGAAATCAAATGGTTCCCAGACAAAATTGCATGGGATTTTAGCTCTGAAGATGAAGGACTGAGGGCTGAAAGTGAAGTTAAGGCTGGTTAAGAGTGATGGAGCAAAGTTCCTTTAGCAACCTTGGATTTACATTTTTTCCTTTTCTTTAAAGCTTTGGGAAACATCCCACTTTTACAGTGAATGCTCTGTGAATTCCTTCTTCAAATATTGCAAATATTTGGCATGACATTTTTAATTAGTCAGTCTTTATAGACTGAGCAGTACATCCATTTGAAACTGGCAACAACATAGCTTATTACTGAAAAAAAATATATCTGCTACTAATGCCCATGTACATTCCTTATAAGAAGATTAATCCTTTAGAATAGCAAAAGTCTATATAATTAGGAGTAATGGAATCCAATTAGGAGGAAAAAAATCAAGGCATCAGCAAATATCCCTGACACTGACATGTATTTGGCTAGGGAACAGCATCTCAAGTAAAATGCTATGCATTCCATCTTTTGCTCAGTTCGCGTTTAAATGCTCAGAACTCCAATAAAAGTTCAATATAAAGCAACCCTGCACTGACAGAGCATGTTAACAGCCTTACTTCCTCCAACTTCTGGTTTTATATCATATTTCTTGAAATCAAAAAAGAGAAGTTTTTGCATAAACTATACAAGCCATTATTTACAGTTTCAATATAGATTAGACAACAGTCAGAAAGAAAGTTACAGATATCCACAGCAATTTAGAGCCTTTTTCAATTGATTTATTAATGGCTACTCCAGATTTCAGCTGTACTGAAAGATACAAATTTCCACCTGAGATTGTAGTCATTGCTTTCGAATCACCAGGTATGTTTCATCAGTATTTACAGATAATGCCTCCAGAAGAAAGATACAAAAGTACAGTGTAAGCATTGAATAGGTCCCCATCCAAAGCTGCACTAGAATATACCTTCCTTTTGGCATACACTGAAATAATCACTTCTTGTTGTTACAAATTAAAGCTGTGTCAGTCAATCAGTTTCTTCAGTGACTGCCTCCAACCTGCAGGTAATTTTTTTAGAAACGGGTAGCCTCAGCCACTCACAAGGGACAGTCTGTGCTCGGTATCTCACCAATTTATTCTCACCCATAGCCAGTGAGGCGAGTGATTTTCCTGCTGGGTTAATGACCTCTGATTGTGCTGTTCCTACAGTTTCACTAGCCTGGCCTCACATCGTGCATTGATCCACTGCAGATGCTGTCAAGGAATCCAGGTTACAGTCAGCATTTGTTTCGGCAAAAATAAACTAGGATATTTTAAAGGAGAATAATAGGAAGAAACATATCACTTGTAAAGTTCTGTTGAAGAAGAGAGGGCAACTTTAAAATTATTTTAATAGACAAGATGGTCTTCAAGGGTCAAGTCCTCCTGTGCTAACATAAGTAGGCTGGAGTGCAGCAGCACAGAACGCCGTCTACCATCTCTGCAGGTTGGCAGTGGGTTCCCTCTCTGCTTCTGTGCAGACCTATAGCTTTGCAGGGGCAAGTATTTCACCATAAACAGAAGAAAGGAAAACAAACAAAAAGAATCTGTATCACGAATCAATTAATCTGGTAAAAAATGGAATACTGAACTTCAGATTTTATAGCCATTTTATATTTCCCATAGCCGCATTTGAGCAGAGGAAAACCATTTTAGTTGAAAGCTCATGGAGAAGAGCAAAGTTATTTGAAAGTCATTGATCAGCAGTAAAATCTTTTCTTAGTCTGAAAATGAGGATTTATTTCCAATAAGTATACCTTTAATTTTATCCAGACATCATTGTGCAGAATCTGTGGCAAATGCAATGCATTTCTGTAAGAAAGACCTTGAAATCTAATGGTACACACATAAGTCAAGAGATTTCAGTTAAGTCTTTTATAATTAGAGCTGGTTAGGGAAGACGAATCATGTTTATAGTCTGAGACTTATTAAGCTTAGTATTTTCACACCTTGGTTCAATAACCAGTTCCACGACCCGGCTTGAAACACCTTGGAAAATATGCCATATGCATCAAATGGCAATAGAAGTACCGGTGTGTTTACTCACAAAACCTGCAGTGGTTCTCAGGGACTTATTGGGCATTTTAGAAAAACAGAAGAAAATGTTCTTGACAGCCAAAGTAAATTATCGTCTTCATTGTTCCACCAGGATTGTTTCCCCTTTACCTGGTCTTAATCCAGCCTGTGCTTTAATTACTCACCATTATATAAATCTTAATTCACATTGCAAAGTACTTAGGATTCAGCCCATTGGTTAGTAATTAACCTACCTTGCCTTTAGACATAAACCTTTACATTGCAGCCCGGCTTTTGATGTATGAATCAACAAGTCTTGAAACTCTGTTCAAATTAATAGCTGACCAATTGTAAGACAGATTTTTCCATTTAAAGACATCACTTACTCTTTGAAACATATTGCTTTCTCAAAGGTAGGTTAACATGGCACAAAACTGTGACTTAATGCACCATGAAATTTAAGATTTCACAGAGAAATGACAGTGGTAAGATTCCTATTGATTTGCCGCCTCTTGCAAGTCAGTATGTTCGGCATACTCCTGCCAGGAAAGCTCTGCAGGTTTCTGCTGATCTGTTAGGGTAATTCAAGGCAACCATCTGCATCTCCAGTTTGCTTCTGTGGGTACAGCTTGCCAGTTTAAGAAAGAAAGGAGCACTGAGTGTGTGCATTACGTCTTTTCAGGTAAACAGGGGAACTCATGTTCTCACACACAATGTGTCTCAGCCATCCCTCTGGACTCTGAGCACCCCTGGGACCACCTCTGGGCTGGCAGAGTAGAGGTATTAGTGAGGCCCATGCCAAGTAAGGTTCAGATTGGACCACTTCCATTCTACCTTCCGACTTTTCTTCTACATATCTAGTAACTTCATTTGTGCCATTCCCTCCGCCTAGGACAGAGATGGCTAGATGCTCCTACCAGGCTATTGCTTCTTACCTCTTTTCCAGAAACTTCTCGCTTCCGGTAGCACCAGAAGTTCCTCCTTGCTTCTTTCCTTTTCAGCATGAGGCTGACCTTCCCCAGGACAGGCTGAGCCATTTCACTGTTCACTTGTACTCACTTTGTGGACTACACGGTGTGCAAGCAGCGCCTGGCAGATTTTAGTAAGGCAGCGGTGGGAGCAGACAGAGCTGTATATGGAACTACTAGCAACTGATGTAATAATCGTACCCATTTATGCAGTAGAGGCCAGAATTGAAATGAAACCAATTCTTTTCCCTAGGCCACCTCTTTCTGTTCCCTCCCTTTGCTACAGAACAGGGTTCTGAGAAGCACTGATTAAGCAAAAGAGGAGGGAAAAGTAAAGATACATGGAAATGAGAGGGAGGGAGGAAGGAGATTTAGGAAAAGAAATGGAGCTTTCAGCTCAAGGTGTTTGGTAGATATCACAGTAACATGCCCTAAAAAAAAAGGCAAAATCAAAGCATAATCACCAATATTTTAATGATATTCCTGAAACTAGAAATTTTGGGGACCTAACTGGATCTGGATGAAACACTCGTCTCTTGTTTGATTAGTTAAATTTTAGAAAGAGATCTGTGGTGCATTTAAATTACTAATATCTGAATTACATTTAATTTCCAGTTGACTACAGGTGATTGATTTGTTTTCATCACAATGAAATCACTAAGATTACGTAAAAAAAAAAAAAAAAAAAAAAAAAAGCATGAAAATATTTCTTGGCTCCTGCTCAGATATTAGGGGGAAAATAAGGACATAACAGTCTATAAGCAGTTACTGTCTTACCAAATTTCTCCTAAAGTGAAATATTTTAAGAACAAAATAAACGCTCATGCAACTAAGGACATTTCCACAAGATTAGAATGACCTTAAAACAAGATCATGTCTAAGATTATTTATTTGACTATGTCCCTTTAAAAAAAAAAGTCTGGTGCAATGAAATAGAAGCTCATTAGATCATTGCTTAGATCAGCTTTTTTTGGACTCTTTATTGATATTTTCCACCTCCCACAGCCTCATTATCAGACTGGCAAGGTTCTTATTTTTTCTCATTCCTTGTGGAATATATAGATTTTAGATCATTTTTATCCTGGACTAAAATTTCTTCCCATGCTGGAATTAATAACTTCTTCTACACAATTGAAAAACTAGAAAAATCCACCACCTCAGATCCATCTATTTAATTACGTTCAATATGATTAATAAATTAGCACATTACTGACATGTGGAGGTGCTTTTTGTTTATTTAATATTATTTGCCTGACCAGCCGTAGCATAATAGCAGGAATGTTAAAAAGCAACAGGGAACTAACATCAACCTACTTTTACAGGACAAGCAAGTATTCTTATGGAAAAAGAGAAAACTTCCCCTAGAGGAAAAGCATGTTGTTGACAAGGCATTGAGCCATGACTCAGGGTATCAAAAGTCATTTTGCTGTTTCACTACAGATTTCCTCTGTTATCTTGTATGACTTAAGCTGTGTGCCCGAGCAAAAGTTAAAAATATCTTCCTTCATTTGACTGCTGTCATGACTATTTATCATATGCTTTTAATGGAAAAAAAAAAACATTTCATCTGTTTGTGCATGTCTGTAAAGGGAGGGACGGGGCTGCCAGGCAGGCAGACAGAGCCTGTAGCTCTCTCTGTGCTCCTCACAAGGGGAACACAGTATCTGAAATTCACTGCTCAACAAAGTTGCACTCAGTGAGCACTAGCCAGTCTCCCAGGCTTTTGGACCAGACATGTTAGATGCCTACAGAGTACTCACTACAGGGTGTTATGGTAGATTTTGGAGCAGAATTCATACAGATTTCTGACGTTTGGAATGCTTAACCAACAAAATGGTGATTCTCATGTTATTTCTCTTGATATTGAGACAAATTCAGTCTAATGCAGGATTTTTTAAAAATACCACAGGGAAAAATAACAGTAATTAATTATTAGGAAGCCATGTATTTTACTGTAATTACATATAGATACAAATTTAGCTATAGGTACAGCTTCTCAAATAGCACACTTATTGTTGCTGTTAATTTCACAAGTTGAAATGAATGTTTGCTCTAATAATTAAGCTTAAATTCAGAATTTTCCAATTTAAGTTATATTTAAGCTAGAGAACACACACACGTTTTAACAATTAGTCAGAAATACTGCTTTTGGCTTGTCTTCTTATGGTGCATGCTAAAGGAGGTGTCTTTACAGAATGTATCAAAATTCACGTGACGTTGGGTATTCTAAACTGGAAGTGAAAAATAAGCTTAGGAAAAATAGTTACAGCTGAAATCCTGTTTTGTTTTTGCTAAGGACCAGCCTCTGCTGATTCTAACAATGTCAGAATATGATCTAGAAAGGCAAAGCGAGATTCAGCTCCAGACTGACATATAGCTTTAGATGTCTATATGAGAGTGACTACAGGTACACTAGATGCCTAAGTTCTTACCATAATCAATGAACCCAGTACAGGCAGTGGTGACTCAGGATTAGTTCAAATCACTTAAAGTAGACATTGGAATTTGGTTAGCTAAACTCAGCTGTATTGATTAGGTTTCCAATAACCTGGACAGAATCCTGTGGGTTTCATCTCCGGTTGACCACTCCCACACAGTTTATGCTGTTACTGAAAACAGATGTCTTGCAATCATCTGGAAACCACCAGTTTGTGTAGCCTTGTAATAAGCTGCACTGCAAGGTTCTGCTTCATATATGGGCTGCACCCGTCGCAGCTGATTGTGTTTTGAACAATTTATATTTGTAGATAAATCTCTAGAACTAATGAAGCCTTGAAAGGTAGATTCACAGCTCATGGGGCAAGGTTGACACACAGAAAACACTTACTACACTGCCCATAAAATCTTGCCCAGAATGCTGCAAGATTACTATCTAAGAGAAAAGGAGGATTCAGCTTCATGGTCAGATGCAACATCAAATCACAAGTCTTGATCAAAAAGTGTCAGAAGTCTCATCTCAGCCTCTCCTCCCTGACTGATGCTTTCTCCTACTCGTTAGCATCAGCACTGCATGGTCCCTAACTGGCTAGCTTGGTCAATGACAAACGTGCCTTGGTCATCGCTGGATGCTGGCCTAAGTATTTAGTCTCATAGGCTGATGTGGTGATAGAAAGCTGTCAGTAGAACAGTAAAATCACTGCAATGCTTTCCACATTGTTACTCTTTCTTGTGACCCAATAAAGAGATGGAATTTTCAGCACACAGCTTGATATGAAGCGGGAAAAATACAAGTGAAACTGCCGGTGACATTCATAAACTGTGCTATGAATATAGTAGCACCAACCATGTAAAATGATGTTAACACTGTCAGTAATGATCCATACAGTCTGAAGCTTCCACATGAAATGTCTCCAGCCAACCTTCAAACAGGATGACATAAAGGTGACATTTTTACAGATGATGTAGGAAACGGAGTTTCTACTCATGCTGTGGCGAGTTTTGCCACTGCTTTTAGTGAGAAAGATTATGAAGGCCCAATAGTCAGATGGGCATGAGGGAAGGTATCAAACAGCAGGTTTGGGGACTGAAGAGTCGAGGAGACCACAAGCCTAATAATTATTTCTTCCAACTTGGTGTTTTCTTTGGCATGCTTACAAAATTATTGTGGTCTCCTATGAACATTCAAAGCTGGAGAACTCCCCATCTGTTGCTGTTAGCTGTGATCCCAACTGTTCACATTTTCAGGAGTGTGCCAAAGCATTGAGTCACTCATTTATTATCTCCAGCATACTGTTTTCAAAAGCATTTAGGGAGCTCAGACTCACAAAATCATTGCTGAGGCAAATCCTTGATACTGGTAAAGACTTTATAAGGGAAGTTTGAAATTGTTTGTTGTTGTTGTTTATCTTTGTAGGAGGTGACAGAGCTATGTGTAAGTCAGGTTCACAAAAATTAGGGTTTTGTCCTTTATAATGAATTTTTCTTGCCAAGCAACTCATCTGGAATCTGTCTTCTCATTTTGTTACTTGTGCTCAACAGTCTTTTAAGACTATCACTAATTATCATGAATAGTAATTTGTATTAATTATATGTTTATGATATATATATGTTTATGACATTGCCAACAGATGCAAAGTGTAAGACACTGTGCAAACAAATATAAGGTGCAACACTGAAGGGTGCAAACTAAATAGACCATTGATTTGCTGTTTGTTCTTCAGTACATCACCAAATCGCTTACAGCATTTTTTTGGTCTGTTCATGATAGTTCTTCTTAAAGTCTAGCTTGTTAAATCTGGCACTTAGTAACAGGTCACTAATGTGTGTCTCACAAGTGTACCTGCAAGATTCAACATACTTACATTTACATGTCTCCTTGGATTATATGTCTCTGTATTGTGTATTACTTTAATATTCAAATTCACTCATATAGCAAATCAATTCCTCAAAAAATAATTTGAATAAAATTTAGATGTATATGATAGAATAAAACAAGCAGCACCTTTTAGGAATCTTTCTTCATTTCAGAAGATATTGGAATCTATTCCCTTCTAATCCAGTTTAGGTTAACACTACTTGATGTATGCATACATACATAACATTTTACTTGCTTTCATCTGTGAAGGGTTGGTGCAAAGATCCCTGCACAAAGAAAGACCAAGGCTGTTAATCTATATAGTACCATTCAAATACAATATGGACATCCAACCAAGATCTGAAGGCAGAATATGCCATCTGACATTTTATCCAAATCAACAGGCCATGTCAGCTTAGATGTGCATTGTGCAAAAAAGAGATACAGGGCTTCTAGATCCCAGCTGGCTCACTCAGGGTCAATTTGAATTTGCCTTTACTGCACTGCAGAAGGCTACTGTTACACCTATCCTTGGATAGTGGGATGGGAATGCCTTACCTTAAGAATATTTATGTCTCATTCCTATAGTTGTGGAAACCTCAATCTTCAATTAAACAAATGCTTTTGTGCTTTTCTGTATCTGAAGAACTAATATACTGAGGGGTTCTGTGACTTGTCTTAAGTCCAGTTGGTTTCAAGTTAGTGCATAACATCAGCTACTGGCCTATCACATGATAATTCCCCTCCCCATATACCTTTACAAGAAAAATTCAAATTTACATGACAATATGAAGCATTCCAGGTGGTTTGGCAAAGGCTATCAAGTATAATTTCTTTTGCTTATGAAACTTTTCCAATCGTTACAGTCAAATGAGCCATTTCATCCATGTAACACGGTCCTGAGACCATCAAATACTTACAAATCTACTTGATATTTTTTACAAGAGTAACACCATTGAAGCCAATAAAGTTATCAGAAATATGCCATTATGCACATCTGCAGGATTTGTCACAAACTCTACAAGCCGTAAATCATAGTCTTCTCCAGAATATCCCATTGGCAATCACAATTAGTGTCAATAGTTTCAACGTCACAGCCCTGCCTCCATCCCTTGCCACATGTCCTTGTCTGACATGGTACCTATCTAAATGACATGATCATGGCCTCGCTGTCTCCCATTTACATCAGGATATATCTAGCCCATATGATTCATGAGAACTCATGTGAGGGGGAAAAAAAAAAAAATGTCCAAAGATTCAGGACTATAACAGTAAAGCCCAAACAATGTGGTGAGCATGGAAACAATGGGCATGAATTCTAAATCAGCTACTGTCATAGCATGATGCGAACAGCATATGGAACATGCAAGATTTGGATAAAATTAATGCCTATCCCTCCCCTCAATGTAGGACTTGGAGCTCAAAGGCTGTTTCCACATGTTGCAGGTAAAAGAATAATTTGATTTAACTTGTTGCCATTACCATATTTCTTTCACAGCACTACCACATCAGCTACAGTTGCATGAAATCAGCTGATGGAGCCACACAAATAAAGCATTAGCCTGAATAACATGCTATAATTTTGGTCCTGCCTAAAAAAAAAAAATAATATCTTGATCTATATTACCTTAGTTATTTCTATCTTAGTTTCCTAAATAGGATAGCAAAGAATATCCCACTGCAGATCCTTTTTTGTTTCTAGGTACAACATATTCTTATGCATGATTCAAAATGATGTGGCAGGAATTTTGCTAGGACCTTGCACTAAAATGCTATTGTCTTGACTCTTAAGTCAAATAGTGATACAGGCAAAATCTCCAGAGTGAGATGCCTTCCTGAGCAAAGAGTGGGAACTGAGGGATGAGGGAACCATCCGGCAGTGACGGAGAAAGGCTCCCAGCTAACAGCGCTGTCTCCTCCATACCACAAAGGGGTTGTTACCATCTGTACTAGATAATCAGCTACTCTCAATTGCTTATAATCCATCAAGAGCTTCAGCTGATGCCTGAACATAGCCCTGTTGGACTCAGAGACATGGTAGTTTATCCAACTAATGATCTGTCTTAAATTCAACCAAAGAAAATTCGGGTTTTTTAAACAAGTTTGCTGATGATGTAACTGGATAGCACAAAACTGGGAGAGACAAGTCCTTCACTCTAAACTCAAACTGTGCTACTGTTCAGTAGGGTGAGAACACTGTACTGCCAGGACAAATCCAGGCCTGGATGCAGAAGCTCCCATAGCAGGGCTTGTATTTTCTAGCACTGTAATTCTAACATTTTTCTTATAAGTTTCTGGGTTTAAAGGTCACATGTAATTGCCAAACTCATGTACGTGTAAGGGAGAGATACTTTACTTATAACTAGCATAAATAATTACAGGTACACTAAAAGCTGAAAACCAAAAATGTCTCATAAGAAAGCATTATATGTGCCATTTGTTCCCGTACACCAAATTGATTTTCAGTTCACACAACTCCTTCATTTCTCCAGTTACTAACCTCACCTTAATTTGGAACAAACATACACAGCAGGTAAAGATGAGAAAAGGGCACTTGCTTCTGACAAACCTTGTGAAACTCTGCTTTTTTTTTTAATACCAAACCATAATGTACACAGATGATCAGGTAATCAAAGCATAATGGGATGTAGGGTAAATTATAATGACTGGTATGTCTTACAAAAAAGTTGCTTCAGAGCAAGCAGGAGACAGTTATGCTTTAACAGCTACCAACAGATAATTATAAACCATTAAAGAATTTTCAACCTGAATTTGGCATAGTACTCTTCATAAAAGAAACCACCAAGAAAATTCTTTATCTTAATTAAAACAAAAGCAGACTTGTGTGTCAAACTGCAAGATGTAATTGCCTAGTCATGGGGAAAAACATATTCTTCATCTTCTCCCAAGACACTGAATGCCTTCTTAAATATTATCCTCTGTATACTCAAGAACATACCAGTTGCTTTAAGTTAATCCTTGTTATAGTGGCCATTAAATTTCAAATTAGTGTTAAACAGCCATCCTTTTCCTAAACTCTACAATGTTCCAGGGCAAACAGCCTGTGACAAACCAAGACTGCACAAACAGGGGCAGCCAATGCGAGTGTACTGGCATTGCTGTTGCTGTCTCAAGCCCTTGTGCAGATCATACCAGGCTCTGAATCCATCCTCTGAGAGGCAGCTTTTAGAATTAGCACAGAAGATTTTGGTTTAGCAAACCTAATGGTGGAATAAAGGCTTGGGAAACAGACAAGGGAGTTAATGCATCTCTCTGTTCTTACTCATTTAAAAGCCATGGCTAAATGAAGAGCTCCACAAAATGGTTTCAGATATGCATAATTGAGTCTAATAAATGTTTTAGTGTTTTATTAGTAATTCTTAGAGCTGGATTTCACTGTAATGTAATATTACAGACAACCTTTATTATATAATCTCTCCTAGTAAAATTTAGCTGACAATCCTATTTCATTTTTTCTTTTGGCACCTTGTTTAGATTTCCATCTTAAGTAGGACTTTAAGATACACTTTGGCAGAAAGCTTCCCTGCACAGAGCATCTCATTTAAAAATTAATACCCACTGCTTCTGCTAATCCAAGCTGGAAGAGTTTACATTAGTGTTTTAAGACCAGAATGCATGGTTCATTAAAACCCAGCTTCACTTGGCTTAAATCAGAGGTGAATGCAAATGGGTGCAAGGGAGACTGAGCTGCTATTACATTTTTTTCATTCCTACTCCCACAGAATCTAATTCATATACATTGCAGCCTTTACACATGACCTTTGTAATATGGCCCACTACATGTAAGAACAAAGTTATCTATGGTTATATATATTTTATACAATCCCATGCTAAAGGAGAGTACAAGAAACTCAAGGACCATTCTTTTAAATTAATGTCATTCTGCTTTGACTATCTCACACCATTCTGCTAGGCTCTGAACAAGTAAATTCTAAAACCCTATTGTAAGCACAGTGATCCAATTTAAAAAATGCTATAAAACAAGGTTCTACTGTACATAGTCTAAGAGATGCAGACTGTATACTAGAGAATGTTATAAAGATGTAAATTCCTCTACTTAAACTCCAACACATCATCTCTGAATTTGTATTATGAGTCCAGAAATATCACACTCGTAATGTACAGATCTATCATACTACTTTCACCGCTATAGATTATCATGGTGCTTCTTCCCCATATTTCTAACTATGTGAAACTCTGGTCTACATTCACTAAAGCTAAAATATTCTTTGGAAGTATGTTTTTGCCACCAACAAAGGGCTCAGCTGAACTACCTAGAGATTTCCTCTGAAAACAAAATCTGTTCAAACCATGACTATATAGGACTCTAATTTACCTTTGTGAGTAGCGTTATTCACCACATAGTTCTTGTCCATCCTGCAAGCATTCCACCCGTTTAAGACCACAAGGGTCTCAGATCAAGTCACCTGTACACTGTTCAGCACCTCAGAGCTGCCTCCACATCCAGTCTGTCACCACCCTGTAGCTGCCTTAGCTATGCTGATTTACTTATGAGACATAGGGAAATCCTTCAGAATAGAAGAAGACTCCATCGAGAGCAGAGCCTCTTTCTCTGCTGTCTTCCAACTAGAATTCGATTAGACAGCACCCATGCCACATCTGTTACACCAGACAGATTTGTCATTGATCAGGCAGAATAAAGTTATTGCAAACAATGAAGGAATCAAGTAGTGCATTTGCTGCTCAGAGGCTTGATCTTGCTTCCTAGTTTACCTTGAGAAGTCCTAGCAGAAAGAATTCATGAGATCCAGGAAGAGCATTAGTGATGGAAAAACTCCTTAAAAACACATTATCTAGCATAGTTTTTCATCTTGTCTACCAAACATTGTTTTGTTAGTTAATGCATTGATTCTGATTAAAATAATTGAAAAATTATATAAATAATAATAGAAATTGTCTTCATCAAGCTGATGTCAACACATTAACTTGTTGCCATGTCAATATTCACCTTGAAATTTTCCATATGCAAACAATTCTAACTACTCTAAACTGAACTGAAATATATTGGTTTTATTTGTCTTTGACTAAGGCTGCCACCTTATTCTAGAAGACAACGTGACTTCTGTGTCAGTGTACCTAGTATACAATTAATTTGCATCAGGTGTGTTTCTTAGGTCTACATTTTTCCAGACTGCTTTTCTGTAGAATTGAGTTTCTCGCTTAAGCTCCCTGATCCAATTGGACAGATTGTAGTATATATTAGAAAGATCCTTTGCCAGGTGAACATTTGATGCTTTTGATAGCCAGCACATACAAAACAGTTTTATTACTCTAACAGCAAACCAAATTCTTACCTAAAATGTTCCAAACCTTACATAACTGAACTTCAAATGAGATCTGTTCCATCTGTGGCTGGCGAAGAGTTCTCTCTCCAGTGGAACCCGCCCACTTTGAAAGCTCCAACAGCTTTGATCTTCTTCCTTTCCATAAAAAAAAAAAAACAAAAAACCAACAACAAACAAACAAAAAAAAACCCAAAACAAAGCAAAACACCAAAAAAAACAAAAAAACAAAAATAAAAACACCCAAGATTTCTAATGCTATCCAAAGGGACTTCAACAGGCTGGAGAAATGGACTGACAGGAACCTCATGAAGATCAACAAAGGGAAGTACAAAGTCCTGCAGCTGGGGAGGAACAACCCCAGGCACCAGTGCACGCTGAACAACCACTAGCAGGAAAGCAACCTTGCAGAAAAGGATCTGGGGGACATGGTGAATACCATATAGAATGCAAGCCAGCAATGTGCCCTTGTGGCAAAGGCGGCAAATGTAACTGTGAGGGTGGTGAAACACTGGCACAGGTTGCCCAGGGAAGTTGTGGATGCCCCATCCCTGGAAGTGTTCAAGACTGGGTTGGATAGAGCTTTGAGCAACTTGGTCTAGTGTAAAGCATCCCTGCCCATGGAAGTGGGGCTGGAATGAGATAATCTTTGAAGGTCCCTTCCAACCCAAACCATTCTATGATTCTGAGCTGCATTAGGAGGAGTGCTACCAGCAGGTCATTGGAGGTGATTTTTCCCCTCGACTCAGCACTGGTGAGGCCACACCTGAAATATTGTGTCCAATTCTGGGCTGCCCAATACAAGAGAGACATGGACATACGGGAGAGAGTCCGACAAATGGTCATGAAGATGATGAAGGGACTGGAGCACCACTTCTATGAGGAAAAGCTAACAGAGCTGGCGCTGTTCAGCCTGCAGAAGAGAAGGCTTGGGGGGATCTCCTTCATGTATAGAAATATCTGAAGGGAGGCTGTACAGAAGATGGAGCCAGACTCTTTTCAGTGGTACCCAGTGACAGGACAAGAGGCAACGGGCACAAACAGAAACACAGGAAGTTCCCTTTGAACATCAGGAAACACTCGTCCTGTAAGGGTGACTGACCAATGGCACATGTTGCCAAGAGATGTTGTGGAGCCTCCCACCTTGGAGATATTCAAAAGCCACCTGGACCTGACCCAGGCAACTGGTTCTAGGTTGTTCTGCTTGAGCAGAGATGTTGGACCAGATGACCTCCAAAGGTCCCTTTCTAACTCAACCACCCTATGATTCCATGAAAAAAGTTTCAATAACAGCTTCCCCAGCTGCTCAGACTTCAAAATGGATCTCCACATACAGTCATAAACTGATAAAGAGGTAAGATTAACAGCCCTTTTCTAGGGCAGCAAGTTCTGTCCTCAACTACTAAAGGCAAGAAAATATTAAAGGAAACTATGGGATTAGGCTGTGTGGTGCGTTAGCCTTGGCTAACAGCCAAACTGCCACCCAGGTGCTCACCCTTCCCTTCCCCCCCCAGGGAGAAGGCAGCAAACATGAATGAGAAGTCTCATGGGTTGGAGATAAAGGCAGGGAGATTGCTTACCAATCACCATGACAGGTAAAACAGACTCAATGCAGGGAAAACTAATTTATTGCCAACTAAAATAGCTATTTAATTATTGATTCAGGTAATGAGAAATAAATATAAACATTAAAACAACACCATCCCCCTACCCCCACTTTTCCCAGGCTCAGCTCCACTCCTTCACTCGAGTTCTACCTTCCCTTTGCCCTGAGCAGCACAAGGACATCGGGAACAAGGGCTGGGGTCAATCCGTAACAGCCCCTCTCGGTCACACCTTCCTCCTCACCCTTTGCTCTGCCCCAGCATGGGCCCTCCATGGGCCACAGTTCCCTCAGGCCGTGTCCCCCCACTCCAGCACGGGGTCCTCCATGGGCTGCAGCCTGGATACCTCCACTGCCACGGAGCACCTCATCTTCCTCTGACCTTGTGTTCCCTCCTTCTCCCTCTGTCAGGTGCCCTGTCTTACAGACATTTCCCTGAGCCCCCACCACGCGGCCGTGGGCCGGCCATGCCCTGTGGGGGCCGCTTGGAGCCGGCTGGAACCGGCTGTGCCCGACCCGGGGCAGCCCCGGCCGCCCCTCACAGGGCCCTGCAGCCCCCACCGGTGCCCGAGCACCTGCACCCGAACAGCCCAGCATAATCTATGTCATTTTGGAAAACCGTGTTGCATTTTACCCCCTTTTCGCCCCCAACTCTTCAATTATTGTTTTCATCAGAATTACTCCTAAAATGTGTCACACTGTTGAATCCACATCAGGGTTTTCAGCTGTCTCGTTCGTTTGTTTTCCCTTTCTTCAATCACAGAAGTTCAAAAGCAGAAGAGAAATAGCTAAATGTAAACAAGGGACAGAAACAGCAGTTACAAGGGGACAGTCCTACAAAGCTCAGGTACCAGTCATGGTACCATCTTCAGAAGCCAGGACAGACTGTCAGTGTGTCACTACAGGGGATCAGCCCTGTTTATCATTAGACATACTCCTCTAGTTGTACAAATCATAAATAAACCCAGGCAGATAAAACAACCCATTAGAAATGGATGATGATTAATTGTGTAACAAGGAGGAGAAAAAGCAGTTCTCTGTTGCAAGGAGAGATTAATTCTTTGGATAATAACAGCTATTATTTAATGCCTTAGTTTCACTTTACAGTAGTCTTGCAAAAGTCAATAGACCTATTTCCACAGGAAAATGAGCAAATTTCGTTATTAAATCTCATTGCCCGGTTCATGACATTTTTTTTACCTGTCAGTATATTTGGGGATTTTTTTTCCCCAAAATAGAAAATTCGAGGGCTCTGAACCTTCTACTTGTTACCAAAGTCATTAATCTGATTTAGCAAGATTAAAAGTGATGAGAAATTAGTAAACAAAATATTTTTTTTCCTCTTAATCCCTTTTTATTTAGTCACATGAAACTGTTGATTGAAAAGTGTGCCAGAACACACATACTTTATGAACACAGTATCATGGAAGTCAAGAAAAAATTATAGATGTTGTTTTACACACCATATAAATATATGATTTATTTCCATTGATTCAGATTTGTGATTTCTGATGGTTATCATGTATTTCAAATAAGCATATTAAAAATAAAGGTCTCTCTAAGTGTCCAAAGGTCCCTCCATTAACTAAAACCACTGAATGTTTCATAAATATATTACCCATCCGGGCACAGGAGTCAAAATCAGACCTGCTCCCACATAAGGAGCTGTGAAATCCAGGTAGGATACACAGTCATGCCACATTTAACAGGCACAAGGAGTCAAATTCCTTTGTTTCAGTGGTAGAACTTCAAGTGTAGAGAAGTATGCTCTTTCACCCCACCATTTATCCCCAAAAGTACAGTGGTCAGTGGTGAGACATCCTCCGAAAAGATGGGACTGAGAAAAGATGGAATTGAAACCCTTTTATTTGAGAAAGGGAAACAAAACGGAGCCTCCTACATCCTGGGCAAGCAGCTTACCTGCAAAGATGAACTATACAAGGGAGAAAACCTAGCTAGGTCTTTCTGTGCCTTGAACCAAGCAAAGAAGTAAACCTACTGTCATTATTTGTAAGAAACTAATTAAGCACCTATCTTCAGGACACAATTTCCAAGTCAGTGGAGTTTTGAGGAGAGTATAATTCAAGATGCATATTGTTACACTCAAAGGCAGAAGAGAACACACCAGATATATATGGAACTAAAGGTTTTTGCTTAGGCCAGAAGGAGCAAATGAAATAATTACAAATGTTATCGTAATATAAATGACTGTGCCTACTCTATTGTAGAAAACAGGTACAAGTGTGAGCTCAGGTGACAGTACTTACTGGCAGGAGTGTTCTTTGGGATGGTGTCCCTGGTGTTGGACCTTCAGGAGCAGCACTGAGCGATGCTTCTTGTCAGACCCAGTGCTCTTAGTAACCTCAGTCTCTTATCTTCTCACACTGTGACAGCAGAGCTCAAAGGTAACCAGGGCCTTGCCCTTACTCATGGCCTGCTGCAAGAGCAGGTAAGGCTTTTAGGCTCTACAGCTATTTTAGTGGTCTCTTACCCAGCCTAACTCCCCATAATGCACCCAACTGCAAAATGAGAACTTCCTGAACCATTCGGGATTCCACTGATTTTTTTCCCCAGTTAATGTTAGAAACATGACCTTTAGGCTTTATGTTGTGGACATCATTTGTCACGTATTGTGAACTATCCCTGCAGTGCTTGTGTTTCTTGACCAAGTCTTGACAATATTTAAATCAGACAATGAATTAAACATTGCTGCTGCCAGACTAGAGACTGACCAGAAATATAAACCTGGATTAGCAAAACCTGAATTAAACATAAATTTGTGGCTCAGGACCAACTCTACTTGTGAAAAGCTAACTAAAGGATAACATAAAATAGAGAGAAAGGAAGGAGAATAACCCGAGCTGGGTGTTGCTGGTTTAACCCTGCACTGGGGCCAGCGACTGCTGCCTCTTCTACTCCAGCTTCAGCTCTGGGGGTGATCCCACTGGAGACACACAGCCCCATCCTTCCCAGCTACTGCCTGACAAACCATAGTCCTTTGTGTACACGGGGCAGGGGGACACTGCTAGGCTGCAGCTGGCAGCCTAGGAGAAGGAAAACACTGAGAAAAAAGCCCCACCGTGAGTATCACTCTCCTCCTGTTGAGATCTGCAGGATGCTGATACTTTGTCATGACACCTTCTGCCCCTCTGCTCCAGGAAGCTGTCAGCTTCTGTTGTCCAAACTACGTTGGAGGGACAAGCATGATACCCAAGAAAAGGGATCCATACTTGTGGGCTCTTTCATGGAAGAGTATTAAAGAGGCATTTATTTTTTCTTTTTAATCGATGTAGACAATTAGTGTTGGTGATCCTGCAAATTAACTATCAATAAATGTTTGTTTTGTTTTGATTAGACTGCTAAAGTATTCACTGGCCTAACAATACATTCTTAGTTACATATACATACACACACATATATATAATGTGTTCCCTTTTGGTCATAAAATTTTTGAGTGCATCTTCTGCTGCTTCTTGCCTGGGAGAGCTTTCTGTCAGCTTTTGGGCCATAAGGGATCTTATTTCAGCTTCGAGACTGCTTCTGTGAACACCTTCATGGCGGCAGTGGTCTGCTACAGGGACCAGGCACAAAAACCTGAGCCTAAATAAATTAACTGTAACTACTTGGGAAGGGTCCAAAAGAAGCAGGAATTGAACTAAGATCATGTCTGTGCTCAACATAAATTCACCCTAACTGTCAGAGTAGTACTTCTGCATGGTATTTCTCATCCCTGGGGCTTCCAAGGCACTTTACCTATGAAATTTGCATGTTAATTATTCATTAAATTCTGTGTTCATCTTCCTGATCTTTGAAACACAGTAGTTCTTCTACAGAACATGATAACAGCCAACAGAGAGCATGGGTAAATTGTTCATTACACGAAAAGTGAATCATAAGGCAGAACATAGTTACACAGGATTAATGTATTTCCCAGCTCAAAAAAAACACCTTCACCAACCTAACGCCTATGAAATTGTCTCATGTATCAATTTGTAAATAAAAAAATGTGTGTGCTGTTGAATCACTGACACTTTTTATAGCACATTGTACTTGATGGCCATAAAGCTCTTAAGGGGCATGACCTACCAGTAAAACCTTTGCAATGAAAATAATCTTTTCCTTAGATTAATTAATAATGAAGCTCTTATATTTTGAAGTCATTTTGATACCTAGAATTGGGAACTAACTGAAACTTTCTCAGAGGCCAGAAATTTCCATTACAGAGACAAGAACGGTAATGAGTCCTTGGCATTTAGTACAACAGCATTTTAGTATGATTGGACATGCCCTGGGAGAAGAAAAATATCATTTCCCCCTCCTCATTTGGAAGAAAAATGATGAAGGAGAAAGCTGCAAAAGAAGCCACAATGCCAGCGTTGTCAGGGAAAATTTACATCTCTACAGTTTTAATGCAAAAGGCTTTCTACATTCTTCCGTTTGCAGATTTTCATGTTTGAGCTGGCAATTTGCCTGAAGGACCAATCCTCTGACAGAATTATTGTCAGGGAGGTCAGCTGTAAATTTCAATCAGTCAGTGCAGGGCACAAGGAAAACATTGTCAGGAATATTTCCCTGCAGCTTGGCATCAGATATAAACAATGAATGTATGGCCCTAAGCATAAATCTTCAAATAATAATTCACCCTGGAAATTAATAATTTTAAATTCTCACTACAGCCTGCTACTTAGGTACAAATTCTCCACAGATAGCTGTTTCTGTCTGCTATGGAGGAAAACTTTTGCCCCGTCACTGGAGCCAATGAACTTCTGATAAAAGAGAAAGCAAACATTATTTTATTGCAGGTATTAAGCCCCAAGAATTACTGTGACAATCACTTGCTAAGCACTCAGTTAAGAGGAACTATGATTATAGACATAAGAATTATACTGTATATCTATATGAATTATATCTAGGACTAAATTAAAATATTTGCATCCAATTTTTGGTGTTGCCAGCTCACAGAATTTAATCATGGGTTTTTTTAATCTTAAAAATTTTAGATTTTACATACTCTGAACACACCAGAACATTACTACCAATTTAAAAAGGTCTAAAAAGCAAAGCCAGAAAAAAAGGGGAAAAAAAACCCAAACCACTTTATATTCCTAACCCTTCTGGTTACAGGAAAAAGCTTGAAAATGGGCCGCAAAGCCAGAAGGGTCAAAAAGATATTGTCAGAAAGCATATATCTGAATGTGTTGACACATCTGAATGTATCATTGTAACTAACTCCTATTACCAAACTCACATCATGTTTTTCAGAGTCCTGACTCACAGCTTTCAGGGCCTTGAAGGAACAGTTTGGGAATTTCAGTCCCCACAAGGCTTGGCAGTGTTCAGCCCTAAAATATTCTTCCAGGCCCATCCTTTCAAATCAGCTTCCAAATTATGACCACAGTCAAACTGAGATATGTAGACAAATTGAGAAATGACAGCATTTCCTTTAAAAACCTGCCTTGTGGAAAACATCCTGTGGTGGTTTGACCCTGGCTGGATACCATGTGCCCACCAAAGCCGCTCTGTCACTCCCCCAACTGGACTCACCTCAACTGGACAGGGGAGAGAACATATGACAAAAAAGCTCATGAGTTAAGGACAGGGAGATCACCCAGCAATTACCATCACTGGCTAGACAGACTCGACTTGGGGAAATTAATTTGTTACCATTCAAATGAGAAAACCACCTTCACCCACCCCTCCCTTTTTCCCAGGCTTCACTTAATTCCCAATTTCCCTACCTCCTCCCCTCAAGGAGTGGAGGGGAATGGGGGTTACATTCAATTCATCACACGTTGTTTCTGCTGCTCCTTCCTCCTCGCGCTCTTCCCCAGCTCCAGTATGGGGTCTATCCCACGGGAGACAGTTCTTCATGGACTTCTCCAACATGAGTCCTTCCCATGGGCTTCAGTTCTTCACAGACTACTCCAACAATGGGTCCCTTCCACGGGGTGCAGTCCTTCAGGATCAGGCTGCTCCAGCATGGGTTCCCCGTGGGGTCACAAGGCCCGCCAGCAAACCTGCTCCAGTGCAGGCTCCTCCCCTCTACAGGTCCAGAAATCCTACCAGAAAACCTGCTTCAGCAGAGGCTTCCTATGGGTCACAGCCTCTTTCAGGCATCCAGCTGCTTTGGTACAGGGTCCTCCGTGGTCTGCAGGTGGATATCTGCTCTACCATGGACCTCTATGGGCTGCAGGAGAATCTCTGTTCTGGCACCTGGAGCACCTCCCTCTCCCTCCTTCTTCACTGATGTCTGCAGAGTTGGTGCTCTCGCATATTCTCACTCCTCTCTTCCACTGGTACAGATTTTTTTTTCTTTTTTACCTTCATAATATGCTGTGACAGAGGTGGTACCACCATCACAGATTAGCTTGTTCTTGGCCAGCTGTGGGTCTATCAGAGCCGGCTGGCATTTGCTCCATTCAACATGGGGAAAGCTTCTGGCATCTCCTCACAGAAGCCACCCCTGTAGCCCCCCCCACTACCAAAACCTTGCCATGTACGCTCACTACCCACCCTTCCAGAGATACTGCTTTGCTTTAGAGGTGGGAAGCAGCTTGAAATACTCAAAAGTGAGATAGTGGGGTGGGAATTGTAAAATGGAAGAGTGAAGGCCATTGCAACAGTAGGGGTAGCTAGCTGCTACGCCTCACTCGGCAATTAAACCAGTCACCTCCATGGTTCGCAAGACTGAGTTCAACAGCAATTCAAGACAATGCAAGCTCTGCTGAACTTGCTCCGGTTTGTTGATGTCTGTCTTGTACTGGGGTGCTCAAAACTGCCCACAGTATTTCAGATGTGATATAACAAGTGCTGATTGTCTTACTTTAATCCATCACTCTACCTGCTGGCTGTATTCCTATTGATACAGCCCCAGATACTGTTGGTTCTTACGATTGCCAGGGCCACTGCTGGCTCATGCTCAACTCGGTACCTACCAGCACCTTTCCCACACAGCCGCTCCCCAGCCAGGCAGCCCCAGTCTGTGTCACAGTAAGGGGGTACTTCCTTCTTAGATGCAGGACCTGGCATTTGTCCTTCCTCAATCTCATTAAGTCACTATTGTCCCATTCCCCCAGCCTGTCTACATCCCTCTGGATGGCAGCCGTGCCCTTGAGCATATCAGCTGGTGCCACCCAAGTCTGGTATCATCTATAAACTTTATGAATAAGCACTCAGTCAATTCCTCCAGGGAGGCAGATTAAAGCATTAGAGAGGTGAGTCCCATCCTGCTTTCTCCAGGTACCCTCAGTGTAAACCACTGTGTACGCTGGCTGTGCTGGGACTTGGTTCAACCACGTAGGGTCATCTCTATGTCCCTTTGGGAAGACACAACCTCAAACAGGTGAAGTGGAATTAACAATTCTGGGTCAAGCTGGGAGAGAATTTGTGACAAAGCTTTCTTGGTTCTTCTCCCATGAGTGTTACACAAGCCCTGAATTATGATTTGAGTGGAACAAGGCCTCAACTCATAGCACAGCACTCACTACCGGCAGCAGTACATCACTCCAACCTCTGAAACTTCAAGGGTTCAGTCATCAGCTTTTAGCTACTTCTGCACATTCTCGCTTAAAGACTGAAGGGGCGAGCATCTCGGGCAGAAAGCTAAAGGCAGCCAATGTAAATCCTCAGAGATAGGTTCAAACACAGCCCTCCCAGCACAAGGGAGCTCAGAAGCAGGTTCACACAAGGTCTGAATGTCAACGTTTGGAAGACGTTTTCATATGGGTTCTCATAGTGCTGTACAGTTTACTTCAGTCCTGCTCTGCTGACACAAACCCAAGGCTTATGTTAACAGGGTAAGCCGAACTGTTTTCACTTCTACTTATCACTTAAGACAAAAATAATTTCTGTGGTTCATTCTGTCCTCTGGGTACAAAAGTCCTGTCTTGCTAGGTGGTTTGAGGATTCAGAAAACACAAACTGAAAGGGAAAGGCTGTTGCTATTTCAGTAAAAGATCTTTTACATCCTTCTTTGCTGCTTTCTAAAAAGTAATCAGTTGTTGTGGGTATATAAAAGAGCTAGAGCAAAAGCTCAGGACCAAAGCTTCCCTACACCAACAAAGGATGGGCAGACAGGGTGGAAAAAAGGAGTTATCTCCTTTAAGGATCATCTTCTTCCTTCGGGACTGGGGACATGAAAGGGACTTTCCAGTGTCGGGCCATAGTCTTCAATTGGCCAAAGCCTTGAAGGGAAATTATGCCGCTTCTTCCACTGTGCACCTGCTACAAGACACAAAAGACCTTATTAGGACACAATTAACATAAATCATGTAAGTTTATTAATAGCAAAAAATGGTCTATGGAGAGGAAAAATATTTTCTTAAGACTATTAACAAGCACATTCCCTACCAAGAACATATTTACATGGAGAGCCTGAACTGCAGGGTCCCCAGGTAGTGTGTCTCAGCCCATCCTGCCCTGCACTCCAATGCGTTCCATGGGAGCGCGTGGTCCAAGTTGCTCTTGAGAAAGGCACACACTACCTCTTCTCCCCTTTTTAGGGTTCCCATTTGAAGCAGGCTGCAGCAGCAAGATGTTGTTTTATCCCTCAGGTACATTTTTTTTCCCCTCCCTTTAAACAAAACATATAGGAGTTCTTACCATCACACGAAAACACACAGAAAGGGGAAGAGCTAGCACCTCTCACACCAGGAGGAGCTGTGGGGGAACAGAGATAATTACAAATAAGTTCCAAATAATTACAGTGTCATGCTGGGTTCCAGCCTCAGGACATGTTCTTACATCAGGGTGCTATGGATTGCTAGTGAAAATATTGCTATATGCAGTATTAAATAAGGAACCAGAAATAAACAGCTGCACACTTGTATGACAGAGTTAATGAAAAATCACTGAAAAAGCTATCAGAAAGCAGGCAAATTCTTGAATAATGCTTTCCCTGTGCTTGCAAGGTGGAAGCAAACTTGGTAATAAAATCATGTTTATACTGTTTTATTTCTGCTAGAGGGCTCAATTAGTAAAGCTGTGCTAATAAAGCCCACTGTAACCATCTGAATAGTCTCCTAGTAAATCAGTTAAGTGACTAATTTATCACAATGCCATTTTGCCACTTGGCCAATAGTCAAGAGAAGACAAAAGAATGTTAGTGAATAACAGGAAAAATCTATAGTGTTGAGTCCTTTTTGTTTCCTTTGCATCACTATAAATAAGACTTGATGTATTTTGCATAAGATTTTTAAACAGTTTTCTCTCTTCTCCTTACCTTTGGTGTTAAGTGGTTGCTATGAGGTTAAATACCCGAAGGGCAAAATGAGGTTCTGCTGTTAAAATTTTAGCACAGTATTCAGGCAGCCAGAGATGCACAGGTTGTGATTTACTGGTCATGACCCACCTGAAATAAGGTCAGCTTGAATGAAATAGGATTTGCAGGAAGGATTCAAGCTTACTGTGCTCATTCCTCCTTCAAAAGTAAGTAAACAGATCGGGGGAGGGTGTGTGTGTGTGAAAAAAAAGAGATGTAGCAGGCTATATCTATATTGAAAACTAGTGTTGCACAACCAGAGGGAATTGTAGAGTTAAATATTTGGTGCAGAAAATGTGATACAAGTCCACAGTGTTTGCATTCTGAAGGTTTTAATCCAATTGAGTGAACATTCCCTAATGGCACATTAGATTTGCTCCTGGAACATACCTTGGACTTCATTTCAGTTTACACAATCTGAAACTTCTCCGCAATGCAACTCAAAGCATGGTAAGCAGGAACAGTCAGAAGAATCATATAGATGTTACCACAGAGTCTGTCAACTACGGTTCTGGCAGACGAGAGAATTTGGCCATCTTCAGTGTCATAGCCAATGCTACTTCCTATTTGGAAGCTAGGTCTCCTACTCTGTTGTGATTAAGGGATTCTGAATGTGCTTACAAAGACCAAAAGGCAGGTTTCTGCATCTGTGCAACTCATTACTTTTCCTGAAAGACAGGATTGTGATGCACAGGTCTGAAAAAAAACACCCAAAACAGAGACTTACATGAAAGCAAGCTTGCATCCTATGTGAGTGCTGATGAGCTGAAGATTTAATGGAATTTAAACCACTCCAACTACTGCACCCCAGGCAATTCAACACCAGAATATCAGTTCTGGAATACACTGTAACAGTTGTTCTCACCTGCACTCGGAAAGAATGGTTCACACACACACACACACCCCCAACACACAAACACACACTCTATAGACTTAGGCACAACTAGCTACACCTTTTTCTAACATTTCAGTTGAACTACATGGAGTCTAGTCAGGCTATGGCTACACCTGGGGTCTGTTTACCTTTTAAAACACTGTGTCATGAAAAAAAATATTACACCATAGACAGATTTGCAATAGGTCAGCTTGTTTTAAACATTTTGTAACGTTGTTTAAACACAATTGAGTTGCACGTTCTGACATAGAAGACAGGAGAGCTGAGGAACCCCAAATGAAACTCTTGGAAAAGCAGAGAAATAGGCCTGCTGGTAAAAATATCCCCAATATTGGGAGTAGCTAACACCCACTCTGAGGAAAAATTCAAGTCATGTAATATTTGCAAAGCTCATAGCTTCCCTGTTCAGCTGATAGGTTAAATTATAGATATTCACAGGACATCTTATCTTTATTTATTTTGCACTGCTCACATCATGGAATAGTTGTATCCAGTGTTCTGGAAATCTAGAATATTGTTTTAGACAATGAAGTAAACGAAGTATTTAGAGGTCTCACATTTATACTAATCTTGGGATAATATAAGTTATGAAGTTGTGGTGTCAAAGATACAACTGAGAAGTTCAGTCATTGAAAAGTTTAAAGAAACTGTTAGACTATAAACAATTTCAATACTTTTATATGTAAGAAAACAAAGTCAGATAAAATATTTTAGAAATTAAGTGAAATGTTCTCAAGTTGGAAAAACCTGTATGTCATCAGTAGCATTTCTAAGGTCTACCCTGAAGAAAAAAAAAAAAAAAAAAGTAGGTATTTTTAAATACTGCCCTAGGAAGAATTTGCTAGCTGCTTTTATTAAACTTCTTAAGATAACAGGAAGAAGGCTGCACCAGAATAGGGATTTAAATGCTGGTCCTTGCTCTAAAAAAAACAGATCAACTTTTGGTTTTGCCTGAAATGTTTTTTTTCTGTCCCAAAGTCCAAGTCTCAGCATTCAGAGCCAGATCTCTTAATCACAATAATTGAATTAAATATTTTTACTTCTGCAGTTTTACATTGCCAGTCATTTCCTACTTCTGCCCACACAGCTCCACTCCTACATGCTGCACATCTTGCTTTTGAATCCTCCTATAAATTTCTAATTAATTTATTCATCGTTAACAGTACTGTGTATGTCTTCAGGTTTAAAATGCACTTAAGACTCAAAATATAATTTGAATTTGTCTTAATTTTGTCATCTCTGAGTCTTATAACTAATCCACAGATGAAAGATGTAACCAAATCTTTTCTAGATTGACATAATGGAGAAGGCTCCTACACCCACATCTGCAGTGAGGTCCCTTCTTCCTTCCTCTTCTGCCCACTGCTATCCTCAAAATGATGGTGTGTCTTTCTCAGAACCTCTTTTCACACACAGTTCCTACAGAAGCTGGGTTATATAGGAAGAGGATTCAGAGCAGAAGTGTATAATCAGTTCAGCTTACACAACATATGTGGTTATATAAAGACTATAAATTTGAGGTTACCATATTCACACTTAAATCACCTACATTTACTATCATTTGCATGTACTGATTCCATTTCTCTTTGACCCATAAGAAATTGGGGCGTTTTGACCACTGAAGGTCATCTGGAATTAAAAAAACACACCACCAAACTGGCCTAAGAAATAATCTAACTGCCCCTTGGAGTGGAGGACGGATAAACTGTTCCCTCAAGCTTCCTCCCAGCCCACATTATATGGTCATTAGACATTTGCACGGAATACTCAGTTCTGGCAAAGCTGCCATTGTTGTCAACTTATCAATACATGTCCACGGGGAGTTACTTAATAGTGAACAACTTGCGTTCTAAACAGTTGGAGAGGGAGAGGCCAGAATTTCTTTGTTCATTAGAAAGTATTTGAAAGAGGGACCCAAAACCACCACAATGTCTTCTATTGCATCATTTATTTTAGTATTTTTTTAGAGATACATTGCCAAGGAAGCTATTTACAGATACAAAGACAGACATATCTGCAAATATTTCTTCTCAACCACACTGATACGGTATCTCATTTGGAATTTGTGAACAATTTATACTTCAAATTTGTGTTCATATGAAGGCTTAAGAAAAGTCTTGAAGCATGTATTTGCTCATTAAAAGAATAAAAGGGTAAAAGAACAAAGCTACATAAAAAAAATCCCTTATCACCATGGTAACTAAACACAGGCTAATTTTGTAACCAGATTTTACTGGGAGGGCAGAATAGGTCTTTACCTCTACATCACCTAATCAAACATTTAAAATAACTCTCAAAACATAAATGATAATTTCTCAATAACCTATAGCCACCTGAAGACAGAATTCTAATAAGACATGAAAAGCCACAATTTCAAACACATTTATATGATATTGTTGAACACTTTCAGGCAAAGACATTTATTTTAAACATTTCACAGGATATTTGTGAAGATGGAAAAAAATGTGAAATTAATGATTACAAATGAAATTATTACTTTCAAATAACAGTGTAATGCCTAAAGGCTAACTACCTGTGCTATATAAACCACCTCCCCAAAACTGTTTATAGAGGATCAAAATAGTGTTTTTTTTCTTAGTGCAAAACACTGAGTAAGAGATGCATTTGACTGGCAGAACTGCATGAGTGATTAGTTGCTCACCTTACCTACACACCACCCACCAGTGCTCCAAACATATGAGAAGTTACAGTGGATACAAATTTTTTTTTAAAGTGCCACAGAGTGAGTATGCCTCAAATCAGTAAAGGGGGAAAAAGATCCATCAGACTAATTACTACCAACAAGCAAGCAAGAGGTGCTAGATTAATTTCCTTGTCCATTTAGGATTTGACCTTTCAGCTGAAGCTACTAACAAAAGCTTCCATCTAATGGCAATTTCTGTGGCAGTTTCTGTGACATGCCCACCCACCTATAGCCTTATCTTCCCAGTAACCAAATACCCAGTTTATTATTAGAATATTAGAACCTGGCTTGAATTGAGCAACACTCCACCTATTCAGCTCAGCACTCACAGAAAGCCTGGACTTCTCACTTGGTGCTCATCACTTCATGTCACACTGAAAAGGTTGGGGTTTTTTTTGGGTTTTGTGTGTGTGTGTTTAGTTTGGGTTGGTTTTGGTGTTGTGCTGTTGTTGGTGGGTTTTTTTTAAGAAAAGGTGACAACTAGGTGCTATTTCATATGCACAGTTTTTAGTTCTGGTACTGATCAAGTCATGAATTAGAAGTTCACCTTTTTTTTCTTTTTTTTTTTTTTCTTCTTTCTTTTTATATGGTACCATCAGGCTTAATAGAATAGAACCAAGTTATACATCTTACATTAGAACAAATACGTATTATTTTAAATTCCTAGTAAAACCCCAGAAAAATACTTCTCAATAGCACTGGTGGCAAGTTTTCTTTCAGCACTTCATAACGACCAGCTGGTTATACATCAGATGTTGGACCTTTTTTCCATCAGTCTCATTGTAGGACTGCCTTCATTTTAACTTCAAGCAATCTAAGATGTTACTACTTATGTGGTCAGATACCAGTTCCACTTACCAATGAATATTTCAGTATTTCATATTAAGTATTCATTGGAGCAGGAAAAAAAACAACAGTGCTTTGCTTCCCTAGTGGGTGCCCGAACTGCTAGCCTGTACAGTCCCAGTCTGCTCTGCTTTCTGTCTTTCACTCAATGAATATTTAAGTAGTGTCTACAAAGTGGATTTATTATAACACAATAAAACGTAAGGACTAGTGGAAAAACACCATATACCCTGATTCTTAAATCAATGGTCTCTAAAAGAAGGGGAGGGAAGACATACATATTTATATATCATCTAACATTATTAAGTGTATCAGAACCTTGCTCTTCCAAAAGCAAACATCTGCTTTGTCAGTTCTGTCAGTACTTTTATATGAGATAGGAAGTAAGCGAACCTGAAGCTACCAGAATTTAGGTAGTGAGGAGTAAAATTTAGTTGCAGAGTCAGCTTCAGTGACTGCAAGGCTAATGGATATTTTGTGAACATTAGCAGGAGCTAAATGTTATACTAAGGCAGAGGAGCACGCAGAGTACATCATCTTTTTGATGTATCCACAACAAGGTATCTAGACTGAAAAGGATTTATCTGATTGCTATGTAGACAGCAAATAGATTTCTGTTTCTTAATCATCCTCAGTATAAAAGTCATCCTCAGGAGCTCTGTGGAATTAATTTTCACATTTCACTCATTCTTTTATGGGTGATTTCCAACTCCTGATGAAGTGCAAGTAAGCAAGGCTAAGGAAATATTTTGAAGAAAAAGTTCTGAGCTCTTGAATGAAAAGGAATTTTCTCTGCTTTTAATTATTTCTAATTTTGATGACAACAATAACGTCAAGGGAAATGTTAAGAATTCAAAGTCATTTAATTAGAACATGTTACCACAATTCAAATTCACACTATCCACGAAAATGCCAGCATAACCTTAGACTACAACAACGAGTTATTTTAGCACAGTATTTCAGTTCTGTTATGACCACCAAAAAGCAGTAAACATCTCGAAGCAAATTTCATTAAGATTTTATTTTCAAAAGTGCAAAAGGAAATAAAGCTTTGAAAAGACAGGCTCACTTAAGAAAATTAAGACTTGAATTAATTCTGCCACTACAGCCTCACCTCACTGGATAAGGGTAAAGCAACACAGTCAGGGTAGGGAACACTCCATATTCTTTAGCGTACGACTAAAACGCAGGGCTGAGAGAGAAACTGTCCAGAGTTAAAACCACTCTGTGTATGACAAGGAGCTGTACGATAAGAAGACAGTGAGGCAGGTGAAGTAGCTTGGTTTTACAAGCTCAAACTCCTAAGAATGAAGCACCACCTATGGAGTCACAGCACAAATATACTGAAGCCTGACACAGGTCTGAGAAACTGCTAGTTATGGAAGCAACCAAGTAGGCTTTTGGCATAAGGAGTGTACAATGACGTACAGGCAAAACTTGATGGACAGAAGATCATGGAAAAGCCTTCACATGAAAAGACAGTTCTGCGATAAGTCAGTCCTGCTCAAGTACCCATTTTACAATGAGAAGTTACTCTGTGAAATATCAGTATCGTTAGCCAAGAGGCAGGCCTCTTAAGAAGCGGAAGGTAACACACACCTTATTCTCTACCTCTGCACAAAACCATTCATGTGTCTACCTATTACCAGAAAAGATGACACCAGTAATAAAATGGAAAAAAGACTGCCTCAGATAGAGCTTACTCACCGAGTAAAACAACTTCCATTAAATACTGACCTTTTCTGGCTGAACAATAGAGAAAATACATGCATTCCAAATGCATATATTTGGCATTCTAATGCCATTGTTTTTTTATGAGCAAGAGTAAGGAAAGACAACCTGAAGTTTTATTTTCTCCCTAGAAATCAGAACTAGGTCTGAAAAGGAATCTGCAGGTCTAAGCAAGTGTCGGGAGGGGGCAGTGGGGAGAAGAAAAAGAAAAAAAGGGGGGGGAAGAGATGGCCATCAGGCAGATTCAGTTCTCAGCTTCTGTGAAAGGAGAAGATTAAATGGTGTCTCATCAACTCAGAGCACCCATGCCTGGAATGCCCGATTAACCTGGCTGAAACGTCATCCAGAAAGACAAATGATGGGAAAGGAGTCTTGCAGAACAGAACTAGACACTGTATGCGCTGTTCTTTCTTTCTTGGGCAGAGGCAAACCTTAACTGGGAGCAACATGTTAAAATATAAAGGGCAATCTTTCCATGTTCAGGTAAAATAAAAAAAAAAAAGGTTTGTTGTGCCATGAACTCCTCTATTCCTGACAGTCAAGGACTGGAAATGTTCTCTTGGATCTATACCAGGCTTTGATTGCACCTTTTGCCTAGCTACAAGGATATAGTGCTTCTTTTGGAACACTATATATTTTAATTTTAAAATCTCCATCTGTGGATTATTCCTCCTATATTAGACTGGAAACTTATTAGTTGAATCATAAAGTTAGAATCACAATTGATCTACTCCTACAAATGAGAAAAAAAAAATCTAAAAGGTGTAGCCACCTTCTAAAATACTCAGCCAAGTTCTTTATTTACTGTTTTTGGTTATGTTCCATAGTTGGGATTCATAACTAAATCATCGCTTTGTCTAACTCACAGCATGAAAGCCATTTAAATCTTCCTACATACATTTTATATTACTGAAAGTTTTATATTACTGAAAGACCTTTCTCATCGCCCTTCCCACTCAGGTATCCATCTCTAATAAAGCATTCAAAAAGTAATCAAACAATCTCTATAGAAAAAATGTACAGATGACAGCTTTCCTTAGATTTCTATACATATAGGAAAAACTTATATTCTGCTTTTAAAAATATACTTAGTTGAAATGAGTTTTCTTTTTGGCACCTTCCTCATCTGGACTACCCAAGTATTCTTACAAGTGTATACACATGCAAACAACCAAATAATTTTTTCTTTTCAATGTCACTAAATGAAACAAAAGACAAAAAGGGGAGATGAAAGAGGAATTATGATGTAAAATAAAAGGAAGTGCAAACTCTTCAAATCTTTCTGGTTTTGTACCTGTGAATAGAAACAACTCCTACAAGTAGCACAGTTAATACAAGACTATGCAGACGAGATTAGGAGGCAAACAGAAAACATTTGAAGGTTGATAGAGTTCAGAGTGGTGGTGGTACCTTTCTTCCTCAGGATAGCTTGTGTTGTGTGCCAGGGCTTGAATCTTCCCTCTAAATACTTGCTGATCCAGTGAACAAAACACATTGGTCACATACCCAAGTCCTATTTGTTGTGATTTACTCTACTTTGGAGTGCTATGCTAGGCCATTAGACAAATCATCCATAGGACTTTCTAAGTCAATGTGTTGGATTACTGCCTATTCATAAAGTCCTGCTAAAACTAGCTGCTAAAAGTAATTCAGTGGAGGTCCTGAATTTTCTAAAATTATCAGGACCAGAATTTAAAGGTTCCACTCCATTTACTTTGGTACCCTTTTGGACAACAAAGAACACCCCCCACCCCAGCCCACCCCCACACTTTAAATAACTGATTGCAAAAAAACTCAAAGGAAATGTTTCCTACACATGAGACACCTTCCTTCTCATGACAGAAGTTATAATTTTTACTTGCAAACAAAACTGTCTGCAACTCCAGACATTAAGGCCAGCCAATAAATCACAGTCTAGCTCTTTGGAGAAGTGATATTATCTTATCAAAGTTTCTTAACTTTTATTTATTTTTAGTGAGCTTAACTTTCTGTATATATCCAAATTAAGAATCTGGTTTCTTAAAGTACAGAATACCTTGTTGCTCACACAGGAGTTAGAAGAGCCAATTGGTTCTGCCTGTACTTATACCGATAGAGATCCCTCCCTCTGTGTCAGCCAGCCAATTAAAAAAAAAAAACCATTATCATCATGAAATAGCAAAATACACTGAACTGTAGAAATTTGAGTTTTAGATAGCACCATGACACTTTCAGATGAGCGTCATGAGGTATGAGGGGTTTCAGGAGGTATATGCACTGTAATATGACTTTTCTAGTCCGTGTCATCCTCGAGTACAGTGAGTACATGTAGTAGTTCCATTCAGGACAGAAACTGGCAAGTTTTACAGCTCCTTAAACCAGTAGCTTTGATCAATAGAGATTTTTCCACTGCTCAAAATACAATCAAAGATGATACATGTTGTAGAAGAGACCATTACAGAGATTATTCTGTTCCTCAGAAAAAATAGTGCTCTCACAGCTCCTAAGAAAAAAAGTATCGGGGTCAGACTCTTTTGAGAAGAGAACTTCAAAAAGGAAGACTTCTTTTTCTCTGAACAAGTACACATTTCACATTGAACAGTAATTTAACATAAAATCCAAGCCAGGCAGCTGAGTACCAAATCAGAATTTACAAGTATCTTGTGTCCGGGATCGGAACAGTTGAAAAATAAGCAACTGTCTTCCTAAATACATAGCTAATTGAATAAACAATTCTCCTACCGCTATTACTTCAATTTCAATTATTGCTGGCCTCACATTTCTAATTTTATTTCTCAATTAGGACTTTACAGAAGGATTATGGAAATTTAAAGACTGAGCCATAATCTCAAACATCCTGCTGACTGACTCAATGGCCACAGATTCTCCAAGCCAGACATTATAGGAAAGTCAAAGTTCTTTTATATGGGTGGTTTACTCAGATGCAGTGAAGTAATGCCAGTCACTTCAAAGAGACAATATTGTGTTCCGATCCATGAACTTTCAAGAAGAAATTCTAAGGAAGAAAGCAGCCAAGGAATTTCTAGAATTTAATTAGAAAACATAACAAACATTTCTTCCTGGTTAACATTAATCTCTTTTAGCTGTTTGACTGGTACTGGAGCAGGCAAGGAGACAGCTAATTTAGATGTGCCTACACAAACCAGCGAGACTAAAAAAAGGAAGTCTTGGATTATGTGATGTGGCTTGATCATTGCAAGTGCTTAAAGAGTCTTTTGAGAAGAAAAATGCTTAATATATTGTGTATGTATCACTCAATTCAATAAAATAAATAAATAAAAAACCAAAAAACAAACCAAACCCAGAACTTTTAGATTCTCAAGTGGTATTCAGTGAAAAGAAGGATTAGTGTCTCAGAGCATCAATACTCTTCCTAAAATTCAAAAGTTCTGGTGCAATAACGGAGATATGAAGTATGGCTGAAGGCACAAAGAGCCAAACCTGTGATAGAAAAACAAAGCCAAGCTATTAAGTTTATTATTTTTTTTATGTGTGAGTGGTAGTTCAGACTGAAATCATATTCTCAACAGAAGAGACAGCACTGAAGAGAATTATTCAAATTGGCATTCAGGTAGAGTTCTTCAGCATGAGAATAGTCCTCTCACATATGGCTTATAAGGAGCTGTTACAAATAGATTTTTGCAAAGTCCCACATTTTGTATCACTTCTGAATACTTTAGAAACCCGACTGTATCATTAAAACCTTAATTTAAAGCCTATGATAAGCTATAACAATAAAGGATGTGAACAAGGTAGGAAAAACACATTTAAACAACAAGAGTATCATTTACTTAATAGTGAGCAAATGTAAGTGGGCTTCAGCTTAATTCCTACTTGAAAATAATAAAAGTACCTGCACTGTGGGAGTGAGCAATATAGGAGCAGAAATCATTTGTCTGTACGACAGGAATTGTGAGAGATGTAGATCATGATTGAATTCCATTATTGCTGACATTTCACAAAGCCATTAAAAGAGAGAGCTCTCATTCCTAGCACTTACAGTCAACTATCAAGCAAATCTAGTTACAGGTGAAGAGTACAAATTTAGAATGAGATGAGGACCGGAAGGCTGCATGTAAGTGTTTATAACAGCCGACATATACAGGAGTACATATACGTGTGTGCACATATAAGCATATATACAGATATACAAGCAGAAAGACACTTGTCACGAACACCGGACAGTTAGCCGTTGTTTCCTCAGTTATTTCATCAAGATCACTAAGGAAGGATTAACATTGAACATGAAGACATTAGCACCCAAGGAGACCATTTATCTCAAGTAGAGGATAAAACATGAGACGGACCAGCTGATGGATCAAGCCCAAAGTGAGAACTGACAGAGAACGTGAGCAGACAAAAGAAAGGAGTTTAACAGCCTTACTACTAAGCAGAAAAGGGTGGGACACATGAAAATAATAATAATTTTCTGTGAAATGGGTTTGTGGATTATAACAATCGTGGACTGATATACACAGAATGACTGAGGTAGAAAGGGACCTCTGGAGGTCACCTGGTCCAACACCCTCCTCAAGCAGGGACACCCAGAGCCATTTGCCCAGGATTATGCCCAGATGACTTTTGAATATCTCCAAGGAGGGAGGCTCCAGAACTTCCCTGAGCAAACTGTGTCATTGCTCGGTCACCCTCACAGTGAAACAGTGTTTCCTGATGTTCAGAGGGAACCTCCTGTATTTCAATTTGTGACTCTTGCCTCTGGTTCTGTCACTGGGCACCACCGAAAAGAGCCTGGCTCTGTCCTCTATACACCCTCCCTTCAGGTATTTATATACATTGACGAAATCCCACTGAGCCTTCTGCCCCAGGGTGAACAGTGCCAGGTCTCTCAGCCCTCTTCATATGAAAAGTGCTCCAGTCCCTTCATCACCTTCATGGCCCTTCAGCCACGTGGCCACTGCAATCATTAATGGTTCATTAGGTATTTTATTTTTCCCAGGCCTCTTTTTCAAATACTGGGATTTTTCTTTTGCCTTTTGAAGACTGAAACCTTTTGGCCAGTGAAATTGCTATGCTGTTTTGCAGTTATATGATCAAGGAAAACTATCTTAAATTACAGATGTTCCAATGATTTGTTGTCTTGTGATATACAACATCCCTTCCCAAACTGATTTGAAGTAGACTATGAAATACAATTATTCCATGGTCTTCTTACTTTAAAGCCTTGTCCAAAAAACAGTGTACATATATGAGCTCAAGTACATTTATTTCCAGTTTCTATGAGGAAGAGCTAGGGGTTACTTTCATATCTAGAAATAAAGCAGAAACAGCTGATGGGACTTGTGTTTCATTTGCAGCAGAATCCCACACAACCTCTGTGTAGAATAATGCTGCATGACATCCTAAGATCACTGTGAATGTTTGAATCTGACCAGAACCTTCAGGAAAAGAACTGAGACTCAGGACACAAAAGCCAGGCTTATTTTCTTCTTCCCACAGTGATAATTTTGTATTGTCATTACCACTTCAAGAGAAATGAAGCTGGCTTGTTGTCCTGAACCTTCAATCAATATTTTCTGGAATCAAAACATTATCTTATTACCCATTTCAATAAAATGGGATTTCAAGAAGAAACGAAAATCTGTTAAAATTGTAATATAGTCTTCTGTAGCTCATGAATTCCTATGGTAACGCGGATTGAGCATGTTTGACAGTTTTTCACTATAATGTATTTCACTTACAAGTGCAAAAAATTCAGCTGTAACACCCATTCAAACAAAGCAAATATAATATTAGCCTGCAAAGTGAATCTTCACAGAGTGAGAAAGATTTAAGGAGAATATTAGTCATCCTACACAGATACTTCAAAAGGCTCAAGGAACAGAAGTTACAAAGAAAGCGTATCTGTAAGCCATGGCTTTGAAATGAAGAGTTGGATCTAAATTTGCGGTAATGAAATTCAATACAAATAGGAGAAAGCATTGACAACTACCGATTCTCCTCCCTCACAGCAACTCAGAATTAAGAGTGAAGTTATTCTACAGCATCCAGCAACACTTAAGACACAGGGACGGTCAGGCTGCCATAGCTGAACAGGCTGTATTTTTTCTGGTATTTAATTTCTGCCTTGTTGATTCTGATCCTCCAGTAAATGATGCTCTGAAATCAGGGTTCTAGGAACTGCAACAAAAGGATGTGGCCACTCATCTGTTCCTCCACAAACTAGTAAAATCCTTAATGGTGCAATCCATAGATTTAAGACACAACATTCAAACATTCCAGCACCAAGTATAGGCTCTGATTTAGATGGGGTTGAATTACATACTTCAGCTCCTTGCAAAGCTAATAGGGATAATAACTTCAAGACGGGACACACAGCTGCCTGCTTTCTGACTAGTGTCAAGGCAGGCATCCATAAGAATTCCCAAAAGTCAGTCATACACAACATATTTCTTCTTGAAAACTTAGGGTGCCCATGGGAAACAGTTTCAGAACCTGGCACACATTTAATTAAGATATGTAAAAAGGTTTTAGCTACATACAACAACCTAGGACAAAAGAGAAAGTATATGCTTCACCATCATTACGTAATGAACTCAGGCAGGATACAGATGACCAGGGGTCAGTTTTTTCCTCAACTCAAGGGCTCTCCCCAACATACCAATTCCTGGGCAGTCTCTGAACTCATCACTACAGCATAACTAATCAGTGCTTAAGGAAGAAGCACTTTTTTTGTCCCTCCTGTTTGGCACCATGCAGTAAAATGTTAAGATATAGAAAACAAAAAAAAAACCCAAACCAAAGACAGCTAAAGGGTGTCACAGCACTACCAAAACTAGGCAGCTATAACAAGGCTTTTACCATCCCATACCAGGTTAACTTCAATAAGTAGTACCTGCGCCTTTTGCCCCAGCACAGTCACCAATCCCCCCACAAGGTTTCAAAAGTTCATCTACTGTCTGTGCTGTTTCTTCATCCTCTTCAGGCCAGTCTCGCCTCTACCATGTCCGGAGTCCCTTCATCAGGCTCCTCTTCCAGCCGGCCCCTCCCCACCTGGGCCCCCTCCATGTCTCTCCTACATCCAGGGCACTCACTCTCCTTCCTCTGCTTCTTCCAAGTCACTCTTCATCTGATGCTCCCCTTCCACACCCCTTAGAGCTATTTAACCACTTAGCAGGAACCAGCCACAGCTGCACATTATCCACGTCAGCCAACCCACCTGAACCCAACCCCTGAAGCCAGCCCACAGCTGTATGTTATCAGTGTTAATTAACCTGCCTTAATTCCTCTGTAATTCCTCTACAAAAGGGCACTTTTAAGCCCTATAGATTCTTGGAGTTTGATCCCAGAGAAGTTAAGAACAGGTAAAACTGTTTCACTCCACAGGTGAAGTGGCCAAGGGATATTTTATTGCCATCGTAAGTTTTACCACACTGTCCCTGCACTGTATATCCTATTGCCAGCCGGGCCAACGTGTTTGCATGAACATCGGGCTCTCTAGGTCCTTCACAGGCATCAGACCTCTCAGAAATGAAAAACTCATTTTTACCATCAATTCCTAAGACAAAGGATACAAATGGATTACTTCATGTTTGAGATGGAGTTCACTTTCTTCATAGTAGACAGCATGATGCTGTGTTTTGGATTTGTGACTAGAACAGTATTCATACTCGTGTTTCAGCTGGTGCTGTACAGTGCTTGCACAGCATCAAGGTCACCTCAGTTTCTCGTGCAGCTCCCCAGTGAATAGGCTAGGGGTGGGCAAGAATTGCAGAGGACAGCCGACCCCAAGTGACCAAAGAGATATCCCACACCATATGACATGGTAGTCACCAATAAAAACATGGGGAGAGGAGGAGGCAGAGAGGACGTTCATGGCTATGGCATTTGTCTTCCCAAGTAACCATTACACATGATGAAGTTCTGCTGTCCAGGAAGCAGCTGAACATCTGCCTGCTGATAGGAAGCAATGAATAAATTCCTTATTTCACTTTGCTTGGGTGCACATATCTGTTTCACCTATTAAACTGTCTTTATCTCAAGCCATAGGTTTTTCCCGTCTTGGTCTTCTGATTCTCTCCCCTATCCTGGCACAGCAGGGGGGGGGGGGGGGGGGGGGGGGGGCGGGGGGGGGAAGTAAGTGAGCAACTAGGTTGGTGCTTAGTTGCTGGCCATCATCCAAGCCACTACAGCTAGGCTACAAAGAACGATATTCACTATAAGTTAAGTGACCAAGGGCACTGGTAAGAGAGACAAGCGTAAACCCCTCCTTTAGTAGCTATCTTAGAGAAGAACGAGTTCAGGCAGCAGAGGCTGAAACTCTGGCTAAGACTGCCACCAGCCTGAAAAATAGAACACACAGCTGAGATATCTGAGGACAAGGCTATGGTTTAAATACGACTAAAAGGAAGACCAAAACTATATCTTCCAGGTGAGGACTTCAGTTACACCTATACATAATCCACAGCCCCATGCACCTCTTTTCCCAATTGCTGTTACTTATGTCTAAACAGTAGATGAGGTTGTAACAACACTCCTTTGTTTAGGCAGGAAACCAACTGAATACAAATACACTGGACTGGCACTGTGCCCAAACCAATAAAACCAAGGGACATGAAGGGAAGAAAAAAGAAAAACCCAAGCCCTCCATGATGGTGCCAGGTCTACTTCAGAGTACCCCACCAGGCAGATGAGAGAAGTAACGTGTTTGGGGTTTTTTTAGACCTATTGCAAGTGTCTGAAGTGCCCAACATAGTGATGATTTAGTTCCTAGATCTCTGTTGTAGAAACAAGTACAACAAAATGAAGATTCTTCATCAATGTCTTAAAGTAAAACATAGCAGACCACCTCTTCCAAGTAGGAGAAAACAAGAAGAGGAAGATTTTCCTATAGCTGATTCACATAAACTGGAAAAGAAGTCAAAAAAGGTGACCGTAAGAGGCAAATTTGTGTGCAAGTAATTATGGAATGATACTTGTAATGCATCTTTAGTTAGGCAATGAAGTCAGAACACAGATTTTAAGAATGTAGTTGTCAAAACAAAATTTGCTAGCTAGGATAACTAGGAAACAAGAATAAAATGATGATGGGGAGGGGAGAGATTACTTAATAACAGTAAAAGCACAGAGGAAAAGAATTCCTGAGCAGATAAAGGAAAAGAACTCACAAACTGTTCAGCAGCTTAAAATTTGAAAAAAGCAGCACGTGAAAATGGATTCAAATTACTGAGTGTAGGAGAGCCATATGAGAAAGTCCAGGGCAAAATGAGATAGATGCTGTTCCTTGCTAATGATAACCATCTCCCATACACATAACAGTCAGAAGAGAAAGACCAACCCAAATGAAAAGACAAATGAGTCAAGAATTATGGCTGGACATGAAAGAAAAGGCAAGATCCAAATGAACCACTGGATACTGTGAAGATGTTTTAGAAAGCATCACTACACACTCAGCATATTTCTATCTCCTTCCTCGAGCTTTCAGGATCCCGCACTATACAGATATTTGGTCTGACCCACACTTCAGCTATCCTTGTGTTCTTTATCTATTCTTACATATTAGAACTAATGCAGTCAGGGTTGTAAATAGGAGAAATTCCAGAAAAGATGGAAAAGGTTGTTATCTGCCTTTCATAGGGGTACAACAAAGAATCAAAAAATCATAAAATATCTTAAATTTATTTCTCAAGACTGGAACATAAGCAAACTTATTTGTAAGCAATGCACAAACAGCCAAGATGAATGTTTAACCTATCAAGACTAAGTCATCAAAACAGTTGCATTTCCACTCCCCCCCCCCCCCATTTTTCTACACTTTCTTCTATGTTGTTATCAGCATCCCAGTGTGAAAACAGGAATTACAAATACTCTTTAAAAGGGGGGTGAGGAGGGAGAGGGGAGGTGCATCACTTAACTACAGCATATTGTCACAATTTGATTTTCTTTAAACTATTTGCTTAACTTTCAGAAATTCTGTCCCAAATCAACCTGTTTCCATTAGTGGTTTTATGTCACTAAAATTGATTCACAGCTTTTCAGAGATCTATTTTCTGTCCCAATTTATCTCCATTGCTTGGCAGTTACTAGCTGTGGATATTCAACCTTGGTCTTCCCTCTTAAAGAGATATCACCTGAAGTCAGAGTAGCATTTTTTTTATCTACTCCTTGACAATATTTGAAAATAAGTGAATTACTTGTTGTACAAACACCTGTAATGGGGAAATAACTTCAGAAGGGCCACTTCTTTCTACAGTAGGAGTTCAGCATCTAGAACACCCATAACCTGGAACACCTACAACTACTTCAAATCAATGTTGAAATACCACCATGCTATAAAAAGTATGCTCCAGTCTCCTTCTCACTGACTCTTACCTGAGGGAGGTAAGATAGGCTACTAGAAAATATTGAACAGCAGGTTAGAAGCATTGTCCACAAACAAGAGACTTTCACAAGACAGATATTAGACATACGTGCTCCAATATGTGCTGGTTAGCATGACTGCAAGACTTTATTTAAGAGCTTAAGCATTTGGAAGCATAATGCAGGATCTTGCATAATGCAGGATCTTGCAGACCCTTGACCCAATAAAGACAGATACTTTCCTTCAACAGATGTCTAAAGAACAGGCTAGACAAAAATCTTCCATGAAGGACTTCATAACTTCCCTAAACTACAAGTTCCAGTACTTCACTGTTCTTGTATCGGAACAGTTTTCCCAGAAGTTCATCCATCCTGTCCCAGTAAGTCATTGGGACACCTAGTAATTCCTGTTACCCTTCCAAGAATTTTCTCCCATTTGCTTACATGCTTCTGACTGAAATGCAGTACCCAGAGCAGCAAGAAATACTTCAAGCCTTAAGATTGTCAAGCAAAACAATGATTTCTCAGTTCTTGCAATTCAGCTACTCGTTTATGTGTTCCCATCAATGTGTTAGGCAATGACAAAGATAGTAGCCACAAGCTCTACTCGTTTCACTTGTAATGCACAGTCTAAACTAGAAACTGGTAGCCACTTGTTCATTTTGGCTTTCTGCCTGAAAACATCACTCGTTCCTGTTATTTGTCAGAACATTTTAAATCTTTTCTTTAATTCTACAGTGCTTGCACGCCTGCCCACACTTAAATTATCTGCAAGTTTTGTAAATTTACCTTCTGTTCCATCACCAGGTCTATCCATAGTGTTACTTTTGTGTAACAGTGGATACAGGACAAACAACAATACTCAACTTGGCATATTTTTTCTTAGTTTATTGATGATCAGCTAACATCTGAGCACAATTCTCCAACCACTTTTGCATTTACCCACAAGTAGGTTTCCTGAGATCACTTATCAGAAAGCCATCAAGACTGACAAAATGCTTTACTAAAGCCAGAACTTTTGCTTTGTCTCCAATGCCCATACCTTTCTCAGGGTAGAAAATTGATTTAAGTAATAATCGATGGAGATTTATCTGCTGGCAAACTTCCAGGTACTTAGCAATTACACAATTAATTTTCTTGGAAACTGACTGGGCTAGAGTTTTCTGACTACTACCTTCAACTTTCCAAGTGAAAGAAACACTAGACTTTCTCTTTTTTTCAGTGTTTTGACACATCATCACTGAACTCCCCAAAATGACTGAAAGGGACTGACATCAGTTCAGCCTCGTTGGGGTGGTGGTGTGGCAGGGACAGGACAGAAGTAGGGGGAGCGTTTGCTCTGAAGTTAAAGTTCAGCAGGCTTAACCCATCTTAAAGCATCTTAAAGCACCCTCTTAATCTGTTCCATCTTTATTCAAATCTGCATTTTACCATTTCATCACTGAATTAAATCTTTCAGCCATCAGACACAGAAGTCAGCCATGGGACCCTTTCAGTGAAGGCTAGCAAAATAAGAGCATAGTAGATCCTCTGATGGTCTTGTCAATGCATGTTGAGACCCATTCTGAGTCACAGAGGAGTCTTTCCCTGTTTACTTACTGATATTTAAAGGATTATATTTTATTGCAATTAAACACCCCCCACCCCCCCCTTTTACCTTTGCCTCAAAGATGATCCTGGGCTCCTCCGTGGGGCATGAAACACAGCCTGGCTTACTCCACAGCTAGCTGTAAGCCCACCTGCTCAAGCCGTGCAAGTGCGCTCACTTGCTAAGGAACAGGCAGGTGACACCGAGCTGGTTCATCTGTCTGATCAGTTCCTTGTGGATCCTCAAGGAGCAACTGTGCACTGCAATGCCTCAGCACGGTCCAAGAACTCTTTTAATGGTGACCTGTCAAAAAAGTTTTGCTTCTCTCCCTGTGGGTAACAGTTGTTCCCTAGTCCATGCAAGTCTTGCTCTTTGGATACCTGAACCATACATAAGGGAGCGGGGCATTGCTAAAGCAGAGATGTACTGAACCTTTGCATGAAAAACAGCACATAATCAACTTGCCATTTAGATCACATTGAATTCAAGTCATGGTATGGCAAAACACTCCCGGAAGATCTAATAATTATTTTAAAACGACACTACATACTACCAGTTCAGAAGTAAAGATTAAGTAAGATTAGGGTGTGATAAGAGCCAGAGGCAGAAGAAGAGAAGGGACAAGAAAAGCAGCCTTTGGCAACTCAACTTTCCTAGGACATTGGTCTCCCTTAACTAGATAAGTCACCACCAGATTGGTTAAGAGAGCATCATACCCACCTTCATATCTGAGTCTGCAGCCCTGACATAGACCTTCCTCGTTTTTGGTAGAGCGCATTAGTTTGCACAGCTGTCTTTCTGGAGTCTTCCAAGGATGGACAATCTTTCTTCCAGAGACCTCCAGTGTGATCCGATGAGCAATTTGCTGGCTGTCCTGAGAAGGGCTGTTGCTATCCTTCCCTGCCTCATTCCCCCACTCCAGTTACGCAGCCCTCCTCCCTCCTTTTCATCTCCTAGTGTCTGTTTATTTTTGCTATTTCAGTAGCAAACTGCATCAGCTCACAAACAGATTAGGCAAGCGCTAGATGCAGTAGGAATATCCAGAGTGTGCCCCTTTTGGCAGCAAGCTATTAAAGCAGTTCAGCACGACTCAGTTCCATCCTTATCCTATTCCTTCCTTACCCAAGGGACAAGGTGTGATGGTTCTAAATTCAAATGGGCACTGTTTCACTTATGTAGACATATACTCTTTTATTTCACTGGTAAAAAAAAAATTAAATAATTTTATATATATATATATATGATTCAAGAGTGAGAGATCCCTCACTGGTTTTGATAATTTTGACTTCTGATAATTCAAGGTATGTTTAAATGCAAAATAGTTTACACTACACTTTACATGCTACACCAAAAATGGTAGAGAGGTGTACACACACTTACAACAATTACATTTAACATTCCTTTCTCTGGGGCAAGACAAGCCGTAATAAAAATAATCATAATAGTTTGAGGCATCAGTTTCCACCATAGGAATTTTTTTAAAAAAATAATCAAGCTTCATTGTCACTGTAGAAAAGTATTTCTCATAACTAAGAACTAATCATATGAACATAAGATGCAAGCAATATGACTCATTACTAGCTCTTGAGAAAGACGAACAGCAGCAAACAAACAACTATAAGTGCTTTAAAGACAGTTAAAAAGTGGATATGGCTTGCTGGGGCTGGGCAACTTCGGAGATACTCTGCCACACTCCCCACTGGAGCACATTAGATGCTCGCTTTTCTTCATATTGATGACAGCCACCACAGCTGACTGCAGGGCAGGATCCTCTTCAGGACAGCAGAAAGAGAGCAGCTAGCTGAGACCATTGTAGTATGGAGAACAGCTCTCATCCGGCATGTAATTTAATAGTAAAGTCCAATATACAAAGTTTTATAATTGCAAATGCTCACACAGGAGTGTTACAGATTTGGGAGTACTGGCATATTTCAAAAGATGCTGCTGCTGTATGAGCTGTGATAAAAATGCAAGAGAAATAAAGTACATCTGCCAACTAGCAGCATAATCTTTGCTGTTTAAAGAGCTAAGGATTTGCAAGAGAATCACTGAGAACAGTTTTGGAAAGAGTCCAGACAATACACCCATGTCAGAGAGCAACAATGGGGCACTCGGTACAGCAAGAGCACGTAGTTTCTTTCAGGATTGAGACCTAATTCAACTGAACAAACAGATCACTTAAATGCAACTCCAACGCTACTTGAGGTTTTGTGACATTATTTTACAAAAATAAGTGAATTCCTCAAAGCACTTAGAGACCATTTGCCCACAGGACTGGGTGATAAACCTGAAAAAGCATATCAAAAAATAAGTTGAAAAACAAAGGAAAAAATTGTCATTGGAGAACAGTGAATTAAGTCCTATGTTCAATTTAAAAATAACAGGTGAAACTACACAAGGCCCTTCAGAAACAGATGGAGTAAGATTAAAAGTAACACTATCAGGAGTCATATGCTAGGGAGTTTAGTTGGTTGGTTGGGTTTTTGGTTCCTTTTTTGGCCTTTTTTTTTTTATTATGAGATGAGCTCTTCAGTTCAAGACATCCTCATCGTATCAAACAAGTCAGAGTTGCTGCTACAAAGATCTGTTCAGGCACTAGCCTAGGAACAGGACACTAACATGGAAACATTCCTATTTAGAGCACATTCCTTAAGACAGAAATCCACATACATGAACAGCAGCCCTTCTCCACATCACTCGCTCAGCCCAACCGTAGATTTGCCAAGTCTGAATGACGTAGTTATCACTGTGTCTTTGGCAGGAGACCTGGGAGCCTTACTGGGAACTGTGAAGACACCTCCAGTAAGCCTGTCAAAATAGGGACTGTTCTCACATAGCTAAGAGGACGAGACAGAACTATCCTCACATGATTTCTGTAGTTGCACCGGAAATCTGTGGAAACAGTTGAAAGGCTTTAAAACAGCTCCTTGCTCCACTGTAGGAGGATGCCAGATTGTCAGGATACTGATCTTAAGCTTTTTCTAAAGAGAAAAAGTAGACATGCTTCCGCTCTGAAAGGCGGCAGCATTCCTGTTGGCGGGATGCTGATTTCTACTGTTAACGCTCAGAGCTGGCACCGTTTGTCTGCTCAGCAAGTCTTGCACATCAGTTGCTGGTTCCACACGTATCACATGGGTCACGCTGGCTCCACAGCACGACAAATCCTTTGTTCAGCAGCAGGGCATTGTGGCAAGCAGGGATGAACGAGTGCTCTTTTGCTTTATGTTACAGTGCAGCTTTTTTCAAGCCTGCAGGACCAGTCTAGCTCCTCTTGGAATACCTCCAAGAACACAGAAATTCTAATTTGCTGCAACCAGGCACATCACCCTCTGGTCAGACTACCACAACCATTCTTGGCTTGTGGACACTCTGACAAGCAACTAGCCATAAAAAGAAAACCAGAAGAAGCAGCTTCTTTGATGTCAACAGATATTTAGAAGTCTGCAATACATCAAGTTTAACAGCAGGGATATAGAGTTCTCCCTCAGAGCATGGTGATGAGGATTCTTTTCCAGGTGTGAAAAAAGTTTACTCCATTCAAATTGAGGATAGTACTATGATCTAGCAGTAGTAGGCAGGTATCACAGCCAGCTGCTTGTCTGCACAGAGTGGGTAGTCCCAGCTGTATTTCAAATAATTCAAGTCAGATGTTAGGCACATCTGCAGAAAAGGACATGTCTGAACATAAAAGTGACCTTACAGATGTCTAGGAAGTCTGGCAGCCCAAATCATGTATTAGTAGTTTTTAAAAATACCTAGGATTATTCTGTTAGATAGAGCTTGCTAAGACTAAGTTCTGCCCACATCTTTTAATCAACCTCTGCTACAAATGCAAAAGAATTCAGGTGCCATGTCTAAAAATTGGGGTTTAGCTCTTGAGATCTAACCCATCAAGAAAATAAGCCTATGATTCCATGAAGAAAATCATAGGATGGTTTGGGTTGGAAGGGACCTTTAAAGGTCATCTAGTCCAGTCTTCCCTGCAGTGAGCAGGGACATCTTTAACTACATCAGCTGTCCACCGATGTAATAGAGAAATCCAACTCCCATCAGCAATGAAAGCCTCTTTATAGATCAAAACTTAGGAACCTACACACCATGTTTAGCTCCTGTGCACATGTAACCACAAGCTCCTTCAATGATAGTTTTGCATGCACCATCCTGCAGCATTAATTCTCCCCGCAGTGAGATTTAGCCTAGAGCAAAGCAGGATCTAACTTCCAGATACCAGCTTATCCAAAATTTATGTAGTGTTGAGATCTACAGTGAAAGCTGTACATTCTGTAGATGTAGCACATGGAAGAGCTTTTTTTTCTCTCAATCGTTGTCTTGCCCATGACAAAATGCTTCTTCAAACACACCCTTTCCCTACAGATGTCAGCATCTGCCAGCATATTGTCAAATAGCGTTCGGACAGGCTTTAAATAGCACAGGGCTAAGAATCACATATTAAAAACAGTATCTACCAAAAAAGATGTTCTATCGTTAAGCCTCCTAACACAACGCTCAAAGCCAGTTCAGGAAAGATGCCATCCAGCTTCTGACAGCACCCCTCTGCTCCCTGTCAGCACTGAGGACACGACTACTTCAGCCTGAAAACTGTTCTACAACTGCACTAGTCAAGTATTAATTTTTCAGGAATGTATTTTTAAATACGTAACAACTGCTAGCATGTACAGCATTCATTCATTAAAAGGATACTTATATATATATTTCTTAATTCTTTCATGAAATGGAAAACTGGTTTATATTTTTCTTATGTAAAGGAGCATGTTTCAAAAGACCTAGAACTGGAACTCCCAGAAGTCTTCAGGAGCTGTGCACTTCATTTCGAGAAATCCTACCCTAAAAGAACCCTGGTATCAGTGTCTGCATAACTTAAAAGGTACATTTTTCTAGTCAAGGATATAAATAAAAGTATCATTATTTCTTTGAGATCAGTTTCTGGGAAAAACAAATAAAATAGAAGTACCTGCTTCATACTTGGGAAAACAAGGAAGCTGCTAGAGTTCATGTTTTATAATTGTGATTTCCCCCCCACACACACACTCTACAAAATTATGCCATTGCCAAGAACAACTTCCAGGTTCAAGTAAGTTGTTTTACATTCAGGACTATGCACCTCAAAACATCAGAAAACACTTTTCTTTACAATAAACTGAAGTTTTCTTCACTGGCTCATTCCAAAGGAATATTCTGCGCAAGTACAAGTACAACTCAGAGAAGTTAGAGACATGTAAATGTTGTGTTTATGGACACGGCTTAGCAGTAAACTTGGCAGTGTTAGGTTTATGGTTGGACTCAATCTTAAAGGTCTTTTCTAACCTAAAAGATTCGATGATTCTAAGTTTAGGATGTAAGAGTCACCTTGAAATTACACATAGTCAGAATCAAACATTCGAGTCTCAGGACATTCCCTCAAGTTCTTAATACAGTAATAAGTCCTTAGGCTGCAAGTTTTGTTGTTTTGTTAGTTTCATTTTGTTTTGGTTGGTTGGTTTTGTTTGTTGTTTTTGTGTGTTTTCTTCTGGGCTTTTTTTTTTTTGGTTTTCAGGTTGTTTGCTTTTTTTTTTTTTTTTTTGGGGGGGGGGGGGGGGGGGTCAGGACGGCAGGGCAGGATGCAGAGAAAAGTGTCACAAGCATCTCCATTACTACAATTCCTTCTTGCTGTTCTAGCTCTGAAGTACTCACAGTTGAAGAGAAACACTTCCTACATGCGGGAGAATTTTCAAACTGTATATAGGTCACAGTAACATCATGATTTATGTTTAAGCAGCTTAGCAGAAGCAGAGGTGCTATCAATCCATATTTTACTTCCTCACAGGAAGTTCAATACATTCTGGTGAAAAGCCCCATATACAGACTTGAATTTCAGTAGTAACTACACACATGTTCAGCATCATATTTGCTTTGAATGTTCTTATGGTCTCTAGCTTTATGCAAGATACCTGGATTCTCACGAAAAGGATTTTGACATCATTCTTCAAAATTGCTTAAAAAGTTTAAGTTGTATGTTTTACAAGAAACCTGCATATCTTCTTAGGGCTGGTGGTGTGTGGGGGGAAAGACATGTTTGTAACAAGCAAAACTAAGACTCATCATTAATCAGTTGTTGCAAGGGAGCATCCCACACATCCTTCTGGGTATTGAACACAGGAGGATCAGGAAACTTACCAGATCTGTGTGGCTTAACTCTAAGACCAGACTTCCAGAAACCAAAGTTCTTCTGTCTTTCTCCTAAATACATCACTCTTCCTAGAGGTGAATCTGGAAGAAAGCTATAAATATGGTTGGTAAATGTGCTTAAATTGTTTATTTCAAAGAAATAATCCTCTTTATAGCTATAAGTTTGATTGAAGTGTTATCACTCATGCAATCTCTCTGAATAGGAGGATATTAAAATTAGTCCAACTTCAGATGATTTCTGTAACAACCACATCTCACTAAAGTTGGTCAAGAACACTAGACTTTCTGATTCATTTAACTATCCAGAATTGGCAAGTGTCTTAAATTAGAAGCAGGATTTGTTTTAAAATTTAGAATATTAAGAGAAAATGATATCTTACCACAATCCAAACAAGTCTTTATATCTTTTGAGAAGTGTAGTCAAAATACACATTTATAGAAAAAAAAAAATAGTGCTTCTCAGTTTCAGTTCTTTGCTTTATCTGCAAGAAGCTAACTTTGCAGAAGGCTGCAAGAGAACACACCTACACTAGTGTAAGATGTATTGTCAATATGAACTATAATCTTCAACCTAAGAGTCTGAAAAATATTAGAGTATTTAAAATTATTTTAGATAGACAGGAAATGTCTTCTTTTGCTTAATCTGCAAAGTAGTGCTTTATTTCCTATCCACACCCAGAAGTGTTTCAGTGCTATCATAACGGGTTGACCACCTACTTACATGGAGGCAAGTAACCTTCCAACACTTAATCATCAAACACTTAAATTGTGACTCTGCTATGCATACCAGTAGCTATCAGTATTTTAGGATAAACCACAGAATAAGTTTCTACAAGGGGGCAATGTTTTCAAAATGCCGTTGTAGGCCACTGTCCAACTCAGGAACTTGTGTTGAGAAAGTCACATAAAACAGCTGTAAACCCCAGAAATACAATTTCTAAGCAGTAGAAGACAACTCAAAACCTGAAGAGCTATGTCTACACTGACTATTCAAAATCAAAACATAAGCATTGAAAGGGTTCATTAGTTTTTAGCTTAAGTTGTCACATTATCTGAGCAAGATACAATTCTGTGTGGCATGATTCCAACATAGGTACATGCTGTTTACAGTGCAAAATCTCAAAAATCACCATGAAATCTTTTTCTGAAGTCAAAGCAGAAAATATAAAAAGGTAGCGGATGCTTCTTTGCACTCTACAAGAAAAGGCTTTTCATTTGTTTCTGACAATCAGCAGGAAATCTGCAGCATACCATCAGCTTTCAGCTAAGAAACAAAACAAGACTATTACAGGCTTTATTATATTTATAATTTGTAACTCCAGATAAACTACCTATTACTATAGAACAAGCAGCAAGATGAAGACCTGTTTGGCACATGTTGCTGCTGAATTCTATCCAACATATTCCTGGTGACCACAGTTTATGCTTGTTGTGTCAGAAAGATTTAAGGCTCACTAGTTTCTAAATGTTCATGAGTCTCCAATGATAAGAGATTGACTAAAAAAGTACAACAAAAAAAATATACAACTTCAGCCAGGTCTGCCAATAGCACTACACCTATTCAGAAGTTTTGAAAGCTCACACTACAGAGACATATTTGGAATATCAGTCATATAATCAAAGCAGTGAAACAAATTCTGATGCCTTTTCAAGTGACTTCAGAAAATCGAGATCTCTGAAAACTCAGTTCAAGATGTCAGATATTTGCTTACAAGGCAGAACACTGTATTACAACGTGACTGGAAAGTTCAATTTTGCTCAAAAACCTGCAGAAAACTCTGGGCTATCATTTCATAGCTAACAGCTAAGTGACTGAACTATTTCAATCATACTACAAGTGCTGCCACAGCAGGGATAACTGTGGAGGAAAAGCAATTCATTGTTTTACTTGCAAGTAAGTATTTTATTGAAGACGGCACAAGAGGCAACTAGGAAATAATGTACTGAAGTTCTGTTTCTTAAAGTTCCTGCAAGTATTGATCAAAGCCAAGTATTTTAAGTCAGGGCTATCTTAAATTTCACTGCTGGTTTTCTTTGCTGGGTGATACTGGATGCACAAATTAATTGGAGAGTTCACACAGTAAGCTTCAGAAAACATCTCTAGTTCATTTTTAAAGGCACAGTACAGTTACCATCACATGAAGTCGATTAGAGATTAATTCCTGGGTCTATATTCATTCACTAATTCTACATTAGTGCATAGAAAAAAAACCACCTTTTAAAACCTTGTCAGTCAAATGGTTCATTGAACTTCTGAGAAACTTTAGTGAGGATGTGGTAGGTAAAGAAAATTTTTTATTATAAGTGTTGACAGTTATTTACTGCTTGTATGACAGAAGGTGACAGCAAATGTCTGAAACAATTTTTGAACCCTCATGCAGAAGCCTGCTTCTTTCTAGCTACAGCTAGCAACAGGCTGATTGTAAATCTGGTTAACCCCTGGATTAATTTTTTAAAAAGTGGTACTCACTGAATCCTCCAAAGAGACAAAGCCATAAGTTAAAAGGCAGATCATTGTATTTCTGCATATGGACTATTAAGACAGGAAACAGGACTGGACTGGGAAGAACTTGGAAATGAAGAAAAGCCTGGAAACAGGAGACCTATAGCAACATATACCTAGGGACTGGCCAGGCATCTTGGCTAGTGACTCCTAAGCCTGTATGCAACATACAAGCAGCTACATGGCATGAAACCAACACCTTCCTGCGAATCTTCCCCAGACAAGCAGCAATCTCTCCAGGGAAAAGTTGATAGAATGGATACATCTCTGCAGAATAGGGCCTCTCAGCTCAATCTTATACCCAAAAAGATTAATCAATAAATCTGTACATGACAGCTGAAGAAGGAAGTGATAATTATCAGTGGTTAAAACTGAATATGAAATACGAACAAAACCCACAAAGGAGAACCTCGGAGCAATTAACTTCATTTAAATTAACTCATGTAAGTTTTCCACCAGGGCATCCACCAGGAAGTATACCTAAACTTCTTGATATCCTCTGGATGCAGCTTCCAGACAGTCAACATCAGGTTCCACCCTCCATTTTTGTTACTTGAACTTTTTATAAGTAGTTCCTTGCAAATTCCCGCAACGGTCAAGCTTAGCGTTCAGCTAATTCCAGTCAAAGGGAGCTCAGGCTGCCCAGTCAAGCTTCAGTACCTACTACCAGTGTTTGAATACATTTCTGTCCTTTTAAATGTCTTCATAGCAAACAGACCGGTTGCTATTAGTTGAGTAGACTTGACTGCATATTTGCAGCTTATGATTAAGCTACATCAGACATTCTTCCAGGTTGCCACATAAACGTGTATATTATTGGAGCAGTCAGTACAGAAGCCTTGTTAGAAGACTTCAAGGGGTTCTTTTGTTCCTGTAAGAGTCCACGCATCAGTTCCCTGTGTTCATACATTAACTAAGCAACTCACCCAAGACTTCTTGAAAGATTGAGACTAAATTAAAGTTCAGAGGTTCTTGAGAACCTGCTGTTCTGAAATACTGGAGGAAGAGACAGACTGTTTTTGAAATAACTGAACAGAAGCTTGTCAGTTTTAAGGTTTGAAAACACATAAGCAGGACATTAATAATTCCCCTACATTTCTATAACTATTTAACAGCTTGTCTTAAAAAGATTATCTAAGTTATGTTTTCATGTGCTTACATGAACTATAGTTTCCCTCAGGTAGCATTATAAGTTTAAAAATCTGTACCTGTAAACACTTTCCTCTTTCAGAGTCTGTCAAAGGATATCTGAAGATATTTTTCAGCCTTAGAAATACAGTTCTAACTATATAGCTAAAACATTACAAAGACAACATGAATGACAAAAGCATTTTTGAACTGTGTTTATATAAACATTGGCTTATAAACAAGTTGACAACATTGACATTAAATATTGAAAGAAAACTTAAGACAATTTCATTAAAGAGAAAAAGTTAGAAATTAATCATATCCTAGTAATAACCAATGGCACCTGACAGTTTCAGAACTGAGCTGTACTAAAACACTGAAACAATGCTGCATGTTGTCATATACACTAATGATTTCCTTTGATAGGGCAAAGGCCACCTCATACTTGAAGATTCCCACAGTAACTCAGTGGAGATAACAGTATGAAAATGACTTATTCTTCACAGACTGGGAACACACCACATCAGTGGATGTTTTTGGCATACTTTAAATACAGTCTCCTGTTAGCTATATTTTTATATGGGAATCCCAGAAATGCCAGCAAGACTAATGAAAAAGTTAAGTCACATCCTTCTGAAAGTGTGAACCTCATCTAATTCTTTCTAGCAATGTTTGCACCAGCTGTTTTGCAAGACTTTAGCTGGTTTTGTTTATGAGCTTGAATAGAGGAGTCCTACAAGTTAGGCATGGAAGCATAAGAAAAATGAAGTTCACAGAAAACCATCATGAATGATGAAACAGTTCAAAGTATATATCAGAAAGTTACATATACATTTAATCATAAACAATATTTTCTCTCTATATATATTATTCAAACCCAGTTTCAGTATTTGTTCTGACATAAGTGATACTAAGTTTACTCCTTTAAGTGAGCACACTTATTTCCTCTATTTTTACAGGTGCAAGGATGCTTATTTGGATACCAACTCCACATAAGCATGACTTTCAACATAACTTTAAATAACATTTTTCCATCTTGAAGGCAACATTTTATTAATGGTAATAAGTAGACAGTTCATCATCACTCATGTCTGAATCATCTTCATCCACTTCACCTTCAATGACTGATTTCTTGCCTTTGCAGCATGAAACAATTAATCCAATTAAAAAGACCTGCAAATTTAAAATAGTAAAAGTTACTATTGTTCAATTCAGGGCCATACAAGAGCAACAAATGTAAACCAAAATGACAGTGTGGTGATGCAAATGATTCAATGACAACTGTAAATTATCCAACTTAATTCAGCAATGTCTATAATCCAAGTACTTACTGCAATGAATGCCCAGTTCCCAAAGTAATAGGCAGCGCTGAAGAACCAAAATTTATGAAGAAAGAGGTATGTCCGAGTAACAATGCACTGATCTAAAAGAAAAGCAAACAGTACAAATTAACATGATAATTCCAATTTATAAGATAATAATTCAACAGATTTGGAGAGTATTCAGCTCTCAAGAACAGTTATACTTCATTAAGTCAAATTAACTCTCCTCTACCAAGAAGCTGTACATTGTTATGGGAGAGTGAAAGTGAAAACAGGTAACACGAAGAGTTACACAGGTAACCTTGTTACTATTGGATACAAATTCTCCTGCAGAAGTGTCAATTATTGCCTATTCTGACAGAGCCTAGTTATTCATTTCCTGTGTTAGATAAACTGTAGCCACACGAAGGAAATATAAAGCTGATTCTGTATTAAAAAACAGATTGCACTTTGAAAAAAATTTCTCTCTACCAGGATTGCATAAGTTTTGCAAACGTCAAAGTCAGGTACACTGCTGAGTTATGTAGGTAAAAAAAATCCCACCACATACTGGGCCTTTTGTGACCCAGATAGATTTTATCAGTACTGTCAGCTCTTAGATACAAATTAGCCCTCTGCTTTCTCCCTCTCCAATACTATAAATGCAGGCACACCTAAAAAATACTACATATGTATTCCTCTCATTAACAAAGTGGCATATTTGAACTGAATTAAGAATCAAATTGTCAAGGCATTTTTAAGACTGCAGACAGCATCAGAGCTTGTATGGCACACTGAGCCTGTATCATTCAACAGATCATGTCAGAGGGTGGCTAGCAGGACACGCAACCCAGCTGACACCATGCTAAGGTATAACACAATCCCTTGTTTTTCTCATTTATTTCAAAAAACCCCATCTAAATCTTATTTCAGAGCAAAAATTGATATCTAAACAACGTGAACACCAGAGAAAGTGAGCAACCCAGAATCTGTCTGTTCTTCCCTCAGTTCTGATGCTGCTGGAAATACCCACTAGGTGCAGTTAAAGCACAGACTTCCCACCTCCTAAAGTGGTGAGTGATATGCTGCTGCTCAGATGGCTGCTAAAAGTTAAACTATGCAACATAACCTAGCAAGCTGTCAATCATCAGTTTCTGAAGATAAATATTTTATTTAAACATTCAACTTGCACATTAGATAACAAGCTGCTATAACAATACCACCACATACTATAGCTTACTAGTTCCTGGGGAGAGAAAAGGTGGGAGTTAAGGACAGGTCTTTTCCAGGACGGTGTGCCTCTTGACCTTGCCAACACGATCCCTCAAAAACCAAATCACTACTGTGTCGAGAACGACTATATCTGAACAGAGAAACAGCTCCATTCCTTCAGCAGTTGTCCAATGACTTATACTTTATAAAACTAACAGAATAATTTAAAACACTAAGTTAAATACTAATCTATGAAGCAGACATTTCTGGAATCCATTACATGGTATCAGCAGACAAAAAGGTTGAATTGGGATTTCACAACTACTAGACAAAGGATATACACACAAATAGGCACATTCTGCAGATAATTACAATGCAAGACAGCTAAATTATTCTTTGTTTACTCTGAGGGTGACAGGGCACTGGAACAGGCTGCCCAAAGAGCTTGTGGAGTCTCCTTCACTGGAGACATTCAAAACCTGCCTGGATGTGATTCTGTGCAGCCTGTTCCAGGTGAACCTGCTTTAACAAGGGTTTGGACTAGATCTCCAGAGGTCCCTTCCAACCCCAGCCATTCTGTGATTAGAGAAATCATACCTCCACTAGCAGAGAACAAAAGCACAAGGAAAGAATCTGGCTTCCTGGTTTTACACACCAAATCTCAGTTATGGAGAGGAAAATGATTTTTTTTTCCACCCCCTGTTAAACACCAGACAATAGCACCTGCCCTACAAAAGGGGTAAAACACTGTAAAGTAGCACACCACTCACAACATCTCATTATTTGCTAGCATGACATGTCCATAGAAAAGGCGATGTTTCCGACAAAGTACGAAATGCCAGTAAAGTGAAGATGCTTCGTAAGTGCAGATAGTATTGCCAACACAATCTGCAGCTCTCCAGCTAGTTACTTGAATTAAAAAATAGCTATGAGACTTTCAGATGGCTCTCTACAATAATTGGGTTAAGCAGATGATGGTAAATATTTTAGAACAGTTTGACCTTCAAAAAACATTTCTGTGGAATTTCAGCTAACTAAATTTTAGTTATTTCTTTTGAACTAAGATAATACTCAATGGGCTGACATGATATTTTTAATTAACTTATTGTTCTATATGCCATAATTTCGAATAAGTTACAATGAATAACCAAAATTAAGTTAACTACTTGTTATCCAGAACGATCACTGTGACTGTTACTAGCATATCTTGATCATTTGGAACAAAAGAATACATGGAAAGCTACCAAGCCTCCGATAGATAACTGCCACCACTTTCCGAATACAGCATATTATGTAGTGCTGACCCAGCAAAGCCAAACAGCCAACATTCAAGACAAAGTTTTTTTAAACAAACAATGACAAATGCCAATAACCATGACTACCAGAAGAGTCCACTGTATTTCAAGTCCACTGATTAAGTTTTCCATTCTGGTGAATTAGAGAATCCTTAGGCTCAGTGTACTAATATTTTAAGACAAAGGCTTCTTCCAAGAATTGAATTAGCTAGTTTAAGATGAACTAAAGGGACAAACAAATCTTTCTGTTTATCTGTTGATAAACAAATCTTAAAGCCTAAGAAGTGTCACACACTAAACCTCAAATATTAAGAACTTACAGATAACGAAATCTGTCATTTCTAAGTCTCAAAATACAGTATGCTTTCACAAAAGCCTATAGGAGGAAATGGTTTCTTAGGGAAGAGTTACAAATTGTTGTGAATAATGTAATCTGAAAACACTGGCCATTCTTTGGGAGTCAATACGAAGGTGCACACTTGTTCTATCTCTTCATTAATCAACTGGACAAATAAACAATTGCATCCTTGGTAAATCTGTACATCAAACTAGGGAGAAGCAAGGAGCAGAGGCCCAACAAACTAAACAGTAAGATTCAGAAGCAGCCTCTTTTACCAGCCCCTTAAAATAGTCTTTGAAGTTTAACAGAGACAAAAGTCCTGCACCTGCAACAAAGTGACACCAAGCAATAGTGCAGGCTGAGGGCGGGCCAGATACAATGCAGCTTTGCAGAAAGTGACCTTGTATCCCAGTAGGCAAACAGAACATGTAGTTACTGGTGTTCATCTGCAACTCAAAAATGTAACTGAATACCAGGCTTCCCTAATAGGGGTAGAGGCAACTGGTCCAGGGAAGCGATTGCTTTCTTCTATTCAGACTGGAACTGCATCTGCCACTGCCCTTTTGGGCTCCCCAGTGAGAAAGCAGCATTTAACGTACTGGAGCAAGTCCAGCAAAGGATCACTGCAACAGCTACGATGCACAACATACAACGACTATGTGTTTGTTTAGCTTGAAGTGAAGTGTTTGTAGGTATGTCTTACTCCTACCTCTGCTATCTAGTGGGGGTCTAGAAAACATAGGGCAAGATTCTCCCTAGACCTGCACAAGAAAAGAACAGATGACAGATCTGCAGAAAGAAAAGTTTCACCATTAGCACAGGTAAACATGGAAGCAGGCTACCCAAAGAATTTTCAGAATCTACATCTGTGGAGACATTCACATCTGGATGGACCTGAGCAACACTGCTGCTCTTGACCCTGCTGGGGGGTTGGACCTGACTACTTCTTGAGGTCCCGTGTGCGCTCAAAATCATCACAGTTCACATTACATGAAGGCAGATAGAGATAACACAGACAGATCTATCATTGAACACTATTTTGGATGGAAAACCCAAAATGACAATGAGAACGTGATCCACAAACAGATGAGGTTTACATACCCTACTTCAAGCAGAACCTAGGTTTTGGTTAAAATACACTCAAAACTACGTCCAAAAGGAAAACCTGCAGCTTTACTGTGCTAGAACGTACTGGCATTGCATACTCCAAATCCTTGAAGCTTTGACAGTATGGCTTCAGGTATCCAAGAACACTTAGTGTGTCACAATGCCCTGCTGTCAATCATTCAAAAGTTGTGTTGCAAAAAGCAGCTGCTGCTTGCAGTCCAACTTGCAAACTGAACTTCAAGAAAGGGTTTAATATGTTTCTGAACTTGAATTATACACCAAGTTCCAAAAGGTTTGACATTTCACCTGGAAAAGTGTAATTAATGGGAAACCTGCATTTCTTCTTACAGACATTACCTTCTGGGCCTGCATCTGGCTTCACAGTTTAATCATCTAACTTGGATAGGAACATTTATATGGGATTATGGTTAACGCACAGCTCTGGTACCTCGGATACAGCAGCACTTCAACAGCTGTGACATCTTAAACATTCTTTCTAGGGTTTTGTTGATTTCCAGATACTTCTCATCATGTTACTGAGATATGAGACCCATTTTACTGTATGCTTTATTTGGGTTATGTGACTTAAGACAAGCAGCATCTTATATCACAGAATGAACAAAATTCCTAATCAGTTATACATTACAATAAAACAAGCCAACTGCCTCCAAATTGTTTTCAAAGATGCTTATATTTTTTTACTATGGCTTTCCTGCAACAAAGCTAAAACGCACTTTTACAAATAGAACAAACATCTAGAGCAAGCGCAGTTGGCTTTGGATGCTGTAACTCAGGAACACAGCTGGATACACAACTCCTAAACACTTTCCTAGATGTTATCTGGCACCTACAAGTAGTAATAATATTAATGTTTCTCTCTGCCATGCTGTATCCATATTTCAAAGAAAGTGAGAAAAACATACGGTTCCTATGGACTAAGCCGGCATAGGGCAAAGACTTCAGGCTTAAGAACAGCCTTAGAAACATGCCTTTACTTACCAGAAACTAAGCAACATCAGAAGATGGAGCAGCCTTTAGATTATCTTACACAAAAGATCCACAATAGCGAGTGTTTTGCTGGATGGTAGAATGATTCCCAGATAGGTATGCCCCTTTAAGCAAGCCACTAAGATAAACTAAGGGCTCTGACAGAGCCTTATTATTTTTATAATTGGCAACATTTTCTTTGCAGCATTATATGTAATGCTTTCTCAAAAACCAAAATAAAAGGAATTTTCTTGATTGGACAGCTCATCTTGGACAAGATTGTAACTCAGATCACTTATGAAAGACTACAGAAATGCATAATACCCATGGACTGGCTATTGAGTACACAGAGTAGGAGTTCTATTATTTGATTGTCTTGCAAGTCAACATTTCACTAGAGAAATCATGCAAAGTGCTATAGTCAATTTATAGTAATCAAACTGACAAAAAAGTTAAACTTCGCCTGTACAAAGAAACTGCACAAGGAAGTTAATGGCCCATAAAAAACACATGATACTTAAACTAGGTAAGAAACTAAGTGACATCTAATGGTCTAAGACCCATACAGCCATATTCCATATTCATCACTACTGTCCAATTAATTTTTCTTTTGAGAAGCAATGACACTTGCATTTCCAGCGTAAATACCCAATGAGTGACCAGAATTCCTTTTGACCAGAAGGGACTGCTACAGTCCTGTAAGCAATCCTGAGACGCATGTACTTTATATAGTGAGGATATATCAAGCTGTAGCCCTATATATAGTACCATTTTTCACATTTAATTTCAAATTTAATAAAAAAAAATCAAACAAAATAGTCAAAATCAGCAGCAAGTAATAAAATTTAGAAATAAATACTTGGGTAAAGATTGTAACCTCAAAAGAGAACATGGACTTGTTTCTAGGTCTGGCTTTGGTCACAGACCAAACTGTTCAGATGGACAAGACTAAATAAGCTTCATGAGTCTTCAGATATTAGCAGATATATCAGAAGTTTTGAAACTACAAGTTTCCCTCTAACTCTTGTTCCTATCATCTCACAGCTCAACATCTTCATCCACATTGCTCTAAGTGTTAATGTTAAAGTCACTCCAGGACTTCCAACGACTTTGTGTTTTAAGACTATTTCATGTATCACTTCCACAGGTTTCTCTGGAAACAGATTCGTGGAGTGCCAATAACAACTGCCCCCAGCCACAAATGCAAAGGGGAAAAAAGACTATGTTCTTAGCTGCCTGTTACTCAGCAGTTTGTACAAAAGTAATTTCTCACATTCTGTTTGAGCACATCCACATTTTTTCCATACTCTTCTCTGCTGTAATATATACACACACACAAAAATTAATACTTGCCTCATTCAGCTCTTGAGCCTGTATCATCACCTCATAATCCAGCCCCTCTGCTACTGCTTCTCTAGTTTCATTAGCTAAAAATCAATCTGCTTTACATGTGTTTCCCTTGGCTAACTTTCCCCAGAAGTTGCTTAAACAGTCAAGTTATTGCTCTTTCAGCTTTCATGATCATGAAAGTATTACAGAGCTTCAAGCACTGCTTGTCCCAAGGTTAACTCTGCAACAAATTTACGCCTTTGATCCCATATCAGATCGAAAAGTATGTTGAAAAACATACAACTGGAATTGGTTCACTCACTTGTAGTGAGGATCTGAAAACATTTCCCAGCTGGTTGTATGTAGCTACAATAGCTCCCCATTTAAGAGATGTGAATCGCTAAGCTTCCAACATTTCAGGCTGACAGCAGTTTAAATTACTACAGTGCACTACAGAAGCATGAGTATCAAATCACTCTGATGTTAAACAATAGTTTGCAGCTCTCTGCAGACTTTTCAAATATAAATTTAACATACAAGCACAAAAAGCTGCCTGTCATTTCATCCCAGTTGTTTGGTTTTGGTTGGTTTGTTTGTGGTGGTTTGGGGTTTTTTCCTCCTCAGCTGGAAGTGGTAGTGAGATAGCACTTAAGAGACCCATACAGACCAAAAGTCTAGCGGGATAAAGTCTAGTACAAAACCCTACCTTATTCAACAGGAACTTCTCACTAGGTTTGGAATCAAGTCCTGCTAAAAAAAGATTTGGCAGGCTAAGGAGAAGCCAGGAACTAATGAGGAACCTGGAAAAACTATTTAGGACAAGTCGTCATCTAAGGAGGCAAACTCTTCAGTGACTCAAGTTACAGATAAGTTGCATCTGATAACTCATATTGCATATCTGCAAATCAAACCCAATCTAATATAAACCTAGACAGCCAGAAAAATTATGTAAACAATGTGAATCAGGCTGTTTTGTAACCAATAGGTCTGATTTTGTAGCAAGTTACAAGTCTGAATAACCAATAGCTATTTGCAGTTACTTTGCAGTACATTAACTACTGCAGCAGTCATACAACTTCTTGATGATAATCACACACTGTAAGTGTTTACATTCAATGGCTCAAGAATCTAAAACTCCCATCAGGGCTAGCAGGACTTCATAGCGTACGGAGGCTTCCAGTAAGATCCTCCAAGATTTTTTTCTGAAAGAAAAGAGTCACTAGTCAGTTTCAGAATGCTAAATAATGAGAACAAAGTCCTACTGAGCTATCTGGGCCACACAACCATCTTTTGGGTTTTTTTTTTCCCCTCCCAATAGTCAAATTTAAATGAAGTGGCATGTATGAACAGGAAATACAGAACTTAGTTGCAGAAAAACTGTACTAGATCTTACAAACAATGAAGCACAAACTTCAGCTAAACAGTCAGGAGTTCTCACCAATTCCCTCTATAAATGCAAAGAGTCCATCAGTCTCATTTTGCCATTTTAGATTTTGAGTTCATCCTAGCACAGCTATGGCATTACAATGGAAAATTGCACCCAGCTATAAGGTTTCTATTTCAGTCTGGTTTCAAAGAATCTGTGAGGGTGCCAAGATTTGCATGTATTAAGAGACTGGAGGAAAACCATTTAATGAGATTCAAAGAGCTAAACCTGTTAATCTCATTTTTCATACGTTTAAAGGATGATTGATTTTAATGTTTATTAAATACCTTCAAGTGAATAAAATACTACTACTACAAGGCTAAGTGCATAGTGAAAAGCTACAGAATTAACCAATGACTGAAGTCTGAAACCACGTTAATTGCAAACAGAGATAATGTCCTTTTTTTGCTGGGAAGCAATAAGCCATTGGATCAATCTGCAGAGGAGGAAAAAAAAAAGTGTTCTCTGTTCCTGTTGAAACTAGATACCTTTTGAAACATTACGTACAATTTAGGTTAATTACAAACACTGGCCAGATTCATTAGGACACAGGCCATACAATTGATATTTCTTGCCTTGAAATCACTGACTTGAAATTTGAAGTTCTGCAAGAGGTGTTTTCTGAGTCTCCCTTGAGCAGCTTCCTTTTAAGTAACTCGAGGCACATAATTCTTATTTTGAAGACAGAGGTACTGATAAACTTCAAAGGCAATACCCTAGCCTTCAACATGGATGCAAGATTCCAGAAAGCAAGCAGCCAATGGACAGCATAACCTATCATTTTCATTCTAATCAGAACACTTTGTTAGCCATCTACCGCATTTTCCAGTATCAGCTTAGTACAAGCATAAAGCTTACACCAGTTCAGACTTCTTTAAACTATATTATACGACATGATGTTCAATGTTAACCTCATTTTTGTCACATCCTTTCTACATGCCTCATACTGTCTTTAGCTGACCACTAAGAAGGATGTCCATCATTTGTGAGAAGGATTCATTGTTTTCCCCATCCTGAGATCATACTACATGGAAAAGAATTTGGAGAATGGGGAGAAAGAGGATATTTTCAACACATTAATCTTGACTTCTATATCTTTACATGGATTACCTCATATTCTGTCCATAGACAGAAGCAGTTATAGCCAGCTAACACTTAAAGAAGCATTACAAAGTAGGGCAACTTTCAGTGCTAGAAATCTTTGCTTATTCTCTGGAGAACAACAACAACAAAAAAAAGAATAATTATGACTATCATTAAAAATTTGAACTTAAAAGACACCAATGCCAAATTCTTTTAAATGAGTTGGATATGAATTAGTGATTTTCTCATTAATGATGGTCTGAAAGCAATGGCTTCCTTCCCATCCTGTCCCGTCTTCTGCCTCCTTCAGACACGAGTTACAATGCATCTGACTAATCCACAGTCAGTTTTGTCTCTCACAGTTCAGCAGGATGAATAAGATTTACTCAATCCAATCTAGCTGCAGGACATGTATTAGGCAGTGAAAAAGACCACCTTCAAGAATTGATCCTTTCTAAATCCATTGGGCAAGCCATATCTGAAGATGGATGGGAAACATCTGTACGTAGCTTCAACAGCTGTAGTTACAGGTTGCTATCTAAGTTTTCTGCATGGCTGTTCTTGAGCATGTTATTAGGGAATTCATCAGCTGTCACCAAGATAAAGATGATTTGATTACACCAACAGAAGCAGCTCCCAACAAACCACTGAAAATATTTCCAATACACGTATCTAATGTTTCTCAGCAATTAAAAGATTTGGTAGCATTGCTACTTAGAGAGGCCAAATATGATGTCTGTCTTCTTATGGTAAGAAAACTACCTTTATTAAAAGGATCATTTTGTAGATAAAGTATTAGAAAGTTTCTTACTCTCGGTTCATTACTTCTTTTAAGAATGGGTGCATACCCCTCAATCCTTTGTAAGGAGCTTCCACTCTTATTCCAAAATACTAATATCAGAGCATCTCACTTTACTGTTAGGCTTAAATCCAACAAACAAACTATGATGTTGATCCAAGAAGAAAATACTTAATTGTTTACTGCTAAACTCCATTTAGCCATTCAGCATTTCGTAAACACAGCCTCTCTTCTCTCTGCAGTTGCAATCTCTTGGCAGGAGAAGTAGTTCAGAGCTGCTCATATCTGTCTGCAGTGGTGGGGTACAGAAAAAAGTGTAGGAATTTAAGTTTCTGCAACTGCACATCCACAAACAATGTACTGCAGAAAAAGAGATTTAGAGCACCCTTAGCTACTCATACTCTTGACAGCTGATGAACAGGGCTTTCTGCAGTCAAACACACACAGTTGTGCTTATTTATATTGACTTCTCATGATTATAGAGGATTTCAAAAGTATTAGGCATAAGTAAAGCTTCAGGGTAAAGTATTACTAAGGTCATTCAGTAAGCTAACAAGAAAATAAAGTCCTCACTAAAATCCTCATTTAGACTTTTTGTGAAGCATTTTATAACTTTGCAAATTCATTTAAAACAACCATTTGGAAAAGGTAATCTATGGTCATAAAATATTTAATACAAGATTACTAATACTGAAGCTTCTGAGCAACTGGCTTGTGCTTTCACTTTGCATGCCTCCTGGATTTCTCTGAAGGAAAAACAAAGAATATGCTCTTATTTTTGGTATTCGTATTTGGGGTTCCTTTCCAGCTTGAGTAATGTCTACATCTAATCTTTTTACATGCTAAAATAAAGCCTGAGATCTTGCACTAGTTGACTGCCAGCTGACAAGAGAGTCCTATAAAATGACATAAAGCTAATTAGCACCATAAGTCCTGCTCAGTTCAAAGCCTTAGAAATGGAAATAACTTTTTTTCTTTCCCACTTTACATGGAGTTGGAGTAACTGCAGGTCTACACGGAAGACCCAGTAGATACTGTCGTGAGCATTTAGTAGGCCTTGGGTAAAGCTCATTTCCCCAATTAAGGAAATGAGACAATCCAAGGGGGATTCATAACATGTTACGCATTTAAAGCAAATGATAGTTTTAAAACAGCTTTCATGGTTTTATGGTCTAGGAAGAGGCAGTGTTCATCAAATCTCAAAATAAAAGCTGGGAAAACTCTTGTATACAGGCTTGCAGCTGAGTCATTGCTCACTTACATTAAGTCTCACTAAGCTGTTTATCTAAACCTATAGCAAAGTTTTCAATGCATTAGTCCAGCTACAAAAGTCTTAATCACGTAATTTAACTCCTTTCCTTGCCCTTATGGTCAATTGAACCATGGACCCAGCAGTGCAGCTGACATTAGTCCTTGAAAACAAGGATAAAATGAGGTCTTTGCCCAACTATATCAAATACTGAAAACTGATGCTTGTTTTGCCTATAACAAACATATTTAAGTTTGCTACTCCAAAAAGTTATTTTAAAAGCTTTTAAAAACTCTATGTTAACAAGAAAAAAAAGCCTTTTCTGCAGGATGTTAAAGTGTAACTAAGAAAAGGCACTTAGAGTTATAAGATGCAGCCTGTTCTACTTTTTGGCTTCTGTTCTGTTTCATGTAGTTATGCTATTACAGCTTCTGGCATTCAGTATGAAGCAGATTGACTTGCATATCAGGAGTAGAGACAAGCTTTGCTGCATGAAAGCAGAGAATATAATGCTAAAATCCCACAAATAATATATTTAAGCGTAAATACTTATGACTGTGTTTTTTATAAAATTGTATTTTAACTGTCCTATGTTTTTCCAGGAAGTGTAATTGCCCTTTTCATCAAGCCATACACTGGTTTGAAACATGTATGGAAAACACTACCCATTAAAGTCTGAACTTTTAACAATATTTACGTTTTGGAAGGTATTAGTTGCTACAAGATCAGATCAGGTCTCTTCTACCATCTCAGAAAAAAAAAAAAAAGTATTTAGTTACAGTAGAAATGATATCTACAACATCTGAGTATTCAATAAGACAGAGCAGATTGCTATAAGCTTATCTATTAGCACAGCCACCAAAAGGTCATAGCTTTTCTTATGTTTAAGGAAAAACACCTGTTAGAATTAATTCAGCTTAAATAAAACAAAGTGCTGAGGAGACAAATCAATATTTGCATTTAGTTCCAGTCCAGTGGTTTATGGAAGATAAAATCCTAGGACCAGAAGTCAATAAAAGCTACAAGTGTTTGGGCAACCCTTATCTTAACTTTAAATTAGTTGCATCTATTTTTGCTCTGTGTCTATCCTTAAACACAAGAGAAATTATATTTTATAAAAGAAAAATCTGGTTCCTACCTTTGAAACAAGTTTATTGTCAACTCTTTCTGATCACAGAGCATAAAAGTAGCATCTACAACAGTTATTTCCATTAGTTTTCATTATTGTTATTAAAAATGTCAGGTATTCCAAGGCAAGCATTACATTTCCACTTTCTAAAACTGACTTGATAAAATAGTGAAGAAAGTGTTTTCCTTAATACAACTTCAAAAGGTAAGCATTACAAAAGAAAGTTTTCCTTCATTCATAAAAAAACACTTTGATGACCTGACCCTATTTGTAGCTAGCGGAACTCCACCTTAGCGTTTTGATCACATTAACATTCACATTTAAGAAACAGCCATCCATCTTTTACGTACACTAGGCTAGCATAGGACAGCATATCAATACCTTCTCCACCTCTTTCCTATCAAGAAAAAGGACATGACTCAAAGATACCCAGTGCAATAACATGTTAATAATGGCAAACCAAAGCCACCATTTTCACAAGCCAATTCTTGTGTTCAGCACATCAGAATGTTAGTTTTAAGCATCAGCTAATATTGTTTCCATTGATCAAAACAAATCAGGAAAAAAAAATAATCATGCAAAGTGTTCAAAGTACTCAAAAAAATATCATCAAGCATAAAAGTAGTTTCAGAAGTTTATTTCAATCCAATCCCAGTTCCTATGACTAAGCAACAAAGTCTGAAGAAATCAGACTATTTTAGTTTCTCCCAGAAGAGTCAGGACTAATGAGCTTATCAATGCCAGTGAGTATATTCTTCTCCCAGCAAATACTAGCCAAGCCGAGAAGCTGTTTACAAGCAACAAAGATCTATACAACCTGCTCAAAGTGATCTCATTTTGAGAGATGACAGATTTTGCTTTTTAAATCTGCCACAGAACAGTAACTATTTTTAATCACAAAAACATGGGAGCTGAAATTCAAAGCATCAACACTTAAAATTGTATTAAGTCTAAAATTATCATCAAAAGTAAAGGTGGATTAATGATTTTTGAACTATGGAGGAGACAGGAGAAAAAAAAAAACCAAACCAAAAACAATCCCCCTTGGGAAACAAGATGAACCACCACAAATACTACTAGCATCTACATACTAGATGTTTAAACACCTGGTTTGTGTTTATGAGTTTAAACACGAGGGAACCACCTTGCAAAAGAGACCATAGCTTGATAAGACTGGGAACAATGACCTAATGATCCAGTTAACTCCACTAGCACAGAAATTGTTTAAAAATTAAGTATTATCTTTCCCAATAACAGAAGTAGGAAGAAAACCCAAGGAGCTGCTAAGATCTTCTAAAAGCACAGTCAGAATTCAGCAGTTACAGAACACTGATAATAAAGATAATACAGGACAACTATTTATCTTTTCTATCAACAAACACCGTCAAGCCTGCTTTATAGGTCTATAAATGCATACATAACTCAATTCCTTTATACGGAGAAGCAGAAAGTTTGCTAGTGAGAACAGTTGAGTGCTTTAGCCTGAAAAAAATCTGGACCATTCTGAAGGCCATAAATCTTTTGCCAAGATCAATTTTTTTAAAACAATAGACCAAAGCAATCAATAAAATTGATGGTGACCTTAAACAGCAGTATCAGTAGTGCAATGAGTAGTGCAAATCAAACTGCAAAAATTGTCTACATGCAGACAGAAAGGAAAAGGTAACATTATAAAAAACAAATCCAGCATGATTTCAAGTAGCTTTAATGTTTAGTTTTGGGGTTTTTTTTGTTTGTTTGTTTGTTTTGTTGTTTTTTTTTTTTTAAATGAAACCAGGGTAAAACTCATTTCCAGCTTTGGCCAAGTTTCATAGAAGAATAAAAACTAAACAAAACACTACCATTGTCTCAAAAAAACCCCCATCAACATTAATGTCTGCATAGATGGAAAGTCAAGGAAAGATCCACAATTATCCATCTGCTTGCTAGTCACTACTCACAGCTGCAAAAAATCCACAGTACATCTTCTGCCCAAATGAATAGTTAAAAAGATATGGTTAATAACACAGATGAGCAAGATTTATACTGGATGTTATAGGGAACGATAAGTTAAGAATAACAGGATTACAGGAGAATAGCCTAAGATGTCTAGTTCCACTGGTACTGTTGCTTATGGAACAGCCCATATTTAAATCTTGAAAAATTGCAGAATTTTATCTGTCAAGTTGCACTGAGAATTTCAGATCCTAGTTTTCTTGAGTATGTTTGAAATTTAATAGAATACTTCTCTGCATGTATGTATGATAAACCTACATACTGAAGTGTCCCTTCAGATCCTAAACTATTCACTGGCTAGGGTTTACTTTTAAGGTCTTCTGCATAAACGTTAAAGCAAATGGGAGATTTTAAAGTTAACTGGCATGCATTATTACACATTATTTCTACCAAAACCTGTTGTTTCTTCAAATGAATTAAGCTGTAAACAAGCTGTTTTCTGGACATAGTTATACATAAAAGCTTTATATTAAAGCAAATCAAAGCCTTAAAGAGCTTAAGCAAGAACATATCACAAAAAAATATAAGAAATTAATTTATCTTACCTTCAGGTGCATCTGCATCACAGTCTTTAGATACAAATGTCAAATCCCTTGGCTGGCCATTTATTGTCTTATTAATCTGTGTTATAAATATGGAATATTAGTACACTAGTCTACCAGCAATGTTCTTCCATACACAATGATAATCCCTGAAACAAATATCTCCCAATATATAAAAAAAGGCTTTAACAAACATCTTACAATATTCAAAAGGCTTAAGATTGCATATACTGTTCAAAACCAGAGTAAGCTCTAAGTGGTACAACATTACTATTTCTAAATACGCTTTTATTTAGAAAAAAAATTAATAGCTTGTGTTCTTTTTGAAGACCTGTAAAAATAAAAACATCTCTGAAATTAAGCCTTCTAACTGTGCATAAAATGAATTTGGAATTCAACTTTGGTGATAACACCATGGAAGCGTCAGGTTTGCATGATAGCTAATACAGATTACTTCTATCCTAAAAGCCAGGTGATAGTAAACAATATACTCAAGATCGCCAGAGTGGAAGAAAAAAAATGATGCTGAACTACTGGAAACCCAGTATATATCTGTTTATGTGTCTCAAATCTTTTAAAAATTGACTCTTTCAGAGACTACATGAACTCTTTACATATGACACTTTTGAGTAATCAGCGAATAATTTTATCAGAGTCCAATGCAAATCCTCTGTACTACACTGATTTCTTCATACAGTAATTCACTTCAAAGGCTCTCATACTTGCTACTGTAGCCCTCATGATTTCCTAAACAGGAGACCCTCTAAAGAAATCTGTAAGGGTCAACATCTTTTCTCCTTCAGGCTGTAGAAAAACTCTTGAAACCTACCAGAAATCAGCACAAGCCAGCCCACAAAACTAAGTCTCTCTGACAACTTAAGTGAGAAGGTTTATCAATATCAAGCAAATTCAGCTTTCACTCTGAACATTCAAAAGAGAAACAACCAAGTGTCTATCCTAACAAGCAGCAGCTTGTATAAGCAGTTCACTTCATTCCATGCAAACACAGACAAGCATGGAGGCCATCACAGTCTTAAAAGAAACTGATCCAAATAGAGAATGATTAGGCAGAAGAACCAGGAACTAAAGTGGAACCAAAGTAAGAGGACAACGTATAGATAGAAACAACAGGATAAGAACAGAAGATGAAGTGTCAATTATTCAGTGTACATTTAACAGTGTCCCATCTCCAGGAGGTATTCCAGCTGACTGTCACCATCACCACTTACACTGCTCAGTGTGCTTCTTTCAAGAGAACAGCATTAATAGATTGTAGAATTTTACAGGGACATACAAAAAGCACAGAATGATCAGAATTTTGCCACTTCAAAGTTTTGGCATCCTTATCTTTATTGATTTTATTTTTTAACTAGTAGGAATTTTAAATACAACATGCAACAATAGCTAGACCTGTGGATTTCATCTGGTAACATCTATGCTTTTTTCCAGGTCTGATATCATTCTTGTTCTCCATGGACACTTTTGTAATTTAAGACTTCTGACATATCTGGATTCAACTCCAAATGCTTTCATAAGCTCAAGGCACTGGGGCGTACCTTAGAGTCATGAACCCAACCTCTCTTTCCCTAGCAATCCTTTCTTCTCTCCTACACAAGGCAAAACCTTGTAAAGGAGCACTGGAAATATTCCACCTTTTCACAACACAGACATGAAAAAAAATGGAACGTATTCCAAGCCAAAGATGTAAAGTAAAGGATTTTATAGTATAAACCCTTCCTAATAAAATAGAAGAACCACATTTGCCATGTTAAGAATGGTCATCTCATTAACCTGATCAGTTGAACACCATTTTCATTTTCACACAGATAGAACTTTTAACATTCAAATTAAAGATTCTTTAATATATAAATAGTATTACACAAAGCAAACTGCAAAAGTATTTATGTTTTTTTTTTAAAAAAAAGTCTTAGACAAAGCTAACTCACACATGAAAAGTTGTGCCTGAATATCAATGCACACAGCAGGAGAAACATCAGAGGCACCCAAGTTGTAGTGATTTCCCAGAAAAGGTATGAGAGCTTTGCCCTTAACGCTGTCATCTCATACCTTTTGTATTAGCAACATGCACTTGAGGTAGAGCCCCTTTTGCCCTACAGGGCACGGAAAAGACATGTAAGTGACAAGAGAGATGTGTCTACAGGACAATTCCTCAAAATAATTTACTTGGCATTATGCAGTACAGCACTCAAGTCTCAGACACTTTTAGTATGAGCATTGTCAGAGTAAGACTCCAGCATTCCAGTTATTGTATACAGTCCAAAGCTGAAAGCAGGATGCCTCAAGGACAAGCAGGAGACAAAACCAAGTACAGTCACACTATGTGCTTCAAGAGCTGACAGATTTCAGGCACTTACGAAAATAGCAAGCTACCATTTAAAGGGTTAGCCCTTTACACATTGTACCCTGTTACACATTTGTTCCTGGTTATGTTCAGGATCAAGAACTTAAAGATGGCAAAGTGTGTGAACAGATCTAAGGGATACTTCTGCATTCCTGGATGACAGCAGAGATACTCTGTGTCCTGCAGTTTAGCTCCACTCCTCTGAATCATCTATGTGAATGCTGAGGAAGGAAAGTGACCAATGCTACTCTGGCCCTCAACTGGGGAAAAGTATTAGTGTCACCTACGGCAAATGTTGGCCTTTTAATTCTGGTCTGAATCACTCAAGTCTTACAGGTCCACTAGGTAGAAACATCAGCAAGCAGTGGTCCATCTTTCAGACAAGTGGAAAAAAAAACCCTTTGGCCTCACTGAACATAAATACAAATTACACTCAAGTATGGGCGAAGTTATGTTTTTACTACAAAGCCGAGAGGAAGGCCTGTATGGGGACAGAACTCCTCACCTTTGTGAAAGGCTACAAAGACTCGCAGCTGTTTAGCAGATGTTACACAGGTTGTCTTAAGAGACAAAAGCAAGCATTCCTTGGTGTTTGAAGAGCTATGCAAGTTAACCAAAGCCCTACACAGGGCCTCAGTTGGTAACGGCACCGTATCCAAAATAAACTTTAGAAGTTCTACAGACATCATAGCTGAAGAAACTTTCAATTAAATGGGGACACATGTTTTGAATACCCCAATGGTCAAAAAGTTAAATAAAGCAAGTAGCCCAGGTCTAGCTAACACTAATTGCCTCACAAAAGCTTCATTTTTCTACACATATTCAGTTATCAGAAAAAGTCAAAGCACTTCACAGTTAAAAAGTCAAGACTAACGGTCTCCAAAGGAAACAGTTAAAGATCCAAACAGGATTCTAACCTGTCTAATGCATCACTATGGATTTTTGGTACAAATTAGTTTGACAGGTTACGAAATTGGGAATTACTGTAGAGCAAAGAAAAAGGGAAAGTATTCCTTTTTATACACTGCCTTTCTATGACGCACCAGATTCTAACATACAGGTCACTGATATACAGCCTACTCATCCACTAAACTGACTTTGATTATTGCTTATTTATTCCTTAGTTCTATACAGTGTTGGTTACCAGTGGTGTTACTTTAAATGATGAAATTGACTGTGTTGTGTGAGCAATGAAAATCTAAAGTGTGCAAGCAAACTGGTGCATACAGCTTTCATCATCAGAAAGCTTGTCATATGCACAAAAATGTATTTCACTTCTCCAGTTCCTGTCTATGCTCCAGGCCACTCCTGAGTTCCATAATAATCAATTCATAAATTTCCAGAACCTCTTCATAGCTATCATCCACAGAAAAATCTGTTGCTTCTCTACATTTTCTGCCACCATCACTCTCCTCATCTCAAAATACAGAAATTTAACATCAGTTATCAGGGTAGTCAGACAGAGATAACGTGTCTGGTACATTATAAAAGATTATTTGAGAGGATGTTGTCTGAAAACCTTGTATTTACTCGGTATGCTGGAGAAGTCCAGATAGTTTACCAGCATACTCTATGTTTCTTGTTATTCCAACAATGAAACAGTTTCTACCCAAGTTATTTTATGCACTTTAAAACACTTAAAACACAGCTTTTTAGCTTATGTCCCATTTCAAAGACACAAGATGCCTTTCTTGACCATAACATGGTTTTAATCCTCTAAATGAACAGTTTTAGCTCTACTCAACCATTCCAGCTACTCCTTGCAGTGCTAACCAGGATCGTATTTCAACAGCTGTTTGAATGACAGGACAGCCTCCCTAATGCTGTGATCCATTCTCCTGACCTTTTTCATTACAAACTATATATTTATGTTCAGATGCTATTTGTTATAAACTGCTAACATGCAAGTGTGTGTTGAGTCCCAATGTTTCTGCCCCCTCTCAATATACCCACTTTTTATTTTACTGAAACAACGCCATCCTATTCATGAAGGAAAACAAACTCCTAGCTACAGTCTCTCTTATTTGCTTTTCACTTCAATCTTTCATGTTATCTGCAAGCTTTATCATGAAGGATTCTTCCCCTCAGATCACTGATAGGCTTAAAGGTTAGCTTGGTAGGATCCTTAATGAAATTGTCCTTCCCACCCTTCCACCCGCTTAAACCCCAAACAGCACATCAAAAGATCTGGACTTCATTGTGCCTGAATATGAGCAACCAGTTCGTGACCTAGTTAGCTCTCTACATTTGCAAGATCAGAGCTAACAAAGCCCACACCTGTAGAATACCAGACCTTGGTAAACAGCTATCCATAAAAGGTCCCTATGATGTGTACCTTTGGACTTCCCCAGAAGTATGCAGGCCTCCACTCAAACTAAGCTGAAATAACGTAATTATAAGCCTTCAGGTACAGAAAATGAAAAACTAAACACAAAAACCCCTGAAGTACACAAAAATGCATTAACAAAAGCAGAGACTAATATTAACAACTTAATTCTATAGATCTCATAGAACAAAAACTGCAAGGAGTTTCATGAAGCTGGACAGTTCCAAGTGCCTGAAACGTGATTCATCAGCACTTACTCAGTTTCATTCTGCTTATCCCCTACTGTACCAACTCATCTTTGTTGTTTCTCACAAATATGCACATAACAACTATGAACTGCAGAATAACATTGCTTTCAGTCCACAGACCACCTTACACACTGAAACTAATCCTCACTGCAGTCACTGAGCAGCCTAGGCATACCAGTACAAAATCTAGTAGAAGCCTGCAGCTATCTTATCAAATGAAGCAATACTCAAAGCTTTACACTGTCCAAAGATGACCTAGGAATTATTTTGTGTTGTATGTAGTACAACCAGTTTCTGGCTTGTGTATTATCAAGAGATATACTAGTAGTTTAAAAACCTGGCTGCGAGAGTCTTCAAAACAGAGAATGGCCCTGGCTTTAAAAATCACTGTAAACAGTACATTTTTGATACAGAAGGTAAGATATTTTTTTCTTTAAAAATAAAGTATTACATCTCACCTGTACCAGGTATTTTTGGCTTCCATACATTACATACTGAGGTGCAAGACTGTAGATCATGTAACTTGTATGAAGAACTATCAATAGAAGTATCATACAGAGAAACAAAAGTGCTTGAGGGCGAGTTTTTCCTCGTCTGATTTTATAAAGCTAAAAAACAGAGAACAAGTATTAACATAATAAATATTTTTTTTTCCTGAATTAAAAGAGGATTTTAAATGTCTTCAAGTAATAGCTTTAAGGCTAGTGACAGAAGTTACAGGCTGCTAGAATGATCCTCTGGCAACTTAACTACAGTGAGTCAAAGCAGGTTTTGAGGTGTATTTACCTGAATTTCAAGACACAGATGTTCACACAAGTTAATTGTTGTTTGTATTAGTGACCCTGACATTTATACACCAGCACTTGGTAGCAACAGTTAATTGGCACTGTCTATCTCTGAAAACAAACTGTGCCTAGGTTTGTCAAAGAATACTGTGACCTTTGGTCAAGGTGAGGTGTCATCTATCACTACACCTCCAACCAGATCTAGAAACAGAGAAGGGCGTTATGAGAGAGTACTCTCAGGCTCTCAGAAAACTTGCATACCATATGGTGGCATCTTTTCCACTTCACACTGCAGGGAACAACATAATGCTTCATGGCTACCCTGTTAGATACTACCCTATCCAGTAATCCCCAAAGGCTTAACCAGAGTAACACATCAGGGCAAAGAAGCTGGTAGCTGAGGGGTAAGTCACAGAAGACCAAAACAAACAGCCAATCTCACAACTCATTGCAAGGACTCCAGGCCACCGTTCACAATTTTGGGATGTCACCACGTGAAAGGGTGACAGAATTAAAGGGAAAGCAGGCACAGAAGCAGAGAAATAATTAACCACGCATCGTGGACATGAATGGCATACTGTTGGATACAAAGCTGATGTTTCAATACAGTAACATGTATTTGCATCATTTTAGATATGCCATATCACTGTGCTGTTTAACTCTTACCAAGCTAGATAAACTTGCTTGCCACCCAAAAAAGCAAGTCAAGCACTACTGACCGCATGCACATTTCAGATGTTGACCATAAAGTTCACTAACACTTCCAATATATCAGATTCCTGTGGTTTTAACTAAGGGAAGTCAGAAGCCAGAATGCCACTGATTAAACACTTGAAAGTCAGCTGACTGTACTGCTCAAACTAAAAAACCCATTTCAGTCTGATAACTTAGCAAAACAGAACAAAATTTCCATGGCTTCTGAAAGGTACAATGGGATTCTAACACTCGTTAGACATATAGATAATGCTATTTGCAACATGCAGTATTTATGCAGCAGTACATAAATAATGACTATATTTGATATTTTTATTTGTTAAGCATCTCACTGAGTATCATAAACTAAACTCTTAAGTCATATTTACCCTTATCCAGAAGAACCATATACCCATATTTCGAATCCCTGCCATTGAAGTGAAGATAAAGTACATGACAATAATTGTAATAAGAATATAATCGAGTGGAAAAACCTAAAAAAAAAAAAAAAAAAAAAAAAAGAACACAAGCAGTTAAAAAGAAAATACTCATATTAGAAAACAAGCTCTTCCCCCACTTACAAGCTAAATAAGTAGCTTGTACTTAAAGCATCTCAGGTAGCACAAGTCCTTCCATTTAAAAGTTTTACATAACTGGCACCAAATACAGCTATTTTAGCCTGCTGCTAATAGAGCTTACACAATTTGTTTGTGAATGCAACTAAGCTTTTTTATTAATTTAATACTTGCCTTAGTTTTGAAGTGTTATACATTTTTAGGCCAAGAAATACTTTATTCTGTTCCAAGAGTACATTTAGAAGGAAGTCCATGGTGGCAACAATCATTTTAGGACTGTAGACGTTCTATTTGTGAATATTTCTGAACATATTTGAGTCTAAAACTTGATTTTTATGTTTACATGAATAACAGCTTGGGATAATACTGCTGCTGAACACTACATTTCTCAGTAAACTGCAAGCTTAAGGTGTTCAACAGTATTTGAAACCACAAGGAAACAATGTATTGTACTAACCCATTATACCAAGAATACTGAAAGAACTCAACTAGGTAAGGGTAAAGCACTAGCTTACATTAAGGCTTTTTCTTAGCCTACCCATCACTGATTACCAAATTTGTATGTGGCCTTGTTGCCTTCCAACCCTACGGAAGTTAACAGGATTTGTTTCAAAGACTAATGTATTGCTATAACATGAGTAACTGCAGAGTGTAATATATCTTTCAAGGTGCAATAAATATACTAAAAAGTGAAGAAGTGCATTTATTTTACTTCAGGGGGACAAACTATCAAGTACACAAACAACTAGAATGTAGGTAGGACATAGGAGAAAGTTGCTTTTATTCTGTGGATGATAACAAAAAATGATGTCATTCTCCATTGCCACTATGTTCTCATGAGATGAAAGCTGGTTTCAAGCACCACCTTCCTCCAGCAACTGGCTTCCAATCACCCAAGATTTTCATATCAGTATCTAATAACTAAAAGGTTGTTAACGAGGAAGTTTCCTTGCTTTTACAGAACACACACCTAGACAATTTTGTTTTAATGAATTACTTGGAGTAGTGTAGTTTCCCTTTGACAGCTTACCAGAAAATAGACATGAACATATGTGTATCATCAGGTTTTTTACTTACTGTTTGAAGAACAGGTAACAGCATATTCAATGGATTAGTCAGATTAGTTCCTAAAATTATAAATCCTGAGTCGAAGCCAGCTGAATGCAGAGCTTTGTCCAAACTGCAATAATTAAAAAAAATTGGGTAAGTACTATGGTTCTCCCAGAACTTTGTCTTCAGTTTAATTTAAAAAGACAGTTCAGACTGAGAACTAAGCTTAGAGGCTGAGAGTTTTTCATATCTACATGGACACATGCTTTGTTTTACCACACTTATTGCACTTGTCCTATAAAAAGGTACATTGATTTCTGCATCTCCTTGGCATTTCAGCTTTTCTCTGGTTTGGGTTATAGTGCTTATTTGCCCAGTCTGTAAAATTAAAATGCCAACATTTGAGACCTCTGGTTAGTGTCAATCTTAATTGAAATCCACCAGATTTGCAGCTGCCTATATTGCTTTCAACAGCACGAAACACTTACAGTGTAATGCACATAAAAATGGATAATACATGCCATTCACTGCAAGAATTTAAGCACCTGTCACCTAACCCAAGAAGCACCTACATGTATTAAGATTCATTCAAGCAATCAGAATACTTCTGTAGTCTGAATTAAGCATATATGTTAAGGAAGCTTAATTTCTCTGCTCAATCAGAACTGTTTTCAGCAGCATACAGACAACCATGCTGAACTATGTCCTTTGATTCTGTTTTAGCACATCTTGCTCAGTTTCAATATATACTATTACAATGAGAAATGCAGCTCTAGTTCAAAACATAGCATAGAAATGCATGTTAACTCTTGAAGCAAGCCACCCCCGACTTTGATGTTACAGCAAAAACTATGTAGTTTAAATAGTTAAGAAAAATGCCGAAATACACTTACTTTGACAAGAACAGAGAGACAGTGAAGAGCAGTGCCACAATGATGAAAAACACTCCCCACACAATCTGCAAGTAAAGATTTATTACAATGTAACTGAAAGTGCTTGCAGCCGATACAAGAAGCGAAGACTTGTCTAAGCTTCAATAAAGGACTAATGATTCTGGACCATCTCAGAGCTTAAACACAATTGAAACAGTAACTTTTTGGTAAATACTTGAAAGTGCTAACACCACCTGTTTTACAATATAAATGTTCTATGTCAATCATTTAAGAAATTGATCATCTAAGATAAGAACCACCTCTTTGCCTGGTGGATACACTAAACCCAGAATCAAGCTGTAAAGTACATCATGTGCTATAGTGCAAAACAGAAGTCTACCCATAATGACATTTTTGACTTAACACAAATGAGTTGTTATATTAATGAACACAGCATTTAAAATGCATAACCTGTACTTGTTATATTATATGGAAAGCTAACTATATGCGTGCATTTGGGTTTACTTTAAGGGAAATTAGAGTTTCCATCGGCCACCATATCTGTGTGCTCATCTTCCAATAGGAGGCAAACTGTGCACAGGTTACAAGGAACATCTCACCTTTCCCAAGTGAGAGCTCCCTTCTGTAGCACTGCTACTCAAACAATAACCAAGCTACTTTGGGGACTAATGTAAAACTCAAGTAATCAAGCCCAAATACCAGGTCTACTTTCTTCTTGCTTCTGCCTGCAAGTCCGCTTAGTTACTCATCAGTACTGAGTATTTCAAAGCAGTTTTCAAGGTTACAGAAACCATCAACTTTACAAAGTCTTTTGACTCAAAGGTTTAAGTCACTTAGAAATTTAACTTTGAAGTGATGTGAAGATTTGCGAATGAACTAGGAAATGGTTATAAATACTGATGCAGCAGGAAAAATACTTGAGTTTCAAGAAAACACGATTATTCAAAAACAGTATCTACCCACACGTGATTAAAACAAGATGAAATAACCACATCACAACTGCCAGACTAAGGCTGCCTCTCCTGGAAAAGGTTCAAGAAGAGTTTCCATACCCTTTTAGTTGTACTAGGCGAGTCATTTGCCCCAGAGTCCTCCTTTGGAGTGCATACTCTATTCAAGAATTTGAAACCAAAAAAACCCTGTAACAGCTGTGGCTATTTAGCTAGCAAGTCATAAACGTAAATAAGTAAAAATGTGTTTAGGACACTATAAAAAACAGCACCACTATCTGATTTAAAGTCAACAATATCAGGCTTTTTTGTAAGCTTCTGCACACTAATACAGAACTGCCTGACATACAATACAATAAGAACAGAACTTCTTAGCTAAGCCAAGTGGTATATAAAACAACTAAGTTCACTAGAAGTAAATGAAGATTTTGTAGACCAACCACATCAGTAATTAAGCTGGGTTTCTGCATTCAGGTTTTTTAGGATTTAAGAGCTAGATTGAAGTAAACAAGCAGCTTAAAAAGCTTGACTACATTCAGAGACTAAATAGTCCGAGTATGAAAAGTTTGAGTTTACTTTTAACAGCAAGAACTCTGGCAACTTAGCAGTAAGTTTAGAGAACTGGAAATAGTATTCTTATACCTGTACATTCTGTTTTCCCCGTACATTCTGATTTTTATCTTTAGAAGAAGCCACCTTTTTTCAAAGGTAGCTTCATTTCTTTGAGTTCTTCCATGAATCAAGTAGATTCAGAGAAGTAAGGCTGTTCCTCAAGATGTTAATTACTAGACAGGAAAGTGTTTTTATTATGCCTACCAAATACAGCACTCAAGCCAGGGACTTCATTCTCTAAGCTGTCCTCCTCAATAAGAATACCCTCTACTGTTTCTCCTGCCCTACAAGCTAGTTCAAGAAGTCATTCTCCACTTTTCGGCAGGTTTTCTCCTTCAAAGTCTTTAAGGGAGTTAGGAGATTGTGCACAAAAGTGCAAACCCATTCAGTTACAGCTCCAACAGGATCCCTGTATTTTCCTAGAAACCCTAGTCACAGAATATGCTCAGATAAGCATGCTGAACTTCCCAAAACAATAATGTTTTCAGATTGCTAGACCTGAGACAACCTAGGCAGACTTATTTCCAAATTCTATATGCAGAAATACAATGTGCGGTCTTCCATATGAATGAGGGAGTTTCATAGTTTAAATTGTTTCATTAACCTTAAAATTTGGCACATAGCCATCTTGAAAGAGTTAAGAACTTTATTAGTGCTGCTCATTACAGATATTCAGTTAGATGCTATTATCGTTCATTACAGGATAAGCTTCCATCTGCAGACTCAAACATGATATTAAAATATCGCTTATAAAACTACTCAAATTATGTAGGCTCTATTATTAGGTATAGATTTAGAGACTAATAGCAAGGTAAGTATTAACCTGCACATATTTAAGTGTACTAAGACTCCCACTAGGTATTAGCCATACAGGAAATGTATGTTTATCACGACCAGGAGTCTGAAGCTTGTGTTACTTCATTATCTTCTGCCAGCTGTGACCGTTAGACAGGCATCCACATCTCCTCTGGAATGTCTGTCTTCTGAAGTGATGCATAACATTTAGAAGTAGATACATGGTTGAAGAAGCACTCCTCCTCTCATTTCAACCTCAACTCCAGTCCCATTAAATACAAGATTGAAAAGACTAAAACCAAAGGCGTCCATTCTACCTTAGTTCATCCTGTATTTCCACAGTGCTATTAAGACTACTGAACCACATATGGTTTGCCATTAACATCAACCTACACTTACACAACTTCAAAGCATCAGTTGACTTAGACCTTTCACAGAAGAGATCTTTATGTTCTTACCTAAAGTTTCCTTCTACCCCAACCGATTACAGAGCGATCTACACCTCATTTCCAGCATATTACCCAGCACTCAGCCAATGATTAAGAGAATACTAATGAACTAGTAGTTGAGCTTACAATTTACAGTCTGGCTGAGCCTTATGAAGTAGTATCAACCTAACTTAAAAGCATGCCTCCAGCTGGGTATCATTCGGTATACGGGTAAGGGAAAGAGCAAGTACTTCCTTTCCTTCCCTGCCCTGCATAAAGCCTTTGTAGCATAGGCTAGAAAAACATTGCACAGCTATACACTCACTGTTGCCTTCTACTTGTCGCTTATAGCAAAGGACAAATCTGCCATCCACAAGCCTTACTGGGACACTACTGTACTGCTGTTTACTAGCTTTAAACCAACTAGAATATCTTTAAAGATTCTAGACACACTTTGCTGTGAAAGTCTACAAAATAATTTTGCTTTATGTCACAGTGTAAACAAGAAAGAATCCAAGCCCCTGAGAACATGAGCACATGACCAACTTCAGAGCAAAGAACAGTGCTTAATCAAAACCTCTTGTTCTCATAGCAGGATTATTTATCAACTAATACTGAAAAGCTTTTAGTGCTAGAACAAGAACACACAAAAAGCCTGGGTTTCAGCCAAACACAGAGGTCATTACACAAAAAAGAAAGCAACTCTTGATCAATATTAACAGTAGTCTAACTTTCAATGCAAGACAACCTTATTTACTACTCCCTAATCATTTTGAACGCAGGACCTCAATGCAACCATACCTCAGGTTATGGTACCTCCTCCACTACAATCAGTTTGGACTCCTCCCTCAACTACAAAACACAAACCCTATACCCACCTGTACTCAATCATTTCCTACAAAACAGGTTTCAGAGCTGCCACTTAGCACTTACATCACTTTGATCACCTTTCAGTGTCTGCTTGGGTCTTCTAATCTACAGTCTATTGTACAAGCTAGTACGCATACAAGTAAATGCCAAAAACCAGTGAACCATGCTTTTATGCAAGACTGAAGATATTACAAAGCCAATGAACTGAAATAATGAGTACTAATACAACTTACACTATTGCTTGAAATGAGTTCTTTTAGCATCTTCATAAAAAGCCTCTATATGGGCAAGTAAGGAAGCAGCTAAAGCAGGAGACAGTAAGAACTGGTTTAACTTAAAGTTTTGTTTTACATTTGAACATATGGGATTAAAAAACATGGCTAAGCAAAAAACAAGACAAAAACATTGATATAGGCATTTCTCAATAGGAAAAGTAGAAGCATGATACTTCTAGGTCATAGTGAAAGTTGAATTGCATTTCAGTTTAATAAGTCACGCCAAACAATTTAGAAATATCCAGTTGACTAGCATATTTTCCCCCACTGCTACTGCACCTAATCAAGTCACAGGCTGCAAAGTCTTTTCTGACATTACTCATATTATGCTTACATAGTTTCCCCTGGTAGCTCCCTCCAACTTCTTAAGCGTTCCCCTGACCCCTGCATCATCCTTGTTTGAGTTAGAGAGCACTTTGCCTCCTGTCCCTGCTCCCAGATCTCAGTCAACTAAGTTAAGTTGTTTCATTTATGGATAAATCCAAAGTATTACTAAGATAATCATGGAGTTTAGGATTTAATTTATTCTGAGCAGGCATGACCACATAATCCACAAACTTAAGTGGTACTTCTTTGAAAAGCCTCAAAATTTACTTCTAAAACCCTCCAGAATACTAGAATGCTCAACCTGCCCAATTGATTCCTACAGTGGTACTCATGTACCAACAGAAGAAGAAACTGAACCTGCTTAGGACAGCTATTCCATGACTTTGAACCAACACTGAAGCAACACAAAAATTTAAAGGAGCAGTCACCCTCTCAGGGCTGGTGTCCATTAACAGAGTAAAGAAAACTGCTGGCACACTACTGAACAGTGTGCAAGTACAGACCAAGAAGCAATGCTGGATTCCTCACAGGAAACACTATTTGTATTGGGTTTACATGGAAAGGTTTTGGTAGCAGAGGGGGCTGAAGGGATGTCCTCTCTGATGAGACCAGAGGCTGCCCTGTGCTGGACCCAGCCATTTGTAGTTAGCTTCAACTGACCCACTGCTGGCCAAAGCTGAGCCCAGCAGCCAAGCTTGTGGCCCCTCTGGGAAAACATACTTAAGAAAGGGGAAAATACCAGACAGTAGAGAGGAACAAGAGGAAGCATGAAACAACCCTGTAGACACCAAGCTCAGAAACAGAGGAGGTATTACTCCAGGCAATGGAGCAGACATCCCGCCCAGCCTGGTAAGAGGACCATGCTGGAACAAATAATCACACTCAGTCCATGGAGAACCTCCACACCAGAACAACTGGATATTTTCTGAAGGAAGCCACAGCCTATAGAAATAAGCCTAGAGATAAGCCACAGCCTATGGTGAAAATCAAAGAAACTACACAATCTATTTTGAAAGAAAGGAAGCATCCAAATAGTTAAAGGGAACAGGTAGGAATACTTGTCCTTTAAATGAAAGGGCTAAGTCTAGATTTCTAATGTATAATAGAGAAGTAACTCCACTAAGAATTTCACACCGAAAGCTTTTGCTCAACTGCAATTTCAGCCTATTTCCATTGGCACTTAGCATTAACAGTAGCAATGACATTAGAGGAAATATAGTCCCACCCTCCTTCTCCCACCTTTTGCTTCTCAAAATGCAGCCTACAGTTTAAAACAATGCTAAAATTTCTTCTTGCATCTAGTTAGCAAAAAGATACCTAATATGGCAATACTGTTCCATAGAAGTACTGGCTTTTAGAACCAGGTATCTAAAAAAAAAAAAACAAAAAAACAAACAAAAAACCAAAGTCCTAAGATCAAAAAGAGACCGAGATCAAAGCTTTGCCCCAGTAACAGTCTCCTTTGTACTGGTTAAGTATCAAGATGTAAGTTGAATGCAGCTAGCTTACTATTGATCAAGTAATTACCTGGCAAGATGCTCATTCTGAATACTTACACCCTCAAAGTATCTCACTTCTGCCGGCCACACGTGACTTACATTAACTAATCTACCCAACAGTTATGGAATTCTTCCTTTTCCCCTTCCCATTTTCACATACCTGAGAAAAGATAATATATTCAGATTTTCTATGGCAGTGGCACTATAGCAGATCAGCTAGGACTTGCTTCTTTTCAATCTTAATCATAGTTTAGGCAAAGTAAAAGGTTTTCCAAGAGCTCAAACAGAGCTTGCTATAGGACTGTCATTGTACAGTATAATAATTAAAATAAACAGTTGCTATTCAGAATGGTAGTTGATAAAGCTTGACCTATGATTTATATGGGAAGAAGAAAGCAAGAAGTTATTTCAATTTGTCTCAGAAAGTGAGAAAGTTTTACCTTTAGAGGTCTGATAGCTTCAGAGAATTTCGTCCACCAGCTTTTCTCAACAGACTCCAGATGCCTCTCTCTTCTTCGAAGTATCCTTAGCCTCTCTTCTAGTTGTTGTAAAGTACGTCTATCCCTTGATGACAGAGGACGACCATCTCTGCACTGGTTACCAAAAAACAGTGCAAGAGATACTGAATCAAGAAAATAGACTTGACATCTAGTTTAATGAGTTGCAACAACTCTAAAGACTTTGTAGCATGTAAATTCACACTGCTCCTATGCATAGCAAGGGGATGAAGCGCAAAGGTGTCAAAAGCTGCAACAAGACAGATTCCTATTAGGTGACAGAAAACACTTTTCACAACGAGGATGTTAAATTTTAACAGGGTGGACAGTTTCCATGGCTAGAAACACTTAAAATGCCCAGATGTGATTGAATAACCTGATCTAACCTGAAAGGGGTCCTTGGTTTGTGTAGAGCATTGAACCTGATGACTTTGAGGTTCCTTCCAATCAAATTCCATAATTAAGCTGATATATTAAGCTTGTCATTTGTATTTTCTTTCCAGCATTCCACTACAGATACTCAGCTATACTTCTTGTACTTGCAAGAGCAAGATTACTTGCTCTTCCAAAAATTAACCTTACAGGAATTCAAACAGAAGGCACCACTACCAAGAATTAGTTGAGTGTAGCAGGTTATTGTTTGATGATTGTGTTTAAGCATGCACTTTCTTTCTGAGACTCTAAATACTACAACAGAATACAATGGTGCCTTCTTAAATTGAGTAGCACATCCTTAAATCTCAGTTACACACTAATTAGCAACAGAACCAAAATTGTTTCTATCATCAATGCTGCTGAATAAGAAATTGATCCTTAGATAAAAAGAGATTCTTACAGTTTAGTGCATGTCGTACTAAGTATTTTTAAATTTTCAAAATCCCTATTCAATTTTCCCTCCTCTTGTTTTACAAGAGCCTTCCTACCAATAGTGAAACAGTTTATAGCTAATGAAGTTAAAGCGAGTCTATTGTAACCTTTTTGAGAAATGTATCTACAAGACTCGACTACATTCTAGGCACATGTGACACTTAAAAAGTATATTTTGATCTCCAATTGAACAGGAGCACGTTTTCCACACCCTGTACAGCCCTCCAGTGACTTGAAAAAACCTTCACAGAACACTCCAAGCTCCCAAGCTGCAAGTTCAAGCTTTGATTGTTTAAAACTAATGAAATAAGCTACCAGGTGTATTTATTAGATTAATATGGTTTCCTGCCATTAAAAGATTCAGTATGTCAGCACCATACCTTCATACTTGCAGTTTTCACTATACATTATCCTCAGTAACACTCACTTTCTTCATGACCATGCAAATGCAACTGAAGACCTAAGATTTCAATTACAGACTGAGGCCAAATCCTGGCCATAATCCATAACCCAAGAAAAAATAGTCTATGCTAATGGTCACATTAATAGACAGATATAATTTAAACTTTCCACTTCTTGATCCCATTTGTTAGCTAGGTCAAACAAGGCGACCAGTTGACTGGAAGCTCTCATAAACCAACATAATCTTTTGTAATACATAATGCTCCACTTTTCAGGGGTTTCTCATTTTTCTCATACTGATCTTAGTAATACAGATGCCTTTATTGTAGTAGTACTCTGCGCAAAACCAAAACTTTGCAATTTAAACCAGGGAGACTACTTTTTAGGTTTCATTATGGAACAGGATTCCCAGAACGCTGAAGGTACCACACTGTGTAGAGACAGCCAAGTATCAAGGGAAGACTGATGGAACAGTTTCAACACTGCTGAGGTCTGCTATCACAGAGCACACAACAGCACAGATGGACTGCCACGATTCAAGTGATGCATCTTCATGTCCCTTCCCCCTGCTCAGGGCTCTGAAAACACTGGTCAAACCATTATATGAAATGGGTTGGAAAAGGGTGGGAGATTATTCCTAGTATCTTATCCATAAAGAAGAAATCTTACTCTCCTTTGGCTTGGGCTCTAAAGTTGTTAAGTGTCCTGCTTACATTAGGCACAGCATTTCAGTGAGCTACCAGACCATTATGCGTTTATAAACGGTGTTGAGATCCTAGTGATGTTTATATTCTGAACAGATATTTCCATATGTATGCTTTTCATAATGAAATGATTTATAACAGCAAGGTACATGAACTGGGAAGCAAGAATATCAGGGGCTGTTACTCATTCATAAAGATGATTAATCGTTTGATTAATTTAACTCATGACAGCTCCATGTGGTAAGTATCCAGTGTTGATAGCTACATTAAGTATCAACAAATTGGATGCCACATCTGGTAGCAGACTAAATGAGGTTAATATTCTAAACTTCTACAAAGTATCTCTTCCATATATCCAAACAGGACCAGAGAAGTTTGCGTTTTGCTTGGCAGCACCATTATTATCAAGACAGAAATAAGTACTGCTGCAGGACTGAAAAAAAACCTCATTGCTACTACACAAGCGACGACATTTGTTTTCAAATAAATCACTTCTGACTTGCTATTTTTTCTCTAACGAAAGCTCTCTACAGTACGACCATCAACTAGCAAGGAGGCAAGAAAAAAATTCATTAAGTGAGAACAGTGAGGACCAACCGCACCTTTGATTTAATCCTTAATAAATGCTGCTCCACTTCTTCGATATCTTCAGTGTTCTCCAAACGTTCATAAGCTGCAGTGGTAGTTCCCTTAATCAAATTTAGAGGCAAAGCTGACATACCATAAGCCTAAGATAAAAAGGAAACAAGTTGTCAAATTTTATGTCACGTTTTAATCTGATTAAAATATATTGTCTCTATAAGGTATCACTGCTCTTATCCTCCCCGCCCCGCCCCCAGATTCTAAGGCAATTTTTTTTTCTTTTTTTTTTTTTTGAGCAAAACAAGTATGCTATGCAGATTCCAGCACGCCACATTGTTCCAACAGTACTTCAGTGTCTCTCAATCACTAAGACAGCATGTTTGAAGACATCATACAAGCATAGCCCACTGAAGAGTCATCAAGCTAGCCCTGGTTGGGGTTTTTTGTCAAACCATTTAGCTTTCCAAAAACCTTAACTTTCCTATTTTAGATCATAATCAAAACATTGTGTAATACAGGAATTTCTAGATACGGAACTTCAATAGTTTTAGAACCAAAGCATACACAATTTCTTTGTAGCCAGTAGTTTTCAACTTATGTTTTTAAAATGAAATTACATAGAAAGTACTTGATTCACTGAAAAAAAATTATTCAGTAGGAAGACAAAGAAGTTAGTTGAACACCTAAACTCAGTCACATTGCAAGACTGCTTAGATAGCCATTCACATTCATAATGTTGTTAGCATTTACTCCTAGTTATAAATCCTACACCATTCAAAGTTTTTGCCAGCTTCTGTATCAACATTATGCCTAGATTTATTCCATTGAGTCTGTAAGCTTTCCACCAACATAACCACCAATGGATACCAGAGGCAAGGTAAAGAAAACGCCACTATTTCCTCCAAGCTGCCCTGAGTGTTACAGATCTAGGCCCAGGTCAGAAGTTCTTCCAAGCAGTTTAGAGACTTTAGCTACTGGCTTTTTATTTTTTTCACTGTGGGTGGGAGGTTGTTGGTGACAGGTTATTCTTTGTGCAGAGCTCAGCAGGAAGGTTCTACTTTTCATTCTCTTAATCGCAAATTCAAATAGCTACCATCAACTAACAGATACCAAGTATTTACTCAACAGAAATAGTTAAGGCATAAAACTCAGAGTTTAAATCTCCTAAATCTAAATTTCTACAAAGCAAACTGCAACTCTTTAAGTGATGCATTGTTTTGCTGTTTTTAGACTGTGTGAATTCCTAGCCCATGGCTAGTAAAGGGAATAGTCTTTCTTATTAATGGCCGAGTATGCTAATAGTCACTCATAAGCAGAGGTTAGAAAACAAGTGACCTTGAGACAAGTTGTAAAATCACATTTCACAGAAGTTGCAGCAAGTATCTATATCAGGGACAAACCCTTCAGTATTAAAAAGATCCAGAAAGGTTTTCCACTGAGAACCATAACTGGTAGTTTAACATTTTTAAGTTGTACAAGCTACCAAAGAGTTCGACTGAAAAGAGTGTATTATTACAGTGGGAACAGCTAATTATCAACCACATCAGCCATAAGCACACAGATCAGTCATGAGGAATACAGAAAAAAAAACCCACATTGAACTTAATATAGCAAATGCCTTTACAAAGGAGTTAAAGTTAACTTTCAACACCTACTACAAAAAAACTGAAGCCAGCTGGCATTGTAGATTAACTAGAAGTTAATTATGTTTCACTTTCTACATCGGCTATGTTGTGCTAATAAGACAGTCTAACTTGTGGCCAAAAAGGATAATCTCTCCTTATCAGAGATCAAACAGAACATGTAAGTTTTCTGATCAGTTTGGCACACAACCAGCACCATAACTTAAAGTAGTTTAGCAACCTTTTCTGGTTAAAGACATTTAAAAATTAAACCTGTGATTTCAAGAAATTAGCAGAAAGTACTTGCGTAGCTTAGCAGGAAGACTCCCCATTCCATTTATTTTTAGAGGTCCATATATCAAGCATGTGGATTTTAAGTGTTGTCACTGAGGTGTCTTAAAAAGGTGTATATATACATCTTGTGCAGAAAGCGTAAAAGTTAATACTGACAAACATTTCTTGCGTAGCACTGCCCTCTAGCGACGTCACATGAAACAAACGAATGAGAGGTCTTGCTGTATCGCTGTATAAAAGCCGTTAGAAATGCCCACAGCTTTAAATATTGACATTCCTATTTTCTTACAGAAGCTTGCTTAAAGATTTCATCTGAAAGTGTGACCATGAAAAGACAAAATTTTCAATTCTACCAATTAGACTGTGATCAAAAATACATCTATCCAAGTTACAAACAGCTAACTCCACGATACGTAGTGCTTTAAAGAAATACAATTCAAGTCTTTTTCAATCTCATTGTCCCACATTGATATATAGAAGAGACTTTTTGTATCCATAGACTAAATAGCTTTTTATTTGATTTAGACTAAGCATGAGGGAAGTCATGTTATGATACCTTCTATCCCTTTAGCAATTTATATAGTTCAGTTGCCTGTACTGAATATTTTTTTGTTCATATGTATACATACGAATTGTATACATTTCATATGTATACAATGTACCCTTGTTAGCATTGCTTCTGATGGAGCAAGTAAGCTAGTCCAATTCAGTAATCTCAATACACGCAAAACTTCTGAGCTTGTGTAAGAAGAACTAGGACTCCACCTTTCTTCAAACTGTACCTTTCTCCTCCATGCACCTAGACTGCACAGTTTTCTTGAAAAGTAATCTGACTCTACAAGTAATAATCATCTGCTTTCTCACATTAAAGAAACCTGTCCCTATCTCTGGTTATCTACACCTACCACCATTCTAAACATAAAAGTTAGAATTAAAGAATCTTATTTCCAGAATACCATTAAGCATGGTAAACTGTGACAGTGGTTCACACATCCTCCCTAAATTGTGAAGAGCAAAGCAGAAAGCCTCCTAAACGCATCTGAAGATGGCAGACCATCTCATGGACAGTTGGTTTTTTGTGTATTGTTTAGTTTGGTTTTTTTTTTTTTTTTTAAAGCTCATGCCATACAGTTTGGAAAAATCATTCAATATACCAAGTAGTAAAATCTTGGTTCTTTTATGGGAAGTTTTAGTATTCAATTGTCATAGCTATAACAACATGTTTGAATATCATTGCTATAAACAAACAAAAAAACCCTAACTCTCAAAGCTTGAAAAGACTGACCAAACTGAACTGGTATGTTCTGTATGGCATTTCTTGCATGATCTGTTATGTACAACATGAACAATGCATTGAGTACTTGCTTACCCATTTCTCCAACGTGTATCTTGCTACATATTCACCTTGATTTTTCATATTAATGTTCTCTCTCCACCATACAGATTCACAGATTGTCTCACTTATTTGTCAGTGTTTACATGAACAAAAATTAAAAACAACCAACAAAGCAGAGTCAAGGCTTTTAAGGTGCAGAAAACAAGTATGACAGCCTCTACACTACAGTTGTTCCACTACACACAAAGCCTGTGCTTGCTGGACTTATCGTCGGTAAAAAGTTAACTGTCTATGTTTAACAATGAGCTTAACTGTTTTGCCCAGTTGCCATCATCTGCATTGCTCCATCAAGTTTAGAAGAACAACCAAAGAAAAGCTTAATCTCCTTTGAAGTTGCAACTTTAAACATCTCAAAGGTACAAAGCTATCATTGATCCAGCAGTTTAATATCTACAGGTGTCCAAGAGTGCAGTAGGAATCAGGCTGTTAAAATAAAGAACACTCAAATTGGTTTGCTGGGTTGGGTATTTACTGCTTCATGGAGAAGGGAACATAATCAAATAACCACATTTCCTTTAAATATTTAAGAACTGACATTGAAGTGATGAAGTCGTAATGACAATGAATGCTACTAACTTCTGGATTTCTTAATACCTGATGTCTATTTTAAAAGTCAGTCATAAAGGAGTGCTTTTAAGGTTAGACAGATAAAGAGGCTTTAGCTGCTTTGCTCTTAAGTCAACTGTAGGAAAAGTAAATCATACTCTGGACAAACTTTAGGTGTGAAAAGTTCATTAAATCTGTCATTAAACAAACTGAGCTTTGTAACATCACCTCTTTCATGATGGAGGAAAAAGCATCACTTTACAATTTAAGAAATCAGGTAATAATTATTAGATGTTTGGAAAAATTACAGCACTAGTAATACTCATCCTTCAAGGACATGCTAAATGAGATGCACAAGATCACTCAAAAATTAATCTGCCTACCATTGTGAGTAATATGTTATTCTGCCCTGAATTCAAATAGCAATCTGGAGCTGACAGCAACTATTGTATTAATACCTAAGGCAATGCAAAACCATTTCAATGCAAAACACATTAATGGAAAGAATAGATGCAAACTACATCATCTGTGAAACTGTTTCCAACTCTACCCCAGCCAAAACCAGCACTGCAGCCCTGATTTATAATCTTCTTGTTATAACCCACGTTTATAGACATGGAAATCTGTCACTATAAATCATCAAGGTCATGGATTTGCAGAGCCCCCCTGAGGATCCCTTGTTCACATTTCTTACAAAACAATTTTAAATATCCAGTACTGTACTTCAGTTACGCATTACACAAATGCCAACAAAGTAGACTGTTACTAAAGCTTAAAACCAAAAAGCAACTGCCAATTCAGGCTTCTGATGAAAACTGAGACATACCAAGAAGTAAGGCTAAACAATGTTACCCATTTAAACATTGTGTGTACTTGTGAAAGTGATACCTTAAGCTCATCAGTAATAAACATCTCTATCGCGAAAATTTGCAGACTTCATCTATGCTTTTCGTAAAACCACTATTACTTCCCCTTGAAAAGTTAGAAATTCAGACTATAAATCTTCCCTAGTTGCATCTTTCTCCCGTCCTTCCCAGTCTTCAAAGTGCCAGTTAACGTCAATAGAAGATTACTCTTCAGTGTACTCGGCAAGGAAATGCAACATGTCAAACTACTAAGATGTCTGCTCTAGTTTACGCTTATACACTACCTTCAAAATTTTTAGCCTCATGCTAAATACCTTTTTCACCTTCCCTTGCAATCAAGTATTAGAGAAACTCTTTTTCCTGTAGAAGGCTAACACTACTGAAAAAAGTTCAGACTCAAGAACCGCACAGCCCACAGTCGGACACTGTTACAGGTCCAGAGAAACCAGTTGCCACAGTCTGCAGGTCGGTCCCAAGTGTCATCACATGGAGAACTAAACAGAACAAGCCAATTTATGTTCTGCTTAAAGTGTAGAGTTCAAAGCCTCTCACTAAACACTCCTTTCACTTCCCTTCAATTATCTTCCTTGCATCTCATTTCTATTCTCATTTGAATGACATGGTGTTAAGAAATGCCACATAACATTTAATTTGCTTCTTTAGTCAAATATTAGCTGCTGACTCCTGAAATATTTCATAGCAAGCATGAAATTTGAATTCAAAGTTAATTCTTAAAATAACTCTTGTTTTTAACCAAGAGCATCTGCAAAACCATACACCATCTTCTGTATTAAGTCATCACTGAAAGAAGTTCCGAGGAAGCCCTGACCTTCCCTGGGAGAAGCAACTTTTACATTAACCCCTTAATATGGTAATTTCTATGTTATTACTCTCCCCGTGATTTATCTTGTGGGATGAGAAGCTTTCAAGTTCAGTATGTATTGCTAATCTCTCCCCAAATTCATAATTAATACTTCACAGAAAATGAGGAACTCAGTTTTTTCATCTCAATTAAGTTTTATTTCTTCAGTTCTAACAATGTTACTTCATGCTACCCCATTCAGAAGCTGGGGAGAAGCTCACAACTCAACAGCAAAATTCTGCATTTTTACTCAAACTACAAGAGCAGCTTGTCTCTACATGTATCACTAGGTCAAACTTAGTGATCTGATTTTGAGGTTTCAAGCCACAGAAAATGAAAACCAGCAGGCTAACATAATGATAGCTGTGTTGAACTGTAGTGTTATCTACCTTTCCATCATACTCAATAACACAAGTCCTCAGTTGTCAGCAACTCTGGTCCAGCACACCACTTTGATTTGTATTGTCCCCGAACGCCACCTCCCCCCCCCCCCCAAAAAAAAAACAAACAAACATGCCAAACATTACAATATTGTGTGGGCTGATAAGTAGTCTGTTCTTCATTGCACGAATAGCTCACAATGTATATCAGAGTAATACATGAAATCAACCTGGGCCTCAAGAGGCCCAGAACACTGGATTGATGCCAATGATACGCCTTAAAAATAGATTTTAACTACATTAGTCACTGGGGTAAATTTGTTAGTTCTATAATTTAAACTGTAGCCATTTACAATCCAAAGAACACCACCCCCCTGCATCCCTCCTCCTGTGGAAGCAGAATACGCTTTCATAAAGAAAGCCTAGGAGCACATACATACAAAAGTAAGCTTTTGCTCTCAGTATCTACTCAAATTCAAGGCTGCCTGCTGTCAGTGCCAAAGCTTCTTTTACCCAACTTCTCACAGTATTGTACATTACCACAATGCGGAAGTGCAGTTTTAGAACAGCCATAATCTAATTCTTCACACTCAAGGCTACACAAAGCAGTATTGTTAACATATGTTTGACTAATTGTAGAATGGATAAATTGTGCACCAAGCAACTTAAATAGAATCACTCGATTCATCTGTTTCATGGTAGTCTTCCACAAATAACATTTCAAGAGGAACTCAGTCAATTGCAGTCAGTGCAGGCACAGCATTCCTATTTACTTTCGGATTTTATGTTGAAGTGGAAGGCTTTCAACATAAAATCATTATTAATTAGGTATGAAAGTACTTGCTAACATGTCACTTATTACAATACGACCTTCACTAGATGCTCATTTAGAAAGGTTTTTTTTCTTTAAAAGGGGTGAATATGAGTATACAGAAGAACAAATACTCCCATTCTTAACTTCCCTTAAACAATACAATTGCAATGCTGGCAATGGGAACATACTGAGAATATTCAGATGTCAGGGGAATATAACAAAAAAAATCAGTTATGTCTGTAGTATGAATCCTCAGCTCTTAACTAGTATAAACCAAAGATCTGAGATCACTTCTCTTCAGAGACAAGGTAACTCAGATACCACACATTGTGTTCCTCATCTATTCTCTCTACCCTTTTTTCCCTATCATCTGCTAAGCATTTGTGGAAGATTTTGAAGTATCTTTGTTCCTGTGTTCACCCTTATATAAAGCTATTCTCTTTTTGTGCTTAAAAAAATAATCTACCACCAATTACCTATTATTAGTGGTTTGATGACTAAGCACAAATGCCTCCCACTTTTAGAAACTGGGACAAACGTTTTAACAGGAATGCAGAAGGCTGGCTGAAAAATACAGGAGCCTAACTACTTATCAGATGTCTGAAGTCAGAGGCAAGCATTAAAGACTTGCCCATGCATTAATGCTTTTGTCTTATCTAGGTGATTATTTTTTTATTATAGAAGACTAACACAGCAAAAAAACCCACAACGCAGAGAAGTGGGAAGTTACCAAGAGACAAACAGTTACCCCTTCCAGAATCATGCTTCTCCTCCTCCTAGTCAAAGGGGGTGGAGTAATTCAAACTTGTAGACAGAGGCCATACTCTGGGCCAGTCTCTCCCTAAGGCTTAGAGAAGTGTGACAGACCAGGAACTTTTCACTGCTGAAGTAACTTCTGCATTAAGTCATACCAGGAAAAACCCAGCCAACAGCGTAAACTGAAATGCAGGTACACGGCATCCACATGCTATCGAGGTCACACTTGCAATTCAGACCATGAGAACAGCATTGCTTATATGGAAGCCTGACCACCACTGGCAGCAGGCAAAGTGTTACAAAAGCACTGCAGCACAAAAAGAAATAATCTATTCCTCCTCCAACTTTGAGCATAGACCTTAAGTGGTTTTCATTCTCCATGACACATTTGTACTTTAGTCCACCCACGTATCAAAGCCAGCTCCCTGTGTCAGCATAAGATTCTACGATTGCCTGCAAACATGACAAAAAAACCCACTCTCATATCCAAGGTGGACCATGACCACTTTCTGTGTGAACTCATCCCTAGAACTTTTGTGAAATAGCTCCTCCATTTCTCCCACCCTGCCCTAACACCTACCATAAAACAGAAGGGATAGTTTCAGAACAGATCAAATACAGCAGTTAAAGTAAATATGAATTCCATGTCCAGGAATTTGCACCGACAGTTTGGTTGAAGTTTTCAAAGCAAAAAGTTATACTAAAACCTTATAATTAAGGCATTCAGAGCAGGCTATTTTAGTTGTTATGCTTGATGTTTCACCTTAGTTACCATCCAGTATCTGTACAAGTCCTAAATACAGCAAGACTAAGGCAACAACACTGAGGACAGAGGTGTTGTCTTCATCTGAGAAAGCACACAGACAGACAAACACAGCACACTGCAGTTACTGAACATTAAATGCAAGTCACATATTTCCAGGTTCAGCTAGTTTTGAGGACAGAAGCATATTGTGATACTCAGCTGAATGGTGCTCACAACCAATCCATACTCAAAAATAAATAGGGAAGTAACATTGTAAGTATGGAATATTAACAATAAGTTACAGAACTTCCAAACTGTTTACATTTCAGTCAGCAATAAATTTCTGCAAAATAAGACAATCTTGCATTTTAGATGCTTACAGATGTTTACTAAGAGTTAAAAACCCATACTTGGGTAGCTGCTTGAAGAAAATACTGAGGATGTTCTCCCAGCTGATGAGTTGCTTCTAAATTATAGTCTCATGGAAGCTAAAAAACACTACATGTGCTCTGCAGTAATGTAACTGAACAAGAGTATAATCTTTCCATCCATGATTATGGGGAACAATTTTAAAAGCTGACATATTATTACAGGCTAAGCAAAGGTCTGGATCTTTTTTGACAAGCATACAATCTAGATGGCAGCTATACAGCCTGGATGATCTAGTGAACCATGTCCATCAGAAAAAGCTTAAAATAATAAATAATTTGGGTCAAGTTAAAGCACTTAGTCAATGTGACCGAGAGCAATTCAGCTCACATGAGATACCTACTAGTTGATCCACCGAATTGCTCTCCTACCTACTGCAGAGCCTGACAGCCACTGAGCTATCAGTGTTCTGACACATCTAAGAACCTGTACTGAATTGCCTCCCATCATCCCGCTCTAACTTGGACCAGCTGAAGTCACTAGTATAGAGACAGAAAACCATCAGCTATGCTCGTTACTCAATTTAGGTTTAAGAGTCTAAATGTATATTTAGCAGGTACTTTACCCCCTTACCGAGTTATTAATAGAATACCCTTCTCTTATATCTTTAGTCTATGATAATATTATCCATTATCCTTTGCCTGACAGCAAGCTACCACAAAACATTTCCTTGGCTAGCAAGGCTTCAAAATAACGTATTGCATGAGCTATTGTTATGGAGCCACTTAAGAATTTACTAGCAAAGCTACATGGAAATAACTTTACTATGTTACAGTCAGGCTGCAATGGAAGAGAAAGTTATTTCAGCAAGGACATTGAGTTAAAGATTAAAACCTATCAGGAAAACATCATTTACTGACAAGTTTTAAAGCTTTGTCTGCAGCTATCTTAAGCTTTGATGTTTCACCTTAGTTGGAAAATTTTACCTTGATGACAAGTTAATACATGCATTACACAGACTGATTATTCAGTGACTGAAGAAATAGAACAGATAGGAAAAACCAAGTGAACACACGAACATCAAATGTTGGCCAAAGGTAAAAAGTTAAAATGGTTCCTCTCCTTTGAGCATAAAAGCAAGAGTCAAGCAGTTGAACTAACATAACCATAATCATGATTTATAATCAGTTACAGAACGAACACTTTCAAATCCTTCTAAGCTACAGAAGGAACTGCAGCAGTTTAGTTGCATGCCTAGGACTAACAAAAATACTTCCAAGGCTTTAAAAAGCAAGCCTCTAAGCAGTTTCAAACCATTTGCTTTTAACTTTTTTGGTACTCTTGATTAAAGGCACACATCACAGAAGATTTTTCATACTTAAAACTGAATCCTGACATGCATGGATATTTACCCTTACTCAAATTCTAGAAACAGAACTGTGAAGCAATGCTCTGTTAAAGACATTGCTTTTTCATTTCTTGAATGAAGAACAGCTTTTTACAAAAAGGGAAAGTTATGATAGAGAACATTGTGTACTTTACAAATCAAGTTATTCTGCCAGACTTTTCATTGCCAAGCTCTGCAAAGATAATACAACTCTTCTACGTGTTTAGTTTTAAGGGTTACATTCAGTATTATAGACTGACCAGACTAAAGTCTAGGTTGTGCCATCATTCAGTGAATAAAACAAGCAATATTTAGTTCTCCACTGCTGCACAGGGAAAGAGACAAAGGCTTAAAACCAGACGGAGCCAGTGAATGTGTTACAAGCCATAAGGAATAACGTGATCTCCCCTTGAGAAACACATTGAAATTAAGTCTGATCTGTACTCAAGTACTGAAACAGTGGTTCTTAAACTCACAGTAAAAAAAGTTCCTCTCATTCCAAGAAATTAAAGGTAGTGTTTCAAACCATGAAAATCCAGAGCTAGAAGATACTGTTGTAGAAGCTATTTTGCATGATCACAGTCTTCTGTACAGGTATAGCCCATGATAAGTGCAAATATCATAAATGTAAAAAGCTGAAACATTTGCATAACAACTTACTGTGTAAGTGATAGCTGCCAGCATTCCAATCACAGTCAAGGAACTAATGGAAAATGAAAGAGCAGTCAAGCCATCTGGGGGGAAAAGAAAAAAAAAAAAAGCCTGTTGAAAACTCCTAGAGATATAAGAACATTTCTTCCTGAACTGGTTTCTTGAAGTATTTAAGTTAATTAGAATGAAAAAAAAAAAAAAATGAAGACATGGTTACCAGTCATAACAATTCAGATGAAAATTCACCTAGCATAGCTTTTCATCGGGAGTAGATCCTCCACCAATACTCCAAGAAGCAGGACAATCATCTCGCCTTTGCTACAAGTTCCCAAATGTTGCATTCAAATGGTTGACTAGACACCACGAACTTGCTCCCATAGCAGTATAATGCCTCTTGACTTATTTCTGGCCTCCACAGGGTGTTGTTATAATTCTCTCAATTTACATATGCTTTCTGGACAGTTCTGTTTTGTTTATCACGTGATTTCTCATAATAAAGCACTATCCAGAGAATCAGGGCAAGCATGGATCCTGTAACAACCAAACAAGCCAGACTGCATGCCTCAGCTTCACTCAGATCATATACACCAGAGGTCCTCAAACTACGGCCCATGGGCCAGATACATCCCCCCAGGGTCCTCAATCCGGCCCCCAGTATTTACAGACACCCCCCCCGCCGGGGGTTGGGGGGGAAAACCAAGCAGCCACAGATTACTTCTGCCACTTCATCTGCACGCCGGCGCCCTGGTTAAAAAGTTTGAGGACCCCTGATATACACCCAGATGTACAAACTGGAAAAAGGTCAGGGGATTAAGTAGTTACTGTAGCCTTACTATCACTCTAGACATGAAAAGGGATAGTAGAAGAAAAGTGTTAAAAAAACTCATCCCCAAAGGCATCAAACTCCCAGAATCCTCCTGCATTATTTTATTTTTTTTTACAACAGTCCTGTCCCTAACCTCACCATGCAGGACATAACATGGCAAACTTTTTTGGTTAAACAGTTGCTTTTTATTTTTTGACAAGCATATTATTTTTTTATATTATAAAATTAACTTTAAGCAATCAAGTCCAACTTTACACCCAGCCATAATAGTTCAGCTACTTAGTGTTCTCCCCATGTCCTGTCCTCCCCTCCAGTCAATTCAAGGATTTAGAGCACAAAAAAATCTATTTCTACTCACACAGAATTATCAGCCAGCTTCCATTCATTACCTGGTCTCCATCCCTTTTCCTGAACATAGCATCAGGCACTCACAAACTGAGAAATCTTGTTATGGTTATCCTCTATGGGAAGCTGCATCTTTCTTCTGACCAACCCTATAGGCCTCCTTCCAAAAATATCAAAAGCTAGTACAATAGCACAACGAAATCCAACTTTGCAGCTCAAATTTGCTAAGTAATACCAAACAAATTTGCCAAACCTCACAGCAATATGTTCATAAGCATCATACTACAGCCATGTTTAAAACTGGAAAAACCCAACTCAACAAACAAAAAACACACAACCTAGCACCATTTCTCTTTTAGTGCTTGTGAAAGTTTTACTTGTGTTCAAGTTTAGGGGAAAAACCTCACATGTAAGTGACCACTATTTCTAATGTATCACACAATGTACTTCAACACATTTGATGATCCTCCTGCACATGTCTTTGAAACCAGTATTTAACATCCATTTAATAAATGTTGAACTATGTTCAATGAAACACAAAGAAACTAACTGGCTGAAAAATTGGTAATTGTACACCAGAAGTATGTTATCAGGTTCTGCCTCAGCAGATGAGTTTGCAATCCCACTACAAACTGAACAGACATAGAACATACATCTAAAATTAAGATCTTTGTTTTTCTTGGGTTAACTGCAGAAAGACAAATGAAAAAGTTAATATAGGAACAGGATAACATGTACAAGAAAAGACAACAGGCAGGAGTTTTGTCCTCATTTCTCCAGCATCTGGAACACAAGAGAACTTTAGCAACAACACTGACCAGAGACTTGATGGCTGTGGAATAGCTCTAGAAAAAAAAAAAAAAAACAAACAACAGGGTGGGGGGGTCTTTGCAGACAGCAAGCCGAAGAGAAGAAAGCAGTGTGCCCTGGCAGCACGGAAGTCCAACAGCATCCTGGGCTGCAGCAACAGGAACATGCCCATCTATGAAGAGAAGGGACCATATCGGGAATACTGCAACCAGTTTTAAGGTTACCACTACAGGCAAGACAGATAAAACTGAGCAAGTTAAGGGGAGAGCTGAACTGGTCAGCGCTTGGAGCATAGGCCTCGCAGAGAAGCTAAGGGACCCAGTCTTGCTCAATCTGGAACACAGGCAGCTTTGGAGAGGCCTAATACAGCTTGCCTGCTTATCAAGGAGGTGGAGCCCAGGCTCTTCAGTGGTGCATAGTAGTTCAGCATGAGACAATGGATAGTGTGCCTATCCACACTGGATAAGAGCAAAAGTTTTTTTTCCACTGAAATATCAATCCTTTGGGTTTTTTCAAGAGCTAGCTGACAAAGCCCTGTACAACCTGGTCTGACCTTACAGCTGCCTTCTTTGTTGCAGGAGACTGGACTAGATGACCTGATGTCTCTTCAGTCTGAACTATCCTATGAAATTAAACTTCACAAGAGAATGCTGGTAGAGTCAGAAATTAAAAGCCAGACTTCTACACCCCAACCCAGCATCTTAATCATTAAGTCTTACTAAAAATAAACATTAGTATACTATGCTTTCATAGCAAGGACATGTAGAGCACTGCATATTTAACTAACAGCCATATCAAGGTAGCCTAGAAAAATCAGCTTACATCTCAGCTCAACCATTGTCACTACGTGTATAAACAGTTTAAGGACCATTTTATTCTGTGCTGTCAGAATACTTATGAAGCAAGAGTAACACAAACAGGCCAACAGCCAAAATTACAGAAGAGCTATGGACTTGTCTTCCCTATTTACTATGCTTGCAAGCACAGCATGTATTAGCATGAAAGACTGTGAGGATGTGCAGTCAAAAGGCAACAAGAAGAGCTTTGAATATGTGACCAGATGAAGATGAGGCAAAACGTGGGCCTGCTGTTGAGTGGGGCAGGGGCCCTGGTGACAGAAGACATGGAAGAGTCCGAGGTACTGAATGCCTTCTTTGCCTTGGTCTTTACTAGCAAAAACAGACTTCAGGAAACCCAGGCCCAAGAAACCAGGGAGAAAGGTTGAAAGTAAGATGTACCCTTGGTGGAAAAAGATCAGGTTAGAGAATACTTAAGGAAGCTTGACTGAGTTCATGGGCCCTGAAGGGATACATCAAGTGCTGATAGAGCTGGCAAGTGTCATTGCAAGGAACTTCTAGTGAGTACAAAATTCCTAGACTAATGCAGAATGCAACTTGACCAAGGCTCATAGCATTACGTTCCAGAATATTCAGACAGAAGTCAATACTGATACATAGCAAGAATGAGGCACAAATCAAAATCATTGAATGGTTTGGGTTGGAAGGGGCCTTAAAGACCATCTGGTTCCAACCCTCCTTGCCATAGACAGGGGTACCTGCACTCTGGGCAACTTGTTCCAGTGCCTCACTACCCTCACAGTAAATAATTTCTTCCTCATATCTAATCTAAATCCGCCCTCTTTCAGTTTAAAGCCATTCTGCCTCATCCTATTATTACACGCCCTTGTAAGCTGTCCCTCTCCAGATTTCTCGGCGACCCCCTTTAGGTACTGGAAGGCTGCTATAAGGTCTCCCTGGAGCTTTCCCCAGGCTGAAAAAACCCAAGTCTCCCAGCCCATCTTCAAAGAAGATGTGCTGCAGCCCTCTGATCATCTTTGTGGCCCTCCTCTAGACACACTCTAACAGATCCATGTCCTTTTTATGCTGGGGACTCCAGAGCCAAATGCAGTACTCCAGGTGGGGTCTCACAAGAGCAGAGTAGCCTGGCAGAATCGCCTCCCTTGACTTGCTGGCCATGCTTCTTTTGATGTCACCCAGGAGTCAGTTGGCTTTCCGGCCTACAAGTGCACGTTGCCAAGCCATGTTGAACTTCTCTTCCACCAACACCCCAAATATTAGAGCACTTACGCGTTTGGATTAACGTTTGTTAGACAAACTTAGTTAGCACTTTTCCGGAAACATTTGGAAAATGACAGCAAGTGTCTTAGCTCACCTGTAAAAACACATTCTTCACACCTTTGCTATGAAAGCACACCTTGGCTAAACACATGAACTGCATAAGCTAAATGTTAAATACAACTTCATTGAGTTTGGCCTTCACAATAATTCTTTACAGCCCTAGCAAAGCAGTAAAACAAATGCAAGCAAAACGTTTAAAGAGGACAATAGTAGGAGAACAAAGGGGGGAAAAAAATAAGACACATAGGATTTTCCTGTCTAAATAAGCAAAATCATTTCATAGTCATTCTTAAAGTGAACAGCAGTACCACATTTAACTAGGTAAGCACTCAAAAGTTGTCATACAACAAAATACAGATTCACCATACCCTAAAAAACAGGGAACTTCATTATTCAAGTAACATTTAAAAGCTATGTTAAACAAAGACTCCATAGAAAAAAGTATTTTCCCGTCTCCACTACTAATATAGGACACAACATTGGAATCTTTGCTGTCAAACGGGGGCTGTACTGAAAGCAGACACTGCCAGTGTCTCCTCTCTTTCAAGACAGATGTGTTTTTTGTGTTTTTTTGTCTGAACAGAAAGAACAATCCTATTGCAAAAATTTTGTGTAGGTGTGCAGTTAAAGTCAAGCTAGAAAACTGTCACCACAGAAGTTAGTCTTCTTGTTCAGTCAATGATGAGTATGCCAAAATAAGTTAGTAGCAAGTTGTGCAAAACTCAGAAATCTCAAACTTACGACTACTTCCAAACTCTTCGAACAAGAGTTTCACTTTCTCCCACTCTGTGGAATTCTTCTTATCGGGAATATCCAAAGGAACAAAGGCACTGTAACAAAGAAAAAAAATAGTTTTGTTTATCCTTACTAGTAGAGTATCAAAAGAATTCTAATTCCAAGAAAACAGAAAGCCATTTATTCCTGAAGAAAAATTGTATGATGTTAGGTTTATAAAATTCTGAAGGCAATGTTTCATTTTAATCACATTCCTGTCAAATGTTATATTTAGATCAGCAGAGTTCATGTGTCTGTGCAGTGTCAGGTCTGCAGTCAATGAACAAGTGATTTTCCATTTACCAATCCTAACAAAGGTAAGGACCCTACACTCAAGCATCATTAAAAGATGTATTAATCTGATTTACTATCCTAGTTTGACAGGCATGCAGAGGAGCAAAAGCCAAAAAAAAGCTTAAGCATCAATTGAAACAAATTCTCTTGTAAATCCACACTTCCAGAAGCTAGAATAAAACAGTTAATGATTCCCACACCAAGCATTAATAAAAGGGGCATGTTTATCTTCCATTATTACAACCAAAACAACACATATGCTGCATTCCATTCCTTGTTCTGTAGTTGGCCAAGAGAACTGAACTGCAGAGAATGTAATTAAATATTTTTGACATTCCAATAAGCAGAGAGTACCAAAGAGTGCTCAGAACAATGTCATGTTGAACAGTTCCCTAGCTGAAGCTTCTTCCTGTCAAGTCTGCCATGTAAAGTCCAATAATAAGAGTAACTCTTCAGCATGTCCATAGACAAGCCAGCTAGTTTTGTTACTGATGGAAAACCAGTACCTCCATACCAATCTGAAACTGTAGCTTTCAGGCATAAACCAGAATACCTTCAAGTCACAAGGAAGTCAGATTTGGAGGGAAACATTTTAGGTAAAGAATACGAGAAACCAACCCAAAATCCCAAAGATACTTGTGAACATTTTTTACGGACTTCTGTAAAGAAGAGTATATCATTAGATCCCTGCTTCAAGTCCCAATAAACCAGTGAATAACAAATATGCATCCTCCAGGAGTATGCCTTAAGCTTCAAGTACAGAACATAAGCATATATTTCAAAAGTTGGTGCTAAACTGTGTGCATTTATCACATGAAGATCAAACACAAACTCTGGAAAGCTTAAGTTTTAAAGATTAAAATTTTAACTTGTAAAAAGTGTTTGATTCCTAGCTTCTTGACTAACCAGTAGATTAAGGCTAGCATTTACTTAAGTTAACCATGCTTGCGATTATTGATTTTGTCCTTTAATCTGCTTCTAGTAGAAATTCTTTCTGTAAAATAATACCCAGGCAAAAATCAAGACAGGTATTAATACAAAGTTTGGCAAAATTTCTGTTTACAAGAGATAGCAATATAATTAACTGCAGGTTTATTTGCTAAAAGGAGTTAAAATAGGAGACTGGGAAACTAAGCAAGCTCAAGTTCTTTTATTTTAGCATCAATATAAACTTGCTATCTATGGACCACGTGCAGGGAAAAAGTGACATGGAAAACCATCCTGATATTTAGCTTCCTTGCCTTCACCACCCCCACCAGCAATAGGGTTTAAGAGTTTTTTGGGTTTGTTTGGGTTTTTTTCCTGACACTACCTACAACCAGCATGTCAAAGGACACAAATCAGAGCAGAAGCCACAGCCCCCATTATACACACTCTTCAATTAACACTCAGCTAAACCTTGACTGAAGGAGATGGACATCAGATTCTGCTCCTGCTCAAGTTCCATGCATCAAGGGCCTCAAAAAGGAATGCAGGAGCTATAAATTCAGGTAAGATTCCTGCATGCTTGGGAATTATCCCATCCTGAACAGGGTCCCTCAACTAGTAGCTGGAAGACTAACTAGCCCACTTGGACAGACTTTTTTGGACTCTACCTTAACAGGCCACATAAAGAACAAGACAGAATTAGCATGCCTAGCCACCTACAGACCTGCATCCAGACCATGCTCCCAGAGAATCTCCAAAACACAGACCATCATTGTACCAGCACAACACACAGCAGTTTAGGTCTATTCTTCATGCACGCTAAAGAAGAAGAAATTTGGCAAAAGCCTTGGCTATTTTGACTAAATGGTCAACACAGCCTGAAGGCCATAGTAGCCATCAACAGATTAAGAAGCTTCCATGCTAAATAACTCCATTCACCTGTCATCACTGTGACAATACAGGTCATAGAGTTATTAAAGAGAAAAAGAGAGTACAAGTGCCAGTGCAGGGTTTTACAGGTGTGGCTGCGAACTTGGTGCAAGCAAACATAAAAGCTCAGCTGTGATTTCTTACACAGAGTTCTGGACACAAATGAAATGAGTAACTGCAGTTATTTTAAGAATAGAAGCAAACTACTATGCTGTTTAAAAAAACATCCTGGGAATATTATGATTAATATTTAGATCAGTAGCTAGGCTCCAGAACAAGGAAGTAAATGCAAGACAAGCAGTTTAAATATTAACTTTTGGTAGGGTTAATAACACACAGGTGTAGATAGGCCAAGTCTCATCCTTAAATCAAGGAGTGCCATTAACTATCATCCTTAGGAAAATAATTTCTAGCACACTAGATTTAAACTAATTGCCTTAGAGTACATTTTGCTATAATATAATTTGCATAATTATTTATAGGCTATTTAGATATATAATCATAGCTTTTTAAAAGCTACGGTTCTAGAAAATTGCAATTAAACTGGTTACCTTCAAACAGGCAGGGAAATATTCCTTTTTGAACCAAACATTCATTAGCTTCAAAAGTAAGTATTTTAGTTCAAACCAGACACTGTATAAGTTTGCCTTAACATAGACAGTAGTATCTCTAGTCCCTTGGCTCCAGCACATGACATTTAGAGTAAATAAACCATATTCAAGCAAAGAAGATAGTTTGTAAGGGAAAGGCATTACAAGTAAACGTTAGTTCCGAGTAACCCAGTACAAATTTATCCTATTAATTTGCTTTTAATGGTACTCTGCACAAGGTTACTTGTGTGCAGAGCATTTGAGTGCTACTGCAGACATACAAAGCCTCAGGTGTGGCAAAAATGTGCAGAAGACAACAAGAATACACTACTCCTGCTAACAATTTACACAACAGAATCCTGCTGATTGAGCTGTGTTATCATCTTTGAAAAAACCTCCAAGGTCATCTGGCACAAAACAGATACCATGTTTCCCCAAATAGTCACATAGATCTCTATTGGGGCAAGGTAAACATCTGGGTAAGAACAACATAGCAAGCTTAATACAACTTTTACAGTTTCTTTGAGGACTGCTGACCAAGAAAGAGATAGGGACTTCTTGTGCAGACCTGTCTTTAAAGGAACCAAGCTATTTATTGATTTTTAGGAAGTAATCTGTATAATTAGAACAGGTCAATCAGGACAGAGGTTGTCTCGATACAAAACACTAGTCATGTAAGTGCAAGAAGATAGGCTATCTGCTAGGCGCTTAACGGGAATTACTCCAGCTCCTCTTGCTATTGTAACCTGTGTGCATGAGTGTTCTAGTCCATTAAGACTAGCCTCCTAAAATTAAATCCAGTACATAAAATTCCAGTCTGTTTTAATGTTGGTCTGATCTCAACCACCAATAAGAAAATCTGCTACTGTATAGGCAGCACTGCAAGACTCGTCTTCACTACCACATTCAGTTGGGCCATCCACGTAGAAGCTTCAGCTCCAACACTTCTATCTCTTTCCTATCACACTGGGACTTCTGAGGGTGCTCTTTGCCCTTGCTGTGCAGTCAGCTGGCTAACCAAAATAAGTAACTTCTTCATAACAAACGTACATGAACAACTACACCCACTATTTACTACTACACTAGAACCAAAGTTCACATTTTTCTTCAGCACAGTCACCTTATTTGCTTCCTTATAAACAGAGATGTTAAGTATTGTAGTTTCCCTTAAAGGGGACAGACAAGATTTATATTCTTCCGCAGCAGCATCTTAAGTATCAAGGGTGCTTTTCTATTCAAAGGGCTTTAGGATGATGCTACTATTTAATCATTATCATCTTGAAAGCAAGCAACCTCATGTGTGCAACAGCAGAAAAATTATTCCAGTTAGAACCCAGAAATACCTGTAAGTACAATACCTATAAGTAACACAGTCCTGCCTCCCTGCAGCAAATACTCCAGCTGTTTTGATCAGTGAGTTTCAAGACCCTACCTGTGGAGAAGCACTGTTCAGTAACTAACTTAGGCCCAGGCCAAGTACTACAACTGTCTGGTTTGCAAGTCCATCTCACTGTCATATGGCACAGTATCAGAGGGGGATTGTGGAAGCCACTGTAATTTATAAGGTGTGAAGACTTTAAAGAACAAGCCTAAGAACACAGAAGACAATGAGGAAGTCAAGAATCAAGTTCCATCTTACTGGAAGCGAGGGTCAAACATGCTTACAGCTACTGAGGATTCAGCTGACAGCTACTGTAGATACTGCAAAATTGTCTCAACTGGATATATTATATAGTGCGTATATGTGCCACGATGTGAGCCACCAGTCAGAGAATCTGGTTTTGTCAGAAGCTTTAGTAATATTTCTAGATTATAATTAAGCTAACTCAAATTCCTTTAGTCTCTCATAAGAGCAAATGCATAAATTTTAATTGAAAGGATATACTACTTAGTTTTGATAGAGCACAAGGTACATTTCTAGAAAATTCCAGTAAGGCAGTATACAATTAGAAGCATTAATTTCACTCTGGTTTCTACTTCACACTTCGGTACTTGGATATAGATCATTTTAGCATATATTTTGTAAGTTTTACCAACTTCAATGCTGCAGTCAAAATGCCGAAAAGCTTATGACACAGCATACATTAGGAACATTCAATATTGGTGTGTATGTCATGCTTAACAGTGATCTTAAATTAAATTTGTAATACTGCTCAGAGTTTCAGAACAGCACTTGCTGCAAACAAGTTACCCACTTCAGTAATGCCTGCCTTTCAAACAAGTGCCAGCAAAACATTCACCATACAAGGCACCGTTATGTGGTTAACCCCACACTATACTTGTGTCCTTCACAGAACACTTCCATTTAGTGAAGTACTGAACACTGAACATCAACTCATATTCCTAAAAGCTTTTTTGGGATGTCCAAAAAAAGCATTTGATAGCAGCAAAAAACACGAGCACAAATATTTTATTCCTTGTGTACACAGATATCAATACAACTGTATCACACCCATCATATCCTTGGTAGACATTCACACTGCACAATCAGGCAGAAGCACAAGTACCTCCACAATGAAGAAAACTACTTTAGCTTCCAGTTAAACGTTTATTTTTCAGGTACATAATTATTAAAATATTTAAACCCTAATAGGGATTAAGCTAGATATTCATTATACAGATTGAGTGCACCATAATCTATTTTTTTGATCTTGCACAGAACAAAATTCTGTTTGGGGTTCTATTTAGTATACGCCCTGTTAATGTTTAATACAAATACTTACCCAATTAAGAGAAGAACTGCACAAATTGTGATGAACCCCAGAGTATATTTGAGTGCAGTTTTAACCTGCTGTGTTAAAGAGAAAGGTAATATATTAACATAAAATAAATCTAAAAGGCGTTTATCCAACAAGTTATGGCAAAGCATACTTAGCATAACAGGTGTTCTACAAAAGAACCTCCACAGAACATATAAGTAGTTTTAGATAGATCGTAAGTATACATTATTCTTGAAGGGTCTCATAGTTTGAGAGCTATGAACAATTACACTGAATTATGCTTCCATCAAACTATGCACTTGAGCAGCTGTGGCCAGAAGACAGGGTACATTTGTTCAGTGCAAATAAAAAATACTTCTAATCATAGACATAATATAAAGCATTAGTAATAAGAATTTTGAGTTTTTCTCATGTTAAAGTTAGAACTGAATAGAGGGGGAAGTGATCACAAATAAAAGACTCATTGAGAGAAGCATTTAATTTGAGAAGTTAGCACCTTACTGACATGCATTTACTGCATTTCTTGGTATGTCATGCACATCAAAATTCATCAATGCATTACAAAAATAACCAAGTGCTAGCTTCAGGTACATTACTACTGCCTACTACAAGAAAAAATGCAAAAGCTACAAGGAAGATACACAAATTTAGTGTCTATCTCAGTATAATCTGTCCACCTTCTACTTCAAAAACCTTTTCATACATGTTTTTAATTCTAAGGAAAATCTAATGTAAGAAGTTTTAACCTTCTGTATATGAAATCAGGCTCGAAGGAATTTGTATGCAGCAAAGAGAATTCATGGCAATACAGATGCTAATTACTTATCTCACTGAAGTTTCATTTCACATGAGACCACACTGCTTAGACTACAGTGTTAAGAGCTGCCTCAATATTTTAAAGGAACTGTAGTAACAGACTTAGAAATGCTATTAACATTGTAGTATTCAAGTTAGACAACAGTTCTTGCTTTCATTTTTGCCTGTATTCCTTTGTGTTTTCACTACTAAGTGCATTTGCTACAGTGAACTTACTGAGCATGTGTTGCCATCATCTTCCTTCTCTTCATAATAGAAATAGACAAAGGGAATCCACAGAAAGACACAGAACAGTATGATGGAGTACAAAGCTAGGAGAAAGAATGTAATTAAGTGAAGAGACAAAGTTACATTGGTACTTCATTTACTGCATAGTAACTCAAAGGAAAGAATAAAACATTAGTTTTCTCTCATTCTAGCTCTTACTAATTTAACGCATTGAAGTTAATAAGATTTACTAGCCAGCATATCAACTATTACTGTTTTCTGAACTCAGAAGGACTTCTAGAATCAGCTATTTCAGACTAAGGATTTACAGATACAACTTCAAGTCAGCAGTGGTAAAAAGTCTAAAAGTAATTATCTGCCTGCAGGTGATATACAGGACTAGCACACTGGGGAAGAGGTAGCATACAGTATAGTGAATAAAGCAAGCTATGCCACCTAATAAGTTGTTCATTAAAAAAGGTATATACAAAAATATAACAAGTTTAAAGATCTTTTGATCACTGGACACCATTTCAGGGGATGTTCTACTACTAATCTAAGTATGTTATACATGGAAGGCATGGTTCTGTTATTGATGACATCAATTCACAAAACAGGACAAGCCATAGCAATATAGCATCATTTACCAACCCTTTTTTTAAGGGGGGGACTAATTGGAGATCTTCACATACATTTATCTGAGTAGCCACTAAATCAAAACAGTTATACTGCTCTATTACTTTGATGCACAGGTGATCTTAAGAGACTTTAAACCAGCTAGTTTAACTTAAGTGAAGGGTTAAACTAACACATTAGTCTTCACAAATACTAATTGGCAAGTTTGAAGACATTAAGCCATTCAAAAATCAATTGGACTGATTAGCTAGAGCTATGAAGGGAAGAGACCAATTTCATATCAAGAATTTAAAGTTACAGACTTCAGTGCCCTGTTATAAGATGCTACATACTTTTTAGGACTTCATTATTTAGCAAAATCCTTTAATAAATCCAAGTGTCTTATACTAGGAATGTTTCAGAAGTCTACCAGGAAACTAAAAACTTTCAAGCACCATGTAACAGTATTTGTACCCCATGAGAAAGGTATCCTAGTTAACCAAGCCCTCAAAATGTTCAAACTACCACCCAACCAAGACTCCTTGTGCAAGTACAAAAATCACCCCCTCAAGTGAGTGAGTAAAAATACCCAGGACCACACAAATCCTGTGGTCTTCGACTATTTTTAATCTTTGCCTCATTTTGCATAACTAGTACCTTCTCAACTCTAACCAATACAATCACCCCAACTTAAGTTTGTGGCCTCCTATCTTGGCTAGTGCGCTCCTTACGGTATCCATGTGCTTCAAAGAAATCTACCTCAGTATTTTTACTGAAGGTGGTGTACAACCCAAATAAATATCAACACCTAGAACCTAAATTTGAATGAGAAATTTCTAAACAGAATTCATTCTTTGGAAAAATATTTCCAGATATTAAGAGGTATATGCTGTTTAGAGTGCTGAGTTAGTTTGGCAGTGTAACAAACAGAGCAAGTTCTTGGTTAGCTCAAACTTTCTCACATTTGCCAAGAGCATAAAATTCAGGGCTCTAAGATACCTTAAAATTTCAACCCTGAAATATAGGATTCTTAGAGCTTCTAGAACAGTACTCAAACCACGCCAATATTGTGAATGCTTTCAGAAATCAAGTCTCTCTAATCTACTGTCTCATTTTTGGGTTAGTTCTAAACCTACATCGTACTGTGCCAGTAAATCAGGCAAGTTACATGCATCATTAATTACAGATCAAAATAATCAGCCCATAGAGGTCACTGCAAGCACAGAAAACATCCTCCCTTCCAAGTTCTACTGTATTAACTTCAGCATACTCTGTTCAAGAAATACTACCAAAAACATTTTCACATACTGCTATTAATATCACTGTATTCAGCTTTCAAAGGACTGTCAGAAGTGTTTAGCTTTTTGACGAGTCAGTTGCCAAGATAATAAGACGTATTTCCAAAAGTCATCTATTCCAAACTTCCAGACTAAGTGGTGCCTCTCAACTCAAATGGGGAATGAGCAAGTTTAAGCCATTACAGTAAAGCTGACATCAGATGCAATTCTACAAAACAAAACCTTTATAGAAGCTGTAACAGTTCAATATGATAAACATGTGAATACAGAGGGCTTTACGTGCCAAGTGGCTGAATTCAAGTATTTTTACATATCAGATCTAACTTCCACAAAAGCAGTCAGAAAAATGACTATACCTGTTTAGGGTTAGGGTTACCTGTTCTCCAAATCCATCATTTCAGTAATATGTTGCTATATGCAGAGTTCATGTAAAACTAGATCAAGGACACACCAAAACAAGGTATTTTCATTCAGTAAGATTTCTATTGAACTACACATGGCTACCACCAGTTATACTCCAATTTCTTCAAACTCATTTCCTTTTCCACATCCGATGGCTTGTAGGATAACAATGTTTATGATATTGTTTTAAAATTAAAATCAAGTGAATTAAAATCAATTGTTTTAAAATTAAAATCAAGCTTACGTGCAAGTCTAAGCAGCTCTATATATAATATTGCACAAAGCTCTCAAAACCCTCCCTAAGTTTCATACCTTTGAAGTTAACATCTATAAGCTTCTCTTAATTGTCAATGTAAACAAAAAAAAATTACTATCCATATTAGCCTTACCAAAAGGTTAAATAACAATACTTCCTGTGAAGTCAGTTCACTCAACTGAATCCAAGTTCTTGCCAGGAATTTATCAAATTACGAAAAAATCCATACTGGTTTAACAATATGTCATGTCAGCAGGAAAACAATAGGGAAGAGTTTAGCCTAGATTTTTTCAATCTGATGGAGGAGAGTGTTGAATATTTTGGAAAATAGGGTAAAACAAGGCATGATGAAGGATCAAACCTTTTAGAAATTCCACTAAGCCTGCTTTTGAAGCTTCAAATTACTAACAAGCTGGCTTGACGTATTACCCACTTCCTTTTGTATACTCTTCCCTCAACTATCAATCCAAAATGCTACAACTGCCTTAAAGCTTACTTGGTAGCAATTGAGTTGTTTTTTAGAAAGTTACCTGAATAGCCACAGTCAACTCTGAAGGAAAGCCAAGTACAAGAAAATGCCGCTCAACTTCTTGAAAAGAGCGAGAGGTAGCTTCTAGTCTTTATTTCAAAAAGCCAAGCAACATCTCAAACATAATTTTCAAATTAGCAAGATACAGTAAAAAAAGTTTCAAATAGTGCTAGAACCAATTAAAACTTGTCTAAAAGCTGATTAGCAAGCTACATGAAATAGCTACCTAGCCAGCTGCACACTATCTACAGAAGTATGTTAAAAAGATTGATTCCCATGATTTAGTCTCATTCCAGATCATATCAAGTTAATGCCCTTCGCATAGAACTATCAGCTTAAGCCCTACAATTTCTTAAAAAGGGACTGTACTGGCTATTAAACTAGTGAAAGAATCTAGTAAGGTTTACTTCTGCAAGCCTTTGCTAATAAAGCATCCTTTCATTTCTGCAATTCTCATATTAAGTTTGGAAAAAACATAACAATCCTGTAAAAATCACTGCAGAATGCAAAAGTGGAGTCAGACCAATAGTTTGTCAAGCCATTAATGTCCTCTCAATGGTGGCAAAAGGAGGAGACATTTAGAAAAAGCATGCAAACCTTCCTGCAGTTTCAGCCTTTAGGACTCCACAGCCAGCCATCACTGCAGCATCCTGTCCTACTCCCTTTTCCTACTCAAAATGAGCCCATTTCAAGTAGGCAAGTGGCATCAAAGAGCTAGCAGAAGACTGATGCTGTTGCAGCACTGATAAGCAACTACAGGATACTGAGAGCAGTAGTAACTGGATATCGAAGATTCGTCTGAACTTGCTCAGGCAGTTACTTCTGTGGAAAAGCTTTCATTTTCACCAACATCTAAAAAATACAGTTACATCAATTTTTTATCACATTTGGCTTGATCTTCAGCTAAACTAAATCCCTCAAGCTGAAACTCGGCACGTGAAGTATACCACAGGAATTGCTTCTAGATTCAAGTCTCCTCTACCCCATAATCCATTCTTGACTCTTAAGGAATAAGCAAAAGCCACACTACAGAGCTAGATTGTGTTTCCAAGTTAAAGATCAAATACATGGGTTTTACATGAGTTCAAGACTTCATAAGTACACCTAAAATATTCAGGCATAACTGTTTACTTCTGACAATAAGCACTTGAGAAGCAGATCATGAAGCACCTTAGTATTCCACACAAGTAACAAAAGAAAAAACAGAATCTTATTTACTTGACCACAGCACTCAGAGGCTGAAATGCCTTACTCAGTGAGCATTAGGAGGCAAGTCATAACTCATCTACAGAGGGATCCCACTTCCCCTTTTCCAGAATTCACCTGTCATTAAAACTCTTCTTTGCACCAGCTCCAGTGCCTGCTAGACATTGTGCTAGGTCACCTGAACTCATCACACACTGGCAAAGAGCCACCAATTTAGAAATTTTGCAGCACAGGTGGTCAACAGCACCTTGGCCTCCATTAAGAAGAACGTCACAACCAAATGAAGGTAATTATTTCCCTTGACTCAATGCAGTCTCACCAGCACTTCAGAACTGGAGTGCCCTGCCTAGTTCTATGCTTCCCAGTACAAGATGCACACATACTGGGGAGTAAAGCAAACAACAACAATGATTAAAGGCTTGAGCATCTGAGACAGCTGGGACTGTTCAGCCTGGAGAAAAGGCAGCTTTGGCAGGATCTTATCCATGCAAATAAATACTGTGTGGGACTAAAGACTGTGGTAGACTTCTTAGCGGTGCCCAGGGAAAGGACAAAACAGGAATGAGCACAAACTGAAATATAGGAATTTACATTTAAACAAGAACTTTTATTCTACCTGCAGTCAGAAACTGGAACAGGCTTCTCTAAAAAACAGTAGACTCTTCATTCTTTGAAATATTCAGAATCCAACTGGAGACTAGCACAAATGAGCTGCTGTGAATAGGGACCATTATTGAACTAGATTATCTCCAGAGCTCCCTTTCCAACCTCAGCATTTCCTTAAGTCAAAGTTAATTTCTACCAATTTTGAAATCTGAGTTAGCATACCACAAGCATCCACCAAATGCCAACAATGGCTCAAGCAGGGGAGCATAAAGCACGCTAGCATACTGCTGGAAACAGGGCCCCTTCTAGCACAAATATTGCAGTTCCATTTCAAGAGAGTATCTAGCTTTAATACTTAAGTGATACTTCTCACTATTTAAGCTACTGACTACAAAAACTGAGCCAAGTTAATTCCAGGTGCAGCTAAACCTTTGTTTCTGCCAACTCAACCGTGGATGTCAGCAGATCTGTAGAGCTAGAATGGTTCTCCTGGGGGTTCTGTGAAGACCTTGGGAAATCCCCAAGTAGAGACTAATACCTTAAGCCTGTCAGGTTGTCACCGCCACCTGAAGCACGGAACAATCAACTTCAGTTGCAGTTTTCAGTCCTACAGACATTTGAAGCCATTAATTATTTAATTCCTTCAAATTTGTGCTTTATTGAAAGGACTGAAGTTCTCAGCCAGTGCTGACTTATAACAGATGTTTTGTATTAAAAGCCTTAAGCCTTAATAGTATACACTCTGTATCAACTCTGACACCGAATTTGCATACACAGATTCAGCACCAGACTCATTCCAGAATTTTCTATCCATCATGAATGCTCTGTTGGCACTTGGTCCTTAAGTTCACCTGAAATGTGCTTTCTAGAAGTTACAGGCTTTCAACACATTTCAAAAACAAAGTTTAATATTACTAATTGAGGGTAACTTTATTTAAACGTAGTAGCATAAACTCCAACTTACTGTTGTAACAGCTCTGCTATTTGCTCTGTTGCAAAACGTTGTTACCACAGTAATTTTTTAGGACTAAACAAAGAAGAAAAAAGAACTTGAAAACAGCTTTGTATTTACTTTTTCCCAAGCAAAATCATTCTAAGATAGACCTTTACATTCATCCATCACATGAAGTCTTAAAAACTGCTTGTGAGAATTTTTTAGTTAGAACATTAAGTTTATAGCTCACACAGTTAAAGTAGTAGAACATTGTTCTTCCTATTATACTACAAAGGAAACTTTAAAAGATTTGGCAAAGTTCCTATCAACAAGACAGGAGACTTAGCTGGTTTTGGAATTTTATTTTTCAGAAATTATGAAAAAGCAAGAGCAGCACCTTTCATGAGCTCATAGAAGTTAGTTATCCGGGGGCTTGTTGTTCTGCCCACTAAAGGGCCTGATTATTCCCTGGAAAGCTAACCTTCAGCCTCAAAGGTCTTGCAGCAGCAAACAGCCAGTCAACTAAGTAACAAAGATATTCCCTTACCTGTAAATCCCCTGTGGCATGACAGACTGCCTTTGCTTTCATTATTGCACTTTGGTGGACTTTGGTTTTAAATCAGGGACTGCTCTTTTCTCTGGTTCAGAGGTCCAACTTCAGTTTCAAAATGTTTTTCTGGGTCATATCAGAAGCTTGAAGCACTACCACTGGAAGACTGCTTCACTGTATTGCCAGCATAACAACGGTTCCTGCCCCAGAGTCTACACAATCTTCAGCAAAAATTCCTTGGAAAGGCTGGTTTGTTTTAAAGATGTTTCTCAGACAGCAATTCCTCTCAAGTCGGAACAACTAATTTTCTGCTGTTTTTCACCATATCAATACAAAGACAACTTTTCTATGAGAAAGTTAGGCCTGGTAATAGTCTTCAAATAAATTACAGCAATGGTCCCTTCATCATGTTTTGGCATTTTTTCTTCTAGTAGTATTCAAGGGCAAACTAGGAAATACAAAGAATAGCAAAACGCGGTAGCTAAGAGGAACCAAAGTATCTTCAAGTAGGAAGACTGCAAGTAAAGTATCTGAGATCAACATAGTTCTTTATCTCCCTTTTAAAGGCCACAGGAGGCTCAAGAATATATTGTATTATCAGAATTCTCTTCCAACACATAAAACTTCTGCTCTTCCAGACAGTATCATATACTGGTGCATCACATAACAGCAATACCAGTAAATTGCTTAAAACGATGCTTTATTATACATTCCTTCACTTCTGCTGAGAAGTCACAAGCTACTTCAGAAAGTCTAAGATGAGTGTTTCTTCCCAAATGTATTATTCTCACATCTAACTAAAAACTTTTTAAAACAATTTTTCATCAAGACTGCAAGAACAGACATCTTTTCCGCAGTGAAAGTTAAGGAATACAAAACAGTAGTGAATTTCAGAATACAAAACAGTAGTGAATTTCAAGTCAGACACTTGTTTGAAACAGGACACTTAAAGCAGTTCATCACAGTGTCAATACTACAACAAACTTTCAATTTACGTTCTGGCAAATTGCTTATTTTTTTTTAAAAAAAAACACTTATTAGGAGAATGTTTCTATAGATGTAACTCCACAATATTAGTCAAGTACAGATATGCAAGTCTTCCACAGTATTTGGCATGTCTTCCCCTAGGACCAGACCATGAGAACATGTAGCTGCATTTGACTTCTGCCTACTAATTCCTAGAAGCCCAAGGTGCTTGTGTCAATGAGTCAGTATCAAACACTTGCAGTGAGCAGACAGAAGTCCATGCAGAAATTATCCAAGTTATACCAAGTACTATTTTGAATGAATGCTTACTCAGGATACACCAGACAATAATTACTGCTGACCTAAGAAAATGCTTCTGTAAGAAAAAATAAATGGAAAATTGGAAGTTTAGCACAGGCTTTAAAGCACACTCAAAGAAATCCCTGTAGAATTTACCAGACAGTCCTTGCTAGACTATAGTTGGGAGACACTTAACACATGCAGGTCAAGAGATCTTAGCCTACCTCACAGGAAGACTGGTATCTACTGTCATCCTTTCACAATTCGCAAAAAACTTCACCAAAGGACACTGAACATTAAGCTCACTCCAATAAGTGGGATTTACTTACTAGAGGAAGAGCTACAGAACACAGCTCCAGGCTACTGTCAATTGTCTCAGCTTGATTCTTTGTGGTACAGAGGAGACTGTTGGACAGTTTCCAATTATAACCCTTTCTGAAAAGGTTTTTCCTTCCAAACACAAGCTGACATGCTGTTTTAGAGCATCTGCCAACCACTGATCATTCTAGCACTGGCAGATACATTCACCACAGTTGCGTTTTATGAGAATTAACACACTAAGCCACTATGGCTTCAAAGTGATCAGTAGACTGGTTTCCTAAATAAAGCTTTTAGGCTGCTGAAGTCCCACTTCAAAATACAGTTCTTTCAAGCTTCATTCTGAAAGTTACCTCATTTATCATTCTACCAGTACAAAGCCACTCTACTTTATATGCCTAGCCAAGAAATCAGCTGGGTATGAAAGCATCGTTTCATGGGGACTAACAACTTGGGGCTGGGGGGGGCACTTTTCCATATTTAGTGACAGCTTTTCCAGTACATTGCAAACCAGCTAGTAATCCTTAACTACAACATCAGTTAAAGCACTGCCTCCAAAATCCTTGCTACAATTAGAAGCTACTTGGTTTGAAACACAGTGACCAAACCACCCATTATTCATACTGTAAGTTGCCAATACAGCTACAGGAGGCAAGTAAGAGCTATATAGTTAATGTTGCATTTTCAGAAGAGATAAGGACATGAATACCTGTACTTTTTTAAGTACCAAGGAAGATTTCAGTTCTGCTCATTCTGTTTATTTAAAAAAACTGAAAACAAAAAGCTATGCCAAGACCAAATACTTCTATAAGAAGGTATGAAGAAAAAAAAGGAATAGTATTATGCAAGACTGGAAAAGTTGTTTAACTTATTCCTTCTCAGCTTTCATGTCACTATGCTGTGCAATGGCAGCAGGAGACTGGACCTGATCATGCAGGAGAGGCATTAAGTTGTGTTTTTATATAGGAATGATAGAGACTTCTGAAAGAGAGGTTACCTATTACTGTTCACTTCAGTCTATCTCTTGTTCTAAAAACATGCATCAAATCCTCAAATTAAGATCATTAAAGAAAAATAATTTTAAAACCATCTATAAGTCTCTACCACCATCTGGAGGATATGCTATGAAATAAAATATTAGTCCTACAAATTTTCAAGTAGACCTGTCAAGATGAGCCAAAAACAAAAGCAGTTTTTCAAGTTTAAGGTCAGATCTGCTCCAAAAATTAGTTCAGGATTTACCAAGAGACATCTTGCTTTAAAGAGAGACTCAGTTAGCCAAAACGTCTTATAGAAACACATCCATCAGTCTCACAAATCTATAGAAAGTGGTCCACAGAAGAGTTTGAAGACTATCCCACTTAGGAGTTGTGAAATTCTTGGGTTGTTAAACAAGACCTACCAAGAATAGAAAGCAAATGCAAAGCAATTCCACTATCCTATAGCAAAGAATCTTTCTGGAAGATTAACTAGTATGTAAAGAGCTGAAAATAGAGAAGCTCCTTACTACTTTTGGCTTTAGGCTTCACTTAGCAACAGAGACTAGAATGTGCAGTTTTGTGCTATCACTGGCAGGCAGGCCAGTATTCTGTAACATAAAAAAAAAAGTCTACTACTTAGAACCAATTATTTCCTGATCTAAAAAAAAAAATAATATATATATATTCAAAAGAGCCAACCCCACAGTATTCCAAGAGGAAAAAAAAAAAAAAATACAAGGCTTCAGAAGTGTAACCAAAAGCAGGCAACTACCTCTGAGTTCGTATCACTGACCAAGGCAGGCATTTCACTCCAACTGAGATAAGCATCACTTCTCTATAGCTACCCCAACACATACTCATCAGTAGTAGAATTTTTCATAAGTTCCATAAGGACAACTAAAACTGATATAAAACTAGAGAGGTTTTGCGAGCAGTTAGTTTATTATATTTCAGTTAAATTTTTGCTTCAGTTTTGTTGAGGATTACCACTCAAATCAACTCCTTCATGGTCCTTTACAGCAGCTGTTACTTTGAATATGGTAGTTGCTAAATGTGAACACTTAAGACACAAGCGTTGCAACTAACTTTATACACAGTAGACAGGTTTCACACTGCTGCATATGTTAACTACCATAAAAGTTACAGCAAAACCATGTGTCTCCCTTAGTGGCCCTCTGAATACACACAGAGGAAACATGTTAACAGTAAATTGTATGACAGAATCCATTAACATTTTCAAGAATTGGTCTTCGGTATACTTGCACTTCTGGGGGGGCAGGGTGTCTTCTTGAATGTAAAAAAAAAAAAAAGTAGTAAATTCACTGAAGGGCACTAAGACTAATGTTTAACCAAAAAGGGATAACCCAGTACAACCACTAAAAACTTCATGCCTTCACTTAAAGGTCCTATTAATTGAAAAAATATAATCAAAAGTAAGAAGTTAAAAATACTTACTGTAATATCCATAAAGTACAGTGTCTTCAATTTGTCTTGAAACATTAGCATCAGCCCAATCCTAGCAATAAAGGATAGAAGCATTCAACACAAATGAAACAAAGGAACAGTTCATTCAATAGCATTCTTCTATTACTGAAAAAACTGCTTATATGAAATGCCTACAGAAAAGCATTAAGCACCTAGTTCACCCATTTTAAGCGCTGAACTTAAGTTAGAACTAATTCACCTAACAAAGACAATTAAGGAGTGTGCTGCATTTCAGGGGAAAGACACTGCACTGATCCCTGCTGCTTGTACTCACTTTGGCTGTTAGCCTTGTATTTAAAGCTTTATTATTTTCCCCCCAGATTAAGAATTCTTAGTTACTACACATTTGCAACACACAACTGAAATATAATTTTAGTGAATATCATTTCTAGCAGCTAACAATTTTTCTTCTATACTTAGTATTTAAGTGGCACTCAAAACACCTGTTTTTACTAAACTTTTTTTTTCTACATATCAGACAAAGCAGCTACCGAGTCTGAAGCTCAACCTGAACAGTTCTTCAAAATATTTTGTAAGACAACTGGATATATGGTTATTTGCAGTTCTAGCCCTTTTTTCTGGGCTCTGAGCATTGCAGTTGACACTAAGCTTCCAAGTCAAGTCCTTGCAGGGACATAGCTGTCCTCAGGATGAGTCTTCTACAAAACCTAACATAATGGTAGGCTTGGAAGCAGCGTGGTACTTTAAAAAAAGACCGCACAGACAACTAAGTTGTATGAGTCGCTCAGCACAGTAGTTGGATGCATTGGATTTAATTTTATAATTAACACATTTACATCTGCTTTGCAACTCTTTAGAAAATATGCACGTGCAAAGCATTAGTGGAGGGACCCAATCAAGTCAAGGATCCACTCATTTTGAAGTCAATACCTCTCAATCAAAAAAAGCATTAGTTTCACATCAGTAAGGCTGACACTGGGAATTGCTAAAAAAGCAGCCCCAAAATCCCACTTGAGGCCAATATCCACATTACTGAATGTCAGTCATACACAAACTGGAATTTAGAAACACCTTCTAAAAAGATGACACAGAATCAAGGTAAAAATGTTTTCTGGATGCAACTCAATAGATAGGGCAGAGTCAAATTTGATCAACAGAATTTACTTTGTTAGGCTTCCAAATCGAGAAGAAATTCATTCTGTACAGATGGCCCTTTCTAAGGTATCAAACATCTATTTTTCAAGCCTAAATATGAATAGCATATAAAGACCCATATTCTTCTGAAAACCTCTACAGTACTTCGCTTCCTGTTAACTTCTCTACTTGGCAGCACTACAAGAGAATCACTTATTAAAGAATACAAATACATGGAGATAGATATTAAAAAAAATGCAGTTCTAAAGAATTACTGGCTACAGAGCACTAGTAGGTGTAAATGACTGGGCATACAGGAAGAAGCATAGGACAGTTTCATACAGGGAAGATTTTACAGACCAGAAAGAACATCAAGTAGTTTTGGCAGCTCTCTAGTGTGTTGTGTAATTCCCGCAGTATCTTTATAACAGGGTCTCTTAAGATAATCATTGAATGCTTTGGGTTGAAAGGGACCTTCAAAGATCATATAGTCCAACCCCCTTACCACAGGCAGGGTCATCTAGATCAGGTTGCTAAAAGCTCTGTCCAGCCTGACCTTGAACACTTCCGGCAATGGGTCATCCACAACTCCTCTGGGTAACCTGTTACATAGTCTCGCGACAAAACCATGTCTTCATGTCCAATGTACATCTACCTTATTTCAGTTTAAATCTATTGCCCCTTGTCCTGTCACTACATGCTCTGGTCAAAAGCGTTTCTCCATCTTTCTTAAAAGCCCTCTTTGTATATTGAAGGATTGCAATAAGGTCTCCCTGGAGCCTTCTCCAGACTGAACAACCCCAACACTCTCAGCCTCTCTTCATATGAGAGGTACTCCAGCCCTCCAGCCATTTTTGTGGCCCTGCTCTAACAACTCTGCCTTGTACTGTGGGACACAGTACGCAGTGCATGATATACACAGGACTTCTATCACAGAACAGCTATGACTAAAATCTGTGTATACAGACACAACAGTACTTGGACATAAGATTGGCAAATAGCTTTTTATAGTGCTCAGTTGTAGCTTACAAGCTTATTTTTATTACTTATCCACCCAATTTAAGCCATCATCTCCTTCTTCAGAAGTATAAGCCTTTACTTTAGTTTGACCAAGACTTGCATTACATGAATGCTCAAGTTAGCTTCAGAAAAAAATAGTATCCTAAACCAGTAACTTTTTTCTACTTGATACTACGCACACTAGCAGAGCTTAGACACTAACTGCATCCAGTCTTGAGTTTCTGGCCTAAGCACTGAATATCTTTACATAATACCAAGGGGCAGACTTTTCCTGAAGTCCCTATCCAAAATTCATACTGATCAAGAAGCCATAACTCTCAACAGATATTAGTAGAGTAACATATCTCAAATCTTTCCACAGAACTGCAGGAGATGCATGTATAAGTGTTAAGATTCAGATCCTAAAGCTCCAAATGTAACAGCATTGATACGCCTTATTTGAACAGTAAAAGCCTATCTTTCAGAACTGCATTACTCCATCCTGGGGATACATTCAGAGAATAGAAGGGAAATACAACTGCAGCTATGTTGGTAACTGCAACTAGCCAGAAGGCTCAAGTCAAATTCTTGCCCCCAGTCCCTTTCTTCTCCTTGAGAGGAACTATTGGTTTATGGAAACTAAATGTTTTGTAACATGATGGTTGGCAGACAAACTCAGGGATTGAATCCAGAGGTCTAAACCCATCTGTACAGCTTGAACGTATTCCAGAACTGTTCAAGTCTTGTGGGATCCAACCTTTGTGTAGTCAAGATCAAGAAAGTAGTTATCCAGGAGCAAAATTCTTCACAAGCTAGCTATTGGAGCCACCCAGCATCACTGAATAGGTGAAGAAAGATCCAGTACTGTCAAAGCTCCTTCCAATTTCCATGCGCAGGCTTTTTTCAAACTGGTAAACTAAACACCTTTCAGTTGTTGTAAAATGCATGCAATGGTACAGAGCATATGAAAAAGGGAAGTGAGCATACTCCTTAAGGACTACACACAATAAGACTTTAAAAAGTTTAAGACTTGCTTTATCAGTTCTTTCAGAACTGCCTAAACTCTCATGGAATATGGGCTTGATGACATACCATACACTTCCTTTTTCCTTGTATCTCAGAAAATCAGCACCATCTTCCATCATATTACTATATTATAACTTCCAGCAGGCCACTTTACATTAAATTTTTGATGTTCACTGTCCAAAATAAATGATTACCATCCAACTGGAATTTGAGTAGAAAAGTACACATGCATTTTGTCATCTAATCAACAACAACAAAAAAAGGATGAAAAATATTTCAGCAGAAGGGACAGAAACAAGACCTTAAGTGTCTGCAGGTACACAATAAGCCCAGTCTTTGAAGACTGTGAGGCTTAAGCCCAACAGCGTTTCAACTGAAACATTTCTAGGCATTTGTATGAAAACAAACACAGAACATTGATGTGTTTAAATTGCCTAGTGTTAAAAGTTAAGGAAATGCATTGCTTTAGTTATGCTTAAGGGAAAAGACTTAACTGAACAGGTGGCACTATTTACTTCCAAGTAAGTGTTTGAAAAGGTCTCTCCCATGAGCAATGGAGACATCCAAAACCCACACGAACCAAGAATATGCAAGAAGAGCAACAGTAAGACCTGAAGTTTAAGTGGCACAGCTGTTTTACAGAAGATTTAGCTAGTAATTGAAACTGAACAGGGGTTAACTGCCAAAAAGCTGCTTCTCCTCCAACACCAGAAATGCATTAATAACACTTAAAGTTCTACATCTGTATCCTGTTATAAAACATTGTAATTGCTTTTCATTTTGTTGCTCAAATTAAGTTGTGTACAGGACTATAGTAATAGTAGGAAACGTACCTTACAGCATATTAAGATATTGAGATATCTTGCATCTTACATCTTTTAATGTAAAGATGTATGCATCACCATTGTGTATGTGCCTGAATTTATAAACTCTGCACAAGAAGAATCTGTAATGCAAGCCAATTTAATAGTATATCATATCTATTACGTCAGCTGAAGCCCCACATTTACACAAACTAAGGAGGTAAAAATCCTTATTCTAATTGGCAAATTATCCATATGCACACATCAGCAACTCAAAAGCAATAACCAGTTCACCTGAGCTGTTTCAAAAGCTAGTGACAGCAGCACTGTCTTGTCAAAAGCAAGAAGCACTGCTACCTAGTGTCAGAGTTGACACCCTGAGCAGCAGCACTGATATTTCAGGTAGATAGGTATATGAATTTACTGAATGAGAACATCCAGGACTCAGACGAGAGCTCATCTGGACAGCCTCTAGATCTAGTCTGTTTTCTTCTCCATTCATTATGGCCTAAGATTACAATATATACAGGAAACACCTCAGAAGCACAGTAGGTTAGGAAGGTGAGAATTCATTACTGCCTTCAACAGTGGTTTAAGATGTGAAAATGTGACCACAAATTTTTTTTCAGATCTGCAGAATTCATGTACTCTGAACTACTCTGCTGTACTCCATTTTGTTCCATGCAGTTTAGCAACCATACATCCTATTACCTTTAAAATACCTGTAACAATGCACTGTATCAATAGATAAAGAAATCAACAAGTATGATCACCTACATTAGGCTACTATATTCTTAAGTATTCCTTAACACAAGCCATGAAGCATTCAGGAAACTGAAATACATTTAAAAGTGTAAGAAGTAAATAGATTAGTAAAATGTTCTTATGTAAATAAGAATATAAAAAGGCAGTTTAAGACACTTATAGTTTACCTGAAAGCTAAAACCAAAGCAAAGCTCCCTCAAAAGATTTTATAATTGTGATTAAGCTACAAAGAACACTTGCCTCTCCCAGTAATCACTAAGCAGAGTCTTCCTTCTCCCCATAACTGTGTCCAGTTAGTGACTTACGTTAACATACTTCAACAGAACAGTACTATTCAAATGGTACAGAAAACTTGCCCAAACAAAAGACATACAAGCTAATGTGACATTTCTGACCTTCCCCACTTTTTGGTGAGGGAATAGCCATGAATTTCATTCTTTTGTGCCTGTTAAAGGGGACATTTCTACTGTCACTGCTGGACCCTGCAAGAATTTCATGAGTACCCAGTGAAGAGGGCTCCCACTCTCCACAGGTGTGCCTTGGTAGAGCTTCAAGTGCTGTAACAGTCCAGATTTCAGTATTCATTAATATAATCAAATGTAGATGAAGCAGTCATTGTGCTGATTAGCCTTTCCCAACACAAAAGAAAGATACAGTAGCAAAGACTGAAGAGTGGGTCACAGCATGTTTAGATAAAGAAATTTCACGTTCAGGTCTTGGATCTTCCAGCCTGTTACCTCTAAAACATGGCAGAGCCAGGATTTTGAGAGCCAGATGGAAGGTAACATCCAGAAACAGGCATACCTCAGCCACATCTGGCTCCCATGAATATTTTGGCCAAGTACTGTTACTTCACAAGTAGCAATCCCTACTCAGGACAGGAAGCATGGTCTCAGTTGATGATGATTTCTCAGCTAACACCATTCTAGAATAAAGAAATCTGACATTTATAAATGGTTCTGTATTCTGAGCAACCACATAATGAGCTTCCCCCAAGAAGAAAACAGTCTTAATAGAATGGTCTGCAAAAAGGATCTCCAATTAAGCAGATGCTACTCCCTGAATCCTTAAGGGCACAACAGGCTTTTAACTTTTCAGACAGACACCCAAGGTTTGTGAGGTATTCAAACCAGGCTGAAAAAAATGCCACTGGCTTTTAGCTTCATATAGTAGCAAGTATCTGTACATTAAAAAAAAAAAGTTCACACCGTCTCCCCTGCCTTCTGCTGCAATAAGAACAGATTTAAAAAGACAGCTTGGTGATGATAACATCATTGTGTCGAGCAGTGTTCCTGTCACAAGACCACATCAGCTATGTTTTATGTTTATCAGACTTGTAGGTCAGACCCAGAGGTCTTGGGCTCCAGCAGCAATCTTAAGTCTCTAAGCAAAGGTGAGGTTTTCTGTTCTAAAGTGCTTGTCATAAATCAAACAAGCTTTCAGAACAAACAGATCAGATCCAGCTGGATGCATTTGAAGTCCATTGCACAAACTAAAGCACTGTCAATGAAAATAGTCAAAACCTTCAAGATAAGTGGTGCTGGTGAGTATTATCAGGAATTTTCTTACAAGGTACTGAAGCTCTTTTGATTAGTACTAGAACCAAAAGCATGCTTTCCTACTTAACGGCACTATGAATCAAAGTAATCCCAGCCTCTAGAAAAAGTGTTGTCACAATGAATTCTATTTGTACATGAGAATAACAGCCACTCAGGTCCATGTATCACTGCTCCATTCCTAAGGGACTACACAACTACCACACAAAACCTTCTAATACAACTTCTATACCAAAACGGCTCAATTCACTCCCTACAGAAGCCTTAGGACCATATTTGATAAATCTCACAAAATATGGCAAGGCAACAGATGCAAAATGCCACAAGCCACTTCTTTACAGTAAAGAAAAGCTTAACTGTATTATTTAAACAGTATATTAAGTTTAACAGTCCTGTGGAAATGGATTAAACCTCAGGTTTAACAAAGGCTGACCAAGGTATAGTAAGCAGCCCTTGTCAAGGAAGACACCTGAAAACACATAACGTAAAGAAGGCCTACACAACACTATTGGAAGTGTTTCTGTATCCAGAAAGCAGAATCATTTTGAGAGCCTTCAGAAAATGGTGATCTCCCCGGGTACTACACTTCAGACAATTAAACCAATTCTTGTAGCCAGGACACATACCTTCACCTGCCACCGAACACACAATTCACAACGAGAACTTTGACCCACCAGACTGTGCCTTCAGTTTAACCTCTGCTATTTTAGCATGCTTCTCCAAGTTTGCTGGAAGTTTGTTCAGAGAAAAGCCTCAAGAACATCTACAAGTTACTAACAGGGTCAGACACATTAAAAAATAATTGGAAGTACACATATATTACCTCTTCCTTTTAAGTCGATTATCTTTGACTTTCTTATCTCTGGTAACTGGGAATTACAGTTGGGAGGTGAAGAGTACGTATAGCAAAAGAAAATTGTTTACCTAGGACCTGGGTAACTGCCACTACTCTTTTGGTATACATCTGAAATCATCCAGTTGGAAATTTGATGAACTAATGATATATCTACAGAGAATATTATCCACATCTGCTACCTGGATCTGCCTCAAAAATTCACTGAGAAGAATCTAATGAGGATTTGACTCACTCTGATCACCCAAAATAACAAAGGATTCTTGCCCATGTCATGATCCTTCAGACCCCAGTATCAGATGTAGGGCCTTGGAGGGGCTTGGTTTGAAGGAATGATGCAGAGCAACGGCAGTAGCCTCTTGGAAATATTCTGATCCAAATCCAGTCCTACTTGTGAAGCAGTAGCAGAAAAGCACATGTTGACCAGGACAGTGTCAAGAGCTTTAACAATTCATGAAGCCCTTATGTTAAGATGCTGTCAGCCTCTTCACTTGACATTACTCCTAAACTGAAATTACCAAATCAATAAAGCTGTGTGTTTAGTTACAGGTGTAAGTGTTCTAACTGACTTCAGATGTACTCAACTGTTATGAGGAAAGCCATGTTAGTATTTCTATATCCCAACTTCAACACTTGTGTTAAATCAAACATATCAGAAGATCTCATGTCATTATTGCAAAACTAGAAACTCATTTAGCTGAGCCTTAAAAGAGAAAGAAGAATTCTTCTGCAAGGCAATATAGAACAATTTTATTTCAACATTAGGAACTAAGCAGAACCAAGCACCCTCAGAAGCACAGGGAAAAAGGTACTTTGAAGAAATAAAAGCTTTACCACAAGCATGAGAGCGTACTTTTGGGTATAATTTTTAAACAGAAGCTACCCACACCATCATATCACAGCATGTGGCCATTAAGAAAGAAATCTAGCTCAAGAAAAACAGTATTTTGAGAAATCTTCCTTCTATTAATCATACTTCCTTGAATAAGACTGTAGTGAGTGCATGACCACATCTGACCTCCTACTCTCCTGAAAGGTTTGTTTCTCAAATCAGAGGATGCATACGTTAACAGAACAGGTCTCCTTTGCAACACAAAATTCTGCTCAGTGCCCCGCAAAAGTACGTTTTTCAGATGGGCCCAGTTAAAGCATTATTTCTCTATCTGCTGAAGGTCAATATATTTCTAAATACTCAGTATTCTCATTGAACTGCTAGTATCGTGAAATATGAAAGGTCTCTTCCATCTTCTCTATCCATTTTAACGCCAAACAAAGTCTGAAGACACAAATTTTTTACAATAACATGGAACAATAGCTTAAATTATTCTGCATTGCCATTAAGCAATAAATATGATAAAAATCACATCACAGTTAAATTCTAAAGGCTTCTTATGACTTGCATTTACATGAGCACCAGCCAAAAGGCATTCTATCGGCTGCAAGCTAGTTCTGAAGATCTAGCATGACCTAGGTTTTCCTTTGGAAGTGGGGCTAGAAGGGGATACAGTTTGAATATAGTGTGCAGACATTTACATCTGCTCACTCTCTCATTTGTCTCAGGATCATATCTTTTACAATAGATCCAGGTAGGCTCCAAACTAAACAATGCTCTCACTAAAATTATTAATACGCTCCAGTTCAACCCATTTTTAATAGCAGTATCCTCCCAAAGACACTAGGTCACTACCTTCAAGAACCAAGAACTTTCCTTGAAAATGAAACAGGCCAATGCTTGAAGTCTTGGGAAGAACTCTCACAGTAGAGCTGACTACAATGAGTGCTCATCTCACAAAGAACATTTTGCACAGCAACCCCCTACAGTTTAATTTTTTGAAAATAGTAGTTCAGTTAAGGCAGTATCAGTTAAGAAGAAATACTATGTATTCCCCTCCCCCAAGGTTTTTTTCCAGCATTCCCTCTTTTAAAAGAAGTGCTTGTTAACTCAGGCTGTGCATTATAGGCAGATTAACACAGTAAAAAATTATGTCTTAAGTGTTTCAGATCCAGAATAAGAGAATACTGGCAAAAGAGACACTCAAAATAATCTTAAACTGCAAATGGGCAACACAGTTTGGTTTTGAACAATGGGACAACAAATTCCATTCTAGAATGCCACATTATGGTGTACTAAAAAGCAACATTTAAGAGATTTCTTCAGTATGGTACACACACTCCTTTTAGCACAAAAGGGAGTAAGTGCCTGGAAATGAGCAGAATGTCAAAAATAAGTAGAAGTAAAACCTGAAATCCATTTCAAACAATAAACAGAACTGAGTGTTGTATTCACAGTACTAGTTCCCAGCTTTCCAAAAAGCTCAGGGACTGGAACAGGTATTAGCATGGGTTTTAAACACACTGACAACTTAAGAACATCCTCTCAACACAAACACTTCTTCTGAAGAGATTAACATTTGTAGGAGTACATACCTTAAATGTACCATTTGGGGTTTTCATATATGAAACCAAAAAGATATCCACTGGTAGTAGTGCTGATGAGATAAGAGCAACTGCCAACGCAAAGATTGCTGTTATGGTAGAAATCACTTCGCTTTCCCGCCGACTCTGGTACTTGCGCACATAAACCCAGCAGAAAATCAGAATGGCCTGAAACACGCAGGGACAAACAGTCATGAGTGGAACAATAAGGATGTGAGAAAGTAGGCACTGAAAACAGACCCTGTATCTGACTGGCACACTCCATGACATCAACACATTTTTCACCCGAGTCCTGTGCATCAGCACTACAATCACCGCACACAATTCACTCTTTGCGCCTTCGCTAAGAGCCTGAGCAGCTGCGAGCGCAGCGCGGACAGCAGACGGGCCAACGCACAAGCAGGCGGCGCCCACCGCGCCGCCAGGACAGCGGGAGCCCCGCACGGCCAGCTCGGGCTCGGGCTCTGCCCCGCTGCCACACCGGGCCGGGCGAGGGGGCGCAGGCCGAGGCAGGAGGCACAGCCGGCCCGGGAGGGCTGGCGGGGAGCGGGGCGGGGATCCCGCAAGCCCCGGGAAGGAGAAGTGGGGGACTGGGGCAGCCGCACGACTCGGCCGAGCCCCAGCCGCGGGACAGCCGGCTCTCACCAGCAGCGCCAGGCCAAAGAGGCACCATCCCGTCAGCAGCTCGGAAGCGGCGGCCGCCGCCATCTTCGCTTCCGGCAGCAAAAGCGTGCCCGCCCCGCCGAGGCGGGGACTTTTAAGGGGGCGGGTATCACGTCACCGAGGGGACTGTCCGTAGCGACCGCCGGGAGCGGCGTCACGCGCTTGTGAGGTGACATTAGCAGCTGGTCCGCTCCGCGCGTCCCGCCACGGCGCGGCGGGCAGCAGCGAGGGCCCGCGCGCAGGGCCCGCCCGCCGCAGTGCTCTGTGACGTGGGAGGAGGTGGCGCGAGCCAGCGGCCGCGTGCTGCCGGGGGCCCCTCCCACGCCCGGGCTCCGCCGCCGTCCCGCAACCGAGCGCGGCGTCGCGGAGCTGGAGCGGGGCGCGCAGGGCACAGCGGGGTGATGCCCCGCACCACTGCGGGGGCGGAGCGGGGGCCGCGGCCGGGTGTCCTCAGCCCCGCTCCCGCGTGGGGCTCTCCGTGTTTGCCCGGCCCGTGGGGGCTCCCGCTTAACGGGCAGCGGGAGAGGGGGTTTGGGGGGACGCAGCGAGAGGCGGCGGGCACTCTCCCTGTAGGATTGTTGCTTTTTTTCTGTAAAAGTTCCCGAAATGTTTCCCTACGTCACGTACAGCTTCCCGGAGCTGCCCGCCAGGTGTGCGGGCTCCGTCAGCGGCGCTCAGCCCCGCGGCCACACGCGGGGACGCTTTGGCGGGGCGAGGGGCGCAGGTGACCGTAGCTGTCACGCGCGAGACTGGGAGGCGGAGCCGCGCGGGCTGGGAGCGTCGCCCGCATCGGGCTGCGGGGGGGCTGCGGGGGCGGCCTCCCGCCCTGACGCCTCCGCCCTGGGCGTGACTTCACTGCGACGGCGCGAGGAGCGCTCATGGCCGGCTCCTACCGTCGAGGGCGGCAGGTGGCGTCGCTCGGGAGCAACCCCCGCCTCAGGGAGCAACCCCCGCCTCAGGGAGCAACCCCCGCCTCAGGGCGGCTTTCCCGCGGCGTGAGGCGGCCGTGAGTTCAGCGGCCGGTGCTGGGGGTGGCTCGGAGCCCGCCGGGAGGGCCGTGGGGCGGCTGGTGCCGGGCTGTGGGGGCGGGAGCGGCCTGTGGCGACAGACGCGACCCCAGGGCACGATCGTGGTCGCGCAAAAAGCTTCGCCTCAGCGACGCTGCCGGCTGGTGCGAAGGTGGCCCTGGGGAGGGAGTCCGTGTGCGGTTAGGTGGCACTCAGGGGGGCTCCTGGCTTTCAGGCTGTGGATTTGGTGGCACAGGGAGTGGGAGAGGTGCACCTGGCAGGTGCCGACCTTTGTCTTGGTCTTTAACTTGCTGTGAGTGCTTCGTGCGGGTCAGGTGTGAAGGAGGCAGTGGGAGTGCCCGAGGGGAGGGGGTAGCCGGGAGCCGTGCTGTGGGGCACAGGCCGCTGTGCTGGGCCGCTCTTTGGCGTGCGGGTGGCTCGGCGCTGAACGCATGCACGAGCTTTCTTGGTTGATCGGCCTCAGTACAGGGGGGCTTGCAGAGCTGCAGGAAGGGACCTGCTGGCGGCAGGGGTGCCCACATTCTCATCCTGAAGTAGGTTGCAGTGTTTCCATTTGCCGTGAGAACAAAGGTACTTACGAGCCAACTAAGAGGCTGCTGAGATTGAGGCAGGTTTGTAGTCTTGTGAGGAGAGGCAGGGTTGGGGCAGGGGGAGCTCGGGCCTGGCGCAGCAAGCTTCCCATTGCTGTGAGGCCAGTGTGGGTGACAAGAGCTGGTGGTGGCAACAGTGCCCACGAGCTGGGTGTGAGGCTGGGTGGGTGATGGGACTTCTCGTGCTTTCGTATCCTTGAAAGCAGGGATCTGTTGGTGAAGGAGTTGTGAGAGCCTTACCCTAGACTGGTTTTTGCCTTTGCTGAGCCTCAGTTTATTATGAGCACTATATATGAGACAGTAGTATGTGGTGGTTGTTAAAGAAAACATATTTTGAATTAAGAAATTTGAAGTGCTGAAGCTGCTAAATGGCAGAACCAGGCCTCGTCTCTTGTATAGCCCTAATACAAGGCTGGTTTAAAACTTAGTCAAGTTAATCAGTAGGAGAAAAGAGAAACTATAGATGGTCAATTTGTATACACAGATGCTCTCAGAAATGCAGGTGTTTTTAGAAAAAAAGATGGTATACGTGAATAGGAATTGCTTGTTCAAAGACTAAGTGTGCTTGAAGGACTGTGTGAGTTAAAGCAGCAGAAAGAAGATCATGATCCAAGGAGGACCTTGGAACCGAGGCAGAGATGGGAACCAAATAGATGAATCAGGTGGGACAGGGTCAGGTGATGGATTGGCAGAACTGACAAGACCAAAGGAAACTTCTAAAACCTTTGGACACTGACTAATGGTTTGGTAAGTGTGTATAACCTGTGCTGCATCCCATTGTTCTCTGCCACTCACAGGTGGTGGCCCAACTCTGAGTTGTGAATAAAGCAAGCCTAGTGGTATCCACATCTGTGTGAATTTTTCCTTGTAACGGTGTTCCTGAGCTATATCTGGGGCATCTCAGGTGTGTGTTCAGGTGGATTTGTTCTCTTAAGAGAAGGTATCTGATGGTGTGTGTGGTGGAACAGCTTTGCCATGAAGTGACTGATGTCTTTGCTGGGCTTCAACTTACTGTCGAAGTGTTGCGTGCTAGCACTCACAAGCTATTCATAGGGCGGCTGGGGGTGGCAGGAATTCATATGGGCTTGCAAGAAAGTACCTGCGTTTGGGAGTACTGAAGAGCTGGAAGTTTCTACTCAGAGCAGTGGACATATGCTGTACTTCTGTGTTTGTTGCCAGGACATTGTGGAGGGCGCTGGCATGTAGCAGTGTTCATGAACCAAGTGATAACAGAGTTGAGGAGGGTTCTTGAGAGCCTGTAAACCTTGCAGGTAGGTACCTGCAGGGGCTGTGTTGGCTCATGGAGTGAATTGTTGCATTCAGGGGCAAATACCTGTAATGTGTTAACCTACTGTGAGGGCAGTGCAGGTGGAAGTGGAGTACAGCGGTTATTCAAGAGCTGCTTGCGTGGTTGGTCATGGCTGTTGCAGTGTTGCAAGAAAGGCCCTGCTAGTGGAGAGGTGTTGTTGGGGAGGCTCGTTTCTTGACGAGCAAGCAGATGCTTGTGCTGGGTTTCCGTTTGGTGTGAGAGCACAAGCAGTAGGCAGGTGACTGTCATGCTCATGAGCCAAGTGAAGGACAGCTCATGGCAGTCTAGGTGGGCTTGTAGTCTGATGTGAAGAGCAGCAGATACTATATAATTAATCACAGGTCAGTAAGCAGAATACTGTTTTCTATGTTGTCTTAGATCTATTTTGTAAAAAATATATAGCTTTTAATATGTATGTATTATCTCTACCACAGAAAATATTTCCCTGGATGTCATTACTATTAAATATGTATGTTATAATTCAGAATTGCCCTAGAACCCATGAAGAATTAAAACCTTAAAGAACAGCATTAAAAATAAACTATTCTCAAGTGGGAAGGTAAGTAATTTGCCCTTGGAGTATATGAAGATTTTATGTTTTCTGCAGCACTGCATACCTTTAACAATAAAATATTGAAACGCCAAATACCAGAGAAGTAGTTAAGAATTAAGGGTGGTGTAAAAAAAAAAATAAATAAATCTATAGCTATATGCTACCGCAAGTGTTTTTGTATTGACTGAAATGGTTACATAAACCGAATAACAGTAACAGAAAAAGACTATTTTGCGTCTTTTGTCAAAATCTTCCTGTATTTTTGCAGTAAATAGTACTTCTAAAGAAATTAGCATCACTTTGTTAGATCCATTCTTTTTTAGTAAATATGGTTGCTAACCTAGTCTTACCTGGGTAACAGGTGAGGTTTTCAAGGTTTCAGTGAAAAAACATCACATCCCTATATGAAAGATTTACTGTAACTCATAGTTTAAAGGAAGAGCTCTAGTATTGGTCAGAATGGAAGTAATGGGTTTATGTACAGTGTAGGCAAAATGTAAGTTCAATGCCATATTTACCACTAGCTATCTGAATATGTTTTCTTTATTCTCTAGAACTCTAAGTCTATAAATTCAAAGTATTTCTTTCCTTATTCTAATGAAATCATCAGATCTTTATATGAAGAGTGATCTAGAAACGGAATTCAGGGGGTCAACTTCAGAATATTTTCTTTTTTACTTTTGTATGGGACACTGAAGATATCAGGTACATGCAAAAATGTAAAAATACCACAGTTTAATAGCAAAGTTAGTATTTTTTTAAACTATTCAAATTGTGACCTTTCTCTTGTGCCAGCATAAGTCCTATAAAATTAAGTCTTAAAAACAGTTTACAGTTGATGCATTGGCTTTTGTGATATCTTCTGGAGACAAAAATTTCATCCCTTGTTTAGTATTCCTGGAGGACCCAAGGCTAACATTTTTCATGGCTGTATTGACACAGCTCTGTCTGTGAGAGGGTGCTCACAGATAAATTTGAGGTCAGATTTCTGATTATTCACAATATCTATTGACAGGACACCCCTGAGGATAAGTTGGTTAGACATTTTTTGGCATGCTAGGGCTATGTTTGTCTTGCACAGTTACTGTAGACAGCGCCTAGGATGGCTACTGTTTGTAGTGCCCCAAGTCTACCTGCACTTTACTCAATTGTGTTATGTCATGGGGTGAAAATGAACAACTACAGGACAAAACTCCATAAAGCACATTGGTCATTAAGACAAATTAATGATGTCAAGAAATAAGAGATGAGGCAGTTGGTCATCAGTGCAGAAGAAACATCTCTGCTCTGCACAAATAGAGGAGGCCAGAAGAGCAGGTGTATATTTTGCAGAGTTACTGCTTGAGAGAAGGTAGGGGGCTGTGGTGTGGTATGGGCCAGGCAGTGAAGTGCCCTCATTCATACCAAAGTTACTGATCACCTCTCAGCTGAAAGATAGTGTGGTGCTATGCTGAGCGCTTGGGATCCTCACGATCAGTAGATCTAGTCTCGGCTGCAGCAGTGTATACCAGTGCTATGTTTCCAACAACGGAGTTAAGCTATCACGGCTTATAAGATGAACCTAGTAGCTGTCCCTGTGGTGCCGTTCTCTCCTACACTCCAGCAGTGAATGTGCCTCTTTTCCTGCCTAGGCTCAGAGATTTGTCTTGTCCTCTTTCACGCTTCTTTGCTCCTGCAAGTAAAAGCTTTTCATCAAGGTGCCACAATGTGCAGCAAGATCAGTGAATGTGCTAAAGAGTGGCGTCATGTATGGGGTCACAGGGTGAGAATAGTACAAAAAGTAGGCCTGTAAAAAAAGTGAAATGGTTTCCAAAAGGTTTTGTTGGACATGCTTGTATCTAGGATTGGTAAGTGCAAGCTAATAATTGAGTCATTAAAAATTGTCATTACGCATACTAAAAGAAAATATTAGAGGTTTTAACAGGTCTTGAGAAAATGTGTAAATGAAAATAGAATGAGTGAGTCTGAAGAGAATGCTGTTAACATATTCCTCAGAAGACCTGACATGCGTTGTGGCAGTTACAGTCACAGTGTGGAAAAGATAATGTGGAAAAGTATCTGTGGCCTTCCCTGAGCACCGTCCTCACTTCCCCAGGCAAGACAGTTGCACAGTGAAGGAAAAAAAAAAAAAAAAAGACTGCAAATATTTTGTTATAAAGGAAAGAAATTTTAAAATAAAGATTTTATGTTCTAAACAATATAAACTTATCTAAAAAGAACTATTATAGTAATTGTTATGTAGAATGAGAAATAATTCTAAACTCTGAGAAATGTCTTAGATATTACTTAAAAGCAAATTCCACAAGTTTGTTTATTACTGAAGTATTTGTGTGGTACAGAGAGAAAGAAGAGGAGTGATATTGTAGAAATTAAAATATATGAAATGAGATACAGTCTTCATTTTGACCAGGACAAGGGATTAGTATCATACTTGAACCAAATAGTGTACATACCAACAGGGAGCAGGTGCACCTTCTCGCTTGACTGCGCTGCTCTTGTCACCACTTGGTAATCCCACAAGTTTCAAGGGGACTGAAAGCGTGTGGGCTAATGTTAATGCCGTATTTTGAAGTTCTCTGATTAAGTCTACTTTTTCTTCCTTTTTTTTTTTTTTTTGTTTTTCCTTCTTGAAGGTGCAGTTATTCTTTGTGTTTTGCGGCTTAGAATCCAGTAGAACCTGTAAGCACTGTGACACAGAACACATTGCACGTGGTACTGTGCAAGTACATGTAATTAAGCATTGGCAACAATAGCTTTTTTTAAGTCCATAAACTTGTGTCAATAAAATTAGCTGTAACTTCTTGTAATTTCTTCTCTTTGATTTAATGTTGTAGCTTATTCACCATTTCTGCAGACCAGACTAGGTTTTAAGTTTGGTTTGTCATACTGTATTATGTCAATACAGGCATCTTTCCTTCCATCACTGTACTTAGGTGCTTACTTAGCCTTATTTAACCAGCAGCACAGCTTTGGTTTTCTTCTTCAACACTATTAAGAGTTAATGTCCATTCTGTGAATAAGAAAGAATTTCCACTTTATCATGCATAGCCAAAAAAAGAAGAAAAAAAGGCAAAATTGGAATGTCAGTCTGCACTATAATTAACAAATATTTTAGGCTTTCACATAGTTAACTTCTACATTATTTATCACTAGGTTAATAGGGAACATCATTATGTCCTTAATGTCTTTGCTCCTTGTACTGTTTCCTTATCCTAAAGTATTACCTTGTTTCAAGCTTCCCAGTCATTCTGATCTCTTCAGAGTTCTTGCCTTTAGTGCAGTCTATTATTCCTTTTCACGGAGAGAAACCTCATTTTCCCTCTAAACCCTTATTCAATATTAGTTATGTCAGTGATTCAATATTTACATAGTTTATGAACCTCATGAAAAAATCAGTTGGACCTTAACTTAGTCAGCTCAGTTCTTATTTTGGGTAAGTGTAGGGAAAAGGACAGTTTTCAAAAGAAGTAATGATGTCACACTGAGGAAAAACAAATGGTCCCATAAGGTTTGGAAAAAGGTTTTTTCAAGCTTTAGTGGAATTTAAGGAAAGCATATATGAAGCAGGTAAGCACATGGTGGTGTTCCTCTCAGCATACCCATCAGCACTGGCAGGCTGTTCTTCAGGGAACCCAATTCAAAGGTTGAATCATCCTTTTTGGAGGTTAAAAGTAAGCTTTCTGTGCCATCACTTTGTCAAATCACTTTTTGTGCCTATTTATCATGCCGTTCTTGATATTTTTTGTAATAAATCCCACAAAATAATATATAAAAATCAAATTATATAATGGATATGTGTAATAATTGATGTACTTAAAATGGATCATTGTCCTAGACGAAGCCCAGTCCCTAGAACATGGGAGTTTCTAACATGCAAAGAAAAACCTAACATGCACAGTTTGGGACTAGTAAACTCTTTATGAAAGCACAGAACTGTCACAAGATAGAGAGGAATAGCTAATCTGTGCAATCTAATCTTAGCTAATCTAAAATATGTGTGTCTTTTATTGTTCTAATAGTGTTGAAGTAGGTGGGGCAAAAGCTTTTTGTTGCTTTTAGATGGGAACAGAGTTCATCTTTTAAAAGGCTACAACATGCTAAATAAAAATAAATAGTTGAGTTAGAAATTTAGAATTAATCTATGGAAGAACTGGGAGTAGTGGTGCTTTTAATACATTAGTAACAATTACATGATAATGTTTATGAAGGTTCTTCTCTGTTCTGTTCTTTGGTTTGTTTACTTCAACAAAAACAGAATTTTAAAAAGGGAGTTTGAGGACAGAATTGATAAATTTTACCAGGAGATAGCGTAGGTAAGTAACGTTTCCTCTAATGAGGGCTGTAAAAATTATTAGGAACTTTAAGGTCAATTTATTTCCAACAGTATTTTTTCTTTAAAAAAATATTAAAAGCTGTTCTGTATGTAAATTACAGCTCTGTATGAGCTGATAAGAGTGAAAACAATGTGAACTTCCACAATAGAGATGTATGAACGTTCCCACAAGAAAAATGAGTGTGAACTGCTGTATTCCCCTGAAACTTTCTGCTTGATGTTTTCATTTAGAATAAGAAGAGATTTCCCCAGTATTTTTCTCATGATACCAGACAAATAATGAACTGACTTCTTCATCATATTAGAACATCCAAAGTACTATTTTCTGCATATTTGTCCTAGGTTATACTTCTAGTCCGTACATGGGAAAATTGCAACTGAGGCATAAACTTGGAAGGAACATGTTTGGAGAATTTCCCAGGATGGACTTCTGACCCCCTGAATTTAATAGCAGATCTGCCAGTAAGTTTAGCTTTTGACGAAATCTTCAGAGGTAGTCAAAAAGACAAAGAATGGCAGAAAGGGGATAGACAACCAGATTGTTATTATACTTCACAAACACTGAGCTGTTTTGATGTCCATGTCAAAAAGTGATAGAGAATTTGAGATAGTTTAAAGGACATAAAGAATGAACAAAGTAAGGAATAGCTGCTGTGCACAGAAAAAACTAAATAATTTGGAATTGCTGTCCTGGAAAAGATGCTACTCGAGGAGAAATTATAGAATTGTGAAAGTTCTGACTGGCATGAGGAACAGTGAATAGAAAATGATTAGTTGTGCTTGTGTCAAGAAAATTTGGCACAAAGTAGGTTAACAAGCAGCAGACTTAGAAAGGGACTGCTTCATACAATTTAAAAAATAGATATCCTTACCTTAGGGTGATTTGAATGCCAAAAGTATGCGTATGTTAAAAATTAATAGAGAAGTTCATGGATGAGAGGTCTGTCAAGCAGTATTAAGCGCTCTGATCAAGAAGCAACCTCCAGCTCAGAAGTTCCCTAAGCAGGGGAGTGCCGGGAATGGACAGGATTTGCAAGGGAAGCTTCTTCAGCTTTCCCTGTTCTCTGAAAGGTTTGCTGTAGGCACTGAAAGGTCAGTAGAGGAAGCTGCACAGTCTCAATCATTCCAGTTACTATCAGGTAGTCCGGCTCACTATGGCCATTCTTAGGATGTCAACAAAGGTTAGGGTTTCTATCATTTGATAAAGTTAGAGGGTAATCTTCAAGATAAAAGTGAATTTCTTCTGGGTCAGAAGACTGATTCAGAGCCGCTTACATTATTTAAACCTAGCATATGGACTGCATAAAGAACCCAGAACATTAAGGGCTGCCTAGCTGCACACCAGAGGTGTTTGTGTACTATAGTTAATCATTGAGCCTCATCTCTAAACAGCAAAAGAGGCCTTATATTCATACCCAGGACATGGAAGTTTTATTTTGTTTCAAAATAAGAAAAAAAGGTAGGCTTAATGCTTCCAGTTGAAAAGGAGGAGTTGATGAATCTAAGGTTCTCAGTTCAAGATAAACTGGAATGAGCAAGGGGTGACCTTCAGGGGAGGGTTGCCACAATGGCTGGCTCTGGAGCATTTTCTTTGTGAGGAGAGGTCAGGGAGCTGGGCTTGTTCAGCCTGGGAAAGAGATGGCTTTGGGGGCCCAAACAGCAGGCAGGGAGGTTGTCTAGACCATGGAGTTTGTAGCGCGTGGTAGGAGGAGAGACAGCAGACATAAAATGAAATAGGAGGATCTGACTGGATATATGGAAGAAAAAAAAAGTGTAAGGATAATTAAGCAGTGGAACGGATAAGCCCAGGTTGGTTTCGTAACCTCCAGTCTTGGAGGTTTACAAGACTTGACTGATAAAACTTTGAGCAATGTGGTCTGGATTCATTGTGACCCTTTCAGCAGGGGGTTGGACAAGAAAGGTCCCGAGAGTCACTTCCTACTTGAAGGAGTTAGTGATTAATGCCAGTCACAAGGCAGCTGTATTTAGATAGAAGATAACATTTTGGAGAACACAAAAGAAATCATTGTTCTCAGTGACCGCACCAGGAATTTAGTCATAGGGCAGTGGACAAAGCAATGTCACAGGAGAAATGGCATGAGATCGTGGCTGATGACTTTAGAGTTTTATCATTTAGGCATTTTTGATCAGTAGTGGCATAGCAGCAGTTACATCTGTACTTTTGTCTTAGCAGGAGAGCAAATTATTTTACTTCCTGCTCTTTCTATCTGTTCTTAAATATGATCTTTAACTATGTGGATCATGTTTCACTTGGTCGTCAGTGAATATGGATACAACCAAATACTGATCTCCCTGCCAGTGTCTTTAGACAAAAAGTTATTAAACGTGTGGAATCAAGAGACATTGGGTATATGCAAACCATGCAGAGCCAGGCCTGTGTATGTACATAGTGAGGAGCAATCTCATCGCTCAAGTCTTTATTCAGTATTGAGAATTTTGGTGTGTATGTTTGTTTTACAAGACCCAAAGGAATGCTAGGGCTTCAAACTACTACTAAGACTTAATTAATGTTCCCTGTCCCCAGTAATAGAAACAGCATAGGTGCATATGTGGTATAGCAATACTTCTATATTGCTGATGAGGGTTTAGTTTGACCTATTCTTCTCGTTTCATTTATTTTCTGCAAGTGAAGTGCTTCTCTCCTTGGGTTGCAGCTGAATAATCATTAGAGTAGTGGGGGGAAGAGGATAATTATAGAGGAGGAGTGATGTTGAAACTCACCATTTTGTAATAGCTGATTCAAAGAAATAAATTTTAATGAATAATTACAAAACACTGCAATCTTAGGTGTAAAAATCCAGTTTAAGTGGCCGGAGTCGTCTTGTCTCGGCGCTTGGTACTTCGGGGCATTTTCTTCTTTCACCCACCGGGGGGCTCCCGCCGCGCGCCCCGCCAGAGCCGTTCCCCTCCCCGGCGCGGTGCGGTCACTCGGAGCGCTGCCAGAGGTCTCCGTGGAAGCCAAACCTTCAGGTCCTCACTTTGAGAAATTTCTCATTTCCACAGAAGTTTTATCACAGCAAGAGCTTTGGGATTTGGATTGTAATATATGAGTGATTTCTGTAGTTAAATATGTATCGACTTTAGAGTAAATCCAGTTTTTTAAAACTAGAGTGGGTTGTTCCAGATCTTAATCTTTGTCTGTCAAGTTCTATCACTATTGATGGCACCGTTGCTTTCCAAAGCGTTCAAGCCTATAATTCAGTACCATCATAAAAAATTCTGTTTCTGTATACACAACTAAAGCATACCTAAATTTTGCTGCTTCTTCACTGTTATATATTCAAGAATGGACTCTTTTCTATTATTGTATGGCTAACTTATTTAAAATATCCTTTCCCATATTTGCAACCGTAGTGCTTCCATTCTGGACTGTGATGAACTTTGTAATTCAAAAAGAGATGGGAAATCATATTAAATATGGTCATGTTGATCTCTTTACCTTAATCTTCCAGTCTCTGTTGGTCTCATTCGTTGCATGACAGACAAGCTAGTAAGAGTTTGTGCAGTTCTGTCTCTCTTATGTACTGACAGACATCAGTGTCTATTCTTATTTCTTTATTCCAGTAACTATTTTTGTTTTGTCATTGAAGTACTCAGTTCATTTGCCAGAATCTGTCCCCCTTTTTGACACAGCCTATTAAAATAGGGAGTATCCTTCATAAGCCAATCCACAGAGCCTTCATTCATGTCTTAAAATATCCCTTATTACTATATTTTGGTTTGATACCTAAAGTGCCATGTGACCAGTTAATTGCCATGAAAATTTTTTCTACATCTTATCTCCCTTTTATAGAAACAGTTAGTCCATATTTGTATTAGTGTAGTTCTCATTTATCTGCTTTTATTATTTAATATATTTCACATTGTGTTGTGATTTGATTAAGAAGTCTTCTGTAGTGAAACTGGGGGCTTCTTACCACACAAGGTCTTCAACACAGTAATACAGTACATGCTAGTGACTTAATGTTTTATCTAATAAGCAAGTGCAAAACAAGTTCCGCTGTTTTGGATGATTAAATCTTGATCCTTGCTAACATTTACTAAAAAGTGATAGATTTTTTTGGTGTGAAATACTAGAAATGTACAGATTTTGTGTAAAGTGATGCAAGGCAGGTATTCACTTAAAGAATCGTGTACTTGTATTTAACTTGTGTGTGTATTTGCTTTTATATTAAAAATTTTCCACTCCTGTTTGTTCACTGTGTTATCATTTGCTTTCTTATAGTCACCAAAGAAAAAAAAGACCATGAGAAAATTTGCTTCATTTAAGGTAGCTGTTTGCTGTAATGCACTCAGCGTCTCTGAAGTTTTAGCCAGAGAAAAGAGGCAATACACAAAAAGAATAGGGTGCACAGGCCATACCTGTTTGTAGAGACGAAGGACATCAAGACATTTCACAAAACATGTTTTCAGTCACTCAGAGAAGAAAAACTGCGGTGGAAATCTGGTATGAAGAAGAGTTGAAAATATGTACCCAGATGAGTTGATAGCCAAATTATTGTTTGCTCTGTGTTGGCTACATTAAAAAAATGTAGAGCAAACACGGTCTGCAAAGAATTTGCTTTCCTTGTCAGTATACTTGTTATTGCAGGAGGATATTTTATGGTGTGAAACTGGTCATTGATCAGCGTGGAGAAGTCCCCCAATAGCAGCCTTTCAACACATAGGAGAAGGTCATCAAGAAAGATGGAGCTGAGCTGTTTGGAAGTATGTGATGGGAGGATGACAGTGGGCACAAGTGGAAATGAGAGAAATTCTGACTGGATGTGAGGTGAAACCTCTTCACCATGAGGACAGTCAAGCAATGGAGCACATTGCCTGGAGAGCCTGTAGTGTTCCTCTTTGGAGACTTTCAAGACCTGACTTGCGGCGGCTACACTATTATTTTTGGTAGCATACCATACCAGTACTCTTATACTGGTGAAGTAATTCTGTTGTACATGTTGCTTAAATTACTCCCTCCCTTATCTGGTTTCATCAGTGTATTTTCAGTTTAATTTTTCTGCTATATGTTTTGTTCAGCTTCATCATGTTTGGGCATAGTCTCCACTGTGTGGATGCTGTATAATACTTACGGTCATCTAGCAGGTATGTATGTTTTCCCTTGTTTTCTACAGCATCAACTTACGCTTGGTAATCTTTCAGAAATTAGTTCAATTATATTTTTATGCACTTCTAAATAGCACGCTCAGTATGTGACATAGTTTTTTTAAAACACTTTTCAATGCATAAGCCTTTATAGTTGATTGTTATTACAATTAATTATTTAGTTTTGCTGACTTCTGGAATTCAAACAAATAACACTATACCACTGTGTTGAAAATATGAGCATTTCCTTTAAACACACCTGACATGCATAGGATAGACTTTTAAATAAATCTAAAGCATTCATTTTTGTTGATATTAGCTCCTATCCCCTTCGCACCAGAGGCTCTATAGATACATACTAGTTTTTGAGGGCCTCCATGTGACTGCTGTTAGAATCAGACTGTTTGTGTACATAAAGCAGGTCTGCAGGTGTGGCCTTGGTACACTTTCTTGTATGAGAGAGAGCAGGTATGGATGATACTAATAACTGAGCAAGCATTTTTTGAAATACAAGCAATTACAAGTTAGGCAAGGTATTGCGAAGCAGCTTCAAAACTTGTTGCAGTCTGACTTTTCCTGTTCCAGTTTTCAAATTTCAAAAAAAAATAAAAATAATGTTCCTACATGTAATTAGAACATTCTCTGAAAATTTAGACATTGGTCAGCTGGCTTGCAGCAAAACTATCACGTTACCTCTATATAAACATCAATAAACTAGGCACAGGGCTTTGCTTTCCTTGGCTAGTAAACATTGTGAATAGTTTGCTGTTGATGTGAAAATGAATGAGTAGGAAATAATTATATGTCCATTTTTGCAGGGTGATTTAGGTTGGCCAGGGAAAAGGTGATACAGTGAAATCAAATGTAAGGTTACACTCGCAGGAGCAAATGCTGCAGGGCTGTTTACTGAGCACCATGCAGAGATTTGGAAAGCTGTAACTCTTTAAGAGAAGTAACAGCTTCATGGACGCTGTGATGGCCTAAAAAGAGATGGGGCTTAACAGGAAGAAATACTAAGTAGCAGCAATGTAGCTATGTTACTACTTTATATGGTATTGATGGTGTAACTATGCCATTATGTTAGCTTCTACCATCCAAGCATTCTGCTTTCTAATTGGTGTCAGTGAGCAGGACTGGTTCCAGAAAAAACCTCAAACAGGCAAAAAACCTACTGAAACCCTACTGCTTTGCGGGGAAAAAGATAAAAAACAAAACAAAAGCTCCTCAATCCATCTTTTTTTATTCAGGAGAAGAGTGGAGGATAGCCTCTATCTAACATGGAAATAAGACTTCTGATACCATAAGGATATTTAACAGATTAAGGCATATCACAATGCAAAAGCTGAAACGTGAAGCTGGATGAATCAAGAAAAATAAGTCACAAGTGGGGGGCGGGTGGGGGTGGGAATAATCACATAAGTATGGTTACATATGCAACTGCCTAAGTGTGTGGTAAAATCTTTGTAATTTCATATATTTAAAACTAGATCATGTATTTTTTTATATGGAGTTATAGCTCACCTATAAATTAGGAATTTGGCAGAAACTACTGAATATTATTTTATGGTCTAGATTATGAAAGAAATCAGGAAAAATATTTGTCACAGGTATTATCGCATCAGGAAGGAAACAAGCTACTAAGACAGGACCCTTTGCTGTCCCTGAGGGCAGAATCTTCTCTGAAGTAGTTTGGTGTGCCTAGATGGAAAATGTCTCCCCTGGACATTGTCCTGGGCAACTGGCTCTAGGTGGCCCTGTTTGAGCAGAGGGGTCAGACCAGATGATATCCAGGGGTCCCTTCCAACCTCAACCATTGTATAAGAAGCTTTAACAGTGTCAGGCTGGAACAGGGAGAGAAAAACAATCAAGATGCACAAAGCTATAGTTCCCTAACTATACAGGGCTTCTTGCAGCCAAGAGAAGATCTTAGCCCAAGTCTCAGTGATGACAGGAAAAGACATTTTTGAGAGGCCTGGTGAACTCTGAAACATAAGTAGGAGCTGAAAGCTGCAAAATTTTCAGGAAAATGAGCTGGAAAGACTTACCCTGCAAAGGTACAGTGGATGGTGAGTAGACAGTGTTTTCAAATCTTTATTTAAACTGTTTTGCTTAATATAGCTGAGTTACTTCTATTTAAAGAGTTCCTTTAATAATTTTTTTTATAAATTCTACTTTTAGATATAGAACTTCTCCAATTTGATAAATTCTAGAGTAATGTGCAGTTAGCTGTGCTTCAAGAACTTGGCAGACATGAAGTCAGGTGCAGAGATTATGGCTTTGAAAACACAGTGGCAATAATAAAGCCTCATTCCAAACATGCTGAAAAAAAGGATGAGGGTTTCCTCTTGTTAATTTGCTTTTTCATGTCATTTAGCTGTCTTTCTATTACAGCTGGAAAAAGACGTCATTTAATCCATAGGTAGCTGACTAGATCACCAGTGGTTGGTCTCGACATCCCAGATCAGGAACTCCAGCAACCACTGCAGGAGAGGAAAATAAGGAATCTACACACAATAAGGGCTGGAAAGGGGTGAGAAAGCAAAGGAAGAACATAAACTATACTGGGGGGGGGGGGAGGGGGGGGAAGCAAACTGTATTACTGCAACATACTGTTGCAGGCTCCATTATAATCCAGATGAGAAGCTAGCAAAAATCTCAGCTTCTAGCTACTTTTTCCAGTCTCTGGGTCACAAAGTTTTGTCATCTTTGTTATTGTTCAAGTTATGCTGTTACCACTAAATATAGCACAACCTAGGAAGTGCAAAAACTTTTCTGGCAAGTACTATCATTCAGGTATATTTATTTCTTAATTGTCTTTCCTGAGGATGAAAGGAACTGTTGGTAATACTTTCTTGTTAGAGTGAAATCCTGGCTTGATTGAAGTCTCATACTCCTAGCTCACAGCCACTAAAGAGAGGTCATAGAAACCAGGTGTGAAATTCTGGCCCAGCTGAAGTTTATAGCAAAGCATACACTGACTTCAATGAAGACAAAATTTCACTCCAAATGAAATAATTTACCAATGCTTCCTAAAACTTCTTTCTGCAAAAACAGAAGTGTTTTACTTGCACTAACCTTCTAGTTCTCTTTCACTGATTTTTTTCCAGTGGGAGCCTAAAGTGGAATCATGTAGTAGTGGTCCCCCTCAGGCAACAGTGGAAAGGGGGACCCTGTGCTAAGAAAGGAAATCTGAAAGTAGAGAGCAGGGTCATTAATGGAACTGGTGTCAGTTTTGTAGGAGAAAGTTTATATCAGGAGAAATAGTAAGAAAAGGAATGACAAAAATTCATTTCTAGATAAGGATTATTGAAGATGTTTAAAAATGCTTCAGGTTTTAAGTTAACCTTAGTGACTTTTTGTTTGTTTTCCATGTTACTTAATAAGAAATTAAGTTGATGAAGCTGTTTTCAGGGCTTTTTTTCATTGCATTATTTTAATAGTGAAATGTGTTTCTTTTAGTTTTTTCCTGTGCTGTGATGGTCTTGTTCTTAATGTTGATAGGTTTTCAGTAAATCTTTGTTAAAGGCACTTCTCAACTGTCTGAAAGTTAAGAAGACGTTATATTGAGACATTATTATGAAGACACAATAAATATTTTAAATTCAAAGAAAAGGTATATACTATGAAATATGGGAGGAGGGGGAAATTATGGCTTGGTTATGTATTCCTTAGGGACCACAAGCATACCCCTTGGCTACATTAGAAAAGTAAGATCAAATTCTTAATTCATTCTGATATATAGTCTTTGTTTAATGTCCGTGCCCACTTGCACATGTGGAATGAACCATATAATATTTCGCTGTTACCTCAATTTATTGCTAAAAAGAAAAACTTACAGGACTCTGAAATTGATAACAGGTAAAAAAGGACTGTCTTGCATGATAAGTGAATCTGATTTCATCAAGGTTAGCTTGTGCTTCTTCCACAAAAAGATGAATCCAGCCCAATCCATTTGACTACTCTTTGTCAAAGGATGCTCTAGTATCTTGATTTTAGCTTCTTTCTTTCGTTTTATCTTGCTGCCTCAGCTCCTGAATGTCACACCAATAAATAGTTCAAAGACAGAGTAGAAAGAAATCACTAAATTAATTTGATGATTTATTTTTTAGATAATAGTTTTTATTAATAATTTTTTAGCTCACATAGGTGAATAGTGATAGCCTCCCATGGGCTAAATATCAAAGAACCTTTCGTGTCTCCTGTCCCTTTTCCTTGTCTTGTCTCTCCAGTGTAGAGACAAACTGTCACCATCCAGGCAAGGCAAAAGATTGTGGAGTCTGGTGGGACAGTGTGCTTGAACTCAACATAATGGCAGTGGCATAGACTGAGGAGTATTTAAATCTTCTGAATGAATTTATGACATGAAGGAAAATATGTGAAGGTGGGGATCTGAGCAGTTATGACTACCCATCTGCACTCCCTCAGACCGTCTAGAATATAAGCAAACTTTCTTTTACAAATTCTGAACTTTAATATACTGGTAAAATCACAGGAGTGGAAGTCATCCACTGAAAATGCTACCTAAAATGTTATCATCTCAGATTATAAGATTATTATATTTTAAAAGGATATGAATGCCTTTCCTGTATATCAGGGTAGGTTTATGTTAATAAAACTGTTAAGGACAGCTGCTCTGTATGTAAGTGGAAGGCGTTTACATAGATGTAACTGAAAAGTCTTATTTAGACATGTCTGCTACAGGCAATGCTTGTGGAATTCTCATTTAAGTCCTCTGCACACAGAATTTGACTTGTTTAAATAAAAATGCAGACCCACATTGGTTTAAGCCAGTCCAATTTATCTTGTGTACAATTTGAATAATTGTAAAAATGTGTTGTAGTGGTGTAGGTTTTTTTAGCCATAAAAATAATATTTCTAAATATATAAGACTACCATATCTAAAAGTATCAAAAAGCTCTACTGGTTCTGCTAAACAAGTTTAAACAAACTTGTTGGATGTCCACAGATTCTATAAAAACATTAACCATGTGCAGATTCAGTTCAGAAACTTAGCTGTCAGGTTGATTTTAGGAATACTGTCACTCTCAAAATCAAGGAAGAGAGACACTTGCGGAGAACCGTTAATCCCAAGGGAAATTGCACCCTTAATTTAGACATCTCAGGTGCCTCACATAACGTGACTTAAATTCAGGTTTCACCACACTTGCTGTTTGGTTACATCTGCAGACAGGAACGTAACTCCATTCCATGACTCCCTTGGCCTAAACTAACTGACACTGCTTAAAGCTGCATTTAAACTCACATTTGAATTGCTTTAGGTTTATTAACTCTGTGGTCTTCACACTGCAGAAACACGCCGGGTCAAGTGAGTATGTGTAGTCCTTTGTCCTTCCGTAATTGCAGAAGTGTGCCTGCACACAGACAGCTTCTTCCTCAGCGCACTGGGAGCATTCCCCCAGCAGTCTGCTATGCTGTACCACAGGCAGCTGTGGGATATGCTCAGATGTCCCACTGATTTATGTAGTAAAGCTCAATACTAGAGAGGACTCTGAAGAAGGCTTGCCAGCTTTGTCATTTGCAACTAGGCTGGTCAAATTTGGCATTCAGACGTAGGTCCTGATTGTAAGAAATACTTCTGTGAGGATGATAAATCCTGTGTGAAGACAAATATATGCCTGATGCAAGCCCTGTTTTTTATTATGTATTCTACTTGCAGGCATTCTACGTTTGAGTAGTCTTTTTTTTGTGGTTTTGGGGTTTTTTTTAATTATTTTTTCCTCTTGTCAACAGGCTTAATTTATTCAGTTTCAGTCATTTTTGCTGATTTTATTCTCCAGGATTCAAATCTTCTGTTGAAGTAAATTTTAAAGCTCCCTGAAGATCAGTGAAGTATGTGTAATCTATGTACAGTTCCTTAAAGAAATAACTTCTCTTCTAAGTTCTGGGAAATGGAACCACATTGCAGTAGGAGGGACAAGCTTAATGCTGCTGAGGAATGTCTGAGCAAGTCAGACCTAAAATGGTTTGTAAGGTCTTTGGCCCTTTTTTTTTTTTTTAAAATAAAATTCTGGCCTTATAGTTTTAATACATGAACCAAAGTTAACATCTTCCCAAATAGGTTTGAAGGCATGTCAAGCTATAATTATTCATACTGAAATGATCTGGATGAACAGAATTTTATTACACAAAATCTTACATTTTCAGGGAAAGCGTCTTGCCCCTCAAGCACAAGCAGGCCAAGTTTGTATTCTTATCTGACTACAGCCAGATAACATCTCGTCAATGTAGTTACCTTTGGTTAAAATTGGTATTTTTGGCTTAAGGTCATCTTCCTACTGTAAGTTTTATGATTAAGTACATTCTTTACTATGTATCTAAGTCAGATACTACTGCTCTAATAATTATAGATTATATCTGGTGATTTAGACATGAACTCTAAATGCATTTGAATAATTTTACATGTGAAAATATAGCCTCACTAAATAGTTGCAGGATGCCACTTCAAATTGTTAGAACGTAGTTGGTTCCAGCACTAATAATTGGTTCCAGCACAATTAGTTGATGAATAATTGGCAAGTTTAATTTAAGTACTCAATTAAAATGACCAACAGGATATATCTGGATTCCACTTATCCAAAAAGGGAAGAAACCAGAGCATTTCCTAGCTATTCCATGCTTCGTCAAAATGGCACATTCATGCTAAATTGCTTGGCTTTGCTCCAAAATTAAATTCATCCATCGTGTCCAAACCACAGTTGACATGCCAAAAATAAACAATTTAGAGATGGATGCAAATGTTACTCTCGATACACTACACAGCTACATTTGTTTTAAGAACCTTCCATTTATTTAAATGCCAGCTTTTCTAGGAGCTAATGTTTGATTTTTTGCATTCCTAGTAAACAGGAAAATTTATTTGAATTGCAGTGCATAAAAATACAAATAGACACACAAACAGAGTCTGATAGATTCTTCCTTTCAACTGTCATTTTCTATCAGTGCACAAATTTCTTTGCTCCAAAAAATACATATATAGACAGGGCGATGTAGGATGTTGACTTCCAATATGCATAGGTCAGTAGGCTGTTTTAGAGGTCATGTAACAGCTAGGTTTGGGTTTGTTGGGTTCTTTTGCATGTACTCAGTCTCACTTCTAGCTGCAGCCTTTAGATGCTATTGAACTCAGAGTTCTCTTACATCTGAGATCATGACTAGATAGCTCTAGGCAGACATCAGTACATAAGTCTGTAAAATTACTGACTTAAATGTAATGTTGGTTAAATCCTGAGAATATTTACTCCCAGATAAAAAGCAAATAAAGTATGTGGATGCAGAGATATAGATTGCATATGCACTTAATTTGACTTTCCAGATTATTGTGCCTATTTATTCAGCAGTAAATATGAATAAAATACTTGTAATTTTATTATTTCATTTTTATGTTGCTTGACAGTATTGAAATTGAGCATTAAAATAACATAATGGTAGATCGCTCTGCATGAACTCAGAATTCTGGATGTGTTAATGTAATTGTAGCTGCTATGTTGATAAAACTGATGGTTGCATATGTCAGTTAGTCTTACATATGCAAATTTATAGAAGTTACTCTCGAAAATTGGAAACTATTCATTACCAGACCTAAAAGTGGTTTATTTTTCATTGTAGTATTCTGGTTTTTAAATAAAATTTGGGCGATTTAGCTGGAGAGAAAGGACACAACAGTAGGAGACACTGACTAATACTGAGACTTGTAAATTCTTAGACATATTTGTTACAATTTAAAAATGTGACGTTTCTTGGACTATCTATGTTTTGTCTTCCTCAAGTTCAAAAAACCAAGCATAGAATATTCACCCTTTTGATCTAAAATAAAGTTGCCCTTTAACCCTGAAGGTCTTATGCAGCCTAGTCTATTTGTAGGGTCTTAAACTCTGCTGATGCTCTTCTTTTGCTATTCACCTTCCTTTTTCTAGTATTTCCATTATATAAATTAAAATATTTCACTGCTTTGTAGATGTTCTCAGAGTGCATGTAGACTTTTAGCATACTCATACGAAAGTATTGGGCAAACACTGTAATTTCGAGCACAGCTGCCTAAAAACTGGCTTTCATTTTTTCATTGCGTGTAATGACTTTTAAAGACATATGGGTACTTAGACTAAAACAAGCCAGATGATGTGCTTTGACTTGGTTTGTAAAATCGCCTTTCAGCTTTTCTCATCCCTAATCAGCTGTTTGACCATGTACTTTTTTCTTGTACAAATGAAAGCCATCAAAAGGCACATATTTCCTGTGTTACAGGTAGGATGAATTCCATATGAAAGAAAGAAGACAAAGAAAAACAGTGGTAAGTGTTCCGAATTTTTTCTTCGTTGTGTATTTTTGTGGTTCATGAAACAATAGAAAATGTGGCAAGCTGTTTGTAATGTGGCAGTATGGTTGTATGCATGCATTTATATATCCATAGGAAAACAAAGCAATGTATGCCTTTTAATAGATTAAGGACATATGTATTTTGATACTTAATGTTACTATTTTTTTCTCTAAGCCTGGACTGGACTGATGTTTTACTGAATTCTAAAGATGCAGTAGTATTTATTTTTTTAGTAACTTTACTGAATTTTTCTACTAACACCTTAAAAAGTAGTGTATGTACAGAAATGTATTTTCCTTGAATGGTAATTAATACTTTAAAAATCATATGATATAGCTGTTGACATGACTGCAACTGGTAAATACAAGCTATATTTCAAGACATTGATTTATTTACTTTGACATGTATATATTTTAGATTAAAATGCCATTATTAACAATACAGAAAATATTAGCACTTAAAAAATAGACCAGGTAGCACTAAACGTTAAGAATGATACCACTCTACAATAAATTTTGGAGTTTGGGATTATCAGTGGCATTGGAATTGGAGATAAAATACGGACCTATGTTTTTGGTTGCTGTAGTATTACATTTGTTACTATTTGGTTATTTTAAGATGCTATAAAATGTCAAATAGTGGAGAAAATGTCTACGCTAAGACAACTAATATCGCAAAAGTATAGTGGTAAGTATTATCTCCGCATCTTTTTGCCAGTTATTTTGACCCCTTTACTGAAAATCTGAGTGCTTCCTAAGTATTCAGAAAAAGATGTAGCAGTTCATGTTTTTTCCTCTTTTCTTCTCCTATAGAAGAAATGAAGTGACATCCAGCTTTTTTGCTGCTTAGGAGTGCTTAGCATGTGTGCACATGCATACAAGTAATTCTTTTTTGATGTAATTTTTGCCAAAGTTCCCTCCATTTGAGTGACATTTTTGCCCCATTTACATCTGTGTCAAAATTCCATTAACTTCCCCAAGGCTAGGTTTCCACCTGTTTTGTCTAAGTTCATTATAGTTCAGTCTAATGTATTTAAAAGCATTTACATTTTAATTGCTTCAGTGAAATGCAGTTGTCATGCCCGGCAAATCTTGCAGAGGGCAGAAGGGATCATCTGGCAAGGAACAATCCCACGTAAGGGTTTATACAATGGAGTAGAAATATTAAGCTTTACATTCAGTGTGAAATGGCATGGTAAGGGTTTCAAATTAATCTCTTTTTAAAAAAATTGTTTTCAAGTAGAATACTGCTGCTTTTAAAGAGTTTTGTCAAAGCTTGCAGCTTCATTCCTGTATATGTGTTGTCATAAGCAACACAAGTTAAAAATGTGGGTCTAACGAGATGGAGACAAATCTGTTGGCAACACACAGACAAGAGTGAATTATGCTACTTGGCTGGTTTGGAGGTGTAGTCGTGCCAAAAAAGAAACAAAAGTTGAAAGTGAGTGTTGTCAATAAAGAAAAATTTTCTACAAAAGGTAAATCTGTCCCTTTGCCCCCCAGTTCTCTCACCTTTTCCCCTGTGTCTTGCCTAGAGCTGCAGTTGTTACAGAAGTTGTTCAGGAGAGCAGTTCACCTCTGGTGTGGGAGATGGAACATGCTCTGCACATCTGTGCTAAGTATGATTTCAAACTTAAATTTCTGTCGTCGTCTTGGTGTATTTGCCTTGGCTCTTGCCTGGATCCAGGTCTAATCCTGTCTTCTGTGTGCAAGTAAGTGCTTTAGCTAAACTCTGAGATAGCTGAAAAACTGTTTAACTGCGAAGATAACACAGGATATTGTCTTATTTGCTGTGGTTGCTTCAGCTCGTATCACCATTTTTTCCAGTGTTTTGCTGGTACAAAGGAGACAAGATGGTGTATAGACAATGTTTTCTCTGGAGTGTACCAGTAACTGTAAGGTGAACAAGAGCACAGGTGACTGGGATTCCTAAGATGTTTATGATAATAGATGTTTTGCCATTTGGTTTTTTGGTTTGTAAACAGTAAGGTTTTCCTTGTTCCCAATTTTCATGTCACTAGACGTTCAAGACTGTATTCATTAATGTAAACAGTATTGTCTATAAATACGTATGGTGGCAGTCCCTAATGTTGAGGTCCTCAACTAGAAGAAATCTGTGTAATCCCTTTAATTTATGTGACTGGCATAATCCAGTCTAGTTGAAGATCTGGGCCAGAGTATGGGAAGCATATATGTTAGCCAGGGAAGGTTGTAGTAGTTTCTAATTCTTACTGTTTGCATATGGATGTGGAGTGTTTTGAAGTTGATGTAGTCTAAATAAGGTGTTTTTAATTTTCTGTTTGGACTGTTGAAATCTCAGTAAGTGGAACAACACCTTTGGTTTGGGGAGTTATGTTTCATTATTGCCTTATAGGAAATGAAGACCCAGTTTGGATATGGACTTTTGAGCAATACTGAAACTCCAAGGGACAGAAATACTTGTTCAAAGAATTAATTGACTCTATGTGCAGAGTGTTAGGCAATTAAAATGTTTAGCTAATTCAGAACTTGTATTCATTGAAATTACTAAGACTGTATATTCTTGTAAACAGCTGAATCCAGATATTTAGAGCATGTAAAATGAAGTAAACCAAATAGATTTTAAGAATTTTGTTGCTTGAAAGAGCAGTAAGAAATGCAGTTCTGTTCAAATCAAAACTGATAATGCCTTTCACTAGGAGGAGAGCTTTTATAAAGGGTCTTTCAACTGAGGATCTCACAACTCTGCCTGAAACACTGAATTAGGGCTCAACACTGAAGCTTTTATCAAATGAACTGTCTGAAGGGGAAGGGAGTGCTCTGATAATCTGTCAGCTGTGGGACTGGGCTCTTGCACCTCACCCTATGAGGGAAGGCAGCTTTACTTTCTGTAATTTACGAATGAGCAAGTGAGAAGTGTGACTTGCCTGAAGTTACACCACAAGCCTGTGGTGAAGTTGTGGAATAAAACACCCTAGCAGACGTGTACGTAAGCTGCAATTTCATCTTTCTCTTGTGATTCTAAGTTGGGAAGAACAACAACTGTTTTGAAATTTAAACCAGAAAGATAATCGTGTCTTTCCATGTGATTTGTTAGTTATCCTGGCTAGTTATCTTGGTTGAAATGAGGAAACGCTTTTCAAAATTGGTGAGGGGTGAGGGTGGTTGGTGCAAAAACCTAACTCTACACATTTTCTGACCTGAAGACCAGTTGGTCTAAATTGACGTTAAGCTAATAGGTTTTCATATAATAGTCACCGCTTTCCTCCCCCCCCCCCCCCCCCGCCCAATCAGGATGATCCTACTAGAGAAAGATAAAATGTTTTGGGTATATATAAATGAGATAATGTTTAATTAAAGCCCTACTTTCTCTGTCTTCTGTGTATCTATTTCTAGTCTTTTTACTTTTCTACGTCCTTCTATCTGGTTTACATCTTTAAAATGCAATATGGAAAACTGCCACAAGCACACTTGGAGAACCTGAGAGAAGTGCGGTTTCACACATTCAAAAGAGAGAATCTCACCATTTCATCACAGACAGATGATACTACAAGAACCTTCAGGTTTGTAAATGGTAAATTTGAAAAGGCAAAACAAATGTCAGTAATCTGCTGTGCTTTGCAGCATCGGTGCCATAATTAGGTGCACTCTCTTCGTTACTTGGGTGGCTGATTTTTAAATTTATGATAGAGTATATAAAATTAATGATGTGTGCTTACACTTAAGTGATAAAAGCTAGTTTCTGCCCATGTGCTAATGTACATAATTGGTTCTTGACAACTAGAAACGAGATATTCTTTCATCCATGCATTCATACTCTGGCAGTTTAATTTATGGAACAGATTATTTTGAGGGGGTGGGGTGGAAGGAGAAAAAAACCCATTTCTTAGATTGTTACTGGACTTGGGATATACAAGTATGATTATGTAAAATCTGTGTCTGGGTGGCTGTTTGTCCTTTCCTGCAGAGTATTCTGTGCTCACTGAGTGGGAGGGTCACACTGTGTGAGACTAATAAGGACAGAGCTGCATCCCCCTCTACCACTCTTTGGAGGCTCACTCTTGCAACTCCTCGGCAATACAGCAGCTCTGCACGGGCATTTTTAGTGCTTCTGGGGGACGTACTAAAATAAAAATTAAAGGTAAGCAACTCATAATTTGTACTCAATTGTCTAAACGCCTCAAATGCACCCCCCCACACAATATTACTGGTTTGTTTTATCGTATTTTTTGGGGGGGTTGGTGGTGGGTTTTGTGCTGTTCGGGTTTTTTTGTTTGTTTATTGAGGGGTGAGGTTTGTGGGGTGGTTTGTTGTTGGGGTGTGGGGTTTTTTTTCCAAAAATTGCCATTTAAGTTTATCACTGATGTTCCCATATTAACTATGTCCTATATAAACATACACAGTAAGACTTTAATGTACTGTAATCAGTCTACACTATAGGCATCTGCTGTTGGTTGTGTAAATATTGTATATGTTTGCGAATGACTATAGGTACATGATAATGAAGACAGCCCTACAAAATCTGCAGTAATTTACAAAACTGATTAGACTGTTGCAAATTGCCACAATGTTGGTCATGCTTATGAATTGTATGCATATATTTACACATGAAAATCTACCTAGTAGCGCGTGTCGTTCTAATTAGCACGCGTACCGCGCGGGCTACGTCCAGCCGGTGGAACCCCGCGCGGGAGCGGCGGCACGGGTGGGATGCGCGGCACATGCCCTGCGGCGAGGGGACCCGCGCGCTTCGGCAGCTCCTGGGCAAATGCCGGGAGTGTGGAGCGGGGGGCGCCGGTCCCCGGCAGGCTGGCGCCGGCGCTGCGGAACCCGTCCCGGAGCCCGCCCCGCCGCGGGCCGGCAGCGCCCGCGCCCCGCGGCCCCCCTCACCTGTCCGCCCCTGCAGGTGCCGCGGCGCTGCCCCCGCGGCCGGCCGGCCCCTCGCGGCGTCCCGGCGGCAGAGGGCCCCCTCGCTCCCGGCGGCCGCCCGGCACCGCTCGCAGGCGCCGCTGGCCCGAGCGGGCTCCCGGCCCCGCTCCGCCCCGGGGCTGCGGAGGAAGCGGCCCTCGCTCCACTCGCCGGGGGCCGCCCGCTGCCGGCGCCGCAGGCAGGTTCCGGAGGGACGGGGACGGGGGGGGGGGGGGCGGGGGTGCCCGGGCCGGCGCCTCGCTGCTCCGCGCCGCCCTTGCCGCCCGCCCGCCGTTACACCGTGCCTCCGGCAAACGCCGCTCGGTCCGGGAGCAGCCACGCTGCCCGTCCAGCTGCGGGGGCTCGGGGCGGTGCGAGGGCGCAGCCTCCCGCAGCAGCCGGCGGGAGGTGACCCACGCCCGGAGGTGCGGCAGCGGCGAGGGGGTGGCGGTGGCGGTGACTGAATTGGCAAGAGCCCTTCAGAAAATGAGACCTCTGGAGTGGCAGCTCTAGTGAATTACTGATGCCTGCTCGTCAGGCAGGTGCAGGAAATTAAATGATAATGTTATTTGAACGTGTATTCACTTTGCTGCTGTTGGGGAGGCTGGAAAAGTTAATGATGGTGTAGTTGCTGTCAGTACATGTGACTGACAGAATAGCTGTGATAATGAATCGGGCGCCGTGTAAAAATAATTACAAGCATTGTCGTTTAGGTGTGTGATTTGTTTGTCTTACAGAAAATATGATTAGAAAAAAATATTTGTCTTTTCTGTGTTTCATTAAATTCAAGCGTATCTGTACATTGCAGTCAGCTTAGAAGAAAAGCGGATACTGTCTTTAGAGGACAGAAGACACGTTGTTGAAGCCAGACTTCAATCTTTTCTGAAAATTAAGCTGTAAACTAATACAGGCTGCTCTAGGCACTCGTGTGTTTCGCAAGGCAGAGAAATAACGTATTTTGGATTCTTTTGCACTTAAAGGATTGCATGTTGTCCTTCTTCAATTTGAAGACAACTTTGGCAGTCACTGGCAGTGTTGTGACACCGGTTCAGCTAATATATTTAAAATTGAAAACCTGGGAGAGAAAGAAACTTAGTCATTACTCGAGAGATGAAAATTTAGTGCTTTTACAACTAATGTCTGTGAGTTAATATTTCTGAGTTTCATAAAGATGTAAAGGAGTATATTGGGTCATTTACTTCTAAATTTACACAAGTGTCTTTCTGTAGCTCCTTACAACAGATAAATGATACGCTGTGTGTGTGACTAGCAACTTCCTCTTTTCCTGCCAGATCAGAAATTCTTGTTTGTCGTTTTCTGATGGGGTGAGGGGAAAAGAATAAGAAGAGATTGTTCTGAATATGATTATTTTCTGTTTCAGATTTGTAACTGATTGTTCACATGTGTCCAGGGGGAGATGAAGTACGTTGGATCCTGCATAGCTTGGCTTTGTATGGCACTCTGCCTCCTCCTTCCTGTTTCTACTTCTGTGGCTGTCAGTGACCAGACAGGTACTTCCATTTTTCTTGCCTATCACAGACCAAAGGCATAAATCTCAGTACTGAACAAATCTGAACAAATAATGACAGTACATGGAAAATAAGCAGTATGAGCAGGTAAAATTATACAAGATTGTTAAAAATATCTTTTTTTCCAAAAAGTCTTAAGTTTGAAGCAGTTTCAAAGCAGCCTTTCTTTTTCCTGTGCTTAGAAGGTTTATGTTTGGAAGCCCTTGTAGTTCCTAGGAGTTTTGTTTTGTTTTGTACTTTTCAATTTGCCATACAAAACAAGATTCTAAATCAGAGCTTGCAAAACTTCAGTGAACAAAATCACGTGGCTTTATTAGAGCAGATCAGTGATCACATTGACCTAAACAACCTAATGCTCACGTTAACCTCATCTAAACTTAATCCCCAGACCAGGGCGTTCATTTCAGAGATGCAGAGTTAGACAAAACCTTGTGCCTAAGACAGAGGAAAGGTATAAAGTGATATCGTTTAACTTAAAAGCTGTTGCCCATCTTCTGCATATTTGTTCATCCTTCTGTTTTCTTCTTTCTCTTACTGTCCACATGTTTTCTAGCTCTCTCACTTAAACTCTCCATTGACATTCCAGAATGTGGTAAATTCTGTCTTAATGGCACATCACATATGCTTGTAGAATAAGGAATTGATCAGTTTTCTAGAATTGTTCAGCCTCAGCACGTACCTCAACTTTCTAAAATTTTCCTACAGAATCTTTTTATTAGCAAGGAGAACGTGCTTGTTGCTATTTAAATGGATTTTAAAAGAGTTCTCTTTTATTTTATTTTTTAGAAAATTAAATTTATTTTTGGTAATGTTGTTTTTCCAGAAACCTGATGAAAGATAATAGAAGCTATACATATACAACCATTTTGAATCTCTGTAACACATTTGAGACTCAGGCCCAAGAAATTAAAAAACTCAATGACTAGAATAATGACCATTTTACTACTCCTAGGTACAATATTTAACAAATAGTTAGTATAATGTGTGAACTCTAAGGTAAGAATAATGTGTTGCGAAGAGGCTGGATTTAAGTCTAAGACTTTTTTGCCTTACATTTTTAAGGCAGCAAGGCTAAGTGCCCTGCTGATGAATTACTCTTAACCCCCGTGAGAGAGTGAGCCTACGTCATTCTCTTCAGCTGTCTGAATGAAGCAAAAAAGGTAGCCTCCTCTGTCTTTGCGAGCTGGTGGATTGTAGAAGGGAAGTTTTAAAAGTGCTAGAAGGGTGTGAGTGCAGAAGTTGCCTAATAATAAAAACTAATAAATGGAAACTTGAAAAATTTTAAAACAAAATGCCAGGAAGCATTGTCTCTTTACTTTTTTCTTTCTTGCTCCCCTGCCCCCCCCCCCCCCCCCCCCCCCCCCCCAAATAAATGGTGTCTTAGTAAAAGGTGGACCAGTCATAGATGTGACAGGTACACCATTTGTTAGCAGTTCAGTGTATCTGAACTGTATATTCTGTTAGAAGTTTGGGGCTAGACAGCCAGCAGGGAAGTTGCAGTTTTCCTTAACCTGATTGCCACAAATGGATCAAATATGGGTCAAATTGAACTGCTGGGAAGAAGAGGAGAGATTGAGCCTCTCCTGAGAATAACTGATGGTGTGCAATCGAGAGAGGCTTCTGCTGTTTGAGGTGATACAGGCAGATGGTGAGGAATAACAAGTAGATAGCTGCCAGCTTGAGCAGCTCTGCCGACAGCAGGGAATAGGCTCAGAGTGAAGGCTCAGGTTGATAACAGGAAAGAGACTCTTCTAGAGACCAAAGGGGTGGTTACTGTCCAAAAAAGACATACGAGTGACAGACCAGAAAGTGGGAGCTGAGACAGAATGGACCCTGTGACGGTGCAGCAGTAAGGGGTACAGGTGTGTCTGTGAGCCTCTTGTTAATCTACCCTGTTCAGCTGAACTGAGTACTCCGTTTTGCAAAACTGTCTCATTCTAGTTTGGTAATTTGTATACAGATTAATCTGTTACAAATTGGAAATTACTCACTTCAAGAAGAGAGAAATATCTAACCTCTATTTTTTTTTTTCCTTCTTTCTTTCTTTCATTAACTGACTTTTTTGGGTCTTTGTTCTCTCCCGTATTTCCCATGTACTGGTTCTGTTTGGATCAGCATCTGTCCTTCAGGATCTGCCTAAGCAATCCTTTTGGTTTTCTTCCTTCAACAACATATGGTTAGCATTTATTTCTCACTCTGCTAATATGAAAGCTTTTCCAGCAAAGCCCATTTAGATAGAATCTTGGATTATTGCATTTACATCCTGAAATTTCTCACCTGATCCACTTGAGTCTAAAGGAATGGCCTTCAAACACAGGGAAAAGTATAAATTAAAGTTAATCTGAAGGGGGCGGATGTGGGGGAAGAAGTGTGTTAAGGGGAAGGAAATCTCTTGTGCAAGAGAAAGGATTAACTTCTGTGCATATGTAGGGGAGAGCTTTCTGAGCTGGCATTCTGAGTATACTTTGGGGCTTATTCATTGGGTCAATATTGTAATAAATAAATAACAGTATTGGGGAAAAAATGTCAGTGACACAGTATGCCAGATCATCTTAGAGCAGTCCTCCTTAGGCTCTGAACATGTGCCAGTAACAGTTTGATTCACATCAAAGATTTCTTTCAGTTCTCTCTTGTCCAGAAATTTTGATATCCTTAATTGTTCATCAGAAGGGAGCATTTATTTCTAATGACAGAATATAGCAAATCTGAGGGAGAGGGTTCAGGAGTTCTCCACAATCATGTTTTTGATCTGATGTCAAGAATATTTTCTTCATGTTGTCAACTTACTTTTTTATTATTATTATTAATATAATTATTGCTGGGAACATTTGGTTTCGCAGCATGGACATGAGCTCTTTCTGTAGTGACACGTGAAGTTCGAATGTGATCATTCCTGAATGCTTCATTTTAAGAATATTAATACTTTTCTCATTCCCACATCATTGCTGCTTTTTCAACTTTCTTTTACAATTAGTGTTTTTCAAAGTCACTTGCTAACCCATGAAAAATGTAGTGTAAACACAGTCCTGGGACTGTCAGGCATGGTGAATTTCCATTGCCTTTTGACATGGAATGTGTTTTGAAAGTATTGGCTTGAGATCATAATTTTAGATAGGCATTTTATACCCAAATACAGTGAGTGGTTTCAAATATGCAAATCAGTTTACCTTTTTGGTTTTCATGTTTTAAGTACAGCTAGACACTTCTCAAAGTCAAGATAATGGCTCCACAGTAACTCACATATACAGTGTATTCATATTCTTAATATTGTGAATATTTAAGGTTGGACCCATAAACTATTGTAGCCATTGTGGTGTTTAAGTGACCTCTCCACCCTTGGATTCCTTAACTTGTAGTTAAATACTAAGTCATCTTGAGCAGTGAATAAGGAGCTTTAGTTATCCATAAGAATGTGGTTCATGAAAACCTGCACGGTGTGGAAAGCCACTTCATCTGGTAAGAGAGATCCCAGGCCACAAAGGAGGATTTTCTCAGCTACATACATTCTCCCAGTGTGAAGCCCATTGTTTTTTATGGAATGGTACAGAAAGAAAAAAGCATCAACGCCTACAACCAAGATATTCACCTGTAATATCGTAGAATAGTTTGTGTTGGAAGGGACCTTTAAAGAACATCTAGTCTAACCCTCCTGCAATGAGCAGGGATACCTTCAGCTAAATCAGGTTGCTCAGAGCCCTGTCCACCCTGACCTTGGATATTTCCAGGGATGGAGCACCTACCATCTCCCTGGGCAACCTGTTCCAAGTGTTTCGCCACCCATACTGTAACAAAATTTCTTCCTTATATGTAGTCTAAATTTGTTCTCTTTTAGTTTAAAACCGTTACCCCTCATCCTATGGCTATAGGCCCTACTAAAACATTTGTCCCCATCTTTCTTATAAGCCCCCTTTAAGCACTGAAAGGCTATAATAAGGTGTCTCTGGAGCCTTCTCTTCTCCAGGCTGAACAATCCCAACTCTCTTAGCCTTTCTTCATAGAAGTGTTCCATCCTTCTGATCATTTTGGTGGCCCTCCTCTGGACCCACTTCAACAGGTTCATGTCTGTCTTGTAGTGAGGACTCCAGACCTGGATGCAGCACTCCAGGGGGGGCTCATGAGAGCAGAGTAGAGGAGGAAGAACCATGTCTCTCAACCTGCTGGCCTGCTTCTTTTGATTTAGCCCAGGATATGGTTGGCTTTCTGGGCTGCGAGTACACATTGACAGCTCGTGCCCAGCTTTTCATCCACCAATACCCCCAAGTTCCTTCTCCTCAGAGCTGCTTTCAATTCCCTTCATCCCTCAGTCTGGTGTTGCCTTGATCCATGTGCAGGACCTTGCATTTGATCTTCTTGAACCTCATGAGGTTCACTTGGGCCCACTTCAAGCTTGTCGAGGCCACTCTGGGTGGCATCCCATCCCTCCAGTGTGTCAACTGCACCACTCAGCTTGGTGTCACCTGCAAACTTGCTGAGGGTGCACTTGATCCCGCTGTGTCATTGATGAAGATGTTAACCTGGTCCCGATACAGACCCCTGATGGACACCACTCATCACTTACCTCCATCTGGATATTGAGTCATTGACCAAAGGACAGTGCCTTTGGATGTGACCATCCAACCAATTCCTTGTCTACCAAACAGTCGACCCATCAAATCCATGTCTCTCCAATTTAGAGAGAAAGATGTTGTCGGGGATGGTGTCAAAGGCCCAACAGAAGTCCATATAGATGACATCTGTAGCTCTTCCCTTGCCCACTCCATTGTAGAAGTCCGCTAGGCTGGTCAGGCCAGACTTGCCCTTGGTGAAGCCATGCTGGCTGTCTTGAATAATATGAAGTAATCTTTTTTACCACTTACTCTTCGTTATGGGAGAATCCAGTTCTCCGGGGTCTAGGGTGAGCATCCTAATACTTGAACTCCATTGGTATGGATTTCTTAATCCTGCCTGCCAAAGCTGTTATTTCCATAACCATCTAAATAGTTGCCAGACTTGGAGTTGACTTCTTTCCTATATCAGAAAAGTCGTAGATTCAGTCTCATTCATTCCTCTTTCCACACTTGTCTTAAGACAAGTACATTGTAGTGTATTATGATGTGGCTTGCAGAGTAAAAAAGGAAAACAAAACAGTCACATCTTACTTTCTGGTACTGTTATAATGCTACAGGAGTGTAGGAAATCTGAATACTTTATTTGAAAGCATGCCAGCTGAGTCTGTTTATCTTCATTGCAAATACATTTGAGGTGGCCTCATTGGATGGTGTTGCTGACACTTGCAGGTATGCCACAAACTCCAAAGAGATTCCCTATGTCTACATATTTATGCAGCCTGATCCAGAAAGAGCGTGAGACAAATCCTAGCTAATACAGGTTTCTGCCTGAAGCTTGAGTCTGACATCAAATGTGGGTATGTGTTAGGTGGGGCTTTGCTGTTTGACCACGTTCTTTTGACCAGTCATACTTACTTGATGGAAACTTCGGTGCCCTTGCAATGTGCGTGGCAGTGGTGTTAGATGGCAGCTGAAAATTTCACCTGAACATGAAGTTTAATTGGAAAGTAGCAGATAGGTACTTGTAAATTGAATCTAGCTGTTACTGGGGGATCTGGAGGAGCCAGGAGTTCTTATTGGAAGCTACAGTTCCCAGTCAGGAAGTGCACACAAGAGATGTCTGTAAGAGAGACTGAAGCATGCACCAAAGTCTCCTCTGTCCTCATTTGCACGGAAAGGAAAACTGGGCATGGGGCCTAGATGGAAGCTGCAGTGTGTTTCAACAGGTGCCCTGATCATTCCAGGAATTCAGAACATGCCATTGCATGTTGCAGCAGATACATCTAAACGCAATGCCTTTATATATCTATCTATCTATCTATATATATATCTTTGTATAATGCTATTAGAAAACAAAAATATTCTTACTAGCATCTTATTGGAGAGAAAGATCAGTGGTCTGCGATACATCTGCTTGATCTGTGTAAATATATATTTCTGAAACTATTAGGTTGATTTTACAGTAATTAGCTCCTATGTAGAACTCACTGATTTCTAAAGATTAAGGTCTGCAATTTGTCCTATGGATAGATGATCTTATTAATTTATAGGTGTGTTCACTTGAGCTTTGACATCACCATTTTAATATGAGTAATTGACTTCAGTCCAGAAAGACCCAGTTTTATCACATGCAGAGCTATCTTGCGTATAATGTAAGCTTGTTCTTTTTACTGCTTGATTACTTTTATGGTTATGTATTTTAACAGGGCAGGTAGGTACATGGTTTCCATGCCTGGACTAGTGGTAAGGGTTTGTCTTGTTCTTTTTCTTCTCTGAGTGTCTTCTCGTAGAACTTCTAATTCAGCTACCCACAGGATGAATGGGTAAACTGTCTGGTTTAGGCCAAAGAAAATCTAAAGATCTGCCAGCAGTACTAAAAATCTTGGGAAAGGCTAACTTTCTGACTGTACAAACTGTAACTATAGAAAAAAAATTCATCAATCTATACCAATGAAAGTTGTCAGTCTTGGTATGGAGAGGTTTTGCTTTTAATATTTTAAAGTTTTGGCTTAGCTCTCTGGTAAAGAGAATAACATTGGGCTAAAGGAGTGCATCGGCAGCATGAGATAGAATAAGATTCATAGTAACCCTTTCAGTTCTTCTGGGGATATAGGATACAATTAAATAAATAACACTTAAATGGCCTGTCTGTGCTGTGACTATTACACCACAGATAAAAATAGGTCCATGGTCCATTCTGTGGCATGTGAGGAATTGTTGCTATCATCTGGATAACACAGAAATTAAGGCTTGAGTCTTTATTTGGACTTGAAAGACAGTGGCTGTGGGGAATAAGTTAAAACTCTCTAGTTGTTAGCCACTCAACCCTCATGTAAGTTAATGCTGAAAACAAAAGCACACTCGTGTCTCAGGTTCGCTAGAGATTGCTACACTAGTTTGAGGTAAAATCAGATACGAGTAATATCTGGCTTCTCTTATGGTAAGTACTGCAAAGCAATTTAACCAAAAAGGGAATCTCCGTAGTAATCTTATAGATAAAGAGATAAACATATTTTAAAAACCTTGGTCAGAAAACACAGATTTAAGAAAAATGTTTGTCAATGTATGGGTGACATGCTTTTGTGTCTTCAGCCCTAGCAGGCTTCCTTTACACAAAGATACTTCTTAAACCTATACTTGTGTAAATCTACCATAACCACACTCATTGTTTTAAAGTGGCTATAGATAAAAGTCTATGGTTTGACAATCTGTATAAGCAATTGAAGGCTGAGGTTTGTAGATTAGAGGGTATCTAAGGTGAGCCTGTTTCTGTCCCCATAGTGTGTGTGTATATGTATCAAATGGTGTATTGAAATTGCTTTGAAATTTCTATGTGAGTATGTAATTCCAGTGAATGCTTTTCACGCTACATAAAACTCCATGCAAACCAGGAACAGCAAAATATTTAGTTTCATTTTCAGAGATTTCAACATCAATATTCCTTACAGTTCTGTCTTTTCTGGGGAAGGGGAATTTACGGTGGTTTTAATGCATATGTTTCATCTCCTTTGTCATGAAGCTTTATATCTGTCTGTATAGGTAAATGCATGTACATACACATATTTATGCACAGGTCTGAAGGAAAGAGAGAACACGTTCTTTTAGACCCTTAGAAATACATTAATTTTTGAGTGATGTTACTTGTAATTGTAGATTGCAATTAGAACTTAATGAATCGTATGGAAAAAAACCATCTTCTACCTGGTCTGTTCTTTTGTTAACCATGTTGTCAGGAGGTGTCTTTATATCAGAATTATGTAATTTAGTTTCACTGGTTATTTCTGACTAGCCATTCTTAATCCAGATCAAATACAGTGACACATTTAATAGAATTTAAGACTTCTGAAGAATAATATGTTTTCTACATTGCTACAGAATGAATGACAAATTCCACACGCTTTGAGATTACAAGTATAGCTATTTTGAATGCCAACTTTCAGTCTGGATGCTCTTGGAAATCTTTAAATATAGATGATTTCCACATTAGTGGTAGGTCATTCCTCCTTACTTTTTTCATTGAACTGACAGTTCAGAAAGCCCCTCGACCTTCACTGTTCAGCAGCTTCAGATATGGCCATCTTTTTAGTTGCATCAGCTCAAAAAGCAGGTCTGTGCTTGATAAACGTATGGGACAAATCATGCTTGTCGCTTCCACTTGATAGTTTTATTAGCATTCAGTGGAACTATTTGCAAAGTTTCCTAAAGAATGAGCCATATTTCTGACCCATATACAAGTGACGTTCATCTGTATTTGCTTCTTAAAAGTATGTATTCCTCTGTGTATATATTTTTTTTTAAAAAAAGGACTTTATGCAAGTAAGATACTGCATATTGATAATATAGTGTTTAATCTAAATGTTCAGTTACATTTAACCTTAGAATTTACCATTCCACATTCTAGAACATTCTGCTTGTTTACCTAAATACTCTGGATCAGACTTAATCCCCTGTAAAACTTCTTAATTTTCAACCTTTTTTTTTTTCCCCAAAATACAAGTATTGCTTACATTATTTATTATATGATTATATCCTTGTTAATTCACATTTTGAAATTACTGTTCACCGAAGTAACAATAGATAATTGTCATGGTAATCAAGCGTTTATGCTTGATTCATTAATGGGGGAAAAGGTATTTTCTGATAATATACCCAGAAATACCAAAAAAACTTGAAATTGATGCTATTGCTTTGTAGAGTATTGTAGATGGAAAGAGCTTGGTAAGAATTTGGTGTTTTTCATCTGTTTATATTGTTCATGTGAACTTTAATCAGAGAAAGCTGAATTAAAATGTGATAAAATTTGTATCTGCTTGTATTAGTGTAGTATGAAATCTGAAATATCATTGCTCTTATTTAGATTTTTGTAATTTGGTTTATGTCTGGTTTTTATTTTCTGAAAGAAACAAAAATAATTATTCCTGTTAATATTGCTATCACTGTCATAATAGTTTGTTCCAGTTCATTCTTGTTTTATAGAATTTTATGACAGATACTAAACTGTATTCTCTTGAAGGTGCTGTGTGTCCTTTAATGAGTACAGTTGCCCGTCATCTCAAACAAATCAACAGAGACAGTCTTGGTGTTTCAGGTAAATGACTATGCTGATATGGATATCTAAAATAACTGGGTAGTAGTGAATGTAATCATGGTCTGACTGATGCTGGCTTTAAAACTGAAAGGACAGTACAGAATGCCATCCCCATGCTCCAAAAGCTGCTGTTGTTTTTAGGAAGGTGGGGTTAAAATCAGAATGTCTTGGTTTTGGAAAGTATTCATTCAGGTTCTGCAGTCACACGCATTTCCATTGTTTTTCCTAAACATCCTTTGTTCTTATTAGTTCAGATGATAAAAGGAAATAACGAAAGCATTTCTCAGGTTGCAAGTCATCTACTTGAGTGAATTTTGCACTGATAGTTTCTCGGTTGATAAAATTAATATTGGAAGTTTCTCTGACTTGAAGCATTGGTTTTCAAAATAGCTTGTCAGTCTGTACTCCACAAAGTCACCAAGCATGCTAAAAGTCAGTTTTTACCTCTGTTTTTCAAATTCCATTAAACAAAGAAAATCATTGTATTGTATTTTACAGGGTTTGATCTGGCAGAAAGCTTTTCTTTGAGGCAAACATCTTGCGGAGGGGAAAAAAACTGTTTTAAACTGGGAAGCGCACCTCTTGTCAGAGACACAAAGTAAGTAAGGTACTCCTGTCATCCAAAGTCTTTAAAAGAAAGAGCTCAGACTAAATGCTACTGACGAACTGAAACACTGAGCAGTGTATCCAAAGGATACTACAGAAAGGCAAGTATGTCTGTTTTCAGACATTTTCATCTGTAACAGTTTTTAGTTCAGGAAGCATTTTGATTCAGGTGTGGTTTTTTTCTTCTGGAATCTGGAAGCATCTAGGTAGAAAGTTAATTGTGAATATCTTTTTCTTAAACCATGAATCTGCTACTGAAAACTCTACTGTTTATACATAAATACTGATAAAATAAACAACTTTTATGATACGACAAGAAGTTTTATACTGATCTTCCCTCAGTGAAATTGGCTGTCCTCCTGTTACTGATGGCAGCATTAAAAAGAGAGTGAGTCACAGTTTCCTCAGACACTATATTTTCATGATTTTTGTTTGTTTGTTTCTGGTGGAATTGGCATCTTGCCTTTGAGCAGCAACAGAATAGGGTACTCCGTGCAGGGGTGAAGCTAGGCAGCACCCTAGTGCAACATAGGGTGGGGTGAAAGGCAGAGACTGCATGAAAAATCAAAAAGAATGTGAAAGAGAGTAAGGCGTAATGGGATTGGATGGATTTAAGTTTGCACAGGAACAAGGAAATGGCAAGAAGTGGTTAGGAATGTAGTTTCAAGTTCCCCGTGCTTAGTGGAGAGAGGATCTTCTCAGAGCTTCTTGGTTGAGATGTGCTCAGAGTCATGAGACTGTCATTTCTGTACAGTGTGTTCCTGTGATGACAAGGGAAGCAACTGTATTCCCGTGTCTTCAGGTTGAGTATTCTCTGTTGCAAGAGGACGGGCTCCAGCTTGCCTGGGAAAAAAAAAATACACCTGCCCTTGGACTTCCCCTTTGCTTGGATCATGGGCAGAGCAAAGAGGGGCTGTGGGTAGCATGAGGCCAGGGGAGAGGGAGAAGAGAGGAGCTGGAAGCACTCAGTCACAACACAAAGTGATCTCTGGGAGAGGAGAATGATTAAAGAAATAGGACCTAAATAGTCTAGATTACTAGATAGATTATAAATTTCTCTGAGGTATTCAATATTGTAAATACTAAATATTTATGCTTGTGTAGTTCTGCAAAGTTAAAGAAAGTAATCACTGGTTTTAAATACCTTGGACGTTAGCTATTGAAAAAAAAAAAAGACCAGATGAAATTACTTGACACAGTGCTCTATTTTTATTAGCTTCTTCCCAGTATTATCAAGATCATCTTATGAAAAGGAACAGGTAAAAATTAGGTACCACCCATACATGTCTTTACTAAAAATATTTTGAAAGTTTGTCAGTAAGAAAACCTTTTCTAAAACTCATTATTAATTTTACAGATTTTTTTTCCAGTGGACGGTAATTTAAGGGAAACGTGAGACTATAAAGGATTAGAAAATCAAGGCAATAACAAAAAATGTGGGGCAATTTTCCTTTAGGAATTAGGAATGAAGTAGTGCTTTGAGTGCAGCTAAATGCATATTGCAAGCTGACTTTATTCTGAAACTAAGAAAATCAATGGCAAAAATGGAGTGAGAGGAGCTAGAAATTGGAAAAGGGTCAATTATTTAAAATTCCTACTACTTTCAGGGAAGATTCATGGTTTGAAAGGATTGATTTCTAAGAATCCAGTGTTTTTGAAAGGTGATGTTGAGGTTGGAAAATGTAAAGCTTTTTTCCTAGCTTTTATTAGTAGGCCTGAATACTAATGTCTGTGTTTTATTTTCTTCTTTTAAAAACAGTTTATTAGTGAAGGCAGTGAAAATGAGGAAATAGCATCATGGCTGATAGCTGTGGCTTAGCAAAGTCTCAGCTCTTAGCGGTTGCAAGGAAAATATTCAAAAAAGACTTAATTATTGGTTTTAAATTTCCATATGGAGTAAGAGAGAAATCTAACAGATATTTTGGATATTTTTCTGTATTTTATTTTTTCAGCTTTTTGGAGGGAGGATGGCTCCTTGAGACAAAAGCAGCTAGTTTTTCTTCATTTTCAGTGTAACTTGGGTGGGGGATAAAGAATTTTGGTGAAGGGTAAACCTGGAAGGCAGGTGGTTTGGCTTTAAAAGTCTCTTGCTTCTCATGTTCCTCTGCCTCCCTGCTGTTTTTTTCTGTGTATTCTCATTAAATAAAAACTAAGGAGAAAATCTTTCCAGTTTCCTCTAAAAATATGCATATGTAATGAATGAAAACTTCATCTGGATGAAGCAACTGGGATGATTATTAATAAAATGCAAAACAGTGCTAATGTATTAATACAGTTAGGCTGAAAACTGGTATCACGTTACCAATGTTAAGAAGGTACAAGATAAGCTTTTCTGTCAGATTGCTGTGGAAGTGAATAGCACCTCTTACATATATCTTCCTGAACACAATAAGGATTAAAAGTACTTTCAATAACATTTCAGCGTTGCAGTATTTCTGTTAAATCCTAGTTCTTTATAACAATAGTCTTGCTCATGTTTTTTTAACCTTTCTTCACAGGGAAATGCATGTTATAACTAAGAACAGAATTTAAATTTTTATTCAGTGTTGAATATCTAATAGCTTTCTGTTGTCAGACAAGATTTTTTAAAATTATTTGTTGAAAGTATTTTTGATACTCTTCTGAACTTCTGAGTTGTTTTTTAAAAATAAGGGCAGAGGGCAGTCAGGAGCACAAACTCAGGTTTGGCATGATAGGATTACAATGAAGGATACTCAGGGACTCAGATATCTGTTGTCATAACCTTATAATTTTCTTTATCTCAGTTATCAGTGTACAATGTCTTGCAACGTATTATTTTTATTTAAGCCTCATTCTCTTCCGTTATGTCAGATTGTGTGGTTCTGACCCCTTGCATTATTAGATGCACAGAGGTTTTGGGGATCATTCTGCCTCAGAAAATATTTTAGTAGACATGGTGTGCAGTAAGCAGCAGAACAGTGTTTGTTATCCGTCCTGCAGGAAACTGAGAGTATCTGATTAAGCTGACTAGCAACTATCAAGTAACTTGGCACATCTCCTCTTGCATTTCATTCATTCAGTTGTAGTGTGGTTAATAGAAAGCTATGCTGTGCCATTTTTCTTGTGTGATGCCATTTTGGTTTTTTTTCAATGGACTTGGCATAGTGTTGCACCTATTTATATGTTGTAAATAATTTACAATGCAGTGTCAGCTTGGGAAATCGATTATGTCTACTTAAGTTGCATCTTAGTTATATCTTCCTCTTTTTTTTTTTTTGTGAAGGAGTTCTGTACATATTTTGTCTTTGATAAGAAAGAGATAGTTTTTCTTATGCTCCATGCAAATGACTATTAAATATTAATTTAATTATAATAATATTTTCAGGATTAAAGAGTGATTTTTCAAGTAAAATACTGGGAGTTACTTATTGCAGCTCTTATGTGGACATTAGTAAGTTATTCCTGAATAAAGCAGTATAATTGAGCCTTTGAATCCTAAAGGAATTCACAGTAAAATACTGTTATGCAGACGATCTAGGTATATAGTCATCATAATAGTAATTTTATAATGTAATTTTATTTCAATAAATAGATTCTAGAGTCATATTTTGTCCTCTATAGTTTAACATGTACTGCCTATGCAGTGTATTCCAGTTCATCTGAGAACTTTCTGACAAAAGCAGCACAGCGCTCTGTGCTGACAGCAACTCCTCAGATCTGCCAGCAGTAATCCCTGCTTGTGGACATGAGGCCTTTTAGACTAATCTTTATTCTTTAGTTGCCTTAGTGTAAATAGCATTATGATAAAATAATTTCTCTGTCCTTCTCTAAAGATGCATCAGATATCAGTTGTTCCTCATTCTCGCTTTTCTGGGTTGCTAGTGGGCCATTTTTTTTCTCCTTTGAAAGCACCAATAAAGGAGATAATATGTTGATTTCGGCTGAGTTTCAGAATGTTTTGGAAATGGATGTTTATGATTAGCAAATCTTCATGGCGCAGTCATGGCTTTCTTATTTTGTAGTTTGGCTTGACAAACCATACTAATTTACTGAGGAGATGATCGTATCTAGCTGTTAAATGATCTCAGCATTACAGCAGTTGGGAGTACTCACAATTTTTTTAGGAATTCTTCCCCTTTTTGGTATAAGATACTGTAAAAGAGCTTGGCTTTTGACTGTATTTGAACTACTGAGCTCCATCAGCAACGTTGTCACTCACTACTGCCAGAAGAGCTGTGGCTGTGACTTGGGCCGTATTTCAGAGAAAGTGTTTCACCTCCTTGTGATGTCTAGTTATTGGATGCAGAAATACTGTTCCCACTTCTGTCAGTAGGTTCCAGGTTTTAGGATTCTTTCTATTAAGAACAGAAATCAATGACGAAAGAATATTTGTGCGTGGGTTTTTTTGTTTTGTTTTTAATATTAACCTTTTTAATTGCAAAAAACGTATAGGGAATTGCATTTCCTACAGCACAGCTGGCATCAAGAGAAGCAGTTTCTGTGCTCACCGTTTGAAGCCTTTTCATAGATAGCACTTTTCTCCTCAAAGGCACCTATCTCTGGGTGGCTTTGCAACCATTTACTTTGTCATATGTTCTCTGGCTGTATCAGTTAAGACTTCTTTCTTCACCAAAATAATAAATACAGGGTTCCTTGCATGTGACTTCAGCTGGCAGTGAATGTCCACATAGGTGTTATTTTTGATTAGTTTGGCACATGGCGTGTATTTTGGGCAGTGGAGTCAGGTTGAACAGTCTTCTTGAGAAATATTGTTAAGACACATATTAAGAAGTGGTGAACCTGTTTCTTAAATACAGTATAGAATGGATAGATGTGTAAATCATGAGTTCCTGAAAGATTTCATTGAAAACTTAAAACATCTACTGAAAATGGCTATGAGGTGGCACCACTGTTTGGAGGCAGTAATTAGTTATGCCAACCAACTTTTATCTGTGCCTACACAAAATCCTGCTAGCCTTTGGTCTATTAAAGTATTAGATGGGTTTGTAAGAAACCACCTCTCCCCTCCTATATTGTGTATTTATTTGAGGTCATTTGAGCTGTTGGAGCCAACAATGCTAAGACTGAAATGTCTGGTATTTTGGTTGCAGGGTATTTTCAAGAAAAGGGCCTTGTCTCTGGAATTTGTTTCCTGAGTGTGGGAGCTCAAATCTAGTGCAAATCCTGATGCTTTCTTCAGGTCTTTCAAAGTAGTAGATCAGAAGCTGCAGAGATACAGCCTTTCTTTTTTTTTTATTCTGGTTGAAAGGTACTAAAACTGTGTACTTTGTGTTTATTTCCAGAAACTTGAAAACTAAGTGCATTTTATAAATTAAAAAGAAAGATAATACAGAGATCACTGTTGAAAGAACAAATTGGAGTTATACCTACCATGTAAATACCAATTAATTCATTTTATAACTAAGGAGAAAACTGGAGCCTCTTACCATGAAAAATGCTAGGGCAATGCTTCTTCTAAAGGATGAACATGTGAATGTATTTTTTCTGCATATTTGGGTTTGTTTATACCTGACAATTTACAAGAAATACACCAAGGTCTTTTTAAAAAAATTAAAATTCAGACAACGGATTTTAATTGTTGCATTGGGTTTGATTTATCCTATAGCTTAACATACATTTTACTACGTGGAAAGAATTGGGAAAGCAAAAGTAATGACAGAGAGGTGGCAGAGGGAAGAGTATATATAAAAATGTATGGTACTTACATTGAAAGCAGACTGGGAGGGAACAGAGAGCAGAAAAACTGTTTCAATTATGCCACTGACTGTAGCAAATCTGAATTGTTTGACCTGTAGTGTATTCCCGGACAGTAGAGCACTTAGTGTGGCAGCATGGTGCTAGCTGAATTGGTTAAAATGTTGGATCATTTCCTTCTTTCCCCAGCAATGTTGTTCTTTCTGTAAAGCACTTGTAGATAAAGGGAAGGAGCTTTTGGGAAGATGTGTACTTTAAGAGCACTGGCCCGCAGTGAGAGTGAGCTGGAGACCAGCAGTGTGTGTGTAGATCCCCTGTGTACTTCATGGTTCAGGATGAAACTTAAGGCAGGCAATAAGCAAATCACAGAAGCACTGGATGAACAAATAGTAAAGGCAGTTTACTCTCCTTACTTAAAAAGCTTTCCTTAATTTGAAAAACATGTATTTCTTTTCAGATTAGTGTTATTTTTTTCCTGCTGTCTTTGTTTTAAAGGAGAAATCTGTCCAGCCAAAATTGTTATTTGGAAGAAAATAAAATTAGGAGTTCACAGCACTCCCCTCTAGCTCTCAGCCTCATCTCACTTTCTCCACATCATCATCAGCCTGTCTGGTCAGCAAGGCTGGTGGCTGATCCCTGTGGCTGTGTTGATCTCCAGTAATCACAGTGGGGAAAGGGGGAAGAACATTCTTCTGGGGCAGGAGACAGCCTGCTGTTAGCTAAAACAAACACTGAAATTGCATCTTCAGTTTATGGTTTAACCTGCCTTGTGGAAAACAACTCTATTGTTCTGATTAAACCAACAGCATCTGCAACATCTAAGCAATGTTCACTTTTGCTGCTGTATACTCCTATATATAACTCCTTTTTATTTTCATCCAATATGGATACCAAAAGTCTTTTTCAGTTTTCTTATTGTATAAGATAACAAAACTTAAAACATATACTGTTGTAGAGACTTTAATTGCTAGACAAAGTTATTGTGTTATTAGACTTCCAGATTCAGCACAAGTGATTCCCCTGGGTGCTTCCATATGGCCCTTGTTCAAAAATTTGGACAGATTCTGCCATAGGTGGTTCAGTTTACCAGTGTGTTAGATGAAGAGAGCCTTAAGTGATGCCAGACTGTGGGGAACTTTCACGAGAGTTTGTATGTGTCTTACTCCCTGCCAAGCATGCTGACTTTTAAAATTTTGTAATGCTGTCTTGTTTTTTCCTGGCCATCTTTTTTGGATAAAAAGCCCCCCAAAAGTTGAGTACAAGACAGTACTATAAATCAATAAGTAGGATGCAGATCTAAGTCTGTAACAGGCATACGTTTGAAAAGAACACTACTCAGAATAGTCTTAGAACAAAAATACAGTTGCAAAATTAATACAGTTGAAGTTTCTTAGAAATCCTGAGTAAATATGGATATATACAGCAGTGACATATACAGTCACACAGAATTCAGTGAAATGTTCTGAGTAGAATGCATACAGCTGAGGACAGACTGTAACCCCCATATGTTGTAGCATAAAATTAGAGATTGAAAGATAATTTATCAGTTTTGCTGATTGGGCTGGGAGAATTCAAGTGTCTTTGTAAAATGCATATAAGTTCTCCAGCTGAGGCAGTCATACCATGTGCTTCAGAAGTCATTTATCAGCAGACCGAAAAAAAAAAAAACCAACCCCAAACCTGTAATAAGTCAAATTTTTATTTTTTTCCCTGGCTTTTGTGAAATGTAGTTTGCATTAGCTGTGTTGTCAGGCATTCATTCTCTTCGCTAAAGTTGTAACTACAAAAAGGTGTTTGTGCTGATACATCTGTGTCTACGCTGGGGCTTTGTTGTTTAAAGCTGTCACAGAGATATCATTCCCTTCACCCACCTTGCCTCTGAGATTTTAGTTTTTCTATCTAAAAAGAGTTCATGGGCTGTCTCCAAGTGAAACTGCTTGGCACTTTTTTCATTACATTGATTTTAATTTATTTTCAGTTGGTTGTGAAAGATTTTTGGCCTCTAGAATTTCTCTGTGGTTAGCTCTTTGCAGTTTTTATCATCATATCATGAAACATGTTTTATTTATGGAGATAAATTGCCAAATTGTTTTAAAAATACTACTTTAATTTTGCATGAACAGTATAGTCCATGCTCTGGATTTTTCACTTGGAAGTCTGGGTATCAACTTGATTTCAGTCATAAGTGTACAGAGTTTACTGATTGCAGCCTTGTCTCAAGTGAATATTTGTCATGTCACAAACTCATTTCAAAACTTGGAATTATTTAGTAAACTTCAACATGAAGAACAGTCTGTAATCTATAGAAACTAAGGCCTGATGTACAGATATTGGTGTATTAACAGAACCATGTGCAAGAGATCATGTTATTTTTGGATTTAGCCAACGTGACTAGTTGCAGAATCTCAGAATTCTATCAACAAAAAATAAATCCTAAAAATACTCTGGGATCGATCGTGACAGTACAAGCCTTGAATAACTTGTTGATAGTTCCTAATATGGCATTAGGCTTTTAATTATCATATGAAAATGCATGTGTCTTCTATATTAGGGATTAGGCTGCTGCTTATTATTGACATGCTCATATTAGCAATGTTAATGCTGACGTCATTCATAAACTTTATCTCTTTTACTGTGTTTCCTCTGTGAACTCTGCTGAGAGTTCAATAATAAATATGTATGTTGATAATCTATGAGCAGGGTTGATTATTCACATACTGTTGAATGCATATCCCGTAAAATAGCAATGGCTATTGCTTTGGACTACTGAGAATTAACAGCACAGCATCATCAAGGTGCTGTGACTCCACACACCTTGTTCTTTATCTTACTGGATCTGTCTTTAAGTGAGCAGTTCAGAATGTTAGATGACTGCCAGTTTAAATTTATCTGTGAAACTATTGTGTTCACCAGGAGCACATCCAGGACTAGGGGGGGAAGAAGTGTGCTTCCAGGTCTAGTTCTTGCACTCAGGACCCTCCGTGTTGGATGCGCTTACTTAAGTACAGCACATGCAATTGCAGCGTTAAATTTTTGCTGTTGCTCAAGATTGACATCTGGCAGCTGACTTGTACAGGATTAGTAGATAATGCTCACTCATTTTATAGCTAAAGGTGTTATTTGGAAGCAAGGTATTTTGGGAGGGGAATCTCCTAGTGCAGTATGTTGGGGTTTTTTAAACATCTCCTGTGAAATTAAGTCACTGAGAGCTAAAAGTGTAATGTAGGATGTTTCATTCCTATAGGAGTTGTGAACAACATGCAATAAAGACACTAACTCATCAGAATGGTTATATGGACAGAGACATTGAAAGAAAATGTGCCACAACACGACCAAATATAGAAGCTAAGTTGTAGTGGTAGTTTGGTAATGAGACTGTATACGATGACTTGAATGTCTGAAAATGTTAGGTGCAAGAAATGCCATTAGATGTCTGTGTTTACTCAAAAAGGAGCACAGATTTTGAAATGATTTCTTATTTTTTTTATAGGTTACTTTCCACGGGACTTTCTTTAAATTTTGGAAGTGATAAATGATTGTATTACTGTTAGTATGTGGAGACAAATATGCTGCGCTACCAGGAAATTACATGAGCTTAAGATTGGTTTGTTGTGAAAGTATTAGGAGCACTAAAAAAACACCTTGTGATTCAAGATAGCTGATATGACTTTCCTTTCCATGAAATCATGACTCATTACTGGTTAGAGTTCTTAAAAATTGAAGAGTTATAACCTTGCTTCTTTGCTCTCCTTAAGGACCAGTTAGCACTACTAATATGAACCCATATTATGCCTAGGATTACATTTTTTTACAGCATCTTCTGTTATCACAATTAAATGTCAACTCTTTAAGCAGCTTATGTCTGATTGATTTTGTTTTCATACACAAGTAAATGTGTACTCCTATCCAGCTGGCTCTAGGTGGCCCTGCCTGAGCAGGGGGAGTTGGACCAGATGACCTTCAGGGGTCCCTTCCAACTTCAATCATTCTATGATTCTATTATAGACTATACTGTAAACAGATTTCCTTCCTTAAGAATATAGATTTCCATAATATTGGGTACTTAATTCCATTGTCAATCAAGTGATTTATAGGATAAGAGTGAATTCATCAAAATGCTGGGTTTTTTATAGGACAGGGAGGGAATAAAGTATTTACCTTTTAAAACTTCAACAATATTTCTTACATCTCATTGCATGCATAAATGTTACAAGTTTATATAGTGCAAAATGTGATATTACTGGTTTTTTTCTTTACTGTTGTAACTCTTCCACAGTTCATCTACTAGCCTGAGGTTTGTAGTAGGTAATATGATGTTACAGTTTTCATCAGCAGTAAAGATTTCAGTCTCAGCCTTACTGTTGAAAAACAAGGTCATTGTTCATTCCAGTTCTGTTACTTTTGCTTAGAAGTTGCATAGGTGGTTCAAACTCAAATTAAGTTATAGACGACGCATTGTTTCAAATGCAAATTTTTTGTACTGTGTAACCTTTGCTGTTTTGAGAAAAGTTTGTCAATTCCAAGCATATCAAGCTTGTTTGGATATAAGGCATCTGGCCTGTTTCCCCAGCCTGAGAGGGACTCCCAGTAATATAGTCTTTTTTCAAGTTGGATTTGGTGGGTTCTTTTGATGTGAAGCTTAGGAAAAATCAAAATAAAATGTTCATTGACTTATCCAAAGCTACCAGTGCTTGAAGCCTCCTTTCAACACCTCTGTCTTCGGCTTAATGCAAGACCCCATCTCTCCTTACAAGCTTTTTTTGGTTTCTCTCCTAGGCCTTTAAAGGGTGTGCCTGGCTATTTCCCAGCTGGGTCTGATAGTAAAGGGTTAGCAAGTCACAGGTCCTTAGCCCATCCTGTTAAACATAGTTATGACTCAGCAAATAGCAATGCAATGTTGATATTTTTGAGCTTGATGTATTTTAACCTCACTTAATCTGTAATTTACCAAAAATCTCATTATTACAGAAAGTGAGAGAGATGCAAGCTAAACTGTGTATTTTTTTTTAACTTGTCTTTAATTAGACAACTAATTTATAAGTCCTGAGACTTCAGAAAAGTGATAATTTCCAGTTTCTGCAAATGCTAGTAAGCCTTTCTATGTGATGCAAATGAAACTTCTGATCTCTTATTTCCCATATTGATTCATTTAAAATCTATTAATGTTAACAGTTTTTACAGACTGTAAAAGAGCACATTATTTATCTAATTATCCTTGAAATTGTAAGCAGAACACCAGGCTTAAATATTCATAGACTAGTCATGCTGTGTGGAGGGGGTGTTAAAGCAAAAGCATGTTCTCGCTCTGTAGCTTCACTCTTGCAGCTGACAGAGCTACTTATTTCAGGTCAGACCCTGGTATCTGGTATCATTAACCTTCTTTCCTACTTCGGTCTCTTCTGCTGGTAACTTAATCTTCACCACTTATACCTTCTTTTTTAAGGGACATCAGCTGTAACCAACATGGTAGATATATCCATTTATAACGGTGTTGTAGGCTGTAGTACCTTCAGTGTTGCCTGTGCCTTTTTTCTCAGGCCTTTTTAGCATGGCCTGTTTGTGACTTTAGCCTGGAATTAATTTATTTATAGGCAGGCCTGCCTGCTGAAGTGGAGGCGGCTAGTTATCCTGGCAATGATTTGAGGTTGGGAAAAAAAGCATCCCTTAGCTTGGTTCAGCTGCACTCCATGCAGCAGTCCTAGCTCTCCTTTTCCACCACCAGCCATGCTGCTAAGTGTACTGTGAGCACTCAGCATTTTCATAAGAGGGATGCTGGCCTGTGAGATGGTTTGCCTTTTACCATCAGCCAGGGTTGTCTAGGACCTGGCAGAACAAACCAGGGAAGGAAGGGGGGAGCCTGTTCCAAGTGTAATCAACAGTTCACTTTGCTAGCACTTGTTCCATTGATTCATTGTGAAAAGCTACCAAAAGGTTGAGGTGGAGGTGAGGGGAGACTAAACAGGAAGAAATTGAGGGTTCTAAGGAAACAACACATTTAGGTTGGGTAGCACGATGTCATGCAGAAATACCCAAGGTGGCTCTCACAAGACCAGCGTGAGAAGTAGGAGGGTGTGAGTCTCTCAGCATGCAGCTCTGCTGGAGCTGACTAACCTTCCTGTGCACAAGCTAAAAAGACCGCTCTGTTTTGGCAATCAGCTAACATCTCTAGATACTTTTACAAGTGTCTGTACAGTGCTGGTAAATTGGCTTTGAAAATGTCCAAGGAGAGATGGATGCCTAGATTTCTTCCTCCTCTACAGAAGGCTATATGGATTTATAGGCCAAGAAAAAAGAAATTTCATTCCTGATTTCCTCCCTTCTTTCCAAAGTATGAAGTGCATTGGTCTGTCTTCAGACTGAATGATCATGGCCTCCAATAGACAAATCCTCTTTGTAGTCTGCTTTTTCTTTGCTTTTCCAGACAATAGCAACCACTGATATCTACAAATAATTAACACTGTGCCATAGATCTTGCTTCAGGGTAGGAAGCAAGTAAAAATGCATGCAGAGCAATTTTCACTACCAGTTGACTTTTGGAGGTTACTGTAATCATGTTTTTCTCTGACATCTTCAGAGAGTTTCTTGATCGAGCCAAATAACTCAGTTTCACTGTAGATAATCATATCTACTATAGGAATTTAATACGTTATTGACTTCAGAGACTGCCAAATAACAGACTACTCTAATAAGTAGACCTGTCATCTTTGTTCTATTTCTGGGAGCAAATGAGAAGAACCACATGACTTAGAGCTGCTCATAAAATGTCAAAAATAAAGACAAGCGTGGATGTTACATACTTTTAAAGGAACTTTACATACTTTTAAGTTCACATTCTCTTCTCTTGGTGGTTGTCACACTTTGGGGGTGGGGTGGGATTTTAGGACACTTAGCACAACAAAACGGCCTTGAGAGATTATGTAAAAATGCCAACAAGCTTTATGCAATTCTTGAATGACTTGAAGAAAATGTAAATCTCGGCCATTCTTTTAAACATGTTAGCTTTACAGCTTGAACAAAGACTGTATCTTAGGAGACAATCACAAATCCACCAAAGAAACAGATCATCACCCTTCTCTGAATTCTGCCATTAATCTTCAAAGTTTTGTTCAGTTGTTGTGCATTGCTTCTGAGAAATGTGTCAGACCCTGAGTAAGTTTCCTTATAGAGGCAACCAATTTACTTGTGTGGTTCCCAGTAAGAAAAAGTACTGAAGATTTCTGGGATGTTCGTGCTGGACAGTAAAACCATGTTAGCTTGGTGCATGGAGGTTTCATTCCCTACAGTGAATCACAAGAGTAGAAACCTGTTAGAAAAATGGGGATAGGAAAATGCGCGTGTGTGTGAAGTTCTACATTCAGATACAGAAAGGAAAGGAGAATGAGGTATATGTCTAGGAAGAGCATGATTCCTGCCTAATGCTGAAAGTTCAAGAGATTATTTTCTTTTGAGTTATTTTTATTTTTTTCAGTGTAGCTATGATAGGCAAATGGGTGCTGGTACCGGAAGGAGCTCTTCCTAACGGACACTTTTTAATTTTGGTACATGAGCAGATTTAGCATCCATGGAATGTGGAAGAGCGTGTAAGGGAAACATCACTGTATTAACAGACTCTAAAACTAGTAGGCTGAGTGCAACTTCTTATTGTAATGTGTGAGGAGGAGCAGATGGAACTGAACGCATCAGTTACTGATGCATCAGTATCTGCTACAGAGGTGTTACCTTGCTGCCACAGCTACTGAAAATATATATAAGAATCAAATTGAAAAAACAAACTGGGGCAACAGAGGCTGGTTTTGGTCATTTTCTGCCAGCAACATTAGAAGGTCTACGTGTTTCTCAGCCAGTAAGTGATGCCAACACATGGAAAACCCATCTGGTTTGAGCAGGATGAGGCAGAGGGATGCAAAGTGTTGTGCAATTACATGATTGGGAGAAAGCAGACACAAAATAATGTTTTTCCCTTTTGTGAAAGAACATGTTTTTCTCATCTGTGTTCCCCATCTCTTGGACACCAAGATCAATATGTTTGTTTATTCACTGGTCATGTCCTAAGGAAATAAAACAGTTTGAATGCAAGACCTGTATTTAGTGTAAGACCTGAGTGAATCATGCAGGTTGAATTCAGTCTTTCTGAATCACAGGTTAGTTGCAGTAGATGTTGAGCTCAAAAGTGTCTGGAGGAACATCGCAATGCCTGTTTACTGCCAAAGCCACCCAAATCTTTCTGGTACCCTATAAATTTCCTTACTTGTTTTGTATGTGAAAAGGCAGCTTGCTGTGGTATATCCATTTTCTGGATCCACTTGTGTTTTCTTGAGTCTATACCGGTGTAGGTGTGGGAGGATCCTTTCGAGTATGCAATTACTTTTAAGTAAAAGTTTTAGCTTGTTGAAGTAGTCAGGCTCTGGCTGTCTCCTCTTGCCTGACTCATCTTCCTTCACAATGTTTGCTGGTGGTATGGCTATTGCTCTTTGCCACCCTGTGTGCCTCTGCGTGGAAAGATGCTGACTACTGATTAGAGCAGCTTAATTTGCTGTGTAACATTAAGGGTAAGGTGTGGTATTTTGGAATGGGGAACCATGATATTTAAATATAGTATTTTATGATGTGATACTCTTGCTAGTTTCTGAACCCATTTTAACATCTTTTCACATTTTAAAATATATTCATTATTGAAAAGGGGAGAGAGAGAGAAGGGAATTTTAATTTCCAGTTAGAAGGAAAGTTCACAGATTGCTCTGAGACCTATTTGGTTCATGAAACAAATATTCAAGTTGGGCAAGGCAAGTGTATAACTGTATCAGAGGTGCTGAAAGTTGCCTTCCACAAGACTCCAAAAGCCTAAATGTTGACCTGAATTTTTAATCAAAATTTTATCAAGCTGCAGAATTGTGCTTTAGAAAATTAGAAGAAAAACTGTTGAATTTCCACTGTCCTTTATTATTTGTTACTACTTTTAAGTCTGTTCTTCTTATTGCTGCTGATGTATTTTTTTCCCAAAAAACTTAAAATACTCAGAAATTGGCCAAACTTGGAAAGCAGGTGTAGGTTTCTTATCCTGACCTCTTTAAAAATCAATGGAAGACTGACCTTTGGCTTAATTAGGGCTAGGAGTTTACCAATAATTCCTGTAAATAAGGATACAGAATACTGCTAGAAATTCTAAGGGTAAAGTTCTCTGTGCAGGCTTAACAGTTTTGGTATTTCTATTTCTCTTTCAAACCAGTCCTTTTTTTTAAAATGGCCTATAATATTTTGATAGCAATAACATTGACTTTTCAAAAGTCTAATCTATACCTTTTCAGTAAATGAAAGCAGAGGAGTGCCAAAGTATATGAAATATTAGGTAAATCCCTTTTCTCAATGTTAAAATAATTTGCAGCTTTGCTTTCAGCAGCACCTTTTTCTCAGTGGGTTGAGCTCTCCCTAAGTAATTAATAACTCTTAAGCTGTCTGAATAGTTTCCCTAGAGTTGCATCATATAGTGTGTCATGAAAACAACTTGAGGCCTAATGTAACATGAAACCGTGTAGTGCATCTTAATGTGATTTGAGGAAGATGGATGGGAAGGAAATTATTTCTTATTCTGAGTAACAAACAGCTGTTCTTTTATTTGAGAAGAATTTAAAATACATTTTCTAGGCAGAGATGAGTAAATTGTTCTAGTTAGTTATTTCCCCTTCTCCCATTGTACCAGTCGTTAGGCAAAAACTGAGAATCAGAAATACAGTCATTTCATATAGAAATATTGAGAATAATGTGGAGGTTTTTTGTATTTAGTCACCTGAGCTGCTTTTTTAATTCATAGTGGATCTCAGTTTAAATCTCTTAGCAAACATGAAAAGGTTAAGATTTCAGTGTCTCCATCAACACAGTACTAAATAAGTCATTACCACCCACCATAGGAAAGTTGTCTAAACTAACTCCTTGAGCTCTGGCCACCAAATTATTGTAACATTGTCATATTACAAGTGACATTACCAGGTAACGGTATATGTCAGCTGGAAAAGATATGTCTTGCCATAAGCTCTAAACATGTCTCACTTCACTCTCAGGAAATGTAAGTGGGCTCATCTTTCTCTTCTTGGAAGGTATTCAGCAAGCTGGAGGCTCCGCTGGTGCTTGTAAATACGGAAGTTTATCATATACTGTAGTGTAGTCTCATTCGATATGGAACAATTAAGAGTTCATAAGATTTAAAAATAGATGCTGCTTTTCCATTAGTGCTTTTTTAAAAAATAAAAACAAAAGATAAATAAAGGATTGCCTTACTAAATTTGATATGGGTAACTCAATGCTGCTTTACAAAGATAGAACCAAAACTGTTTATAGCACAATGAATACACAGTTAATTCATTCATAATTACTTCTTTTAGCATGGTAGCACTAGGAAAACCAGCTGCTATCTGCATTTCAGAAGTTTTCAGAACTTTTCAGGAAACAAGTGAATAAGCAAATATATTGCCAAAAATCAGTCTGTACTTGATCATTACAAACAAGTGGAAGGTATGCACAAATACAGTTGTAAAGTTCATGCAAAATTCCTGAAACTGCTCAACTTGTAACCTCATAAAGTACAGTCTATGCTGTGCTTGGGCCAGAACACCTATTTTTAGGGAAAATTATGGCTATATTTAATCCAGAAAAAAAAAGAGAACGCAACAAAAGCCTTTGCAGCTCCAAGTGTACATGTGCTTTGATAGTGACACGTAGTCATTGCAGGAACATCAGCGTGTATTTATTAACATTCTGGATGCATCTGCATGATGCTTCAGCCTGTGGAACATTAAGAGATACCTGAATGACTGAACTTGTAACAACGTCTACATACACAATCTAGAACCTTGTATCATTAGGGATTTTCCTGCTTGTTATCTTTGGTCTCCTCAATCTGCCAGCTGGGGCCTCTCTCACAGCACACCTCAATCCAGCAGGCTAGGGTGGTGTAAATTCAAGCCTGTATGTTCAGTTCATGTGCTTCAATTCCTGCTATTGTTTTCAGCACTTTCTACCAAGGGTGTGCTTTGCTTTGAGAACACAGTGCTCCATTCATCGGCTTTTGTTTTTTATTATATACTACTGACAGCATGAACAGAAGGAGAAAATCAAACTGTCTAGATACCACCTAAAGTGTAATTTAGTCAGGCTTTGGGTCCTGAATCTCAGAGAATTATTCAAATTGCCTGCTCTCAAGCACCACCTAACCCCTGGTGGCACCTAAAATTAATTATTTTGGACAACAGACTTCTCCCAGCAATTGGGCATAAGCTCTAAGGAAGCTGCTTAAGCAGCCAAGCATGTAACTCCCACCCAAGTTTCATTATGACTCAAAGATGTATGTAGAGATGCCTGAACACTGCCTATGTCCCTGGAGGCCTAAGCCGTTGAATGTGCAGAAATCATAAATCATAAGCTTGGACAGCATTGAGTTCAAAAGAAACCACAGCAGTCGTGAGCACTGTCAGTGTAGAAGAGAGAGCAAGGACCTTTTCAATAACATTGAAGGGAGGTTATATGGTTTGAATTGCCCCAGTCTAAGGAGGCTCAACAGGAATGGGAGAACTTGACTGTTGTCCCACTGTTAAGGATATTTCCTGTGAGAGGAAAATCTCAGATTCACATTTTTACTTTCAAGTCTGATTACGTATTTTGGTTCCAGCAATTTTGTCCAAAAAACCCATAAGCAACCCCTGGTTCAGAGACCAGGTGTCAAGGATACCCTTATTTGCTTTTCTGTTTTAACTTGTAAGTTGTTTTTTGTCTTTATAGATAAATTTGCACACTTATTCATTGCTACCCATATTTCTGTAATGCTAGGGCTTTCTTAAGACCTGTCACCTCTCTTATTGCTTTTGGCTAATACAACATGATGTACTACCCTCTATATTTATTCTCTGTATTTGTGCTTTACATCTGTAGACTTTGAGGTGAGCTTGGTACAGGTTTCCTTCATCCTTATTCTCTCTCCTGTTCCTCTTGTTCTTTCCCTGTGCCACATGGAAAGGGTAAATACTCTGTGAGGAAGTACTTGTTGAGCTGTGGATATGTAGAAAACTTGCTTTTGTATTTTTCATTAACATTTAATGCTGCTGCTTTATGGTTTTCACCCTGCGCATGACTTCTCATTAGTTTTTAAATGTTGGTAGATACGATCAGGTAAAACAGTATATTAAATGTTCAAATAACTGGATTTCAAATTCAGTATTCTGCAAAATTTTTTTTTTTGGCTTTTTTCACGCTCCAGTATGGGGTTTTATGTTCATTTTTCTGTTCTGGCTCCCCATGGCCCCTCATAAATGTCACTATATATTTATTATTTAAAACACATACATATTGTGCATTTCTGAGGAGTTTTTAATTGAGCTTTACAGAGTAGAAGATACCATGGTTAATATTTAAATTTTGCTATAATATCTTACTTATTGCCTGTACCTAAGTCATTTCAATGCTAGATGCATGCTCTTTATTCTACTATTTCACTTGAATCCATCCAGGGAGCAAGAACATAGGAGAAATTATGTGTATTAGTAGATAGTATGCTAGTTTTTTTAAGTATTTTATCACTTCATTTTTTTCCCTTTAGCATTCACCATCTAGCTGGAAGGCCTTGAGCATTAAGTGTATACTTTAAAGCACCTGTTAATGACTTTTTGGTCGCCAAGGAATGATGATACAGTTACACAATGAGAACTCTTTTCAGAATAAAGATATTGCTTGTTATGTCTTTGGTATACAATAGCTGTATACCAAATCTGTGCTGGTGCTGTTTGTTGGCCAGACACTGGAACACGTTTCCCAGAGGGCTGTGGAATAACCTCTGTTCGTGGAGACTTTTAAAACTCAGTTGGAGGACTTATGTAACCTGATATAATTTTAGGTTGGTCCTGCTTTGGGCGGGGGTTTAGATCCATTGGCCTCTAGAGGTACCTTCCTACCTAACTTATTTTGTGAATTGAACTGAATTTATCCTTGGTACAATTCTCCTTAAATTTTACTCTTTAGTTAACTTCACTGAAATCGGTATAATGCCCTTAGGAATGAATTTGACCTTGTCTGCTTTTCTCATTTCTCCCAATACAGTTTCCTCTGTCAGTTCAAAGGTAAGAGAAGCTAGAGTGAATTCCTGCCCGTTTTCATAATGCTGGCTCATACCTTAACTATTTTCCTGTTTCCTAAATGGTTTGATAAAGTGTTAAGGAAGGTAATTTTATATCATGTGCGCTCAGACGAAACCATTTTGGGGGGGGAGAAAATTCGGAAAGAAACACTTTAATTTTAGAAGTCATATTGTTATTCATTTAGTCGGCTCTTAAAAGTGTATAGGGGAGGCTTACAGAAAAAAGCAATGACGGTAAAAAAAAAAAAAAAAAAAAAGAGTAAAACAACACCAAAAAATTGCTCTGTATATACTAGAATGCCTACCATGTCCAAACTGTACTTCCATTTGTTTTGCAGAATTATCATACCAGTCATGGTTTCCCCTCCTTTCATTTGATGAAGATTTCTGATCATTTCCCTTCTACAGCTGGCCCATTAATGTAAACTCCCCTGTGGCTCCCAATATAGAACTTAGCTAGGAAAATTAATAGATTTTTGGAGAGCTAATCAGATGTTCCCGCAGCCAGATATCCTGTCATTTACAGCTGTAAACCTGAGATGCCATCTCCTTAGCTTGCCCAGGGTGCTGTAAACCATAGGGCTGATCCCATGTCCAGATAGTTTACTGTTCTGCAGAGATGCACTTCTGTGTTACAGATGCCCAATTAAGGTATTTTCTTTATAAATAACAAACATATTATTTATGCTATAATTAAAATATAGAGTAGCATGAAACTTGTATCTAAGTCCCGCAAAGCCTATTCACTCTTGCCTTGCCTTTTGACATTGAAACATCTATAGCGGAACAACAGAGCATATGGGTCCACTAACAATGTGGGAGAGCAGCCAATTTGGTGCTGGGATAAAACAGGAATCAGCTGTGGGAAATAAGCCACAGAAGTGTAATTCCCACATAAGGGACCTAAATAGGTGTTAGTCCATAAAGAAATTCTTTGGCAGGATTTAGTGCAGGCTTCTCTACACAAAAAGCATTTTTCCTGAGATCCTAAGTTAACTGAAGTGCACTGATTTCCAGCAGGGTTGTGGTGTTATTTTCTTGTCAGCTGGAGCTTTCCTCTTTTTTTTTTTTTCTTTTTCCTTTTTTTTTCTCTTTTCTTTCCCTTTGTTTTGTTTTTAGTTTTTTTTAATAAAGCCTTTATAGCACATTATTGTGTAATTATAATCCCATTTGTAGTTTTTTAGAACTAAACCATTTACTTCACATGATTGTAGGAAGAAAAACAGAGTAAATATTTCTGCTGCATGGGGCCCTTGGGTTTCCTCTGCTCTGGTCCAGAGAATGCCTTTTGCAATGTGGCTAGCTGGGCAATCCTGACAGTCTTCAGTAAACAGCAACGTTAACACTTTAGCTATGTCATGTGTCGTGTGGTGTTTGCATCCATAGTTTTCATTTGTCTCATCTCTGTCTTCGAAAAGTAATAATTTGAAATGCAGACATTGAAAAGAAAAAAGTTGATTACGCTATCCTAATTTGTTTAATACACAATTAGTGTATGTTTAGTGATTACTGAAGTCTGCAGAGTTGAGTTACAGACTAATTTCATTTTTTTCTTCAATACAAACTTATCAAATAGTTTGTAGAAGTGGTGTCTACTGCATTCTGTGACACAGGTAGCAAGTGAGACTTCTTTTTAGAGGTGTCGACATATCTCAGGTAAGAAAAGAATAACAAAATCAGACAACAGCAAGTCACTCATTCAGAAATACATTCCTTATTTTTGTTCAAGCCTGATGTCTGAGTCATTGCCTGGGGAGGCCACTGGACCAATCCCCTGCTCAAAGCAGGACCAACTTGAAAGTTAGATCATGAGCCCTCTCCAGCTGTGTTTTGAGGCTCTTAAGGATGGGGATTATTCCACAGATCCTCTGGGAAACTTGTTCCAGTATCCCAAGCAAGACATTGGGAAAAGCAGTATTTTAAAATATGTTTATATGTGGCATTCACTTTACAACAGTTCTTTTAAGACCTCTATTAATAGGAATCATAGATTTTAAATAAGGTAGAACAAAAAAATTCTTAGTGAAATCTTTAGTTGTTTATTCATGTAAATAGACTGAATTGTACTTTTGAGGACAGGCACTTTTGATTGCTGAAGTCTGTGAATTTCTACAAGTGTGAGTGAGCATTTGGCTCCTTGTTTTCACCAGATATTATTTGTGTTCATTCCTTTTAAGCAGTGTTTGTGTGTATAACAAGAAATAATTGTTTTTTCTCTCTCCTATTCTAGGCAAGTATTTCCAAATGGGCTTCCTGAGGAATATTCTCTAGTTGCTACGTTCCGTGTAAGGCGAAATACCAAGAAAGAGCGTTGGTATATATGGCAAGTTTTAAATCAGTATGATACACCTGAGGTTAGAGTTGTCTTTGAATTATTTTTTTCAAGTTTCTTTTTTTCCCCCTTATATAATATGGCAAATGTAACTTAGTGGGCATTTCACCACTAGATTTAGCTACAGTATATAGGGAATAGACAGACTGCTCTGAAATATTTGATGATTTTATTATATGAACAACAGAATTTTAACAAAATGTATTAAGACTGCAAAATAGGATAAGAAGGCATGTTATGATTTATAGCTGATATGTATTTACAAAGTTACATGGAAGAATGCTTCATAACATAATTCTGTAGTATAACTATTACATATGCATTTCATTCTCATACTTGTAACTTTTAAATGACAATTTCTTTTATTTTGTTTTGCTTTCAGATCTCTGTCCTTCTGGATGGTACAAAAAAGGTTGTGGAGTATATGACCAAATCTGCTCAGGGAAATATACTGCACTATACTTTTAAGAGTCGAGAAATTTATCCATTGTTTGATCGGCAGTGGCATAAGCTTGGTATTAGTGTGCAGTCGGGGATCATTTCCCTCTATTTGGATTGTAATTTAATTGAGAGAAAGCAGACTGTTGAAAAATTCACCATTGACTTGCAGGGAAGGACTCTGATTGCTTCTCGCGCTGGGGATGATAAGCCTGTAGATGTGAGTAGTATGAAAGGAAAACCAGATAACTTGAAATCGTGTTTTAGCCGTGCTTTTACTAACACAATCGTAAAGAATTATGTAGATAAAAGGTTCAAAACTGGTTATTAATTTCAAGTGTATGTTCTTAATTTGAAGTCCCTAAGCCTTTTTCTTCAAACAATATTCAGTGCTGTAGCATCTGCTAAGGCAAACCTTCTGTTACCAAAGTAACTACAAAAACTTGGTCCTGGTTTCAGGAGTCTTTTTCTGCATTCGCTTTGGAATAAGAGCCATGTGGTTACTGTAGACATATTATTACTACATTTAGAAATAACTTTCAGTGGCAATATTTTTCTTTAAATTTTTATGAGGTTAATTGATGATTTTGTATCAGTCATCTGCTACACTTTGTCTCCCTTTGATAAAGGGGAGACAAAAAAAAAAAAGGATTACCTCTGTATCAAGATTGTATCATATTCCAGGGTAATTCAGCTATGGCAGAAATAGGGGCACATTGTTCGTAGTTGTTACTCCTTCCTCCAAATGGGAGGGACTAGGAATTGGCTGGAAGTTTCGTGCAGCCTTTGGTGCAAAATTATCCAAGGCAACTCCATAATATTCTGGGCTGTGTTCTGTCCCAGAGATGCTCTTCTCTGTTGCCTTGTGCAGACAGCTCACAGCAAGTAATTTGAAAGTTCCAGGAAAAGTCAGTTTAAGTATGCTGACATCCAGTTAGCAGGTTGAAAGCCTCTGACTTGGAGTTTATGGTGGCCATCTGAAAGTTTCAGATATATTATGTACACTGTACAGTTCCAGAAGGAACAGCACATTGTAACTCTAATCTAGCACTGTGGGAGGAATCAGTCCTCTGAGATGCTGAACACTTTGGCCTGGACTCAGAGCTCTTGTTTCATGGGGCCAAGCTCATGCTTCATTTTATTTTCTGAGTTCAACTTTATTGAAATGTATGTACCATCTCCTCATTTCCACATAGCATGCAGGAGAAGGAGCAGATACTTTTTATCTTGTGTTGGTTGTGTGGTACAGGCTTGATAATTCTGGATTGAGATTGTCAATTGGGATTTCTACATTTACAGGAAAATATTATGGGCATAAAGCTGACGAAGGCAGCAGAGCAGATCCTGTACCAGCAGTCACTCTTCTCAACACCAAATGCAAGGAGGAGAATAAGAGGGTACAACAGAGATGCAGAAAGAGGCATACAAGGGCAAGATTAGCTAGTTTAAATCAGATGCTATTCATCTTGCTAATCTGCCAAAAATCTCTGAAACAGAAGCTTTATGTACAAGATTTGTAATCTTTTGCTCTTTAAGTGATTTATTGGCAAGGTCCAGGTAAAGGTCTGTCCAAAGTGATGAAAGCTGTATGTGTGAGAGAGCTTATGAAACCTTTATTCTAGTTCACTGCAGAAGAAAATTACGTTCCTGAAAAGGTTTGCAGAGGACGTCTAGAGGGCTAAAATGCTTGTGTAGCATAGCAAGAGCCATACAGAGGGATACAACTTACAAGAAGATAAATTAAATCTAAAATGTGATGGTAAAAGTAATTAAAAAGTAATTTTAAAAAAGTAAATATAAGTAGTAGGCTTCATAATTTGTTCCTGAAGTGAGGAGCTGTGTAATTATTTTGGATTTGTTCCTTTTTCCAGCATTTCAGAAATATGCAGTGTTTCACAGAGAAAGTTTGTGCCAAGATAAGAAAATGCATGCTGTAACGTATGATTTTTTTACATCTTATATTAGTCTTTTCTGTATTTCTTAATAGATTGAACTTCACCGCATAACAGTTTATTGTAATCCAAAACTTGCAAGGGAAGATACATGTTGTGAAATATCTGCAGACCTGGTAAGTTATTTGTTTAAATGCAAGTGTTAATACAAAAGAAATTGCTTCATTGTTTCTTACTAAAGACTCCTAAAGACATTTCCATAGAAGTGTTAGATTAATTACCTCCTAAAAAATGAATCCTGTGTCTGGAGTCATGGTACATTGTTTCTTGCTGCCTAACTCGGTGGCACAGTGGAACTTCAGTAAAAGGCACAGGTGGTGCTAGTGCTTTTTAACTGTGTTTCTTAACATTGATTAATGCCTAATTAGTAACTAAGGAAGTCTTAGAGAGCAGGATACAAATCACTGCAGTGACCTGAGGATGGCTTCAAATAACAGAGGCCATTTCAATAACAGTTCTATCTAGTGAAGCCATCAGGTGACGAACAAAGTCCATGAAGGAGTCTGCAGGCCTGTGGAAGGGGAGACAAATAGGAAGGTGTTGAGGGTGTTTCCCTTATTTTGGCACGCTAATGTGGAAGAATGGGTGTTTCATATTTGACATACTTTCTTCTTTATAATACACGCTAAGATGTATATATTGTTTAACATAAGAAGAAACTGATTTAGTTTAGAGGGTTCACTTTTCTGTTTTGTTTTAATAGAATCAGTGTGAACGGGAGGACACTAGGAACTATAAGAACACTTTAAGTTGCAGATCTGATTTTTTTTCTCTAAATGGGCATGATAGAGAAAAAAAATACGCAGAAAAAATATGTTAAAATATTGATCTGCTACTTATGAAGAAATAGTCTGCAAGAGCAGGCACCTCTGAGATAATGGGCAGTACCATCATCACCCAGCCTGCAGTCAGCAAAAAAACCCAGAGTATGCAGAAGGACTAATTGATTCCATCTACAAAGATGGGAGAAAAGGATACTTGGAATGGAGCTATAAAGCTGCCCAAGAACAGAGAGGCAGGAGAATGTGGGAACTGACAACTGATCGGTGCTCAGGAGCATGGAAGAGGCTGGATCTGATTTATCAAGGGAAATTTCAATTTTAAATAATAACTTATTGTTCGAATATATTTCAAAATATGTTCCTGATAGTAGTGCAGGCTTGCTCTTGAGTGTATAAACTTCTGTAGGTTCCACTTTGTGCGTGGAAATACAATTTATTTAGCCGTTATGACACAGTAGCAAAAAGGTAAAAACAAAACAGAACGTAATTATATAAGAACACAAAAAGATCAAGGAAAGGCTTTACTAATAGCATCTTAAACATTCATTCAACTATATAGCTAAAATCACCTTCAGTTTCATTCATTTGTCTTAAGTTGAAGATGTAAAAAAAAAAGGTGGTTTACTTCTTAATGACTTTCATATTGAAATGAGCATTACATTTTCTGATTTATTTTTTCATTACTGCCTTACCGATTGTAAGGGCTACATTTTCAGTAATCTAAAGGAAGAAATTTATCCTTGGGTACAAATTTCTGCACTAAGCTGTAAATCCTATGGGAATTTCTCTGACAGAGGGCTCACAAGAGACTTCATTACATCTTAGTGAGAGCTTCTAAAATTTATCAGGTTCTGTTGACTTGTCCTGTAGTATATCTTCAGGCTGGCTCAGCTCTCATGAGTTACAGGAAGGTGAATATTGGCTTCAGGGCTTTTTGTTTGTTTCCAAACTCTGCATGCCCACAGTATTTAATTACAAAATAATAATAATAATTTTCCCTCACACTCTGACATTTGATATTTCAGGATGAGTGGTGGAGGATGGGATGAAACTGAGAAGTACCCTCTATTTTTTTTTTTCCATGAGGATTTTCTGCTTCACTACCTCTAATTTTGAGAGACTTTATTCCTTTGTCTGGGCTCTTTTGGAAGAAAGAAGTGGGACATTTAGATCAGTTTTAACTGGCATTGATTTTAGTGCAGAAGAATCACAATGTCTAGACTTCATTTTGCTACAGCTTTTTCCTCTGTTTGGCAATTGTTGCAGCTTCTTTGTAATATGGTGTACACAGGAGCACTAAAACAGAAAGTAACTTTAAAATAGTGTTTGAATGGTATTTATCTGTTAACCAAAGTTAAAAGACCAAAAACCAGAAAATCTTTTTATTTTAGTGCCCGCATGAGGAGAAGTTACTTACTGCAACTTCATCACCAGTGACTGTTCATGCCAGCAAAATATACACACTTCCAGGAATGCCGCAAGAATCTAAAGAGAGGTGCCACTGCTTTCCAAATAAAGTATGAGGCTTTCCTATTGCTTTTTTATTACATCACACTGTTTAATCCTGCTAGGTATTAAAAAAAAAAAAAAAAAGAAAAAAAGAAAAAAAAAGAAAAAGGTTGAATTCTCTTTTTTTGTCATTATGAAAAGCATCTTACTGGTTTCCAGTGTTTTAAGGTACTTACATTGTATTTCCCAGTTAAGAAAGTACATTTTAGATTTAGTTATAGTTGCAAAGGTCTGTAAGGTTTAGCTTTTTAAATACACAGCCAAAAAAAAAGTCTGTAGTAAAAATGACAGTTATATTTAGGCATTATATTTAATGTAAATGTTTTTACTTGAGAATAAATTATTTTCTAAATAATGTTTTTTTTTAAAAAATCCTTCTCCTGGGTGTTGTACTGTATTTATTCTGAATAATTTTCTCTGTTAGGCTTTTGTGATAAAACCAAACCAAATACATATTTTGGGTCTCCTTCTCTGTTGATTTCTGATTTCTTTTAAAATCAGGGAGAAGCAGGATTGCCCGGAGTAGCTGGTTTGCCAGGCCAGAAAGGAATTAAAGGTGAAAAGGTAAAATACCTGTTGAATTCTCTCTTTCAAATCTTTCTTTGGCTTATCTTTCTTTATATAGAAACTTTATGAATTTTGTTATTCCTTAAAGAATCTCCCTGTGCACAGGTTAAATCCTTTATCAGTCAGTCCCTGGTTCTGTGCATGTGCAGCGTACAGCTGCCTGACTTTGGGGTCCCCTCACCAGCTGCACAGAACACAGTTTACCTGTCTGGGAATCACATGCCTACCTAACCCCATCAGCATATCCTATTGCCTGTTTCCGTATCCAGAAAAAGAAGTGTATGTTGTCTGTGACAAGGATTTTCCCATATGATGTTTGTCCTGCTGATGAACAGAATCCTGTCCAGTGGATTCATCCTTGCAGTAGTCATCAGTAGGAGGATATGAATTCTCTTATATGACCTCAGTACTGTATATTCTTTGACATCACTCTTAAGAGAAACTTTCTTAGTTGTGAAAAGAGGTACCTGACATTGGTGAGATCCTAGGACAGACCAGTTGGTGCTTGTTTCCTTGGGCCTATTCTGTATTTTTGTTCTGTAACACTTACCATGACATTCCTGTGTTATTTAGCTTGGGGGTTTCCTAATAATAAAGGTCAGTGTATGAGATGTTTTCCCTTCATACTCCATTCCCTAAATTTGGTTGGAGGATGCTGGATCAGGACATGTCTGGGAACATGTTTTTATTGTGCTGAGAGGGCAATTATGAATAAATGAAATGAATAAACTCTTGCAGATCACCCAGAAAGTCAGTGGATAGGAATTCTGTGTGAGAGGAAGATACCTGGAATGTCATAACACAGTTTAGGATGGAGGTGTCCTAATGCAGCATCCTCCCTCACAGCACACTGTTGAATACATGATCTGAAATAGTTTGTGAAGACAGTCAGTGCTGTTCCTGGAACTGCAATACCTGGCTGAAGCAGGTGTGATTCTGAGAGGGTTTATCCACACAGTTGGTTGAAATTAAGTAAATTCCTTGATAGTGTCATCTACCTCCAACTCCTCTCCTCCAATATGTATTTCACTTTTGGTACTAGCTGTATAGGTGGAAAAAAAGGTTCAGGCATGTTTGTTTCCGTAGCCCAGGTGACCCTTGAGGGATAGTAGGCAGTTTTCAAATTAAGTAATGAATTTTTGCTGATCTGAGGTCTGCGTATACAGAACAATTATCACTGTTAGGGTTAGCCTATGTTGCCAACATAAAGAGTTTCCTAACATTTATTTGGGAAACTGCTCTTCTGCTCCTGACATGATCCATTGAGACTGTTACTGCTACTAAGATGAGAAAGGAGACTTCAGAAGTCTTTTTTTTTTTTTTTTTTTTACCGTTCCATCTCACAGCCGATTAGCGATATTTACCATATTAAGCATAGTACCTCTACATAAAGCATGTAGTCACTTCTAGTTCTGTTCTCCTGTTTGTTTTAGAAAGAAACCCTCACCGCATTCATTCAAAAACTGTCCAGCAGTCAATGACCCTTTTCAATTTCTGTGCATCACTGATTGCAAATTGCATAGAATCACAGAATCATTTAGGTTGGAAAAGATCTTTAAGATCTTCAAGTCCAACCATTAACACAGGGCTGCCAAGTCTACCATTAAATGATGAAAATAGCTTGAGGACATGTCTGACATGGTTGGTAATTTGCAAGTAAAAAAATTTTGGTTTATATATAAAACTCAAAATTATTAAGCTTGAGATTAATAAAAACTAAATGATTCAAGATTTATAAAAATAGATTATTTTTTTTTGTAGTTTCCAAGTCCAAATTTGATCTGTTTATCACCAGCCACTCTGATACTTCACTAAATGTTTAGAGCTTGAGCAGGATTATGTACATCCAGCAGTTTAGCCTAATGATAGCCAATTGATATTTGTCAGTGTCAATTCACAGAATTCCGTGAATCATCAGGTTGAAGTCCGAGGTGTTACAGCAAACAGCTGGAAAGCTGCCTAATTTGAACCTTCCTTATAATTGACCAGTACTTGCTACTTCCTGTCTTTGGGGTGGGTTTTTTGTGTTTGGGAAGGGGGAGCAAATGAATACTGCCTTGAATAGTGCCTACCATGATGGAGTTAAATGCCACATTCTCTGAGGGTTTAGTACCATTTTTTTCTTCACCTCTGCATTTATGCAAGTTTTCAGTAGTACTTGCTCTCAATGATGGCCTTGTTAGATTAATAATTAGGGTGGAGAGGCAGCAAGACCCCAGACCATTCCAGACATGCAGGATACATGATTTATCGCCAGATTATGTAAGGAGAGTAACAGACTGTGATTGAATCTTTTGTAATGTTCTACATGAAATGAGCAGCAGCTTCTTGATGACTTTGCTGGCTAGTCACAAAGAAATTGGACTTTGTAAGTTATCTAACCGTTTTCAGCCTACGTTTCACATTTTGCTTGTGCTCTGCTCCTCATTTTGTTATTTTCTTTTGCTTCTAAATCATATTATTATTAGCATACAACTAACTATATTTAAATGTTCTTGCCATGGCAGTATCCAAGCAGAAACAAGTTAATGTTAATTTTTTAGTTTCCTTCCTGGGAAATTTCTGTATCCATTGATATAATTTTTTGTACAGCATAGCATTCATTATCCTTTTATTGTACATTGTCTCATTGCAATTTTCCATCCACTGTAATTAATTGTGTGACTGAATTTACGTGTCTTTTTGTCGCCGTGGGCTTGGCAAGAAAGTCTACGTATACAGATTTCTGTTAGGCAATATTCAAGCTCCCAAAATTGCCCTTCTCAGTCTTAACTTAGTTTTTCTCTAAGATCGGACTCTCTTTTGCCTGTTCAGGAATATCTAAAATATCAGCAGTACAGAGTGTGATACCTGATAAGCCATTTTAAAGCATTTTAAATTTAATTATTACCTTGTTTCCATTTCATTTCTGTACTCTTGGCAGTCCTGTACTCTTGGCTCGTGTTCATACCTCTGACCAGGTCTGAGCCAAAGTCCAGTGTATTGTGTGCCCAAATGACTGAATTGCCATATTTTTGCTGGAACAAGTATTCATACAAATATTGATGCATCTCTGGCAAGCTGTCCGTCTGAACGTACAGAAGCATCGCTGATCATGTCCCATTTGTGTGAATTACATTCCTGTTTGTATGCCTGGCCTTCCATTATGGCTTCATGAGGACATTATAAGGAGAGTTCTTCACTCAACAATAGAAGTATTATCTCTGGGGCTTTGGGGGTGAAGTGGCAGCTCAGTTTCAAGACTTGCCTCCCGTCTTGAATGACCAGACTGTTCAGTTGTTACCATACACTCCTTACTGTGTAGTGAGGACTGCCTCAAGGGCAGTAATCCCTGTCCCTTTTATTCCTTGTGCAAGCTTGGATCCATGGATTTTTGTTTTGCAGGATTTTATTTGCTGGGAGATAATCTTCTGCAGCAATCTGCAGCAAGGGACATCCTCCTGTTCTTTAACATCTGAATAATTAGGACTCAAAGTCACCAGGACCAACTTTGTTTGCTGCTTACTGATTTCTGTCCTTGAAATCCACTTTGTGATCTGCCTGATAGTTTTTTCCCATTGAATGAAAACCAAGAGGCAGCCAGCAGTGAAATGCAACATTTAGGTTATCCCTGAATAATATACTGTGTTACTGTCATGGTAGCATGATTCTTAGCACAGCGTATTTCTTAAGTTTCAAGTGGTCACAAGTCAGGTGGAAGTATCCTGTGATTTAACACATTTTGGTATCTGTTCTCTAGAGCTGGGTTTCCTCTTCTGTTGAGCTGAGTTAGAAGTTTACTGTTGGTATCTGTTTTGGAAGCAATTTCTACTATTTCAGCATGGTATATAGCTACTCAGACTCTTTACAAGTATATTCATTGTTAGTAAATGTCTTTTGATCCCAATGTGTAGGTCCTGTTTTGTCTTCAATATGTAGAAAATCTTCAGAAAGACAGAATATTAATCACAGTAATGGGAATGGTTATGTTTATATACTGAATATCAAAGAGGTGAAAAAAAGTAACTATGTTATCCTTTTTATTATTTTTATTTCTTTTAGGGAAACTTATTGCCCACAGAACATTTTAAATTGAGATCCAAAGAGTATTAAGTATTTTGCTATAATACTAAACCATTCCAAGCTGTGTTAATAGGTCATTGGTTAATGCTGTAAGTACAGCAGGGAGCAAAAAGCCAGAGGCAGAGTGCTTTCAAACACTGAAGTGCCTGTTGATGCACACCGTGGAGAAATTTATTGCTATTCAAGTAAGCTTCATTAATTTAAATTTTACTTAAGGAGAAAGACATTTAAAAAGCTATTTTAGGATTGGTAGAGATAGGTTTATGCAATATATTGTTGCACTAGGAAAATATTTATAATAGAATGATAAGAAAAAAAGAACTCACGGAGAACAAATGAGGTGCCTCACTGCTCTTTCTGCCTATTTTCCTTGCTAGTCTTCCTTTCCTCCTCCTCTGTCATTCCTCTTTGTCATGGTTTAACACTGGCTGGCAACTAAGCCCCACACAGGTACTCGCAGACTCCCCCGTGGTGGGATGGGGGAGAGAATCAAGAGTGGATGTGAGAAAACTCATAGGTCGAGATAAAGACAGTTAGTAAACTGTTAGGCAAAGCAAATGCTGCACACACAAGCTAACCAAGATGAGGAATTCATGCACCACTTCCCATGGGCTGGCAGGTGTTCAGCCATCTCCAGGAAAGCCGGGCTCCATCACGTGTAACGGTTACTTGGGATGAAAAACACCGTAACTGTGAATGTCCCTCCCTTGCTTCTTCCCCCAGCTTTGTATGCTGAGCACAATGTCATATGGTATGGAATATCCCTTTGGCCAGTTTGGGTCAGCTGTCCTGGCTGTGTCCCCTCCCAGTTTCCCGTGCCCCTCCAGCCCTCTCGCTGGCAGGGCCTGAGAAACTGAAAGGTCCTTGACTTGGTATAAACACTACTCAACAACAAATAAAACCATCAGTATGTTATCAACATTATTCTCATACTAAATCCAAACCACAGCACTGCACTAGCTACTAAGAATTTAACTCTGTCCAGCTGAAACCAGGACACTTATAACCAAGGTCCACCTGTTATGCAGCCCTGGGAAGCATTCATTTCTGGTCTCTGTTGCAGAGGTTCTTGATAAGACCAAGAAGCTGGAATGCATGAAAAAGAAACATTTTGGGCAAAAGACAGGTGACTGTCAGTGATGACAGTCAGGAATTGCCAGTGTACTTGGTAGACTTAAAATGTTGCAAGGGACAGAAGGGAGTGCTCTATGCCTATGAAGCTAAGAATTTATTGGTATGCCTATGTAGTGTTTTAACTATCTAATAGTCCAAGTTATCAAATTAATAAAGGAAAAAATCATTACTAATACAGTTTGTTTTCTTTAAAAAGAAAGTCTAAAATATATACCTCTTTTCTATGTTACCGTATTCACCATTCCAGTATTCATCTCAGACTTGAGGATGCCAGTTTAAGTCCTCCTCAAGAAGGAGTGGAGAGGGTGGCAGCAAGTCCTCAGCACTCTGAGGTGCGCGTAGGGTTGGGGGGTGTCACCTTTCCCCAATGGGGCCACCCCAGAGCTGCAGCTGGAGCAGGGGAGGCAACTGTCACAGGCCCTGGTGCTGCAGGGGTTAAACCAGCAACACCCAGCTCAGGCCACTGCAAGGCTGAGCCCTGACGCTGCTGGGTCAGTGCACAGCCAGGAGCTCCTGCTGGGAGTAACAGGGATGGTGTTTCCAGGGCTGTATATACTCTCTGCTTGTCCACCAGTGCCAGGGAAACCCTGGAGTGAAACTGCCTTTGGGATGAGTTTTCTCTCTCACTCTTGGCAAATTCTACAAATCTGAGTTTATTGTGTTCATCAATAAAAGTTCCTATTGAGGTTTTAATCTCATTTCTGTACTTTTGGCATCTACTATGTAAGAAAGTAAAAAGGATGCTTTTTCACTCTTGTGAAGGACTTAATGATCTGCAGAAGCAAAGGAAAATGCCATTAAACAAAAAGGAAAAAAAAATGCATTTGCTCTGGTTTTTTTTTTTTTTATTCTGTCATGGTGACTGTGAACGCTTCTAGTTTGTACAACCTATAGTATCTGATCTTTAAAGTCATTGAATGAAAGCATGAAAAACTAGAACCTTTCAGACTGTGGTTGTTAAAATCACAATTACAAGCTAGAAGCATAACTTTGATCTAATTTGCAGTGGAAAATAATTGTCTTCAAGGTGGGGAGCCTGTCTGCAGTTAGTGAAACAGAAGTGTAAACATACCTTGGTTAATTGGCTAGTAAGTTGTATTTGCTAAAGGCTTCCTGGTGTGTAGCAGGCTGTGTAATTTTAGTTTATACAGTATATAAAAAAAACCCTGCTGAATGTAACAAAGCGGTTCTGGTCTATTAAAATACTGGCAAGTGGCATAAGGGAACAGAGTGTGCATAGATAAGAGAGTCACTCTGTGGGTAATTAGATAAGGTAACCAGGGGCCAGTCCTGTTGCTTTCTCTCTCATAATGCCAGTAGGATCATGCTGTTTGCACACACAGGATTTTGGTCTACTTTTGCGATAGCTAACTAAGGGCCATTCCAATATTTGAATAAAAAGAACATAGGAGACGGCTCACACGCTCCAGAATGTTGCTTCTTTAGAGCAGTCGTTTAAACTTATGCCTGGAGTAGTTCTCTGCATCTGAGAGTCGCTCATTTTGATTCATTTGCTTAGCTCACATGCTACAAACAAAGAAGTTTTAAGCCAGATTGCGCACATGCAGTTATATTATGATGGTTTCTGTGTATAGTTGTTAAGAAATTAAAGTGAGGGGCAAGGAAAGTAGATAAGTTTTATCATAGGCAAGAAGCAGCAACAGTAGTGTTAGGTTATGACAGCACACTTCAGAATTGTGGTGACAGTTGTTCGGTTGTTGAGACACATCATTCTGCTTTTAGGAAAAGGTAGCAAGGAAACCTGACCTGTAGCTTAGTTTTGGGTTGGAGTTTGTTTGGTGTTTTGAGGTTTTCCCTTTTTTTTTTTTTTTTTTTTTTCTCCTTTCCTTCTTTTTTCTTTTCTTTTTTTGCTGCTTTTTTTCTTTTTTCTTTTTCTTTTTTTTTTTTTTTTCTTCTTCTTGCTGAAGACGGGAATATTGAATTCTCAGAACTTAACTGATACTGCCATCCAGGGCCCTGGTTCTGATCCATGGGTAAAGCACAAGGAGACTTAAGCTTCTCGGAGTACAGTGTGCTGAGTCAGCAGCTGCTGCTTGCCAGCATAGACGGAATGCTGTGGAAAAGCGTATATTGTAAATCCTTCCTTTACCAGGGACTAAATGTTTTATAATGGTAGTTCTGGGATATCATGAGTACTGTTACTATTTCTGGCCAATCTTACTGCTCCTTTCTCAACTTTAAAAAGATGAATAACTTCATTTCAGAACAGAGGTATTACATTTATGCTGAAAAGATAAAGGTACTATGGTATTCTGTCTATGAAGCTCTTTCAGATTTTTGGTTTTGGTGGAGTTTTGTGGTTTGTTTTGTTGGGTTTTTTGGGGTTGTTTTTTTTTTAATTGTTATTTTTTAAAAAAAGTTTTACAGCAGTGTTTGTATTTTGAGTTCTGGCATACCTGGCTGATGTTATTGTACCATAACTGCATTAATTAAAATCATTTTAAGCCTGATGGAGAGACTGAGGTTGTAATTTAAGAAATGGTTATGCACTTTACATGGGGATGGTCTCACATGAAATGCAGGAACGCCCTTCCAGACAAGAACCTGGTGTCCTTGCTCTTGGGAAAGACACTGGGGGGATGTGGTTTGCTTGTACAGTTTCTGATATTCCTCATGTGAACTTTGGAACAATTTAAGATCGCATGACCACCAGTGTGCTGGCAGGCATCAGCGGTCCAGACAAGCAGGGATACAGGCTGGGAGCACTCAGGCTGTGGAGGGCACAGAACATATACATCAGGGGTCCTCAAACTACGGCCCGCAGGCCAGATACGTCCCCCTAGGGTCCTCAATCCGGCCCCCGGTATTTACAGACACCCCCCCACACCCCCCCAGCTGGGGGTTGGGGGGAAACCAAGCAGCTGCAGATGGCCTCCTGCCACTTCATCCGCGCACCGTCCCCCTGGTTAAAAGTTTGAGGACCCCTGATATATATTCTGTGGCCTAGACAAAGACTTTCTGCTGTGCTGCAGTTAAGCATCTCCTGTTCTAAATGTAACAGAAAAAAAAAAGTCACTGCAGCACTCTGTGCATATCCTATTTGTGAAGGTCATGGGAAACCAATATTTGTTGATGCAGAGTGGTTTTATTGACTAAACTGATGAACTTTGCCCAATACTGAGAAGTTTCTGCATATGCTGAACATTAGAATTATGAACTTCCAGGATCCTGCTATTTAAAAAGTTACACGCTTCATGAGTCTAGAAGTCTTGGGCGCTAATTCCTCAGCAGGGGCTTTTGGGTTTGCAGTTTTAGATTTGGGCACTGAACCTAAATTTACAATTATTTGTCTAAATGTGGCTCTTCTGCTTCTTCGTTCAACCCTTTCTATTGAAGAACAATTTGATAGTTGATTCTTTTCAAACCAGTGACATTGTTTTCATAAGAATTGGATTACTCAAAAAAAAAAAGGCTGTGGTATTTTCTGTTTGCTAGAGAATGTTCCCTTCTTGGTACAAATAGACAAACATAATAGTTACGGTTTGTTTTTAAATTAAGACTATAATATGGTTTCAGTGGTTTTGCTATATTCATCTAGTGTCCACCTGATTTTTATTTTAAACTTTGTAACCCTTATAATTGACATTATTAAGCAAAATTTTTGTGTCTGATATTTTCGCCAATAGTTTTAAGACTCATGGTCCAGTGAGCTCTCAGCTGCTGGGATCTTCCATACATCTCCTGATCAGTTGGTTGCTTGTCTCTCAAAACTAAAATTTTCTTACAGATTGCTAGTCGTTTGGGGCTTGGTTTCTTTGATGGGGTATAAGGGAGGGAGGGAGAGAAGAACTGAATTTAAATAAGATCTTTTAAAAATATTGTGAGTACATGAATTTTAGACAAAACAAACCTTTTTACATGTTGAGCTTTCTCAGCATAGAACACACTCAACCCAGTGAAAATGGACCTGCTTGGTTTCACTCTGCTGTCACAGTGAATTCCTTTAAAATCAGCAGACCTGTTTTTTATGGAAATGTGCATGTGCAACTGTTTGTCAGGTGAGGGTTTTCATTGACATTATAGGTGTTTTAAAATGTATGTATTTCATCTGATTTTAGTGTTACATGTAAGGCACCCTTCTCCACAGTGGTTACATTCCTAAGCGTGACAAAAACAGGACAGCATATACTTTTCTGTTGAATCAGATACGATCTAAGTAGTTGTTCTTAACCTCAGAAGTCTTTAGTACTTCTAACCGAATAATTTGTTTTGTAGGGTGAAATGGGTGCTAAAGGACAGGATGGTGTTGCTGGTCTTCCTGGCGAAAAGGTATGTTCATGTATATTGATACATCACTTGGCACACAGTGGCTTGTCTGTAATTATGTACAGAAATGGGATAGAGCACTTCTGTTAGAAAATGAACTTCTTACCTGCACTGCTGTGTTTTTGTAGGACACTGAAAAAGCCGCTCAGACCTTGTATTCTCTGCAGATGTGCTTGTCTGTTTGTGGGGGTTTTTCCCTGGAATGGGGGTGCTATGCAGAACCAAAGGAAGCCACCCATTAGACTGTGCAATTTGTAGTCTGCAAGCCTAGAAAAGAGCTCTTAGACTCTCAACAGGCCACTTGGTAGAGCTTTGAGATAAACACCACTGACCTCTTAGCGAAGACTGGGGAATAGCCATGTCTAAGAAAGCATGTCAGCCTACCTGTGTATTAAGAGGATAAGTTTCTCTTCATTTCAGAATGTTGCTGTGCAAATTAAGGCAGTTGTACACGTTTATTGAGTTCAGAGCTAGTTACCTGTATCAGAGGAAGGCTGCTAGTCTAATATCCATCATCTTCAGTATAGAAGATAGTCCTCATAACACTGAGGAAAGTGTCTTGCTGGAGTTTCTAATCATTTGGCCTCCTGTGATTTATGTTTTTTTCCCCCCTGTTCTGATTGACATAATAGTGGATTTTCTACATGGAAGCCAGTTAGTATACAAACGAGTGAAACCCTCCAGATACATGTGTTAGTGCACTTCACTAATGATTTTTTCTCTTTTCATTTCAGTGTTATCTTTAGTGTCACGATATCAGTCCTCACCCTCCAATTCTGTCAGTTTAGGTTCTTTTTCATGGTGTGCTTCAAGTTTCTGTTCTTTCAGTGCCATAAACAAGTATGCTTTTTAAAGGCAGCTGTTGCTGTGAGAGACTCAGAATTTCAGTATCGCACTTTATTGGTTGACATGCTGCTTTCATATGCATGCAAAATTTTAGTAATGGCAGAGGGTTTGATTTATTTTGTAATTATCTCAATTTCTAAGTACTGAAAGAAGAGTTTCACTTCAACTGTCAGTTTTAGAATCTGTAATTAACAGGATATAAATTATGAACCTATCTTTTATTTTTACTTACTATTTCATTGTGTTTTGTTAAAAATGGGAGGTAGATATATAATATCAAAGAGATGAGTTAGAATAATATTTGCTGATGATGCTAAGTTATATGTGGTACATAAATGAAGAGCAGGCTGCAAAGATGTTCAAAGGACTTTGCAGCATTGAGGGACTGAATCATAAAGTGGTATATAAAACTCAGAGAAAGTAACAGTAAGGTGATGCAGGTGAAGAGGAAAAATAAAGCAAACTGTATTTCATGTCGGGCTCTGAACTATTACTGTTAAGGAAGGTGATCTACGAATTACAGAGCAATGAAAACTAACTCAGTTAAAGTCCTAGTCAAATAAATGGGATTTAGGAATGTTTAGGAAGAGAATAGGGAATGAAACAAAAGCATCTTAATTTCACTATTGTTAATGAAACCATATTGTGCTGCATCTTGAATGATGTATACAGTTCTGGTTCCCACGTCTCAAAGTGGATCTAGCATTACTGGAAATAGTTCAGAGGAGGTGTCAAGAGTGATCAAGAGCACCGGGCATCTTTCTATTAAGATGTGGCAATGTGGACTTCAAGCTGAAAAAGGCACAACTGAGATGAAATGTACTAATCTGTGCTGTATACAATCACGAATGGAACAGAAAAGATTAATAAGGATTTATTTATTTATTTTACTCTCCTTTTCAGTGTGAGAACTAGGATATCAAACCTATCTGACATCAAGTTCAAAAAGAATAGAATGACCTTATTCTTTCTATTATGTGACTGCAGTTTGAACACTGCCACAGGATTTAAACGGTCTGAAAATTTATTAGAAAGTTGATGAAATAAAAAAACATGGAGTGTGTCAGACACTGCTGCTTGTCTGAAAGTTCTTGAGCTCCAAGATTCTGAAGTCTGGGGAACCCACTGGAGAAGTCTTTATGGTTGCCCTGTTGTTACACTTTTCTGTAGGCATCTGTTGTTGCTGTAATTGTCATATATTGGACCAGAGAAACCTTTGGTTTGATCCAGCTAGACAGCTTTTACCGTGCTCCCAGATGTGAATTAATGGAAAGAGTTATTGTATAACATTGTAGATTGAATGAGATTGATCTAGAGTGAAGCTGTATTTTCCCTTGGCTGTTGCTGTAGCTCCTTCTCTGATGTTATCTTCCTTTAAATTTGTCAGGCTGCATTGCTTTTCCAGTACAAGTTATTATTATAGTTTCCATGGTTAATACTGTTTGGGTTTTTTTTGCTTAGCGCCTTGCAGATTCACTGTCAGGCCAAATCCCAAAGCTCCTGTTAGTTTATGTAAGGCTCAACAGTCAGATCAAATTTAATATCCAGACACTTTACTTTTCTGAATGCTATAACTCTTAATTCAGACTACATAAAAGCCATACTGTTGTTGCAAATTAAAAATGAACTACCGTGGAATCTGAAACTGGCAAAACCAAGAGCTGTTTTAAAACGAACAAAAAAAAAATAAAAAAAAAAAGGCAAACAAAATATTTTGTACATGCATAGCTAGATGAAGAAACTGAGATACAGACACCCAGCTTCTGCTAGCCAGAGTTGTCATGGCTATGCAGAGCAGTACATACTAGCTCCTTTCTGGAGGTAGAGTCACTCTGTCTTCCTCCTGTTGTGAATGGTGTTAACGTGCTCTTGTCTCTCAGCTGATGCATCAAGAGCTATGTAAATTTGCATGCGTCTGTTATTTTTGTGCTCATTTTTCCAGGATGTTCTGGATGCTGTAGACGCAAAGACAAGTGAACATAGCAAAGGAATAAAAATACTGTCAGCACTGTTATATACAAAGGCATCTCCTATGTTTGAGGAAGTTGAGGTGCAGACTGTGCAATGCTGGGAGAGCATTCTCAGGAACTAGTGCTGTTTATCCTCTTAAACCCTTGAATATGCATTATCTTTTGTTGAAGATGTTATGTTTGACTGCTGTGGCTATTTTTATGTTTTTCTGCACTGTATTTTTCAGAGCTTTGTGCAGGTGTGATCCCTGAGTCACTAGTTAGAAACAGGAAAAAAAACAAAAGAAACGAAAGAATTAATTTTTTATGTAAATGCAGTTTGAGACTTCAGAGAGCAGAGGGGCTCTTTCTGATACACCCAAAAACTATCCACGGCAGTACTCCATTGTTCATACTTCCTTCCCTGGGGAAAGGTTCAGAGAATAAATTTATGAGAGGTCTCACTCATTTTGCTGTGCGTAAGAAACAGTATCAGTTCATTTGATCTGTTTTAGAAGTTTACCTTAAAATAAGATAAACTCGACTATTAGAAGGCCTGTTTCTGTAGAACTGATTAATTCAAATGTACCTGACATTGTTGTGAAAAATTAAAATTAGAATAATCCTATCCAATATACTGTCTGTCTTGAGAGAATCTTACCAGGAGAGTCTCCCAGGAAAATGCTCCGTGGTCATGTAATTAATTTTCAAGAGCTGTGTAAAAGGTGAGAAGTCTGTAAGGCTTCATGTATGACCTTGACTTTCAGGGATCTGAAGTGGGAAAATAGATTGTGTACCTCACATATCTGCAGGCTGTCTTCAAATGTGACACTTGGCCCTCTGTCAGTTCTAAGACATTATCAGTGAAAACATAATTTCCCATTTGCTAAATGCTGCAGTGGTTTTGCAACAGCTGTACCGGCTAATAGGTGCAGATGTAAGTGCTATAGACTTGTAGGAGGTTCTTGCTGTTTGAGAGGTGGGATCTGCTGTGGGCTAATAAGGAGAACAAATTTTAAGTCTTGATGACTCTAGGCCTGAATATCCAAAAGAAAACAAATGAGTGTTCAGGCCTGTTACATGTAAAAAATGAGGTTTCCACTGACTGGCAACACACCACAACATGCCTGTCATCTCATCTGCCTTCAGGGCAAAAGCCGTTGGTGTGACAGTGCTGATGACCAATCTAGAGAGTGAAGAATCAAATGCAGTCGCTGTAGAGCTCTACTTCAGGCTCCCAAAGTCACAACACAGTAGATCATGGAGTCACATATATGACTCTATTTGATATCTAACTACCTAGTTTCTTCATCGCTGTTCTTTTTCAGGGATCCGTCTTAGGAGATATTTTTTAAATAATAGATCCTAATTAGGGCAACAGAACAAATTCTTGAGAGTATCAGAGGAGAGAGTTCTGTGGTGTTATTTTATAGTTCTAAAAAAAAGAAAAGGAAGGTAATAGTCCTCCTTTGGAAGGAAACTCTCTTCATTTATAGACTACCAAAAGATAGGGAATACATTGCCATCATCGCCTTCCTGCAATCAGGACTGATTTGTAGTTCAGCCTTCTAGGGATACTTCTTCAAGGTATCTGTCAAACCATGATAGAAGAAGAACTGAAATGCTGTGGTATATCAGAACCACTGTGTGTGTGAGACCTTATACTGTGGCCTTCTGGAGGTATTCAGCAAAGTCTGTGAGGACAGAAGAAACACATGTCAAGGGAAGCGCTGTGTTAGGCTGCTTTCTGGCAATCAGCAAGTGACATTGTCTCTGGGTACACTTCTGAAACCATTTAGTATAACTGGATAGCAGCCAGTGCTGGCTGTACCGCCTGAGAAATTAAATCTGTCCCTGAGGGGGAGGTTTGAGGTGACCAGAGTGCTCTAAGCTGTGGGATAACCTGCTGGAGATCAGGCGCCACAAGTTAAGCAACCCTTATCTAGCAGTTAGACTAACCTCACTTTGATGAGAACTGATAGCTCTGCCGTTAGGAATGGTACTCGCACACCATTGCTGTGTGCAGGGTCACAATGCTACTGTAATCTGAGCAAGGTTGATATACACTGCTGGAAAGTGTTCCTATTTTAAAAGTTCATTTTCCTAGTGTTCCTGTTGTACTGAAAAGGTGCGAGGATTCTTTTGTTGGTGAGGCCCACAGGCTTCCCATTTATTGAAGTCATAGTGTCTTACTGCTTCCATGGAGGATGCGTATGTGCAGGTCCTTTTCATAGCACCTACTGGGGATTGGTACGCATAAGGTTGGTCAACTTCACTGCCATACACTTGTGTAGGGAGAGAATGGTTAGTCTTTCTGCTATTCCAGCCCAGGAAACAGTTGGACTTTGCGTGAAGCGTATAATGTGTTGGATCCTCCTTTTGCAGTATGCTTCTAGGCTTTCAAATAGTTTGACAACTTAAGGGGGTCTTGCACTTCGAACCGTGACTGGAAGATCAAGTATTTGAGCCTTAAAAATGTGTTCTCAGACTGTTTTTGGGGGTGGGGGAGCCAACTGATCTTTGTGCTCTCATTTACAGGGAGTTCATTCTGTCCCTTTCCTTCCTGAGCTTTTTGTACACTTGAACAAGCTGGATTTGATTTGTCTCTGTATAGTTGAGATTTTTTTGAGATACTCAGCCAAATAACTGAAGTTAAATAACTTCATAAATAACTTCAGAATAAACTGAAGTCCTTTATTTCTCTCTGCTTCTGGGTCTATAATGCCATGACAATGAAGCACCAAATTAAAAGTTTATTTACGTCCTGGGTGCTAGGTGATGTAGTCCTGTTTGGGATTTTGGGTTGGTGGGGTGTTTTTTTTGCAGTTCTGTGGTGCCTGGGCAGTCAAGATGAACCTCTCAACCCTTTTAGCTTATCACGTTTTAAGGGGTGGGCGATCTCTGTGTCTCTTTGAAAAGTTTAGTAGAAGAGCTCCTGGTTCTGAGAGATAGGTTGCCACCATGACATGTACATTGATAAGAAATACTAAGCCTCTTGGGGAGTTGTGGCTTATGTGTGTTATGGGTCCTGCTAGCCAAAAAGCTCTTAAGATTCTAAGAATGTGCTGATGGCAGCAAGGCTTAGACTTAAGGTGAGCAATTGGCTCTGTTCCTGACCGTTTCATGTTTGTGTGGGGTTTTTTTCTATTATGAAAATACTTTTCTTTCTTGGTCACTGCATTCTGAAAAATAAAACTGATGTAGCCAGAAATGTAATTCAGAAGACTTACAAAATCAAACTTTTATTGTCTGTTCCCCTTTATCCAAATTATCCAAATTTACTTCATAGTAATTGCTTTCTTATGGTTTATGGTACACAATTCATAGTGATATGGAGATGTATATCTATGTTTCATAAACTACATTTTGTAAAATACTTGTGAGACCATTTGCTTTTAATGTTTGACTTTCAAATGACTTAGCTTTACTGTTGTAGGCTTTTGCACTAATTTTTTTGCAATCTAGATTATGAACAGCCATCCTAAAATATTAAATATGTTGAGAAAGCTTTTCAAAATAGCTGGTTTTGCACAGTAAGCCTGAAGAAGCAGTGAAATATTCAATGTTCTGTGCATTTGCTACTGCGTTGTGTGGGTGCTTCCACAGTGTATTAATAAAATAAACAGTTTAGACTGAAAGGAGAAAGCAATGCTTATGTGAATAAAAACAATGTTTATCACTGCACAACCTAGATTTATATTTGAAGTTGAACAAGAGAAAAAATGAAGGTACATTTCCAGAGCTCTACCAATGAGTGCTAGTTGTACTTCAAAAGTCATTGGTATGTGTGCACCATCAAAAGAACGTGTTAACACTTCCTGAACCGCTTCCTTTGCCTTGCCTGGTGGGAAGAACTCCCCTTTCCCTTAGCGGTACCTGAGAAAATTAGTTTGAAAAATGCTGTACTATAAAGTTTTCTTTCTTTAAGAAGAAAATTAATTCAGAAGCTCAATATAAAACGTGGTTTAGAAAGGTCCAGCACTTCATTTTCCAATATGATTTAAATATATATTTTATTTAATTTAAATTTTTGGAAAAATTATAAATGACATGCTAATACAGCAAGGAACTTCACATTACTTTCAGAGATGGTTTTGATACCCATCTCCATACTGAGTTACTCCAGGGTCAGGCCTCCAGGGTTAGCTACATGATAAAATCCACAACCAGAAACTTGTTCAATGTACATCCAAATCAAATCACGTCATCATGAATATCCTTGTGACCATTGACCTGCTTTCCACATTGCTCCAGCTAGACTCTGGAAACTCTGTCCAGAATTTTCTGAGGCATATTTGGTTTTGCAGAAGAGCCATTGATATATGGCCTATTATGCCAGTTCAGCGCGTGCTCCTGGAGCATCAATCACTCATGCAATTATACAAATCTTAGGAGACATTGATGTTGAGTTTATAGTATTTCAGTATTTTCCTTGCAACTGCCTTGAAAGATCTCTGGACACAGTGTCTTCCGCATTTCACATGCTATACAGATACTTAACAGGGGTCGGGATATTTCCAAGGTAACTCATCGACATCTCTGAGAAAACTTCCAAAAATGTGTGTGGAGTACTGGACAGGTACTGCTTAAAGCCATCTTACTCAGTTTGTCTGTCTTTTGCTCAGTGCCACCCAAATTCTGAGCTCCTGTAATTGCTGATCAATTATATTTCAATATTTTTAGATCAAGAATGGACATTAATCGTGCAAGTTACGTAGCTTTTGAAAAATCCTTGTACTACTTTATTCTGGAGTCTCCAATAGAGTTAAAAAGGGTGTAATCACTAATATAGGAAAAAATTAGCCACAAAAAGAGAGTGTTTTCCAACTGGAAACTTTATTACCACTAAGTTTAAAGACTTGAATTTCAGAATTGCTGGCCATTGGAAATCAGGCAGTTGGACACCATCTATTATGGCAACGAATTTGATATGAGTTTTCTATGCTCTTTGTGTTTTCAGTGATATCTTTGTGTATAATCAACACACATATGATTTTAAGAGATGGATGAATATGGAAACAGTCACTTTCAATAGCTTTCTGATGCATAAATATGCTTTCTAAAAATCTTACTGGGCAAATACACTTTAGACTATTATGTTTTTCAAAACTTGTTTCATTGCTTCAGCATGTATAGTTCTTGCTTGCTTGCTCTTGCTTTCTACTTAGCATTACAAGGAAGTGTTTTGAATAGCCTTTGATCATAAATTTGATTCCAGAGAGCTGTCTGCTCTGCTGACTTATTTTTCCCTTATTAGGTGATTTTTGCAGTTCACAACTCCAGGAACTGTTGAGCTCCCTGGTTTTTCAATTCCTAAAGCTAAATGACAGCAGTTCAGTTCAGTTCTCAATAGAAGGCTCCATGGAATCAAATTGTCTTGCAGGCAGTGACACTGTCTTGGTGTTACTTCCAGTTCTGGTGGGAACGGTGCTAGTGACCACTGCAGGTTGTGTACTGTTGGTGAGCAGAGACTTCGCTTTTAATTAAAGAATTGTTTCTTTTTGAGGGGTAAAAAAAGAACCAATTATACTTCAGTCTGCCAGCTAGCCTATCTGAGGAAGGTGGAGGCATTGTCTTCTGTCCTCTTGTGGTTTCCCTCAAAGTCAAATTGGTAAGTCTCAGTAGAGCAGAAGTGCAAATGCATTTTGGGAGCCGGACGCTAATGCCTGTATTGCTTGGCATCAAAGCCATGGGCTCCTTGAGGCAAGTGACATTGGTGAGAGAAGCTTGAGGGTGGAAGGGTATAGACCCTCTGGTGTTTGCAATGAAACTGTAACAACCAGCATAACATGGCCAGTCACCGGGCAGCGGCCGCTATTGTGATGTGAGGTGTGGCCAAAGAAACCAGAGGTCACCCTCCATTTTCTAGGGGTCTGGGCTGCCGGGAGCAAAGCTGAGGGTGGCACGCTGCCATGCAGGACAGGCTTTTGTTAGCGTGTTATGTAACGTGGAAGTAAAAAATAATGGGGTGATTAAATAATGCAGTCATTAAATGCAGCTCTTTGTTCCGTAATCAGGGATTCGTGAATACTCTAGCTGTGAGTCTGCAGGGCTCTGGGATTCTTATGTGTTTGAAAAGCCTCAGCCAGGACCTTACAGACTTTGAAAGGGCAGGGGGAGACTTGAGAATTCTTCAGTTGTTCGTAAATTATATTTACACAGTTCTTTCTGTGAGGCTTCTGTGGCATTAGTTTTTTAATTTATTTTATTTTTCCTCTTTCAGTTGTGAGGGCTAGAGACTGCAGGTTTTGCAACTCATATTCTGAGCTTTTCACATCTCATCACAAAGTAGAGCTTTAAGAAAAACGCCCATTATCGCAAGATTTCGCATTGTAAAAACTGGCAGCAGTGTGCTGCAGGAGATGGAGTAATTGGGGAGGAAGGAACTTTCCCACTGTACTGCAGCATTGTACAGCTTGTCTGACACAGTCTGCTTAGTTTTGTTTATCGTCTTTTGAAGATTTAGATACTGGACTTCACCAAATACTAGATTTTCCATCTTAGTCATTGATCTATATTGGGATAATTATGGGTAACTTATGTTACTGTACTGCATTTGATTTATGTATAATGTAGTGCATGAGATTTTTAACAACAGCAAAAAAAAGCTTCATGCAGTAGAAAATTTATACACAGTACAAGCAGAGGTTATAGATAATGCTGTTGCCTACTGTGACTTGTGACCTATTAACTATTAACTCTTTGCCCTTTTTTTTTGGTGGGTAAGTCGTTAGTTATATAACTTTTTAAATAAATCCCGCTCAGGTGTGCATTTTTAATGTCAACGAATATACTACTTCCTCCCTCCCAAATTAAAAATGATAATATAATTTATCATCTTGCTAATAATAACATTATAATTATTATATTATACAATAATTTCTAAAACTAATAATACATATATATTATTATTTATTATTATTATTATTAATATATAATACACAATAATATTCCAAATTCCATGTAAATTGCTTTTTAAAATTCATAGATAACAAGTTCTTGGAAATAAAAACTGCTTTTTATTCATAATAGTGGAATCATTCATAGGTATTACAAAACAGAATATTGTGGGGGTTTTTTAATTCCTGATGCTAGCCAGAATTTATCAACACCTAACATTCATACTGCGTGTTTCAAATCTGAATCGATTAAATCAATGTGACACGCTGAGGCTGGGCCAAGTCTTGTCTAATCAGCAGTCAGCACTGTTGCTCTGGCATGAGGCTCCCAAAAATAGAAACACAAGAAGTCAAACAAGTAAGTGGAAGGGCACTAAAAGAAAAAGTGCTGCTAATTCCTCTGTTGACTTTCTGTCTAATGGATTCTTGTTCCCAGGCCACACTAAGTAAAGCAACTGGCGCGGGGTGTGTTTCTGCAGATGGCTCGGCAGTGACACGCAGCCCAGCTGGTTGACAGGTGTTTGACTTGTATTTAACAAGTACCTCACATAAGCCAGAATTATTTTTATTTTTTTTACAGATACGGAGAAGCTAGTCAGCTGATGCTTTTTTTTTTCAGAATTAACGCCTCTTTCACTATGTTCCCTTTTTGTTGTGAATGTCAGTTCCTCTGATTTTCCCTTACAAATGAAGATAATATAATTTTAGTTTGGAATAAGAAAAACACTAAATATGAGGAATTAATCCCTAGTTAACTTTATTTAACAGTTGAAGCCTGTTACCTTTACATGTGACAGATACACAGCATATTATTTATAGCTGTTCACAATAATATCTGAGGAAATGTTTATTTAGCTGCCTACTTCTTAGAATGAAAATGTCCTTAAAGAGTATGCATGGGAGGAGAATGCTGGACTCTGGGGTATAGCTGTTATACTCTGTGTTCATGCGTGTTCCTAGAACGTGAGACGGTATTGGGACTTCCTTGTAGAGTGTAGCACAAGCCTGGAGTAAAAGAAAATCCCTGCCCACAGGAGCATACAGCATTGGCAGAGATGCACCCAAGGCTACAAGGAAAGAGCAAAGGTGGGAAACTACTAAACAGATGAGAATAAATAGTGTACAATGCTATTCCTTATTGATTTTATTGCAGGCTACATACAGCACGCTCTCTAATTGGAGAGAGATTGTCTCAGTGGTGGCCTGTTTATTTAGTTACACTTTGGGGAGGTTATTTTAATAACTCTGAGTGGAAGAATTTACAATCTTTGTGGCATTTGTTAGTCAGTGCCATGCCAGAAACTCTGCTGGCAAAACCAGCAGTGGAAATAGTAGAGTATCAGGATGCTCTTACAAATCATCTTTGATTGATGTGAATTCTCAGAGACTTAGCTTAGGATGTGTAGTGTAATAGTGACTATGGGTAGTTTTTCTCTCCTCCCCCTGGCCCCCATCTCTTCATACTTTAATCTGAACATTTTTCTTTTCTGGTATCAAATCCATGAAGTGGAAAAAGGTGAGACTTCAGGAACTGTTAACAAAGATGCGTGGCTCTTTGCAGTGATGGAGTTGTAATGTCAATATTGTGAAATACCCAGAAAAAATACCACCCTGTAGATTACAGTGTACTGGCAGTACTTCTGCTCAACCTCGGAAGAATGAGAAAGGAATGCAGCAGGAGAAATGGCTGTCAGAGTAGTGTTGATTCTTTGCATAAACATTGGATTTTAGTGAGAGGATGATTAAAAACTCATGCAGAGAGCCTGTGTCCTTGGATAGTGGAGTCGCTTTGCTCTGTCAGGTATCTCAGATGTGCGGTATGGAGTAGGCTAATAAGCCTCAAACAGGTTAAGAAAAGGGCCTGAAAGGAAAAATTACAACCCTACTTGGCTGAGCTGTTGCTGTTCCCCACAGAGCTGCTCAGAATTGATAGTAATGGGGTACATCTGGAGACTTACCTTTAGGGAGCAGTTCCTAGGGCTCCTGTGCTGACAACAGATCTGCTGATCCCAGATTCACAGGTGGGGAACTGTCTGTTGGAATCCTAGATATGTGGTCAGTAAATCCTCTTCATCCAAATGCTAGCCTGTCTCCAAAATACATCAAATGTTAAAAGGCATGGTTTTTGAAGTGAGGAGATAGATTTCTTGGTAAAGTCTTAAACTTCTGAGTATAACGGAGACACGGAAACTGTATCTTGAACTGCTTTGTTTATCAGTAGTTTGTAGGAGGTTTGCAGCTACACAAGCGCACCAACAATATGGTATTTCAGAAGTACTCATCTGAGTTAGTTCCTAGATTAGAAATTCCAGTCTATATGTGGTCTGTTTATTTTTGATTAACCTTAAATCCATAGTTTTGCTACCACTTTTTTTTGCATTTCATATCTCTGTGGTTAGACATTAGTTGTAATAGTGTTTAATGGTCTGTGGAACAGATCTTTAATAGTGTAAACTGACATTTCTACCAGCTGAGAATCTGCCTCCTGAATCTTCAGTTTATGGAAATGGAAGATGATCATGATAGTTCCTGCAGTAAAGAATAGCCTCTGACATCTAAGAGGTTGATCCGTGCTGTTTACCTTCTTAATATAAAATTGGGGACCTAATTATTATGGTGAATATAATGTAATATGTTTTTTTTATTTTGAAAAGACCTCAGCAATTCATTAATATTGGATAATGCTTTTTAACTTACCTTTAACATTATTGCATTTCAAATATTGTTTCAGGCCAATTAGGTGAATTTCCAGTTCTGTTGAAGCTTTAATAGGGTTTAGATTTTCTTTAACACAGTGTTATGGCTGGGTTAACAATAAATCAATAGGTGGTGTGTAAGTCAGGCAATTTTTCTTTTAACAGGTCTACTGTAACGGGAAAAACATTGTCACAAAAATCTATCAGTTGTCCAGGAGTACAGGATCACCTCAAAAAATTCTTCTACTGTGTGGCTTCAGATGATAGAAATATCCAGCTAGCTAGACTTAATTTTCTCAGCCGTTCATCCGTAAGATGTTATGAATCTTTGAGAACTTTTTGCAGCCAGCAGCCTATCCTCAGTACTCTACCGGAAGTGTTCTTACGGTTTTTGTTTGCTTTTTCTTTATGTTCCATGTATGGTGCTGTAGGTCAACTGAACTGGATTGTTTTTAAGTCCACATTCAATTAATGTCTGCGGTTCGTTTTTAAATAACACTCTAAAAAAATATAATTGATGTTATCCTCTTCTATGTGGTAAAGTATAGTGTGCTTCTTACCTAAGGAATGCAACTGGGTGGTGGGCTACTAAAAAAAGCTGTTAGCTGAGTCATTTAATTCAGTCTGAAAAGTAGAGGAAGGCTGTAGGACACAGTGAGAAAAAATGAGGAGAACCTACCAACCACATTGTCTAGAACTTTGCCCTTGCTTGTAAAGCCCCATCATTACAGCCCCTGAGGGCTCCACAGAGGCTAATGAGTTTCTTCTCACAACTGAAGACCTAAACCTAAACTACCCAAGGTTCTGCTTATCTGCTTATAATGCAGTCTGCTTTTGTTTTTCTCCTTTTTGCTGTTTAGTTCCTTGCAGTCCAGTTCTGTTCTGTTTGAAATCAGTGGCATTTAAGAGCGGTGACTGGAACCATGCCTTTGGCTTGGGGCAGAGTGGCTGGAAAGCTGCCTGGTGGAAAAGGCCTTGGGGGTGCTGGTTGATGGCTGGCTGAACATGAGCCAGCAGTGTGCCCAGGAGGGCCGACAGCACCCTGGCTTGTATCAGAAACAGCATGGCCAGCAGGACCAGGGAAGTGGTTGTCCTCCTGTACTTGGCACTGGTGAGGCCGCACCTCGAATCCTGGGCTCAGGTTTGGGCCTCTCACTGCAAGAGGGACATTGAGGTGCTGGAGCGTGTCCAGAGAAGGGCAACGGAGCTGGGGAAGGGTCTAGAGAGTAAGTCCCATGAGGAGCGGCTGAGGAAATGGGTTTTTTTTAGTCTGGAGAAAAGGAGGCTCAGGGGGGACCTTATTGCTCGCTTCAAGCTACCTAAAAGGAGACTGTGGCAAGGCGGGTGTTGATCTCTACTCCCAGGTAACAAGCGATAGGATAAGAGGAAACAGCCACAAGTTGCACCAAGGGAGGTTTAGATTGGATATTAGGAAAAATTTCTTCACTGAAAGAGTTGTCAAGCACTGGAAGAAGCTGCCCAGGGAAGTAGTTGGGTCACCATCCCTGGAGGTATTTAAAAAACATGTAGACACAGTACTTGGTGACATGGTTTAGTGAGGGACTTGGCAGTGCTAGGTTAACTGTTGGACTTGATGATCTCAAAGGTCTTTTCAACCTAAACAATTCCATGATTCTGTGATTCTGGATGAAGAAGGTCAAAAAGCAGCAGTTGTCACTTCTTCAGGGACATGCAATAGCACTGATTATTGCTTGTATTTGCCAAAGGCAGAAATAACACCTCCTGGCAGCAGAGGCTCTGCTTCTGCTGATACTTTTATTGATGGTATAAAAGCTGCTCCTTGACATCTGTCATAAAGGCTTCAGTCATTTCATTATAAGTTTTTGAAAGAAAAACAAAACAAAACCGCAATATATCAGCCTGTAGTTATGCATGAAAATAAATGGGGGTGACCTTTCACCTCAGGCTTTTCAGAACAACCTCTCTGACTTCTGATGTGTGAAAATAATTTGTGGGATCAAAATATAGAAATGGACTTTGACTTATGCACTTTATTTGTGCAATATGTGTGTTTATATTTGAATATAGAAATTGTGCGAGTTATATGTGTTTTTTGAACGTGCTAACAGCAAAAAAGAAAACAATGCCAACTGAAGAGTGCAGTCTGGAGTAGGGAGCCATGTTCTCTGAACTCTGAGCTGCCTCTGGCTGCTGATTCATTAGTTTGTGTGCAGTGCACTAAAATGTAAATTTTCAAGTGTTGTTTAATTTGGAGTGTATTACATCTAGTTGCCTGAATGGATAAGCAAATCATTCTTGTCCCAAAGATGGATCTGAGGAAGGCTTGGGAATGAGGAAAAATTGATGCCTCTTTAACTCAGATTATGAGTTGCAAAGGAAAAGCAGAGCTATTCTCATTTGCCTTTCTCTCGAGTAGCTACATAAAAAAGCCACAGGAGCCCTGATCACCAGGACAAGAGTCCTCTGACCAGCCCTCACCCCTTTGGCCAAACCTAGGCATATCTGCTCTGCTGGGGCTGCTGTGGAAGCAGGACAGAGCAAAGGAAAGAAACTATTTACCTGTCACAAGCCCTTCTTCATCAGGTTATTTTAAGGGAAGACCTTGTGCTTGCTGGCATGGGTTGCGTTCATATCACAGATAGCACTGAGCAAGGGCTGAGTACTAGTAAGTAGTTCAGCAGTAATGAAGTGGGAACAAGGATCAGCAGATGCAGTGAAACCAAAATGTCATAATGTTTAGCAGAAACTTCCTGACATGACTAATCCAGGAAATTCATGGGGCAACTCTTAGTTAAGTATCAGCTGAATATATTTTTATGTAATTAATACTTTACCAGGTGATCCTAACCATTAAGAGGAGCCTATTTACTGAAACAAGGAAATATTTCAGCAAGCTAAGGAAGATGTCATATAACGGAGTATAATTGGTGTGGGATTTTTATTTGTTAAAGGCAAATCTCTGCCCCCGCTGGTGGCTCTGGACTGGCTTGGTACGTGCTCCACGGGGGAGGATGCTGCTCAAGCCCTCTGACAGTATGTTGTTGAACATTCCACTCCATTTCTGCAATGCTAAAAATAGTTGTCCTCATTTTAAAACACCCGGCTATTAGATTATTCCAAGGGTCTGGCATACTCAGGGTAATGGAAGGCACATATCATAAATTATCAAAACAGTAAGTAGTGTTTGACTGCGCTGATTTTACTTCTATTAAGATGAGTTTCCTTGCTAGTAACCCTGGAGTACCAAGCCTATTCTGTAAATCAAGCTCCTGGCAGTGCCCTAGTAAATTTAAAAAATAAAAGGAAAAATGTTTGGTTTTCATATTGAGGATGGAGTAGCATCTGACCGCTTCTTGGTGTTTTGTTTTTTTGTTTTTGTTTTTAATTTTGCAGAATCATATCTGCAAAATGCTTAAAGTATTTTACAGTAATTGTTTCTCTTTCCCAGCCTTGAAGAGAATCTCATGAAGTTCCAGCATATTTGCTGTTATAAATCATGTTAATGCTTAAAATGTTCCAAATAGCAAAACACATTCCAAGTGATTGATACAAGTTCCTCTCAATGCTTTTTTATTTTTCATTTATTTTGTGTGTGTGATTAGATAATGTGATGCCTAATTAATTTTTGGCACCATATTTTTTGGTTGTACAAGCAACCAATGCACTTACAAGTTTACATACTTGTATGTTAAGATAGCCTCTCCTTTTATTTTTTTTTAATCTTTTTTATGTGAAAGTGTCTTCTTTAGGGGGGAAATAGCTAAATGTGGAAGTCAAGGTATAAAAATCAATGTTAAATGCATTCTAATAAAGTTGCTAAGTACACAGATACAAAGCATCTTACTCTCTGTCTTAAACCTTTAGGTAGAAACTGAATCTCTAATTGTATAGGGTTTTGCAGTATAGTTGCAAACCGCAAAATCAATAAATGATAAATACATTAAGAACCATGATTATAAATACACTGCACGTTTCTGAACTAGTTAAAGCAACCACAACATTAATCATTTCGGATTTAATAAGACTCAGTATTGATGCAGGATGTTACTTTTGCATTGTTGTGCTGAAGGGATAATAATTTGTAGAACACTGATTAAACAGTGCAAGGCAAAACATCTGTGGCTTGTCTCCATAAAAAACCAGTGAATGTGTTTGGGTTTTTTCTAGTTTACAGTGATCCAATATAGCAGGGAAGATGAAATATTATCTGGTAACTATTAGACTATGAAGAATTTTTCTGAATTCATGCTGTAAATCTGGAGAAAATGAAGGACTAAGGATGACTTGTAATGATTAATTAGAATTTTTCTCCAACATGCTAGCATCTATTTTTACAGAGGGGAGTTGGAAGGAAGATGTTGGAAGCCGTGCCATGAGTAGAGTTAGAAAAATGCCATTTTAACAAGCTATTTTAAGCTGTATTTTAATTCTTGTATATCACGAGTGCTTTGTATTTATTTGCTTAATTACTTCTATAATTTTGATGAGTAATTGTTCTTTTATTGGTTCTTTCTGTTCAGAGAGATTGGAGTTTTTGCTTTGTCTCTATTTTTTTTTCTTTTTTTTTGCGTCTGTGAGGCATTTGTCTTCTGCTTGGCTTGGAATCAAACAAGTGAACTTTCAAAACTTTATTTTGTTGCTGCATTCTGGCTTGGCTAGAAAACTGAATTGGATTGTGTGTGCGTTACTAGGGTAAGCTTCTGTCAAGTAATTAAGACCCATGAATGGAATGGAGAAAGCATCTGATTTTAGATTCCTTTAATAAGTCTTCTAAGCTCTCACTTGAGGTCTTATGAGCATGGATGAATTCTTCTAACAGAACTTAACTCCGTAACTTTAGATTTATTGAGACCAAAGTTAATGTACTTCACAGGGGCGTATTTAATGAATATGTAAATGGAGGGTGGTTCTTAGCATTGAGTGGCAGAGCCTGGTTCTCACTAGATCTGTAATTGTTTAACATGCTGATTAAGAAGGAATGGAAAAGGAAACCGCTGCAATATTCTATATTTTGATTCTAAATGAGATACAACTAGTTTTTTAACTACATCTTTTCCTTGGAAAGCCCCACATTAAATGCAAAGTTAAATTGTCTGTAGCTTTCAACTCAGAGCCATTGTGTGGGTTGTTTTTTCTTTTTTTCTTTTGCTCAACTAGTCCTTATTCAGATATTGAAGATTAAGTTCACCATGTTACTCAGCTTGGATAGTTTGCCTTTTAAAAACACTTTTTATTGACAAGGTGCGCTTATGCTCAATTACCTAAACATAACTTTTAAGCATCCAGCTTCTTGAATGAAATTTACAAACCCAAATCAGATTTTCAATTTTCATGGACAGTGCAAGAAGAAAGTAATTTTGGAGACAGGAGGTGACTAACAGTTAACAGTACAGATTACTTAGTTTGCTTTTTTGAAATGTGGGGTAGATGAGGCAGTAATTTAATAACATATACTGAACATTCACTTAGAAGGTAGGAGAAACAGATTTTTGTCTACCTGGTTGCACAGGATCAAGATTTGCATTTCTTACTGCTGGGCTGGTTGGGCACCCTTCTAAAATGGGGAAAGATCTGAAACTCCCCTTTGAGCAGAGCCTAGAAACCAGCAGTCAGCTCCATATGTTCAACTCCCTGTGGGACCTAATGGTTTAAGTGTAGATCCCTGTGGGCTCAAGCACCTAATGGGTGTTAGAAAGAAAGCGGAACTGTGGCACCCATGCTGGGATTTTAGGTGCTTGAGTAGTAAGCAAGTATCTTCTGTAGTATTCTTTTTCTGAATCAGGGCCTGAAATAAAGCAAGAAAGAATTTCATGTGGTCCAAATTCTAATCTTTGTTGTTGTCTAGTTGTCTGAAGCAATCTACAACTATATCTGCTACCTAATTAGATAACCTGTAATTAATTGTCTAATATTTTGAATGTGAAATGTATTTTAAACACATAGGAGTCAACAGACATAAATGATCCTAGAAATCAATTCAGCTGTTCTGTAAAAAAGAAATCAAAAGCAATACATGTCCAGATGTCTTTTTCTCTTAATTTAGCTCAGTCATGAGTTAGGTGCGTAAAATGATGGATATGTACATTTTGTTTCAGGGGGAAGCTGGCTTAGTAGGTGCTCCTGGCATACCTGGTCTTACTGGTTCCAAGGTAAAAAAAAAAAAAAAAAAAATGACAACCAAACAAAACATTTCTTATTTTATATATTTTCACTTTTAACATCCTTTTTGCCAGCTGTCCAGTATCTAAAATTGTATTTGAATTGCATATCCAGTTTCTGAGTTGTATAATGTGACTGAGGAACTTTACTATCAGATTCTCTTTCAAAAGAGAAAGGCTCCGTGACGTGGTGGCACAGACCTGCCTATCAGTATTATTTTGCATTAAGAACAGTTGCCCAAGTCTCAGAACTGTGCAGGTCTTTTCAGCCACAAGACAGCAGATTAAAAAATCTGAAATTTGAGTCTCATGATCTCAGCAAAATGAGATGAGAGACAGCACTGCTTCTTCAAATCTTCAATTTCAGCTTTTGCTCCTCTCCAGAGATGGAATATTGTAGTAATGCCAGAACTTGCAAAAAGAGACATTTGTGTTATAAACCTTGCTGGTAATATTTGTTGAAGTTGCCTGACTCTTTTCATGGTCAGATTTTGTGTTCTGTTGATTGCAGCTGTGTTTAACCATGAGTATTTGGAATGAAATATTAATGTCACATGCATCTGTCAAGCTAATTCCTCTTAGAAAATTGTTGGGGAAATAGTTCTGCTGCTTCCACAAATTAAGGGGCTACACAAAAAACCCACATTATTTTGTTCATATTAAAATTTCAAGAAAGTGTTCTGCAGTATGACCTTGATGCAAAGGCTGATTTGTGTATCTTTAGGGCAGATACTTCCTGTAATATAGCACAAAGGGAAGGAAGGAACTTATTTCTGTAGATGAGGTAGCCAGCATTGAGTTCAGCAACATGCTTACCACGGTCTATCAATTTATACGTTCAAAGCCAGTATCTCATTGGGCTGTATTGCAAGCATATTTAAAACATTGAAAATCAGATCAGCAGTCCTGCAATGAGTAACAAGACAAGTAATCAGTAATTGTCCAAGAAAAAGCTTGTATGAAACATTTTGCTTAACTTGATATGAGAATTCTGCCACAGAAATGAGAATATAAGCCAGTCATAAATGTGTTGTTTTGCAACTTTCACATTTTTATTTCTGCTACATTCAAATTCTTTGAAGTAGCTTACCAGTGCCTCATACCATTATATTTTTAATGCTGTCAAGTGGAAATTACCTAAACTTCTTTCTCTGTGCTTTCTGTTGACTGTATTTCTTATTTTCTCTAATTGGAAATACTTTTTTTTTTTTTTAAATCAAATATGTGCAAAACATCTGGACACTTGGACTGTATTTCTGAAAAAGAAGGAATTAGTTAATCCCCCCCATGGACTGGTACAAGCAGAGGACTGACTGGTTGAGTTGAAAAGGACCTGGACGTAGATGTGAGGATGACTTATGAGCTAACAGTGTTCTCCTGTTGGGAATAAAGTGAACCACATACTGGACTATGTTAGTAAAACTGCAGCTGGCAGATAAGGGAAAGATATTTTCCCCCCCTTTGGTGGTGGTACATCTGGTATGCTGTGTCATGTTTGGAGGGGTCTTCCACTGTCACTTCTTCAAGAGATGTGGAGAAACCAGAGAGGATCCAGCAGGGAGCTAGGGTATGTTCAGGGGCCTAGAAAACAAGACCTTTGAGGAGAGTTTCAAGGAGCTAGGCTTTTCTTGAGTCCAGCAAAGAGGAGGCCAAGGAGCGACTGAGACTGTCCTGCAGGCCTAAGGAGCACAGCCTGGTTGATCTTCAAGGACAGCTTCCTAAAATCCCAAGAACAGTCCATGCTGTTGTGCAGGGAGTTGATCAAGTGTGGCAGAAGGCCAGCATGGATGAACAAGGAGCTCCTGACTGAGCTCAAGCACAAAAAGAAAGCAAACAGTGGAAGAAGGGGTAAGGTACCCAGTAGGAATACAGAAACATTGCCAGAGCATGTGGCAATGGAATTAGGAAACCAGAAACTCATCTGGAATTGAAACTAATGAGGGACTTGAAGGGCAGCTTGAAGGGCTTCTGTTAAGTGCATCCATAGCAAAAACAAGGGTGAAGAAAATGTTGACCTACTGCTTAATGGGGTGGGGGACACGGAAAAGGCCGAGAGTATACAATGCTTGTTTTGCCGTGGTTTTCACTAATCACGTTTGCCCTCAGACCTCCCAGGTTACTTAAGCCTCCTAGCAGAGTGTGTGATAGTGAAAGGTTGCCCACTGAAGGGGAAGAGAGTGTTAAGGAGCACTTAAGCTATCTGGCCATTTGAAGGTACCAGTGTGCATCCAGGGGTGCTGAGGGAGCTGGCTGATGTCACTGCAAGGCTGCCCTCTGTCATGATCAAAAGATCGTGATGACTAGGAGAGGTCTCTGATAACTGAAAACAGGCAAACACCACATTCGTCTTCAAGAAGGATTCAGGGACCTGCAGGCCAGTTGGCCTCACCTCTGTCCCTGGAAAAATTATATAGCAAGTCCTGGAAGGCATTTCTAAACAACACATGGACTAGAAGGTGACTGGGAACAGCCAGTATGGATTCATCAAGGACAAATCATGCCTGACCAACCTGATTTCTTGCTCTAAGATCACTGTGTGGATTAGGGGAGAGCAATGGATGTTTTATACATTGACTTCAGCTAGGCTCTTGGCACAGTCTTCCAGGCGTATCACTGTAGTCAGATCTGTGAGATACGGGCTAGATAAATGGACAATAAGGTAGGTGCAAGATTGGTTGGACTGTTGGGCTCAAAGGTGGAATAACTGCTATGCAGTCCAACTGCTACCTAGTAACTAGTGTCATCCCTCACAGGGTGATACTGGGGCCAGTATTTAGTGTCATATTAATAACTGCATGATGGGATTCTCAGAAAATTCATGGATGTTATCAAATGTGGGGAGGTAGTCAGTGCTTTTTCACTAATCAAGTTTGCCCTCAGACCTCCCAGGTTACTTAAGCCTCCTAGCAGAGTGTGTAATAGTGAAAGGTTGCCCACTGAAGGGGAAGAGAGTGTTAAGGAGCACTTAAGCTATCTGGCCATTTGAAGGTACCAGTGTGCATCCAGGGGTGCTGAGAGAGCTTCTAGGAATTAGGTAGAAGTGAGTAAGTGTTAGCTGTGTTTTATGTCCAACAGCTGGAGAAGAATGGGAGCCATAGAGTCATAGAACAACCCAGACTGGAGGAGACCTCAAAAGAACAACTGGTCCAACTTTTTGTGAGAAAGGGGAAAGAGATCAGCAGAACAGAAGTTGCATACATTCAGAAATTATGTGTAGGTGAGGACATGTGGGAGGTTATTTCACTAGACCACATTTTGCATGCTTGTCTTGGGCATGCCTGTAAAACTGACCCCTAAGCTGCTGATAGCCAAAAGAAACAAACAAAAAGCAGCCAGTGCAGATGGTTAATGAAAAGTCCAGAACTATCTGGTAATCTATACATCTGCACATCTCCAAAGCTTTGAATTTAATTACCAGATATGTAGTACATGATGCTGTATCAGTTGAAGGACTTGACAAAACACTGCTAGAAATTCAAGTTGTAGCCTGCTGTTCTAGTTAACCTCATATAAAACGTAGACTTCTATATAAGGAAGTTACACTTTCTGAAGGGTGAAAGACTATTTAGACATTGCTCATTCTAATTTTTTTTAAGTAATTTGGAAAATGCCATATGCTTTATTTTGGAAATTTTCCAGTCTTTTCATCTTTGACCTGTAAAAATCATGTATGTTGTACTGAGGCAGTGAGACTGAATCCT